>NW_022631074.1:7615203-8306039 GCF_010015895.1 Lontra canadensis | reverse complement strand
ATAGATAGATCTATCTCCCCCTTATTTTCAATACTTCTTAAACTTAAGACTGTTTCAGAGTTTCATGATTGGTAACCTATGGGACCTTAGGGAATTTGGGTTCACATATTTGTTACCAGGGGCATACTGTCATCATGAATTTACTTGGGTATTATTGATTTGTTAAGCCCCTGCAGTTGGTTAAAATTGTAACTTTGAGTTTTAATGATATAATTACAGTCTTAGGTTTTGTTGCTGTTGTTGTTGTTGTTGTTGTTTTGTCCTTTGGCATATGAAAATATAATAACGTTAGAGGCTTTTGGACCAGGTAAAAATTATCACAGAAGGATCATAGTTCTTAGGGTATAAAACTACAAATCATTAAAACACAGGTGAAAATTATGTTAATGTAACAGCATGAATTATTGATACTTTGTCTACTCTAAAACAGTTACTGTTTCAAATTTATAAACAGAATAGAAGCATTTTAAGGTAAAATCAATGTCTTCTTGAAGCTCAGTTTACGAAAGATATTACATATTAATGAGATCTTAGTTACAACTATCAGTTTTGGTAGAACTGTTGTTTCCCAGGCACAGAATTTCTTTATTTCATTGATAATTTATAAATTTACCAGAAGTTTTTTATAGCAATGTTCTGAGGATACTAAGACTTGCTTGTTGAAGACCTTATAGTAATCTCACTAGAGCTGTTTCTTAGCAAGGAGAATGCATATTTTTCATAAAACCAACTACCTTTTATGGCCAACTGACCAATAACTAGTGTCAGATCTCAGCATGCTTCAGCATAACAAGTATAAATTTTGACTCAGGGGGATAAGACATAACCTCCAAAATAATTGTGAGTATGATCATACTTAGTTTGGTGGCTTTAAAAATCAAAATATCATCTAGAAGCATATTATTTTCAAATTTTTATTTTCATCCTGTGCACCTCTCCTCAGATCCAACTGTGTGCTCCACTTGGATGTACATTAAATTCCTCAAACTTAACGTGTCTAGAATAGAACTCTGCATTTCATCTACCAAACTTGTTTCTCTGGCAATTTTTCTCATCTCAGCATATGGAAACTTGTTTCTTCCAGTTGGAAAGAAGGTGGGAAATCCCACTATATTCATCCTTGACTTATTTTATACTTCTTCATTAATCCATTAGCATAGCCTTACTATATCACCTTTAAAACAAATCCAGAATCACAACACTTAGCATTATTAACATTCTTACAATTTTACAAGTTGCTGGCACTTATTGCCTGAATTGCTGGAGAATTCTGCTGACATTTCTCACTGCTTTTATCATTTTTCCCTTTCAGGCTATTCCTAACTATAGGCAGACAAATTCTTTAAAAATTTAAAATGGATTATGTCTTTCTTAGATTAAAATCATTCATTGTTTTCATCTCACTTAAAGTAAAAGACCTTGGTATGGCTATAATACTCAACACAATATGTCCTTTCATCACCATAACCCCTGCTTCCCCAGGGTTGTTAAATTAGCAAAAACAAAACAAAATGACAAGGAAAATAGACTCTCAGTTGAATCTGAGTTCAGATAAACAAGAATTTAAATATATATGTATGAATATATACATAAGTTCTATGTAATATTTGGGATACACTAATACTAAAAAGTTTTCATTTAACTAAAATTCAAATTTCACTGGATGGTTTTCACTTATTTGGCAAAACTACTTTTCATGATTCTCCCTGCAAAACACATTTATCTGGGGCGCCTGGGTGGCTCAGTACGTTAAGCCACTGCCTCCGGCTCAGGTCATGATATCAGGGTCCTGGGATCGAGCCCTGCATCGGGCTCCTTGCTCAGTGGGGAGCCTGCTTCTCTCTCTGCCTCTGCCTGCCTCTCTGCCTGCTTGTGCTCTCTCTCTCTCTGTCAAATAAATAAATAAATAAAATCTTAAACAAAAAACAACACATTTATCTGGCTTTACCTTTTAATATTCTTTCCTTTGAGGGCACCTGAGTGGCTCAGTCAGTTAAGCATCTACCTTCAGCTCAAGATATGATCTCAGGGTGCTGCAACAGGCTCCCTGCCCAGTGGAGAGTTTGCTTCTCCCTCTCCTTCTCTCCCTCCCCTCCACTTATGCTCTCTCTCTCTCTCTCTTTCTTTCTCTCAAATAAATAAATGAAATCTTAAAAAAAATTCTCCCCTTTGATCATGTTACTACTTTACTAAAGCCACAATGACTTGATGGAATTATTTATCTATAATCTGTGGATTTTGTGGGGTCATATAATATTGAGCAGGATTCTCAGAAAAATTTAGAAAATTAGGGTTTGGGACAACTTGATTTAGTCTTTAGTAAATTTAGACTTCTAAATGAGGAAAGATATTTAGCCTCACAAAGCAGTTTTTCTAACATCACTAAGATAGCACTTTCTGCTTAAGGACTATAATCACCAAATGGCTGCAAGCCCACAACTCAGGTTGAGTAGGTATGGACCAGCTTGTTCCTGCTCCAAACAAGATACATGGAAGCAAGAGCATGAAGATAATAGATAGCAGAACTTATGATTTGAGACATGGGAAGAACAATCTACTTCTATTCCAAATATTTTAATTTCTCTTAAATTTTTCAATAATGGTTAAAATGACTGTAGGAGAGATTATCAGAACATTGAAATTTGTTAATAGTAGATGCAGAGACAATAAATCAACATGGGGACTAGCTTTAGTTTGGGTATCATGGGATGGAACTGATAACTATTTGGTACCAAAGTTTGAAGTAAATGTATTACTCAACCTAATCTAAAACTATGTGGTGTAACAGAGTTTTTCATATTTCAGTGGCACACAAAAGCCCAATTCCTTGCCTTGAAATGAGACCAACTTCAAAAGACTGAATTATGCATAGAGTATGATATCAAGATAAATCTGAGACTTAAAATTGTATCCTGCTTTGTTTCATCAATTTCCTCATCTTACTTTCTACACTTCCTGAAAATAATTCCTTGATAAATCACTTACCCTGAGCTTTAACTCATAGTCAGCTCTGGAGGACCAGATCCAAGAAGCATCACTTGAATTCTCCCAGAAGGGATGGCACACCACCTTTGATTTGAGCTATACCTCTAGTTGCATTTATTGGACATACATAGCCCCAGTATTTATATTAAACTGAAACTTTTATTGCTATTGGAAAATGCTTTTATTTTCCAACCTACTAGGTTCTAGATTTTCTGAGATTTCTACATTTTCTCTCAATTCTGTTTGCAAACTGGCCATTTTCCCACAGTGCTTGCTCCTATTTATTTATTTATTTATTTAATCAAATGTAGCAGTAAGAGCTAGCTTTCAACATTCTTCCTGGTAATGCTCTTCCTCAAGGCCACAAGACCATTAGGTATATTTCTTGTTTTCCAATTTGTTGCACCTGATAGTTGCCACAAATGTTTGGCCATTATATAACAGAAGTCTCAATTTGTTCAGTTTTTAAGGTTTTTTTTTTATCATTTTATTTTATTTTTTTATCATGATAAGTGCACTCTTTAACCCTCATCCCCTATTTCACCCATCCCCCTAGCAACCTCCCCTCTATCCCCTTGAGTCAAGAGACATAGCTAGAAAAATGTTGGTACAGCTTATGTCAGAGAGATTACTGCTTCTACTCTTGCCAAGGATTTTTATGGTTTCAGGTGTCATATTGAGGCCTTTATTCCATTTTGAATTTATTTTTGTTTATGGTATAATAAAGCAGTCCAGTTGCATTCTTTTGCATGTGGCTGGTCCAGTTTTACCAACACCATTTGTTGAGACTTTTTTCAAATTGCATATTCATTCCTCCTTTGTTGAAGATTAGTTGCCCATATACTTGTGGCTTTATTTCTGGGTTTTCTGTTCTATTCCATTGATATGTGCCTATGTTTATGCCAGTGCCATACTGTTCTAATTACTACCACATTGTAATATAACATAAAATCTGGACTAGTGATTTTGCTAGTTTTGTTCTTCTCCCTCCCACCTTTTTTTAAAAGATTTTATTTATGAGCTGTTTGGGTGGCTCAGACAGTTAAACATCTGCCGTTTGGCTCAGGTCATGATCTCAGAGTCCTGGGATGAAGTCCTACAGTGGTCTCCCTGCTCAGGAGGGGATCTGTTTCTACCTCTCCTTCATCCCCTCCTGTGTGTGTGTGTGTGTGTGTGTGTGTGTGTGTGTGTGTGTGCTTGCTCTCTCTCTCTAAAATAAATAAATAAAATCCTTAAAACAAAATATTTTATTTATTTATTTGAGAGAGAGCAGTCTTAAGTGTGGGCAGGGACAGAGGGATGGCCCCTGAGGAGCTCAATATCATAACCGTGAGATCATGACTTTAGCAAAAATCAAGAGTCAGACACTTAACAGACTGAACCACCTAAGTGTCCTCTTTTTTTTTTTTTAAGAGATTTTATAATCTAATTTATAAGCACCATTGGATATAAGAAATATTACAAATTCACACAGTGAAATGTAAAAGGGTTTTTTGAATTACAGACATATAACCAGAGATACAGACACAGACAAAATTTGTAATTTTAATTTCAAATGTTATCCATGGTTCAGGAATAACTACAGAATTACAAAACTCAATGGTTAATATCAAAGAACTACTCTTTTCCAATGGGTAAAAATTCCTTTTTTCCCCAATGGTTACAAATTCTTGACTTAAGCTCAAAATAGAAAAGTACACAAACAGAAAATACTAACACAGAAAATACTAACAGATCAGATTCTTTGTCATGTTCATCCAACAGACATGATCTTTATAATCCACATAATCCATTAGTCTGTTTATAGAGATCACAAAATGACAAGAACTTAAAATCACATTGCCAATTTTTAAAAAATGTAACAAACCGTCTTATTTCCTATGTCTCACACCACATATGATAGATCTCTATAAAACACTACTTTTTTATTTCAATTTTTATTTAAATTCTAGTTAGTTAACATAGAGTGTAATATTAGTTCAGGTGTAGAATTTAGTGATTCGTCACTATATACAACACCCAATGCTCATCACAACGAGTGCCCTTCTTAATACCCATCATTCATCTAGTCCATCTACCCACCCTCCTCCCCTTCAGCAACCCTCAGTTCGTTCTCTCTATAACCAAAAGTCTGTATTGTGGTTTTCCTCTCTATTTTCCCCCATGTTCATATGTTTTGTCTTTTAAATTACAAATATGTGTGAAATCATATGGTATTTTCTTTCTCTGACTGACTTATTTCACTTAGCACAATACACGCTAACTCCATCCATGTCATTGCAAAGGGAAAGATTTCATTCTTATGGCTGGGTAATATTCTATTATATGTACATATACCATATCTTCTTTATCCACTCATCAGTTGATGGACATTTGGACTGTTTCCATAATTTGGCTATTGTGGACATTGCTGCTACAAATGTTGGGATGAATGTGCCTCTTTGAATCACTATGTTTGTATCCTTTGGATAAATATCTAGTAGCACAATGGCTGGATCATAGGGTAGTTCTATTTTTAACTTTTTGTGGAATCTTGATACTGTTTTCCAGAGTGGCTGTACCAGGTTACATTCCCATCAACATTGTAAGAGACTTCTGCTTTCTCCCTATCCTCACCAACACCTGCTATTTCCTGTGTTGTTAATCTTAGCCATTCTGACAGATATAAGATGATATCTCATTGTAGTATTGATTTGTATTTCCCTGATGATGAGTGATGATGAGCGTCTTTTCATGTGTCTGTTAGCCATCTGGATGTCTTCTTTGGAAAATTGTCATTCATGTCTTCTACCCATTTTTTAACTGGGTGTTGAGTTTGATAAGTTCTTTATAGATTTTGGATAACTAACCCTTTATCAGATATGTCCTTTGCAAATATCTTTTCCCATTCTGTAAGTTGCCTTTTAGTTTTGTTGTTTCCTTCACCATGCAGAAGAATTTTATTTTAATGTAGTACCAATAGTTTATTTTTGCATTTGTTTCTCTTGCCTCAGGAGATGTATCTAGCAAGAAGTTGCTACAACCAATATCAAAGAAGTTACTGCCTATGTTCTCCTCAGATTTTGATGGTTTTCTCAGATTTTGATGGTTTCCTCTCACATGTAGGTCATTCACTCATTTCATTTTATATTTTGTATGGTGTAAGAAAGTGGTGCAGTTTCATTCTTTTGCATGTTGCTGTATAGTTTTCCAAATGCTATTTGTTGAAAAGACTTTTTCCCCGTTGGATATTCTTTCCTGTTTTCTCAAAGATTAGTTGACCTATAATTGTGGACTTAGTTTTGTTTTTCTTTTTCAAGATTGCTTTGGCTATTCAAGGTCCTTTATGGTCCTATAAGATTTTAGGAATGTTCTAGTTCTGTGAAAAATGCTGGTGATATTTTGATTGCATTAAATGTGTAGATTGATTTGGGTAGTATAGACATTTTAACAATATTTGTTTTCTTTTCTATTTCTTTGCTTTGTCTTTAATTTATTTCATCAGTATTTCATAGTTTTCAGAGTCCAGTTCTTTTACCTATATGGTTAGGTTCTTAGGTATCTTTTAGTGTAATTATAAATGGGATTATTTTCCTAATTTCACCTTTTGCCACTTCATCATTAGTGTATAGGAATACAACATATTTCTGTACATTGATTTTGTATCCTACAACTTTACTGAATTCATATATCAGTTCTAGTAGTTTTTTGGTGGAGCCTTTAGAATTTTCTATATATAATATCCTGTCATCTATAAATAGAGTTTTACTTCTTCTCTATGAATTTGGATGCCTTTTATTTGTTTATGTTGTCTAATTGCTGTGGCTAGGACTTCCAGTACCATGTTAAATAAAACTGGTGAAAGTGGACATCCTTGTCTTGTTTCTGAACTTGGAGAAAAGCTCTGTTTTTCCTCATTGAGTATGATATTGGCTGTGGGTTTTTCATATAAAGTCTTTATTATGTTAAAGTATATTCCCTCTAGATCTATTCTGCTGAGAGTTTTATCATTAATGGAAATTGTACTTTGTTAAATGCTTTTTCTGAATCTATTGAAATGATCATGTGGTTTTTACTCTTTCTCTACTTGATGTAATGTATCAGATTAATAGTTTTGCAAATATTGAGCCACACTTCCACCCTGGGAATAAATGTGACTTGATCGTGTATAAACTCCTAGGAAGACTCATCAGAAAAGGGAAAGAGAGAGAGAGAAAGAGAGAGGACTCAAATCAACAAAATCACTAACCGAAGCGGAGAAGTAATAACCAATACCAGAGAAACACAGATAATTGTAACAATATTATGAAAGCCTATATGCCAATAAGTTGGACAATTTAAATGAAAGGTGTAAGTTCCTAGAAACATATAGCCTACCAAAAATAAAACAGGAAGAAATAGAAAATTTGAACAGACCAATTACCAACAATGAAATGGAATCAGTTCATGAATCATTCCCCCAAACTGAATCATTCCCCAAACCAAAAGTCCAGGACCAGATGACTTTACAGGTGAATTCTATCAAACATTTAAAATAGAGATAATACCTATTCTTCTTAAACTAGTCCAAAAATAGAAATGGAAGGAAAACTTCCAAATTCATTCTATGAAGCAGTATTATCCTGATACTTAAACCTAGATAAAAATACCACAAAGAAAGAGAACTACAAGCCAATATCTCTCATGAGTATAGATGTAAAAATCCTCATCAAAATATAACGAATGGAATCCAACAATACATTTAATAATCTTTTAAGTTTTTTAAATCTAAGTTTTAATTTTCTATAACCATTACTTTCCCCCTTTCTGGCCCCAAAAACAATACTATATGTTTAATATTTCTTGTATGACAGTATCCCACATCTGAGTACCAATTTTATCAACTGCTATCTATATTCTCATTAATCTTTTGTAGGAAAATGCTTCCAAACTCTGTACCATATGATAAAAAGCCTTTATTTCTCACTCAAATCTCTGTGGTTTAGTTTAGATAAGGTAGTTATAAGTTAGGTTCAGCAGGGTTGTCTCCAAGTCATGCATTTCTGTCTTGATTATTTTTCTATGATCAATGGACTTTCTAGGGTATGATCTCATGATGGTGGTGGAAGCACCAAAAGCAAGGTCAAATAGTTAGGGACATTTCATTCTCTATTTTAATCGTGTCTACCAGCATACCATTGGTCAATCAAGTAATATGACTATACCAAATTAGTGAGACATGAGTATATGTACACTGACTCACATGGAAGGATGTGCAAAGTCACATGACAAAGTGCACAGATAAAAGAAGGAGTAAAGAAAGGGAGAAAGTGATTTCATATAACCAAAGGAGACTATATTGCTAAAATATTTTCAAGCAAGCTGGATGATTATTTCTGTTCCTTGGATTAAAAAACTCTTTTAATATGAATGTTGTTAAATTGATCCACTTCCCAGAAAGCTACTGTGCCTGTGTGTATACCAGTTATGGATATGGAGGACAGTAAACAAAAGCTATTCTTCCAGCAAGCAAAACTGGAAGCTGCAAGACTGACCAAAGAATTCACTAAACTGACAGAGTAGAGTCCTGGTATTACTGTCTAGTTATAATGTGTGCTTTGGTGGATAGATTTTATATATTCTCCATAATTATTCTTGTTTTTAAAGTTGAGCTATTAGTCATGCAATTATTGTCATGGGATAATGCAAATGTAAGAAGACAAACCTTCATCTAACCATTTATCATAGCACTAGACCATAAAGATGTTCATGAGGAGGGCATGACAAAAAAGAATAGAATATCCCTGGGGGGTCTGGACTTGAGCATAAAGGCATAGCTATTCAAAACCTTAGATTGTCTCCTTTTGGGGAGAAAATGGATTGGTTTTGTAGTTGCTCAGGCATTTCAAAAGGTTAATATCCTTCCTATAAATTCTGTATGTCTTAATACCTTCATAAACCTTCAGAGTTTTGTGAGCTATGAATAGATGTTGGGAAGACCCCAACATTTTACTCTTCTCTATTACATTAGCTAGTGGTCAGGTAGTTAATCCCACCCTCATCTTCAGAGTTGCGTCCTTATTGTTCTAAGTCATTAGGCTAATACCACCTATCTTGTTACCCTGCTAAATTCAGAATAGGCATTATCACAGAAAATTTAAGATGGATCTCAGATCAAACTTTCAAATCTGATGTACATCTAATCTTTTTAGTTAACAAAGCCAGGAAATACCCTTTATTGTTTAAGGCACTTGATTTTTTTGTTTCTTCAAATCATCTAAAAAGTGAATAAAAGTAACTAAAATACTTATGCTTTTATGAATTATAAAATTACATTTTCTCTATTTGTGAATTCAGTATTTTAGGGTGATATGGAAACATACCAAGGAAAGATTAATCTATACTGGACAGTCACATGAAATATAGTAAGAAAATCCTGCTCTATGTTTTTAAGATCATGGATTGGCTGAAATCTCAAGTGGAAAGCTGATTGCACAGATATGGTCATTTCTGTCCTGTGAGATGTAGCCTATGAGTGATATTAGTATTTATGATGAGATATTGATATGAAATGAGGATGTGAATAGTAAATCAGTCAGCACAACAGGTAACCAGGAATCAAGAGACATAAAGAAATATCAGGAAGGGTTTGAAGAGAACTCATATCTCTGTTACACATAAGCCAGACTCCCTACTGTGTCACAAAATTAAGGTCAAGTGACAGCTGGCTACAGACATACACTGTTGAGGGTAATTTCTTATTAGAAAAACAAAACAAAACAAAACAAAAAACTGTAGTCTGTGAGGGGCAACTAGGAAATAGTCTTTGTGCTGTCATTTAATGTGGTGCTAGGTATTCAGTCCTTGAAACAGCATAGCTGGTGGGGTTCAAGTCTCAACAGAATCAACCCTTTAAATGTATGTAATTTACTATATATTCTCTGGAAGACACTTCTGCTTCAAAATTTACTATTGGTGATATGTTTGTCTAGTCCACAAATCGTTAACACAGAAATCAAAAGTAGTACTTATAGCTTATATATTATCCTTAGGCAAATGAGATAATTAAATATAGAATTTATTCATTTTAATAGCTCGTGTATTATGTCAGATTTTTTCATTTTTTTTTACTCTTTTTAATTTTTCTTTTAATTTTTTTTATTAACATATAATGTATTATTAGCCCCAGGGGTACAGGTCTGTGAATCACCAAGTTTACACACTTCACAGCACTCACCAGAGTGCACACCCTCCCCAATGTCCATAACCCAACCACCGTCTCCCTACACCCCCCCAACTGCAATCCTCAAATTGTTTTGTGACATTAAGAGTCTCTTATGGTTTGTCTCCCTCCTGATCCCATCTTGTTTCATTTATTCCTTTCCTACCCCTCAAATCTCCCACATTTCCTCTCAACTTCCACATATCAGGGAGATCATATGATAACTGTTTTTCTCTGATTGACTTACTTCACTCAGTACAATACCTCTAGTTCCATCCACGTCGTTGCAAATAGATTTTTCTTGTTATTGAACGACTTGCACTAAGAGAAACATGAAATAATTTAAATAAATTAACTTTGACCACAGATCTTTTTAAGTTAACTAATTTTGGCATATCAGGAGCTGTGGCTATATTGTGGTATAAACCTTCTTAGGTTTGCCAATTTTTCAATCCTGACACATAATCTATGGGTATATGTTACTCTAGGGACCAATCAATGCTTTGTTACTTAATTGCAGTGCTAAATTTGATGTTAGATTGCTTTCATGCTGTAGGATCCTGTTCTCTGCTTTTAAGTAAATCTTCTATTATGCCATAGTTCATCAGGAGCAGACAGACTAATGAGATTACTAATTTTTCAATATGAAGGAAATAATCATGTTGTGATATCTAAATAAGATTATTCTAAAATATCTGGACTTTACACCTTTAAAAAAATTTGTTGGATTTCTGACATGACTATTAATCGATAATCAAAATAATAATTATTATTTAGTGACTTAGAGTCACAATTCTAGGGTGAATCCCCTAGAATTCCCCAATTGCAAGCATCAAATTTCAGATACATAAAGTTGTTACAATGTTTTTAGGAAAAACACCAAATTTTGTTCAATTCCAGGTAAACTTCAAATTTTATACTTATATTTTTATATTTATATTTATACTATGTCAGTTCTTTAGTTCCTATAACCAGATTATCTTCAAGATTTACTGTTCTAAGATGACTTTATGTCATTATGTTGGTTAAGAGTTTAATTATTAGCCAAACTTACAAATCCAGCTAACATGCATTGGAATGTCTCTGTTCTCAACCAGCCCTGAATATATGGCCTAGATGGGCCACTCTTGGTTCTTTTCCTTGTCGTAATTGTGAGATCCTTTCAGTCTATAAGCACTTTATTTCTTTCAACTTATATCTATTCATTTCTTGAGAGATCAGAAATATTTGCTCTCTAAAACTCTGTGCTCCAGGGAAGCCTAGGTGGCTCAGTCTGTTACGTGTCTGCCTTCGGCTCAGTTTGTGATTCCAAAATCCTGGGATTGAGCCCTGCATCAAGCAGGGTTTGGCTCCCTGTTCCGTGGGGAGTCTGCTTCTCCCTCTCCCACTCCCCCTGCTTATGCTCTCTCTCTCTCTCTCTTTTGTCAAAAAAAAAAAAAAAAACCAAAACCAAAACCAAAACCAAAACAAACAACAACAAAACAAACCAAATGAACAAACAAAAAAAACGAAAACCTCTGTGCTCCTAGGATGTTCACTAGGATAGCTTCTCCCTGCTCCTGCTTCAGCCTGTACATGAGCAGCTTTATTTTAGTGGCATTGTGATAGAATAGCAACTAGTGAAAATTGCTGCCTCCCAATGGTCCAGACAGGAGAAAGACACTGGTTGCCTTCAATCTCAGCTCCCCAAAGGCTTTAATAGACCTCTAATACTTTGCTTGTCCTCCAACGTCTTTCCCTATCCATTCTCAATATGAGCCTTTACATTCTTCCATGTGAGAAACACTGGTGTGGTAAGCATTTTTCCAAAACTTTCTGCTTTACATCTTGGCCCTGGCTTTTAATAATTCATGGTAAAGTACAATAATTTAATGCCTTTGTTTTGGTAAAATTGTACCATGTCCTTTAGGACTAATCTATTAGCACAATAGATATTACAGCCTGAATGAGGGAGATATCAGTGAAAAGGGGATTGCTAGAGATGAAGTAATAAATACTCCACAAGAAGATCTGGTCTGGAGTGTTTCCTGTTTGCTAGGCATTGTGCTAAGCATTTTGTAATCATTGTCTCACCTAGTCTTTACAGTCATACTCTGCACATAGGAGGGGTCATTGAGAGGATAAGACCTCGGTTTTTCTGTAAGCTGGACCCAGGCAATCAGAGGCTCTTTACCTCCTCCTTGTCCTTGGAATGTACATTCTGCCCACTATTCTCACACTAGGAGGCTCTTCAAGGATGCAGCTTTGACAGCAATGTCCACAATAGCCAAACTATGGAAAGAACCTAGATTTCCACCAACAGATGAATGGGTAAAGAAGATGTCATATATATATATATATATATATATATATATAATGGAATATTATGTAGCCATCAAAAGAAATGAAATCTTGCCATTTGCGATGAGGTGGCTGGAGCTAGAGGGTATTATGCTTAGCGAAATAAGTCAATCAGAGAAAGACAATTATCATATGATCTCCCTGATATGAGGAAGGAGAGGCAACATGGGGGGTTGGGGGGTAGGAAAAGAATAAACGAAACAAGATGGGATCAGGAGGGAGACAAACCAAAAGAGACTCTTAATGTCCCAAAACAAATTGAAAAGGCATGGTTGGCTATACCCCGATGTGGGATGGATTCATGTGGCTTATTTTAGGTTATAGACATTTGAGAACCCAGGCAATCCCATATTGAAAACAGAAAAAATACTCTAAACAGAACCAATTCAATGGTACCAGGAATATGGGATGGATATTGCTGGAACAGTGTAGTCATTCTGTCACATTAAAGGGTAGCATCTGGTTTGTCACTGATTGGTACCCCTACTGGCATTTATTGGGTGGCCCTAATGGAATCCAGTGTTGTATGGTACAAATCTTTGGGCAGGCCTTCCACCTGAGTGATGTGCCACTGCACCCTGGATTTTTTTCTGGGCACAGGCCAGAATCTGCCCCACAGTTTTCACAATCGCCAATCTCCCTCTCCTTAAGGCCAGATAAACATATTCTGTTTTCTACCAATACAATCATTTGGTTACCTTCTTTGTTCCCTCCACTGGCCTGGGGGATGTTACTGCAAACATAGATGCTCTTATTGCATTCATCCAGCAAGACTTAAATGACAGCTGGCAAAATCTGTCTTGACTAAACCCTGAAATATCTCTAATGAGAAAAGCTGTGGTCTTGGACATTATTACAGCCTCACAAGGAGGCAATCTGTGCCCTTGTCCAAAGAAAATGTTGTGTTTTCAAACTTGATGAATCTATTAACATACCACCTTTATTAAAACATGTAAGGACACAAGTGAATGCCCTAACTGCTCTGATTCCTAGCATAAAGGACTTAGTAAATCAGCGGTTCATATCATGGGGCTTTTGGTAGAAAATATTGTTAGTTGTATTGGGACTCCTCATCTTAATCTGTGTTTTCTCTTATATGTGCTTATATTGTTGCTATTCCATTAACCTCTGCGGCAGCCAGAGAGCAGCCAAGTGAGCCACCTCCATGCTGATAAAACCCTTTGCTGACTGCTCAGGGCACATTGGGGAAGAAAGGGAGCGTATAAGATTACATGCACTAGTCATGAAGGGTGCAGTATTTTAGGAGGTTATTGAGAGGATGTGACCTCTGTTTGACCCATGAGCTCCCTCCAGGCAAATAGAGGCACCTACCCTCACCCTCTGTCTTAGGATCTTACCTGCTGACTGTTCCTATAGTGGGAACCATTTTCAAGGACTCAGGCTTAAGAGAGCAGTGCATTGATGAGATCATCTGCATGGTGTATTTGACTGAACCCAGCTAAGAACTTTAAGATTCTGGCGGGTAGGAGCAGAGATCTATTTACCTTGTAGCTGCCCAAGACAGGTTTCATAAGTATTCATACTGCCACTTACCAGTCTGGAGTGGCTTTTTTTCTTCGCTGTCTCCTTGTCCTCTGTGTATGGGAGCCAGTTTCAGATTTTACTCAGGAACCAACAATTGGATAGTTTTATAGATGACAAAAATTCTCTCAGAAGTGCAAAAAAATCGCCTCAAATACTTCCTGTCAAATATTCATTAACTGTAATCTATAAGCAACAAAACAAAACAGGTAGCTTTTAATTGCATGTTAATTCTTATACTACAGTTTTCTCTTTGAACTATGTGGGGTACAGTTGGTATCCCTGGAAGCAGTTGTCAAGATGGAGTTTCCATTCAAGATGTATATTAGAGATGGAAACTTGTGAAAGCCGGACACCTGGGTGACTTAGTTGGTTAAGCTGGGCTTGGGTGGAAATCCTGGGGTCCTGGGATCCCACCTACCTCAGACTGCCTGCTTAACGGGGGGTCTGCTTCTTCCTCTCCCTCTGTGCTTCCCCAACCCTTTCTCTCTTTCTCAAATAAATGAATAAAATATTAAGAAAGAAATTTGTGAGAGCAAAGGAGAGGAAGTGTCCTGGACAGTCATAGTCAAACAGAATAGACAAAGCTTCACCCAAACTATTGGAGACTCTGGAGTAAGTTCACTTGCTGGAGTGTGGTACATTGGGCTGAACTGTCTGTACCGCCTATGCTGGGAACAGAAAAATCACTCTAAACAGAACCAACCCAATTGTACCAGGAACATGGGATGGATAGCACCAAGACTATGTAGTCAATCTGTCACATTAAAGGATAGTAACTTAAGCTCCTCTAAAAATATCACATTTTGAAAACTTCTCATTTCTACCAGAATGATTATTTATGAGGGAGAATAAAACAGCAAGTAAATAGAATTCACTTGACTGAAACATAACATAAAGCAAATTAACTGATATTTCCCTCAAAATCAGTCACAGAATATATTCTAGAAATATATTGGTAATAAGAAATGAATGCAGTAAAGATAAAAAGCATTCTCTTAATTTTTATTAATGATATAACCAGGAATGGAGTTCATTATTGGCAAATTAGCAATTTTCAAAAAAAAATTCCTACAAATTCTTCGATTTCCTCCATGATTTCTTTAATCATGGGATATGGTAGTATTTACAATGTGATGGTTTCAATTCATCTGTGAGGATTAATTTTAGTATTTCCAAAAACCACCTTTACTCCATATATTCAGAAACTCACAATCTTTCTGAAAGAATGTATATTATATGTATGGTTTTTTGTGTGTGTTTGTGTGTGTGTACATTTTATACACAAATACTCAGTATACTATTTGTTGGTGCTACCTCTTGGAATAGTACAGTTATAAATGAATCTAAGTACGTGAGATTATTTTTTGGGACTTAAACACAGTTTTAAATCATAGTCATAGATGTTTTAAGTAAATGAATATTAATTATAATATTAATGGTAATGGTGACAGAATTTCTGAAATTAGGCATCTTTATGGGTAAGGGTTTTACTCTTTCTCCTTCATGCTTTCTTGCCATTAACCTTTAGCTATGAGGCTAAAGTCAGGAAGAGAAACTTACCCCTTTTACTTAGGAGGATTATGAAAAGAAGAAATAAAAAGGACAAAAGGCATAGTCTTAAGTAATTTGAGGGGAACAAAAGCAAATGCCTTTTATCCTTATTCATGTTTGGACTGTTGGAAGATATGACATTTTGAGTCCCCTACCAATATCTCTCACCCCAGTTCAGTAGGAGTGTCAGCACCAAAATACTGCCTTTGCACCATGGTTCAGCAGGGGAAGAGAAGGAGTTTAAATTGACCAGATTTCTGGAGTATGGATGAATATGGGAAGATAGTTGAGTAAATTGCTAATGGGCCTTCCTTTAGTCCTAACATGGCAAGCAGTTAAATGACTGCAGCAGAGGCTGTAAGCAGTTTCCATAGTAAGATTTGATCCAGAACTGAACTGAACCTCAGTCAGGGGAGGATCAACTTCAGGCCCTGGCCAAGTTTCTCAACACGACATTAATTTAAGGAGCTTCCAACCTGGGCCATGGGTATCAGCAGAGCACACTAAATTCAGGTGTTATCAACATGTTGTTAGGACCCATGCTGACTTGCAAAGAGCTTTACGTTATGTACCATGTTTCATTTCGTCAATACTAAGCTATGGGTACTGTTATTATTCTAATTTGATTGATGAGAAACAATGGCCTTAGAAAGTTGATTTAACCAAAGGCATCAATTTCATACAGCTAGTAAAAGAAGGTCAAGGTTTAAACTCATGTGAATAATGTAAGTAAACATTAAGTCTCCTTAAATTCAATTAAATGAGAAGCTTGGAGTGGGAAGGAGGGACTGTGAAAAAAAATAATTTGGCATTAGTTTATTTATACTCATAGAGCTGAAGATCCTTTTTTATATACATATATTTTATTTTATTTTATTTTTTCAGTGTTCCAAGATTCGTGGTTTATGCACCACACCCAGTGCTCCATGCAATACCTGCCCTCCTTAATATCCACCAGGCTCACCCATCCCCCACCCCCCTCCCTTCCAAAACCCTCAGTTTGTTTCTCAGAATCCACAGTCTCTCATGGTTCATCTCCCCCTCTGATTTCCCCCAATTCACTTTTCCTTTCCTTCTCCTAATGTTCAGTTTAAGAAAATATAATTTGTATCCTGATTTCATTTTTAAAAAACTTACTGAAATCTATTGTATTAGGCTTAAGTAATGTATTCTATTAAACATAATTATAAATTGATAATTGTGTGTTAAATTTTCAAACACTCTAAGTTAAAAATGAACCTAAAACCTGCTGAAACTTAAGGCATTCAGAGACTCCTAAGTTTTTAAAATAAGACATATACAGACTTCAATATCAGAGTCTATCAACACTGTATTGAAATAAAATGAGCCAAACTATGGTCTTGAATTTTAGAAAACAAAGGGAAAATATATCACTGAAGAATAATTTAATCAACTGAGTTTTGTGTAATATGTCTCATTTGTTTATCACTGTTTCTGCTTCTTATGCTTCTTGAAAGCAGTGTCATGACCTATTTTCCACAGTATTTTATTTTGAGCACAAAAAGTTGGATTTATTGTTTCTGACAATTGCATAGTAACTTGTAGTTTCTTCCTAGCATTACAAATGGGAAATCTAATTTTGCTCCTCAATTAAAAATGTATACTCTGAAAAGTGATCACATCGTTTTTAAATATTTAATCACTTATAGAATGTCTTAAAGATCTTTTCCAAGCAAGATATTAGCTTCTTCTTTATAAATCTCTACATAAAATAAGAAAACAAGGCAATCAAATTTCCTTTTTTTCCCACATTTTTAAAATTAAGTGTTTTTTGTTGTTGTTGTTGTTATTGTTTTTGTTGTTGTTTGTTTGTTTTTAATTCCAGTAGAGTTAACATACAGTGTTATGTTACTTTCAGGTGTATAATATAGTGATTTAACAATTTTATATATCACCTGGTATTCCTCCACATTTTAAATAAGCAATTCAAATGTTCCTTATTTTTACTTTAGACAGGTCATATTGTTAAAGTTTGACTCTCTTCCTGCTTTTTGAATCCCATTTTGAAATTTAGTGACAGATTTATCAAATTTGAGATCACTACTATATCTGGAGTGCCAGCCACATAACCCTCTCTAATTATGGAGATTGGAAAAAAACGAAAAAAAGAGAGAGAGAGAGAGAGAGAGAAACAGAGAAGTAGAGAGTAAGAGCCTCAACATATTCCATGTTTATTTAATTTATAAGTAGCTCTACAACTCTTTGATTAAACATTTTAAAAATGAAAGGGGGTTTTTCTTAGAAAATAGCTCTCTGGCTACCACTTTTTATAAAAATTCTAAAAAAAATTTAAGATTTTTAAAATTTAATTACTTGACAGAGAGAGAAAGAGCATGCAGGGGGAGCAGCAGAAGGAGAGGGAGAAGCAAGCTCCCTGCTTTGCAGGGAGCATGACACAAGATGCAATTCCAGGACCTCAGGATCATGACCTGAGCCAAAGGCAGACACTCAATTGACTGAGTCACCCAGGCACCCCAAAATTCTAAAAAAAATTTAAAATTCCCAAAGCAGGGACAATAGTAGTTTTCTTGATAAATGACAAAGAGAACCCTGAAAATGTACTTTTTCTTCCTCTTGGAAGACACATTCAAGTTCCAATCACCAAGGGATAAACTATGTGAATACATCTGTCTAACATTTACTTAAATTGATATATAAACATCATGATTTCAGTTTTGGTTAAATTTTTCTAAAAATTATTTGCTTACTTTTCTTTTGTAAAGATAAACAAAATGCCTTCATTTTCTCTGGTCAGTATTACACAAATATATCTATTATATTAAAATTTTATATATATATATATATATAATTTTAAAATTTAAACTTTATATTCATTTTAATTTATTCCAGTGTGATTGGATCTATAATTATTTCTCAGGTAACCCCAAATCTTTCCTCTCTCACTTTTGTTGAAACCATCTAATTTAAGTGTGAATTGGGCATGTGTATCTATATCTATCTATCTATTCTAAAGAACAGAACTTTTTGCCATTATTTTGGGCCAGATAATTCTTTGCTGGGGGTCCTAGAGGCTGTCTTATGCATTGTAGGATGTTTAGCAGAATAACTGTTCTCTCCCCACTAGACAACAGTAGCACTCTTTGAACCAGTTGTAATAAGCAGAAATGTCTCCAGACATTGCTAAATGTTCCCTGGAAGGCGAATGTCCCCTAATGGAGAGCCACTGATCAAGGGATAGAGGACAGTAGTCATAATTTTCTCATACTTCAGGAGCTCTCCGAAGTCTCCCCTTGAATTCCTTGTGACATACAGTTGACAAGGAGGTCTCAGTGGACCTCTGAAAGATATTGTGATGCTGAAGCATTGAAAGTACTCACATTACTTTCAAATTCCAAGTGTTCACTACTGGTATATAAGAAAGAAATTGACTTTGGCATATTACTCTTTCATCCACCAATATTGATATCATAATTTCTTAGTACCAGATTTTTGTTGTTGTTATTGATTCTTTGGGATTTTTTTAAAATAAACAAAGATATAATCTGTGAAAAAACACAATTTTATTTCTTCCTTCCCAAACTATATACCTTATATTCTATTGTCTTGTTTTATTTCACCGGACAGAATTTCCATTAAACTATGTAAAAGTAATACTGAAAGGAGTTATCTTTTGTCTTGTCCTCCTAATATTAGAAGAAAGCATCCAGTTTTTCACTACTAAGTATATTGTTGGCAGGTAAGATCTTTCTATGAGTCCTTCATCAAGTTGAAGATCCAGTCCCTGTTTGCTCAGTCCTCATTATAAGTGGATGTTAGATTTTGTCAAGTGTTTTTTCTGGATATAATCATTTGCTTTTTTTTTCTTTAACTTGTTGCTACTGTGAATTACTTTAATTAATCTTAAAATGTTGAAATAGCTGTGCATAATTGGAATAAATTCTGTTTGCTCATAGTGTATAACTCTTTCTGTATTATTGGATTCGATTTGCTAATATTTTGTTTAGCATTAGTATTAGTATTTAATATTTATTATATAAATATTTAGTACTTAGTTCATGAGAGATACAGGTCTGTACATTTTCTTTCTGTATGTATTATCTTTATCCAGTTTTGGTATTTGGGTAATTGAATTAAGAAATTTTCCTTCTGCTTCTATTTGCTAGAAGAGATTGTAGAGAATTGAACTTAAATATCTGATAGTATTCACCAGTGAATCCATATGGGCCTTTTATTTTTAAAGGTTATTAATTGTAGATTTTATTTCCTTAATATTTCAGGCCTATTCAGATTATCTACTCATCCTTTTATGAGTTTTTGCAGTTTGTTTTTTTCAAGAATTGTCAAAGTATCAAATTTGTCAGCATAGAGTTGTTTATAATATTTCTTTCTTATCATTTTGATATCCATGAGTCAGTAGTGATCACTAATCATTCATTTCTAAAATTGGTAATTTGTATCTTCTCTCTTTTTATTTTGGTTAGCCTGGCTAGAGGTTTGTCAATTTTATAGGTACTTTCAAAGAGTCAGCTTTTGGTTTTGTTGATTTTTTGCTATTGTTTCTTGTTTTCAATTTCTTTGATTTCTGTTCTTAATCTACTTTTATTTTTGTTATTTCTTTAAGCTTCAATTGCTATAGTATCCTAAGGCAGAAGCTAAAATACTGATTTGATATCTTTCTTTATTTTTTATTTATTCTTGAATTTTTATTATAAATTTCCCTCTAAACACTGCTTTCGCTGCATCCTATAAGTTATGATAAACTTTTGTTTTCAATTAAGAATGTTTAAAAATTTTCCCACAAGAGTTCTATGATTGATAGTGGTGTTTTATTTCATTCCAAATATTTGGGTGAATTCTGGCTATCTTTCTGTTTCTGAAGTCTAATTTAATTTCACAGTCGTCTGAGAACATACTCTGTGATTTTTTTTCTTTCAGGTTTTTCAGATGAGTTTTATAGCCCCAAATGTGGTTTAGAGTAGTGAATGTTCTTTTTTAAAAATAAAAGATTTATTTATTTATTGTGTGAGAGAGAGAGCCACAGGTATGTGGGGGAAGGTGAGGGGCAGAGGGAGGAGAGAGAAAATCTCAAGCCGACTCCCCACCAGTTTATGGTTCTAGTGACTTCTGATAAGTTGAAGTAGCCTGTGCTGCTTTGTATTTTCCTGTCTGTACAGATATTGGATTGGGCTTTATCCTGTGACTTCAATTCTCAGATGAGTCTAATTAAAGACATTGATTTTTTATTTGTTCAGCTTTTGCTTGGCTGTAAGAAGGGAGTGAGGACTTCCAGGTCTTTAGATGTCAGAGCTAAAACCAGAAGTCAATACTATTTGTTTTTGTAAAAAAAAAAAAAAAAAAAAAAATCAATATTCTCCTGAGGATGTAGTCTGATATTATATTTTCATATTATTCTAAACAACATTCTTCCTTCAAACAGACTGAAGAACAAAAGTGTAGCTAGCTGGGTCTGTGTAAATCTAATGCTTAGTCTCCAAAAACCTTTGATCATAGATTGCTCAAAAGCAGTTATGATAAAATGCTTATATAATAAGTCATTCAAAGTTTATATATATTTTCAGAATGAACTTATGTTTGGTGTATAGTCTTATAAAAATCATAACAATGCCTACATTTAACTGAATCAGTTATTAATCATGTTACATTATAATTTTTGTTAATAACATATCAAAATAGCAAATTCATTCATTTTTCTATTTTAAATGAAAATATGTGATTGAGAAAATATATTAAAGTGACTTGCAGTAAGTATATTGAGTTGTCAATAGTATAAAATAATTTTGTTATTAATGTTATTATATTAATGCTTCTATGTAATTATAGTTATGTCTAATTAGAATATTTTAACAAAGTATCTCTTTAAGGTTCATTTTTTTCTTAATTTTTTATTATGAAACTATCAATTTAATTTTATTGGTTTTCACATGGCTATCTCTGAAAATCATTATGCCTATACACATCTTGGCAATGTAGTATATTTTTAACATAAGGCGTTAAAAAAGTAGCACTGGTAAACATGTAGAAAAATAACTGAAATTAGTTAAATTTAAAGTGCTTAGAAAGTCATTTGAAATCATACTTCTTTAAGCTTTGACATTCCTATGTCAGTGTTACCTGTAATTAGATAACATTTCCAAATTATAAAGTATGTCATTGTTTTATCAGATAAAGAATTTAGCCTGATGTATTTTCACTGAATAGTATCCAAGTTACTAGGTATATCCAAGTTATTTAGTTGCCTGAAGTTAATTAGTCATGTGAGGTAGATATATCCATATCATGTTATTCTGGCCTAGATTGTCCTATGGAGGAGATTGTAAGTTTAAATTTTTATGCTTAAGATTTACAATACATTTGAAGTTCTCCTGCTGCTTTTAGATAAGCCCTCTTGAATAGAATTTCTCTTATTACTGTTGTACAAAAATAAACAATGATATTCATTGCAGTATTGTCTATATTAAGGTATTGAAAGTTTCCTTACAAAGTTAAGATAGATCGTAACAGTGAACATAAAATAAGAAAGAGAATATTTTGCTCATGATATTAATTTGAATGAAATCTAAAAGAAGGGAATGACAGTAGTAACAAAAAATTAAAAATAAAGCATAAAAGTCTTTATTATAATATGAAAGCACTGTGGCAAAGGATTCTAGATTGACTAAAGAGAAAAAGCTTTCACAGATTTGTGGTACATCTCTGTTTTGATTAGTTGAAAGCAGATGGAGATAAAGAAGAGAGATTTATATCCAACTCATGTAAGATACACATTTATCTTCATCTTGCGGTAACATAACCATGAATATCATATGAAATCAGTAAGCTAGCTCATGGCCATTATACCATTATACCATAAGCTTAGAAGAATGGTATATGGTCTACAGAATTCTAGAAGGGTTATACTTGGATTATCAGTACAAAAGAGGACAAATGAAAGAATGGTAATATAGTCCATCATCATAGTCCATCTTGAAGGCTGATTTATGAAGATCTTCATTTACACACACACACACACACACACACACACACTCTCTCTCTCTCTCTCTCGTTTATAGAAGTACATATATGGAACTCTATAAACTTATTAGTCATTAAACTCATGTTATTCTTGTTAATTAAGGAAGTTTATTCAACAAATAATTATTAAATATATTTTAAGTCATATTTTCCCTTCATGGTGTTTAGTGGAAACTGGTTAATATTTAAGTAAACACAAAATACACAAGTTTACTTCAATGCTTTAACAGAAATGTAAAGAACAAGGGATTGCAGATTTGAATTTCTGCCAATTTCCTATTCCTTCCTTTTAAAGAAAGGGAGACATGATATACATGGGTTAAAGGCAGGATATTTTGCATCCACCATTTTGGGATGATTTCTTCTTTGTGTGTGAGAAGAGTTAAAATAGTCATGACTTGTTTCAGTTCACAGGATTTCCCAATGTTGAAAGAAATCTTTGTGCAAATTGGCTTCTTATATTCTAAGTTTTAGAGAGGGATTCTTTTTTCTCATTTTCTTTCCCTTTCCTCATATTGGTTTCCTTTCACTCATGTAACTGTCATTTGTGCGAGGAATGTGGGCCTGGAGGGAAAGGGCAGGTGTTGCCCGGTCATGTCTAATTTTAACAAATGATGTTCCACATATACTCTAGAAAAGAATCCAGTTTCTTTGTGAAAAGAATACCATGAGGTAGGCAATGATATTTTGCCAAATGGATATTTTTTTTCCACTTGGAGGATCTGTAGTATGAGACATGTGGACTACTAAGTGTTCTCAATATCTTAGATACCAAATATTATCTAAATTCCAGATATCTGAAAAACAAAAAATGTAGCAACACATTTTATAGTATTCAGTGTTTTCTTTCTTTCTTTTTAAAATTTTAGATTCTGTTAAATAACTAAATAATGATTTTCTATCTTTTAACTCATTAGAATGATTTTTTTTCTTATTACATGGGTAATTTTTGCCTGTTGTAGAAACTATAAAAAGTATCACTAAACAAACAAAAAAATCTAACTTTTATTTATACTACCCAAAATTAAACCTTGGTTGAATTTTACCAAACATCTATATCCATTTATGTATCTCTCCACCAGGTTGAATTGGAACATTATTAGATTATAGGGATGCCCAAATTTCTTCCTTGTCACCTAGCAGTGTCCTGAGTTTTTTCTTGGCCTGATCACCCATACTACATGCAAGTTTGCTAAGGAAAACAGTTATTTCTTATTTAATGAAATACTTATCAAGATTCCAGTATATACAGAAACTCTATCAGATGTTGGGGATACTGCATGGATCATAAAGTCTGTGCTCTTGTGGAATGTGTGTTATACTGGAAGAGGACATACAACAAACCGATAAATATATGATATGGAAATGATTAGGAAGTCAAGTAAAAGTAAACTAGTATTTTATTATCATCTGGGGTTTTGGCATCAAGCAACAATATGGAACACAATTAAACTGAACTATTTGAACACTACACTATCTCTAATAGAGCTGGTCCTAAATAAGTAAGTAATAAGTAAGTAAATAAGTAAGTAATAAAACAACAGCAATATTTGTCGAGCACTTTCAGTATGCCAGTATTTTAAGTACTTAACATGGGTTTAATTTATACACTAACTCAGTTAAGAGGGTAAAATGGACAAGTTAGATTATTTGATTTCCAAGTTCCTGCTTTTTACTATTGAGTATTAGATCTCTCTAGATAGCGGACTGTGTTTGATAATAATGTTCAGAAGGTGAGACAGTTGTATCAGAAAAAAAGTTGTATCAAGCTTAATTAATAGGAATTTAAAGTATACTATTGAAACTTAGATATAATAAAATCTAACAGGAAGAGAATAATGCGGTCAGCAAGTTTGTCCTAGTAAATGGGACTCCAAAAAAGAAGTCCATGTTACTTTTATATGTCTATGACCATTAGAGTGGGGCCAGTAAACTAAGTAGATTTGGAAATCAAAGATTTAGGGTAATCATTAGCAAAGATTGAGCTGTAGTGCACCAATCTCACTTACCCTAAAAATAAACTGTCACAACATACTTTAAGTTAATGTAGGGGGAGAGATGGCATTATGTTAAAGGATCACACACTCACTGGCCAATCTTTTAAAACATTTGTAGTTCCACACACACAACACATTAAAATCTCTTTATGGGTTGTATAGTATATTTCTTAAATTTCAGATTTAATAGTCCAGATAGTGAAGATTTAACGTTTTTTTTTTCAGAATGAAGGAAATTAAATTAGATAGTAGTATATATAGGATTTTATCCTTAGAGAGTTTTTATTTCCTTTCGTAAATAGGAGTATTGCTATACTAACTTTGAGCTTCAGCTGGCCAACCTATTTTGATTGAACATGTGTAACTCAGAGTTAACAAAGGACTGGTCAATACAGTCCAATAAATATGTGTTTAGCTATGCCATGTGTCCAAACACAATCCTTCAAAAACAGTTTATATAAATTAGAGTCTCCTTTGATTGGATTTTGGAAGATAATGAACCAATGTGTGGAGATTCCCCATGTTTCTGATGCAAAAACATTTGGGGACAAATACCAGTAAGACAAGAACCATACTGTAATGGGGAGTAATGTGCTACTGAGTAGAAGGGACTGTAAAAATTCATTCCTCTTATCTTATACCTGGACTATTTGTTGGTAACCCATTTTTCTAGGGGGTATGGAACCTGAGACTTCACCCTTTTTCTCTGGTTTTCTACTAGGATGAAAGAGAAAGTCCTTGAAGTTGAGCCTAAGGAAACATTATTTCCATGAAATATTAGCTACATCCTTTCTTTTGGGAGAAAAATGCTTAACTAGGTATGTCTGGAGCCACCTAGAAGGGAGAGACTGTATTCTTAGGAACATGTCTAGAACTTTTTTTTTTTTTTTCCCTACAGAAAAATAGGTCTCTCTTCTATTTTAGGTGTTTAAGAGTTTAATAATCTTGAAAAATATTTGCAAATTTAACAAGTGTATATAAATCATTCATTGTCCATGCCTAAATCATCTAACACAGATTGAATGAGCCTTGTAGCATGGGTTTTTAAAGGCTGAAATGTCTTTAATTTATTTACATTCTACCTAATACCAAATGGATTTAGTATACCTGCAATAATGTGATTTATAATAAGAATACATATTTGATCTTTATCTCCATTTCTGGCACGGAGCTCCGAAAAACTTTGGAATTTCATTAGTGAAGAGAATGACAAAGATGTTTTTTGTTATGTTAATATGGAGACTTTTAGACTACACCTAAGGACTGGGCTGGTTGTGAGGGGAACCAATGGTAATTAGAGTTGGAACTTTTAGTCCCACCCCTCCTGATTCCCAGGGAGGAAAGAAGAGGTGGAGTTTGAATTCATGCCTAGGTAACTGAGCCTCCAAGCCTCCATAAAAACGCAAAAGGAGAGGGTTCTGAGAGCTTCCAAACCGGTAAACACAAGGGGATGCTGGGAGAACGGCTCAATAGGAGACAGCATGGAAGCTCTGAGTCCTTTTCCCATACTTTGCCCTATGCATCTCTTCCATCTGGCTGCTACTGAGTTATATCCTTCAATAATAAACTGGTAATTTAGTGAGCAAAATGTTTCTCTGAATTCTGGGAGCTGCCCTAGGAAATCAGTTGAACCCAAGAAGGGAGTTTCTGGAACCTCCTATCTACAGCTGGTAGGTCAGAAACACAGGTGACAACCTCAATTTGTGATTGGTGTCTGAAGTGTGTGTGTATGTTGTGGTGTGGGAGGAGGGTGCGACCTTGCAGAACTGAGCCCTTAACATGTGGGATCTAAAGCTATCCTTAGGCAGATAGTGTCAGAATTGAGTTGAATTATGCTGGTGTCAGAGAAGTACTTGGTGTGGGAAAAAACACCTTGTATGCATTAGAATTGGATGCAGTACTCTTCATACTCTAAGTATATTTAGTTCTTGGAATATTTCAGGAAGAGAGAGCACATACACACACATACACACTCACACATAAAGACCACTATAATTAAAAAAAAAAGGTAAAAATAAAAGAAAACATTTTAAAATGTATTTGTGCAATCCCTCTCATTCTTATTTTAAAATTAGGAAAAGTAAGTCTTAAAGAGATTAACATGGAAGTTTTACCCATGGCTGGCTTCCTTGACCCTGGCCCATTGCTCTCTTTCCTCCAACAGGCATTTATTGCATGTGATTATTTTCCTTTCAATTCCTATGTGAGCCCCGTGTGTGACTTGAATCTTGGTTTCCCCACTTCCCCTGTATCCACACTACTTTGTTTCTTTTATCCACAATTTATTATTACATCCTTAGAAAGAAAAGTCAGGATATTCTAGTAGTTCTTGGGACACTGTGCTCAGACTAAATAGATGTAAGGAAAAAGAAAACTATTTCTGTAATTATTTCTAGAGAGTAGAGATGATGGTAAAATCTGTATGTATGACAGCTACAATTCTACTTCACCTTTCCTATTTCTTGCTACTATAAACTCCTGTATGGATATGTTAGTAAATCTTCTTCTTCTAAGTAAGGATACGTAAGGATATGTTAATGCAAGAGACTGCTTTACACAAGTGACCTTATTTATTTAAAAAAATCTGTTTTATAAATGGAAGAATCCCAAAGATTTCTGTTATTTTCAACTTCATTTATTTACTCATAATGCTAAAATTCATTATATTACACTGACTTACCATAAATCATTAATTATTAACTTTCTTATTATTTCCTTTATTGTGCTTTTTCCTGTCTGCCTCATTTATCCACATGACTGTACCAATATTCAATGTTAGTTCTCAAAACTAATAGCACTATGTTTCACTGCAATAGCTTTTTCACTCCACGGTGATTTTAAACAATGCTACTCTCTATAGCTTGGCTTATCCAAATGAGATATGCTGCTATGATGGAGGTAGTCAATTATCTTTTCCAGAAATTTAAACACATTCCTCACAGATTATGTGAAAAGACTCCTGAATCTATTATGAGGACCTAAGCATTTCTTATACTTAGGCAACTTCAGAATGAATGATTTAGTTTTGTTTGAGATCTTTCTGTGTGACAGTAAAACAGTTATGTCTAGAATTTGAATACATTTAAAGCAACCTAAGGCCTGTGGCTATGTAAGTTTTATGTCATTACTATATAATGCAAACACTGAGGTAAATTTTTGCAGAGACATTCAAGCTGAGAAAAGACTTAATAATCATCTGGTTGAATGGCTTGTGATTATTTCCTGACTTAGACCCTTATTAAGAAAGTAGATATCCAATTTCTTTATGACCTCCTGTCACCTATGAACACCATGCTATTGAATGTACTTTAAGGATTACCCAATGCAAGAATACTCTTTATATATCTTAGAGGGAACCATTCAGCTGTTGTTTGAAAAAGGTTCAGTAACAGAGAACTCTTGTTTCTCAGTGTGTCTCTTTTATTATTCTAGTTGGTGAAAATTTCTTCTCTTATTTCTGTACAAGCTCAAGTTAAACTTGGGCTAAAGAGATAATGGTAATATTCAGATGTTTGAAAGAGATAAAATGCTTCATTTTGTTAAAAATGTTAGCTAAGGGTAAGCTGTTGTTTTTACTTTCAGTGCAAGCTGAAATACAACATTTTACATAAATATCTTGGTATCTATAAAGGTCAATTATTTTGTAATTTCATTAATTTTTGAATATTTGGTATGTTAATCCATTTCTACATCCAGTTAGAAGTAAGATTTAAGACAAAATTCAGAGGTTACAAGGGGGTTAATAGAAACACTTTCCATTATACAATAGGTTTGAGAAGCACACATGCTCTTGGTGAGGTATGTTATGCTCACTAATTCATAAGGGTAGTTAACATATAAAAGGTTTTGAGAATTCTGGAACCTGAAACCTAACTAAATTGGTTTAACCCAAGTTTCCTAAATGCAGATGGCCACAGACATTTTTAAAGATAGGAGTATCTGTTAGCAGCTGGAGGCACACTCATTTCAGTGTGAGAAATGCTGCTTTAAGCCTTAGTGCTTCCCTGGTTACTTGGACTGCCCACTGTTGGCACCAGTACATTGACTCCAGGTTTTAGTCCTAATTCACTAGTTCGCAGCATTTCTAAACACTGTGAAAAAGATTCCTTAAATTGGAAATTTGCAAAGATATTTAAAAATTAGGTGAGAATGATTTGTTCTGCACAGTAGATGGAGAAAATCATACAGAAATTTTCTATTTAGTTAATGTAATATTGAGACATGTGCCAAGGATGTTATCAAATTAAAAAAGAGCCTAATTTTTAAAATTTTTTTCAGTGTTCCAAGATTCATTGTTTATGTACCACACCCAGTACTCTATGCCATACGTGCCCTCGATAATACCCACCACCAGGCTCACCCAAATCCCCATCCCCTTTCCCTCCAAAACCCTCAGTTTGTTTCTTACAGTCCACAGTCTCTCATGGTTTCTCCTCCTCCAATTTCCCCCAACTCATCTCCTCTCCATCTCCCAATGTTCTCCGTGTTATTCCTTATGCTCCACAAGTAAGTGAAACCATATGATACTTGACTCTCTGCTTGACTTAATTCACTCAGCATTATCCCCTCCAGAAAAAGGAGCTTCATTAAGGAATTGATGAAATCCATATCCAAACTCAAAGAATTACTTCTGTTTCATCCAGCCTATTTCCTTCCCTCCTTCCCTCCCTTCCTTCTTTCTTTCCTTCCTTCTTTTCTCTATACTGTGTAGACTAATGCATAGACAAGTGTCCAACACAGGCCTTTCCTGCTACTTTTGATTTCCTTAATGCATCCAGGTAGATAAAAATATTCCTTATTTTTATAACTGTGATTGTGTGTATTCTATTTATCAGATATCCTTTATCTGTTTGCTTTTGTGAATTCCCCCATTCCTTTGTTCTCATTGAATTATAAACTAACTCCTTTATGATTTTGAGCTAGTTATAGGATTTTTGTTTTCCATATAATTTATTATAATTTAATGGGAAACATTACATTTTGTAATGTACATACATTACATTTTTGACAATTATTCTTCCTCACAGACAATTTTTTATTCTTTTCGCTTATATAAAATGTATGGTAAAAACATTTAAAATGTTGAGTATAGCTTATTTATAATCTGGGAAAATGTGCCCATTATTCTTTTTAATAATACAATTTTCAAATATGTTTTAGCCTTTCTGAAGACATTTACTTCTCTCCCACCCAGGCATAGCTAAAACTACAGATTTGTTTTTAATTCACATACAATTCTTTGTGATTTTTTATATATGTATGGATCCCTATGGATTCTGAAAAACTGCATTTTTTTATATGACTAGATACACTATGGATTTTCCTTCAACTTGCTATTTGCGTAATATCATGTTTCTGAGATTTATTCATGTTTATACATGTAGCTGTGGCTCATTCACTTTTACCACTATATAGTATTAAGTTGTAGGTATATGCCCAAATGCATTTAACTCTATTCCTCTCGATGAATATTAAGTTTTATTAAGCTTTTTACTTTGTTCTTTTTTTTTTGTTAGTAGTTTATATAATATACTTATTCTATTACAAACAGCCCTGCTCTAATACTTTTGTGTATATCTCCTTCTGTACATGTGTGGGAATTCACTTGTTTCTAGAATGAAATTGTGGGATTGTAAGGTATGTATTCAAATTTACAATGTAGGGGCGCCTGGGTGGCTCAGTGGGTTAAAGCCTCTGCCTTCGGCTCAGGTCATGATCCCAGGGTCCTGGGATCAAGCCCCGCATCGGGCTCTCTGCTCAGCAGGGAGCCTGCTTCCTCCTCTCTCTCTGCCTGCCTCTCTGCCTACTTGTGATCTCTGTCTGTCAAATAAATAAATAAAAAAAATCTCTAAAAAAAAAAAAAAAATTTACAATGTATGTTCAAACTGTCAATATTATTGTTAAATTATTCTCTAGGTGACAATATTTTGTAGTCCAAATAAAAAATCTGTATTTTCCTCAGAAAGAAAGGATTCATAGTGACCCTCTGACTCACTTCTTCCTTACTTGGATGTACAAGAAAATGAATGGCCTTGACCAGACCACCGTAAAATGTCAGTGACTTTGGCCAGAAGTCTTTAAGAAATAGTTTAACTGGATATAGTAGACTATATATATAGAATATATAGAATATATATTAGAATATATATTTAGAATATATAGAATATAGGGCAGGATGTATTTAATCTGCATTTTTATTATCAATAAAATATACATTTATGAATTTATGGATTATGGATGGCCAAATTACTTACCTATGTATCAAGAGAGAGTAAAGCAGAGACACCTCCAAACCATAATGAATTTCCTTGAGAAGGTTTTTCACATATCTTATTTAAAACTGACCTGTTAATCCAAAACCAAAATACAGTATGACACAGGAGAAAGGGAACACTTCTGCAAGTTGCATCTGAGAGTTTCAGTTTCCTTCTAAAAGAAGTCTTGTCTGTACCTAGTGCTTATCTGTGTTGAGTTCTTAGTAAAGTTAGGTATCGTTTTGACTATTTAGTCTTTGCTATTAACAAAAAACTGAATCTGCTGTTTATTATATTTCTGCTATCTTCTGCTTATAGTGGCTTACACTTTCCAGTGTGTTATGGAATTTTTAATTGTGAAATCAAAATTGGCTAATATTTATGTGTGAGAAATCTAGAAAATCTGATTATCTTATATATTTTAACTAAATTAAATTCATAATTTAATGCATAATTTTTTATAAAAACAGAACCAAAAATAGAATACAGGCTTGGATGGATTTTGTTATGAACTAGATATTTGTGTCCTCCCGAAATTTATTTGTTGAAATCTTAACTCCTAAAAATGATGGTATTAGGAGGTGGGGCTTTTAGAAGGTGATTAGTTCACAAAAGTGGGCACCTCATAAATGGGATTGAGGTCCTTATAAAAGAGATCTCAGAGAGCTCTGTCAACCCTTGTGCCATGTGAGGACACAGTGAGAAGAAGCCATCTACGAACCAGGAGGTAGGCTTTTACCAGACACCAAAATCTCTTAGCAATTCAGTCTTGGACTTTCTAACATCCAGATCTGTGAAAAATGGGATGTTCACAGTTTGAGCCACTTAGTCTATGGCATTTTTGTTATAGCAGCCTGAACAGATTAAGACAGATTCCCTTATGAATTCTTCCAAATATTTTAGCAAGAAATGATACCAGATGCAAAAATTTTATAATTTACAGACAAATTTAGTCAAGTGTTCAGAATAATTTTGCTTCCATAGTGGTAAATAACAAGTCTTCAGTTAAATTATTTTCAGGTCATTAGTAACAAGTCTTAAAAGTAAGACCTAAATAGATAAAAAGTTTTTCCAAGTAACTTACCTGCAACACAAAACTAAGCTCAAGAGTATTTATATGAATGTGAAATTATATAACACACAAAAAGGTTAGGATTCCACTTGTCTGACATCCAGTTATGATTACCAGACATGCAAAGCAGCAGTAAAGTGCAATACAATCAGCCCCAAATCAACTAAAGCCAACCCAAAACTAGAACTAAGAAATCTTAGAATCAGCAGAAAAGGGCATTTAAATCTAATATAATTGTATTCCTTATGTTCAAAGAGTTACATAGAACCAGTGAAAATAAAGAAAAATTCCAAATCCAATTGCTAGAGATGAAAATTACAATATATGAGATGAAAACACACTGGACAGAATTAATGGCTGACATGATATCGCAGCATAAGAGTACACTCGAAGACATAGCAACAAAAACTATGAAAACTTAAATATGTAGAGAAAAATAGAATTTTTACAAATGAAGACTATCAGTGAGCTATGGGAAAACTTTAACTGACCTAATATATGTGTAACTGGAGGAAAAGAAAATTAGAAACAGAAAAAAATGTTTTGAAAATAATGTTGTAATAGTCCCAAAAGTGGTGAAAATTTTAAACTCATAAACCTAAGAAGCTCAATGTACCTAAGTACAAGAAAAAGGAATTTAACTACACAAGGCACATTAGGATCAAATTGTTTAAAACCACTGATAAGGGGCACCTGGGTGGATCAGTGGGTTAAGCCTCTGCCTTCAGCTCAGGTCATGATCCCAGGGTCCTGGGATCGAGCCCCTCATCGAGCTCTCTGCTCGGCAGGGAGCTTGCTTCCCTTCCTCTCTCTCTGCCTGCCTCTCTGCCTACTTGTGATCTCCTACTTGTGAGCTCTGTCTGTCAAATAAATAAATAAAATCTTTTTAAAAAATAAAATAAATTAAAACAATAAAAAATAAATAAAATAAAATAAAATAAAACCACTGATAAGTGTGCCTGGGTGACTCAGTCAGTTAAGCATCAACCTTTGGCTTAGGTCATGATTCCACGGTCCTGGCATAGAGTCCCACAGGGAGCTCCTTGCTCAGAGGGAAGTCTGCTGCTCCTTCTGTCCCTCCCCTTGCTTGTGCTCTGTCTCTCTTTCAAATAAATAAATAAAATCTTTAAAAAATAAAATAAAAACACTGATAAAGAAAAATCATAAAGCAGCTAGAGAATAAAGGCATGTTATATAAAGGTAAAGATGGCAACAGATTTATCATCAAAAACAATGCAAGTCAGAAGACAGTTATTAAAGTGCTGAAAAACAAAACAAAACTATCAGCCACAAATTCTAAACAGCAAAAATATCTTTCAAAAACAAAGGTAAAATAAAGACTTTTCAGACATACAAAACCTGAAAGAATCATCACTGGTGGATGTACTCTACAAGAAATCTTAAGGCAAGTCCTGATACCAGATCACCAGATAGAAATAATAGTTTTTATTCTCTCTGATGTAGGGATATTGACTTAAATGAAACATGAGGTGAGTTCCTGTGGCGGTCCTGGGATTCATTGAACTCCCAAATGATTAAAAGTGTTGGTTCACTCTTTGTTCTATGAAGTCCTGTGGGTTTTTATAAATGTGTATTGTCACATTTCCACTACTATAGTGAATCATATGAAATATTTTCATCACCCTAAGAAATCCTCTTTGATTTATGTATCCACACTCTCACTCTAAACCCTTGAGTACCACTGATCATTTTATTGTCTCTCTAAGTTTTTTAAATTTTTTTTTAAAGATTTTATTTACTTATTTGACAGAGGAAGAGAGATCACAAGTAGGTAGAGAGGCAGGCAGAGAGAGAGGGGGAAGCAGGCTCCCCACTGGGCAGAGAGCCTGGTGTGAGGCTCAATCCCGGGACCCTGAGATCATGCCCTGAGCTGAAGGCAGAGGCTTAACCCACTGAGCCACCCAGGTGCCCCTGTCTCTCTAATTTTTTTTTCTAGTATCGTCATATAATTGGAATCAAACAATATGTAACCTTTCAGACTGGCATCTTTCTCCTAGCGATATGAATTTAAGATTTATTAGTGATGTTGCACAGATTGTTAGCTAACTCTTTTTTATTCTTTTTTATTGCTAAGTAGTAGTCCACTGTATGGATACACCAAATTTGTTAATTAACCTATTGAAGAACATCATGGTGGCTTACAGATTTGGGTTAGCTGTGTTCTCATGCGGGTTTTAGTGTGGATTAATTTTCAAATCAGTTAGGCAGTTACCTACGAGTGAAATTTGTACGGTTTTACAGGCGAAATACACATGACACCAGATGAGATAGGTGCAAGACAAGGTTTATTGAAGGCGCCCCTAGGGTGAGGTTCCGCAACTCAGGAGAGGAGAGTCAGGGAAGTCGCTCCCAGGAAGGGGTTGAGTGAGCTTTTATTGGGCCAAGGCAGGGCAAGGGCTCATAACCGTATTTGGTAAGGTTAGAGGTTGGGGGTTGGAAAGTCCCAAAGTGGCTGGTTTCTGTTTCTCTCTTAGGTTTCCATTTACTCAAGGTTACGTGTCCTTGACAGAGGTCTTTCTGGTGGGAAAGTCCTGGGGAGGGGAAGATGGTGGCCTGATGGCCATTTTATTGTTCCTCCTACATTCCCAGGGCCGCCGACCTAACAAAATTGTTGGCTCACATGATAAGTTTATATATAGGTTTATAAGCAATGCCAAACTATCTTCTAAAGTGTCTTGTTTCTTCAAATTCTTACCAGCAATTAGTTTTGTCAATTTTTTGCCTTTTAGCTATCATAATAGATATGTAGTAGCATGCCATTGCTGTTTTAATTTAAATTTCCCTAATGAGATATGATGTTGAGCATCTTTTCATATGCTCATTAACTACCTGTACAATTGTTTGTTTGTTTTTTTGTACAGTTTTTTGAATGAGGTATGTATCCAGAATTTTTACCCAATTTTTAGCTAGGTTGTTTGCTTATTGATGATTGAAAGAGTTCCTTGTATATCCTGGATAGAATTACTTTCCTTCAGGTATGGGGTTTTCAAATATTTCTCCCAGTCTATGGCTTCTTTTGATTCTCTTAGCAGTGTTATCATGGAACAAACATTTATAATTTTAATCAAGTCCAATCTACAGCTCTTTTTTTCCATAGGTTATGCTTTTTATATTTGTCTAAAAACCCATAACCAAGCAGAAGGCTACACCAATTTTCTCCTATATATTCTCCTTGAAATTTTAGTTTTGCATTTTATATTTAGGTAAATGATCCACTATAATTTAACTTTTGTGTAAGATATAAGGTTCATATTTTTCCATAGTGGCTTCCATTTTTCCCAATACCAGTTATTAAAAAGACTATTATTTTCCTGTATGCATTTTATACTTTAATAAATTTCTTAAAAGGCAGTTGAAACCATAAACAAAAAATAATTATTTTAAAATTTAAAAGTTTTATTTAATGAAGTGCATATGAACATTATGGAAAAAGTTAATAAGTAGAAAACAGAAAGATATATATATATATATTCTGTTCATATATATGTATATATATGTGTGTATATATATTTCTGTTTATATATACATATGCATATATATAGTTTAAAACTGACAAGGGATTAATACCTGCAATCTAAATGGAATGCTTACAAGTTAGACTATAGACTATACCCATCTTCTGAATTAGCATGTAATTATTTCACTTAGACATTTAACAAATATATTCAATTGTCAATAAATATCCTAACATACATAAACTCTTCCTAGATTTTTTATGCTCTCCCCCATTCATCTTATTTGATACTCTTACCACACTTTGGAAATGGAAGATTCTGCACTGTATCCCTATATCATGAAAAAAACATATTAAAAAGGTTCTTCTGGCCCTTTTTGAGCATTTTCCAATCAGTTTTATTTCTCCTTTATTTAAAAATCCCTCCAATAGGAAACAAAAGTGTCCCATTATGCTACTATTTTTCTACCTTCTAACAGCTACTAATTTCCAAATCACTTCTTTGATTCATTGAGGGGATGTCACCTGGCTCTCCCCCTCAATCCCTGCTTGCTCTAAAGGAATGTCAAAACAGAGATTATGTATGACCAAGAACCAAAAATGTGGCAGCCCAATTTCTGACTAACAGCTGCTTCCTTGTATCACCACATACATTCATTTACTTTCTCCCATGAAATTTCTTCCCTATATTTCTTTCAACTTGTCTCCCCACACTCTCATGTTTTAGTTCATCATTTCAAACTCTCACTGAATACATTCAGGCACAGCATTTTCAGTCTTTGTCTCTAGCCTCTATCCTCTTTAATTTATCTACTACTACTCTGGTGGTGTAATCTTTTAAAATTAGATTACTTTTTCACTACAGTGCTTTAAAAATTCTATTGTTTCCCATTGCCTGAAAAAATGAGGCTTGGACACCTTGGGATGGACATTCAAAGGCCTTTCTGATTTGGCCCTCACAGAACAGTGAGCTCATCTTCTGTATATGTTCTCCTTACACACAGAAACTCAGCCCAGCAGGGTTTTTGTGTCTGGGCATGTGTGAGCAGCTTTCCAGTGCTTATTTGTGCTGTAATAATATGGGTTTTTTTTTGTATAAAACATAGTTCTGAAATAAATAACTTGGCAATTTTATTCCATATTTGTTAAAATAGAAAACTGTTCCTTAGTTGACTTATTTTGAAGAGATGATTAGATCTATGATACCAAGGATAAGGGATGAAAGTGAAATGTGTGATATAAAAACATTTATCACTGAGATCACCAACTGGGCCTGTGGCTAAAGGGAGAAAATAAATTAAAAAAATAAACTGCTAAATTAGTATAATATATAGATACATTAAATTTTACTTTTATTTTCAGACAGTTTAATCTCATGTCTTAAAAACTCTACACTCAAATGACAGTGATTTTAGAAGAATAACCAAGCTTCTAGAGATCTTCATTAGCAGTAATAGTATTAAGATATATATGATGTATTTTAAGTGTAATTGTTATTTTTAAAAGTTTTATTTAATTTTCTAAATATTTATTTAATTTTTTAATTATGTTCGGTTAGCATAACATATAGTACATCATTAGTTTCTGATGTAGTATTCAACAATTCATTAGTTGCGTATAACATCCAGTGCTTATCACAATAAGTGTCCTCCTTAATGTTCTTTACCTGGTTACCTCATTTATTTATTTTAAAAGAGGCAGAGGGAGAGAGAGTCTCAAGCAGACTCCTTGCTGAGTACAGTGCTCTACAAGGGGTTCTGTTTCATGACCCTGAGATCATGACTTGAACTAAAATCAAGAGTTAAACTTAACCAGCCGAGCTACCCAGGCTCCCCTAAATGTATTTATAATTTTTATGCCATTTTGTTCTATTGCTTTTCCTAGTAAGGCAACAAAAATTTCTTTCTATTTTCAAATTTTAAGTAATAAAGCAACACTTACATCATGTAAGCTGTTTTACTTGATCAATGACAATGACTAAATAGATTATAGTCAGGCTACAAATCTATCAGTAAGTAAAATCGATAAGAACCATGAGGTTGGTGGATTTATGGTTCTAACTAATTTATAATGGTACACAGGTGACTAGATGCTGTTGTAAAGTATTATAGTTACTTGTTATAAAATGAATATATTACAATTAGTTATTGATTTAGTCACACTTTCATATATTATTTTCTTTTGTTACAAATGAGACCTGTATGATCTTTCTCTCTTCCTCAAACCCATATATTATATTCTTACTCTTCAACATATTGTTCCCTAGACACATCTTAGGATGAATGGGGAGCAAAGAATTTTACAGAATAAAATACTTAATAAAATTTGCAACTCATCATCACCATCAAAAATATCCTATTTCCTAAGGCAAATATAGTACTGATACAAATCAAAAGCATCTCATGAAATGTCAGTCTGATGTTAGACACTTGTTATAATAATTACTTTTATGATCATCATCATGCTTCCATAAACAAAATTGTCTAATTCAGTGAGAACTGGCAGAAGAGTTCAAGATGTTGCACCTTCAAATGTAAATGAGAAACAAAAGAGACCCATAATGAGTTAAACAATTACATTAATAAACATCCTTGAAGTTTTACTGAATTCAGAGGTAGTTCTTTTTTTGTGAAACAAAGGAGATGTAGATTTCTATATATTATTTCAAATTTATTATTGTTGAATGACTTGAGAGGAAGACTTTTCTACTTGTAGTAGAAAAAACAATGCTGGCAGTTTTTTCCTGATACATAGGATTTCTCTAATGATACTTATTACTCTGGGTAGACTAAAAAAAAAAAAAAAAGAATTTTTATTTATTTATTTGACAGAAAGAGAGACAGCACAAGCAGGTGGAATGGCAGGCAGAGATAGAGGGAGAAGCAGGCTCCTCACTGAGCAGGGACCCCCGCCACCCCCACCCCAACCTCCCAGGTTGCAGGACATTGGAATCATGATCTGAGCCAAAGGCAGATGCTTAATCGACTGAGGGATCCAGATGCCTCTGGGTAGACCATTTTTATTCAGGCTTTATATAGCTATCTTCTAATTATCCAAGATTTTACACAGCGTATCTATGTCAAATACATGTAGTTCATTTGAGCATATTACAGGCATCCGATCAATTCATCAAAAAGCGATAAAATTTCTGTTTTTACTATTCCTTTCAATCTTTTGTTTTCTTTTTCCTTTCAGTATTCTTACAAATATTTAGATTTATTTTCAAATGTTTACAACTTAAAAAAATATTACAACATGCATACTTTAATCTTAGTATTTATCAACTTTAGTAAATGAATTAATCCAGTTCCCTGAGGAATAATTTAATAGAATTTACCAAGGAGTATATATTTCCAAGGAATAAAGTAAAACTTCCTCAATAATGAGTAAGGACAGGCAGGGCTAGAGAGGGAGAAATAGGTAGGGGGCTAAGGAAGCAGGCTCACAGAAATCCCCAAAATTTGGAGGTGTAAGGAAACCAGAAATAAGGAGAGGAATCAGACCATCCTGTCCTACCTGTCAGAGGTCAAGGCTTGTTATAACAACAAGTTGTTACAAACAAAGAATTACCATACCAAAAAAAGGAAGTAAGCTATTAAAGATGTTATCACTAATCTTTATTCAATGGTGCTCTCAGTAGAGATGTTAAAAGGATTTAAGCTCCCTGGTAAGCCTTCAATGAAAGACCAAACCTAAAAGTCCTTAGTGGCAAACCTGTTGGGAACCCTCTCACTCCTATAAGCTTTTTCTCTATCCTTGCTTTATAACTCTATCACTTTACTACTCTCCTTTGTCTGCAAGATTCATTCTTGAAGAATCTCACTCTCCCACTTCAGTAACTTAGAACCCCATTACTTCAGATATTCGTAAATTACCTGGAACTAAACATTGAGAATATGAGGTAATTTGAAGGTACAGACTATAGCAAATCTAGTATATCAAAATAGTACAAGGTAGGTAGTTATTTAGGAGGTCATCTGATAAAGGCCCTTGCCTCTAAACAAGCCTGCATTTTAAGAACACAAGGTTATATTTGTAAAGTGTCTTTATTCCTAGGTTTTCTGCCAAATCCTCAGTTAGGATCATGATGCTTCTGAGTGTAGTAACATTTGTGTCCTAGGATTACTCAGCTTACTCTCTGCCTGGAGGCCATAATGAGAACAACCTATCACTTGGAGCAAGGCTTGATTCCCACCATGAGGACAGTGGGAGAAATACTTCATAAAACTGTCCCAGAATTACCACTGTAAACATTTCAGCCACTGCACTCGATGACTTTCCTTCATCGCTTTCTTACGTCCCTGGGAAAGGGAGCTGCTGTTGATGGCTTTGTGGTTCTGTTGACTATATTCTATCTGTACAAAGCACCAAGATATATTTCCTTATGGAGTTAAACTAGATGGGGGTGCCTCCCCTAGAATGTACTGTACTTAGGTGACAATTAGTGACTATTCATAAGAATTGCATATAGTCTTAAGCATTGGCTTATTTAATATTTAAAAAGTTAATTTAAAAATTTTTTCTGCTAATGTTAACTATATAAACTAATTTGCATTCCATGTATTTATGCAGAAAAATTACAGGAGAAATAGGCCATATTATGTGATGTCTCTTACAACTCTGATCAGATGTTCAGTCCATCTTTTCAATTGGTAAAAATAAGTATGGGCAAGCCCTACTTCACTGGGCCTGGAAAGAATTCTCCTACAAATCGTATGGCAGTGTGATTTGATTGAGTTCAAATGGATAGAAAAGTGCAAATATCTTGAAATAAGAACACTGGACATTTGTGGAAAAAAAAAAAATATATATATATATATAAATCTTTGAGTTTTTGGCAGAAACTTTTTGTTAAGGACATTAGTTGAAATTTTTCATGTTTCCCATATGAGTTCCAGTCCTGACATATTAGCAGGACATGTAAGGGGAAGTCAGCTTGAGAGGCTTATAGATACTTTTCTTACTCTCACTGATAAATGAAGTAAAAGTTCCACTTGCTTCTGGTCCCACCCCATTCCTGCTTCTGAATTTCTTTAGTCTTCATTTTAGGATCTGGAGAAATCTACTTACAATCATGGTACAGAAGATACTGGAAAAGAAGACAGAAAAAAATGTAGAATCTTCATGATATTATTGAGACTACATAAATGGAATGCTTGGAAGAGCCTATGTTCAAATTCCTTTTTGTGTAAGGAAAAAATTTACCCCCCACAACCTGGTTTAAATCCCCTTTACTTTTATTCTCAAACATTGCTATCTGGTATATGTGATGTGGGGGAAAAAAGGCAGAAAGAAATGTGGATAAAATAAAATATCCCTATAACCTGTAGCCCATTGACAAATACATTCCTCCAGGGGCTCCCAACCATCTTAATGTCAATGCCTTGTGGGGCACCTGGGTGGTTCAGTCAGTTAAGCTGCTGCCATGTCCTGGGATCCAGTCCCCCATCAAGCTCCTTGCTCAGCAGGAATTCTGCTTCTCACTCTTGCCTACTGCTCCCCCTGCTTGTGCTTCTCTCTCTCTCTCTGTGTGCATGTCAAATAAATAAGTAAAATCTTTAAAAAAATGTTAATGCCTTGCTAGAGGGCAAAATAACCTCAGCTTGACAATAGGGAGGTCTCCAGGATCCTGTGAGTCTTCTTCAGCATATGAATGTCCTTTTGAAACTTCCCTTATCTTTACTTCCCCCAACCCCAAAATATATAATCCCCTGCTCCTCACACTCCTGGGGCAACAGGCAGCAGTGGCAATAGCTCTTCCAGCCCATGGGTCCTGTCCCCATGCTTTACTGAAACCACCTCTTTGCACCTAAGATATATCAAGAATTCTTCTTGGCTGTTGGCTCTGGACCTTACCAACATTCCAAAAACACATCACACTATTCTCAAGAAATGTCAAAACTAAAACTATGTGTCTATCAACATCAAAACGAACTCTGTAAGTCTTGGGTTATTTTGCCAAAACAGAATCATGATTTCCAGCAATTTCTAAAAAACTGTAACCTAGTTTATGTCTATGAATCAGTGTCTCTGCCACTATTTCACCTCTATCAAAAATCTTCATACATATATTAAACATAGGTCATAGGAAGTTACTTCTATAGATAATATAAGTTAATTTCAAAGTATTATCAATATAAATTATGTTTATTCAGAATAGTTTTTTTTTACTTGTTTTATATGCAAAAACATAGAGCTTCTCTTCTAAAGAAATTGATTAACATGAATATAAGAACAGATTTTTAGAAACCTCTGGCATGTTTTATAATTGCATTGGTAGTATTAAAATTCTCAATAAATCCACAAATGCTTGATTTAGAGCTTATTGATCTAGTGCTTATTCAACTATCACTAATACATTTTCTTTGCCTGAAGTGGTGTGCAAATTGTGTCTTTTTAAAAAAAGAATAATAGTTTTTACAACACAGAAAATGGCCTTCTTCATTCCTGCCAGTTGTCTTGACGAGGCTGGGGTCTATAGAGTGAAGCAATTTTTTTTTTTTTTAAAGATTTTATTTATCCACTTGACAGACAGAGATCACAAGCAGGCAGAGAGGCAGGCAAAGAGAGAGAGAGGAGGAAGCAGGCTCCCTGCAGAGCAGAGAGCCCGATGCGGGACTAGATCCCAGGACCCTGGGATCATGACCTGAGCCGAAGGCAGAGGCTTTAACCCACTGAGCAACCCAGGTGCCCCTAGAGTGAAGCAATTCTTGAGGGAGAATTGGAATAATCTAGTTGCTTAGTTTTAGTTCCCAAAATATGTTCACTTATGAAAACATTTTATATTTTCTTACGACTATTATTTTCAAAAGGCTTTCACATGTATATTAAATTATTGAGCCTAAAACCATTTTTTGTCTGTTTAAAACATAAGGAGACTGGAGACTCAGAGATGCTGAGTAATTGGTAAAGCTCATCTGGTTAATAAAGGGCAGTTTCAAACTTGAATTCAGAACTTTGACTTCTATCCCTGTGATCTTTGAAGACAAAAAAAGTTTTGTAAAGAAATTACACAGTTTTCAGGTCTTTGACTTTTAGAATTTTTGCTATAATATATCTGTTTGTGGGTCTTTTTGTGCTTATACTATCTTGAGTATATTGAGCTTCCTAGATGTGTGGATAATCATTTTCACTAATTTTGGGGATGTCGCAGCCATAATTTCTTTGAGTTTTTTTCCCTCCTCCCTGCTCTCTTCTTTCCTTCTGGTGGTCCTATTGATGTGTTTTGGTGTGGGGTTTGGGAGCAAATGGTCGTGAAAGACTTCTTGAGATGTTTTCTGTGCAAAACATGTGGTTTTATTAAAACATGGGACAGGAACTGTGGGCAGAAAGAACTACATAATAAGGGTGAAAAGTGATGATTATATAAGGTTTTCTATACTGTGACAGGGAGGGTGACTTTAGAGACCCAAGAAATTGAGTTATAGGCTTCTGGAGGTCTGGCTTTTGATAAGATTCCTTTTTCTTATAAATCATTAGACAGCTGCAAGCTGATGGGGATTCCTGCCCTGCTTGACTGTGATCTCTATTAGTTGAAATTTATTTTTCCTTTTCCTTTGTTCTTGGGCAGCCAGGAGTGTGTGAGGAATGTTACACATATTCTCCCTGGGCCAGGGACATGTTGCTGGGTGTTAGTCAATGCTTTGCCCCCAGCTTGCCTTTTGCTCCCTCATTACCATTCTATGAATGTTGATGTTTTTAATTGTGTCCCATGTTTCTCTTTTCCTTGGCTTGCATAATTTCTATTAATCTATCTTAAAGTGCATCTGTTCTTCCTTTGGTCAGTTTAAATTTACTCTTTAAACCCTTAATGAATTTTTATTTCATTTCTTGTAAGTTTTCAACTACATAATTCGCATTTGGTTCTTTTTTTATAATTATTATCTCTTTATTGGTATTCTCAATTTGATGCCACATTATCAGCATACCTTTATATATTTAATTGATTATGGTTTTATTATTTATTTATTTATTTATAGTCCTGTGAACATATTTGTAGTGTTATATTTTTCTGATAATTCTGATATCTGGTCTGTCTCATATGCTGTTTCTGTTGGCTGCTGCTTTTTTTCTCTCTTTCTTTTAGTGTATGTGTTGTACTTCATATGTCTTGTGAATTTTGGAGGAAATTCGACATTTTAGATAATATAGCAACTTTGGGTACTGGTCCCCCTCCCCCATGGGATTATTTTTATTGACTTGATTATTTGTTCAGTGACTGGATTATTTTAGTGAACTCTATTGTACCCTCTCCTCCCTCAAACCCCTACCACACACAGTGTTCAGACCATCAAGTTGTTTCTCATGGAATTGCACATTTGGGTATGCCAACAGTCAGCTTGGGATGAAGGTGGCATTAATAGGATTCTCTTTCTTTCCCTGACCACACCAGGCCTTAAACCCCACTAATTGCCATCGATTGCTATACTGTTTTAAACAGGCCTTAGGGCATAAATTGTTCTACATACTAATTCAACCAAACTAGGGTTTCTTAAAGGAATAGTTTCTGAGGTCAATGTTTGATTTTGCTCTGACCCCAGGAAGCTTCCTCTTATCTGTTTTATTCCCTGATACATATTCTAAAAATCACAATTTTAGATTCTAAAAATCTAAAAATTCACAATACAAGCGTTTAGCTTGTATTGTTAGTCTCTCCGCAATTGTCTTTCACCATAACCTCCCTTGGTACTAAGAACATTTTTAGACTTGAACTTTTTCACTCTTTATTGTAAATGAAGTCAGTTCCTTGGGAAGAGATTAAAAACTTGTATATTTTATGCTCTGTTTTTACCTCCAGGGAAAGTCTCTGCAACAGATATCTGTAACTAAGGATGGGAATAATGGCAGGTTTCTCTCCTAAGTGACACCCCTGCTCTACAAGCCAAGAGATAGAGCTGTGGGAAGCAGGACCCTGAGTTCTCTCACTTGCTTCTCTTGACATGAAACAACTATCAGGAGTCAGGGTAATGATGATTACCCTGTATTCTTACCATCATCCATACAAAGTAGAACCTATGTTCCATAAGTGTCCCACTTCTCAGCTGCACTCCCCTAGGATTTAGCTTTAGGAACAGAGAGCTGGGAGCAGGATGAGAAATGCTGATGTCTTATTCCTCCCAGTAAGAAAGTCCTCCATTTGGGTGCCAGGGATAGAGGGAGCCCTACGATTTTGACTGCAATGATCTAGAATGGTGTCTCTTCCACCTCACTGTTTGGGAGTTTGGTAAGAGGGGCAGCTCTTGGTTCAAATACCACAGAGTTATGCCTTTCTTTTCACACTGTCTTACATGTTCATGAATGGGGGGCGGGGGGAGTCCAAGATGATAGAGGAGTAGGAGACCTTAGTTTTGTCTGGTCCCAGGAATTTAGCTAGATAGCTATGAAATCACTCTGAAGATCTAAGAAAAGAATAGCTGCAACTCTACAAATAGAAAAGTGACCACTTTCTGTGACGTAGGAGGTGCAGAGAAGTGACTCCAAAGTGTTATATAGGAAGATAAACTGTGGGAGTGGGGAGGAAGGGAGCTTCCTTAAACTGGCTACCAGCAAGTGATGGGGCAGTGGAGCACAAAATTGAAGCTTTTAAAAGTCTGCTGTTGTGAGAACCATCACTCAGGTGCCCAAGAGTAGGGTGGAGTCCCAGCTGGGAAAGTAAGGTCTCAGTATCCTCGGTGTCACAGAAAGACCAGGAATGTCTGAGTGCAGCAGAGCTCTTGGGCATCAGAGTGGGGAAGCTGGCTGCAAACTGTGAGACCGGAGTGGGTTCTCAGCTTGAGGTTGCCATAAACCTTGAACCATGGCATGTTTGGGCGACTGCTCTCTGAAAAAGGGCCTAACAAGTGTCGGAACTGGTGAGATCCCCCTTCCTCCTCTGGGAGGAGTGGCATGGGAGCATGTCACAGGAATCTGAGGAATCTGCAGGATTTGGAGAAGTGAAGCCAAGAAAGCCCTCAGGGAACAGAAGCTACATAGATCAAACCTGAGCATATTACTTAGCCTGGCCCTCTGGAGATGATGGTACAATTGTGCCTGGGGCAAAGACACTTGAGAATCAAAGAAACAGGCCCCTTTCCAAGGAGATCAGCAAGAACCACAGAAGATCAAGTTTACCAAACAATGAAAACTGCAAAACTCCAATCCTAGGGGAATATAGTACATAGAATTCATGTTTTTTCCCCCCATGATTCTTTAGTCTTTCAATTTTAATTTATTTTTTATTTTTTCTCTTTCCTTTTTCAACCAGTTTCTTCTTTTATCAACTCTTTTAAAATCTTTTTTAGTTTTTGTTTTTACAGTTACATTCTTTCTCTTCATTGTATATAATTTTATTTTTGTATATCTATCTATATATATCTATACTTCTGACACCAATAATACATTGTTTGTTAATTAATTGAATTTAAATTTAAAAAAACAGAAAAAGAAAGATACTGATGAACAAATATTTCTTCACTTGCTGATCACCCTTAGAACCATTGTCAGAGACTTTAAGTGTTTACATTTTTTTAAAACTTTTGTCAGTTTCACTGATAACTGGGTCAACAGTACTTCTTCATACCGTCATGTCATAAATCCACTCTACAATTATTTTGATGTTTATTTGTAGATAGGGCTAAAATGAATTAAGAATTGATGTGAAATGTTGGGGTTTTGTAACAAATGGTCAAGAAAGAATTCTTGAGATATCTCTGGTGCAAAAAAGGATGGTTTTGTTAAAGCATGGGGACAGGACCCATGGCCAGAAAGAACAGTCCTGGGATTGTGATGAGTGACAGACTGTATAGTTCCAAGTTGGGAGAGGATTAAGGAAACTTTAAATCCCTAGGGAATTTGGAAGCATTGTTTCCAGGACTTTAAGGGGTCATTTTACTATTGTTTAGTAAAACCTTAGTCATGAGACCTTTCAGATATATATCAGTGGGCCATATGCTTGGAAGATGATTGCTATCATACATCTTGGGGGAGAGGGGTATAGACAAAGGAAGTTTCCAAAGGTATTTTTATATGTAAAAGAAGACTTAGACATGATCCTAGAGGTCCTGCTAATGTCAACTACAGTTTTCTTTTCTCTCTAGCAAAATATAAACATTGAAGCAGTTGAGTTCTTGGAGGAAGGTTACCCTCCCTATCTTGACTACATGTCAGTGGACTGCAAAGGAAAATTAATTTTTTCTGTATTTCTTTTGCCTTTGTTCTCCACATCAAGAATTACTAATTTCATTAGAAGCAAAAAAAAAAAAAAAAAAAAAAGACACACTGTAAGAGAGTTTTCCATATACTTCTGGTGTGAATGATGTAATTTGTTAACTTAGATATGCTTCTATACTTTCAGTGCAACTGAAGATATGTGAAAATATAAATAGAGTTTGATGGGATGCCTGGGTGGCTCAGTGGGTTAAAACCTCTGCCTTTGGCTCAGGTCATGATCCCAGGGTCCTGGGACTGAACTGCACATCCATCGGGCTCTCTGCTCAGGAGGGAGCCTGCTTCCCCCTCCCCACCTCTGCCTGCCTCTCTGCCTACTTGTGATCTGTCTGTCAAATAAATAAATAAAATCTTAAAAAAAAAATATATATATATAAATAGAGTTTGACTCTCTAATTATAAATATAAATATGCAAATTTCAAATAATTTGTGGGAATTTAAATATCCTGTAATTTTTTTGGCAGAATGATGACTCAGGTAAGACAAACCAGTTTAAATAAAAGAAATTATTCTAAATGATAATAGATGTAAAAATCAAGTGTTTTATGTATAAATTTGGTAGTTTTTTTTTCTGAACATTTGCCAGTTTTTTATCTTTAACTATGATAACTAGGATACTAAAGTACAATCACCAGAATAATTATTTTAAAGTGAGATTAAGGTTTTGGGAAATATAAATGTTTGTATAAATATCAAATCTATTTTGTTGAATGCCCAAAGCAACAAACCTAGAGTAAATTCTTAAAAGTTATTCCAGAGAACAACAGTGTCCAATTTTCTTGCAGTTTTCTAGTTACAAATTTATTTTTATAAATCAGTAGCTCAGCCATACTTTAGACTGCTAACATAAACACATCGTAAGTGATTCCATCACATGAGTGAAGTGTAGAAATAATTTTTCTATTAGTTAGTTTTTTCTAGTTAACTTTTTATTTGAAAGCTACCTGAAAATATTGCATAAAAAGTTAATTATAAAAGTAAATAATGAGTGATACAGGTATCATGTAGTTTTCTAACTATCCAACATTCTAACTATCTTCTAAAGGTACCCAACATGCTGCTTTCTTGCTCAGATAATGGGAAAAATAAATAATGATTTAGACAAAAGTACATTTAGTCTGCTTGTGGGAACATAGCACGTTGAAACTACATAGAATTTAAAAAGATGTTTCCCTACTTTGGTTCTAAACTCCTTGTCATTATAGAGCCAAAGATAAATCAGCATGAACCAAAAACTTGTAACATCTAATAAAGGACTGTACTTCCAACTTCTCTAATATTAAAGTTCTACTTTCTTAAATCAGAATCAATAGACACATTAAAACATTATTCCATTTTAAATCCAGTATAAATACTTTATCAGTCATACCTTTTCTTTTTTCCCCCCATGGGTCAAATATAACACTTTCTTTCTTTTTTTTTTTTTTATCTTTTAATCTTTTAATTCTTAATTTTTTTTCAGTGTTCCAAAATTCATTGTTCTTGCACCACACTCAGTGCTCCATGCAATATATGCCCTCCATAATACCCACCACCAGGCTCACCCAACCTACCACCCTTTTCCCCTCCAAAACCCTCAGTTTGTTTCTCAGAGTTCACAATCTCTCATGGTTTGTGTCTTAAGACTACATTAAATTAGTAGTTTTGCTTATTTGATAGAGTCAACTCCCATAGTTAAAAATTTTAAGGAAGAAAAAAAGTATAATGGGATTACTGGGTGGCTCAGTTGGTTAAGCATCTGCCCGGGGCTCAGGTCATGATCCTGCGGTTCTAGGATCAAGCCCTGCATAGAGCTCCCTGCTCAATGGATATCCCGCTTCTCCTTCTCCCTCTGCCTCTCCCCCTGCTCATGCTCTCTCTCTCTCTCTCTGTGTGTCAAATAGATAAATAAAATATTTTAAAAAACCTATAGCAAACCATTTATTTGAGAATCTAAGAAAGAGCAGAATGAGTTTTTAATATCAAATCAGTGTCTAATGGAGATATATATAAAATAACAAAAATTATGGAACATAATACATTAAATAAGTACTTATTGAGTATTTACTACTGGCACTGGTCTAAATACTTTTCTTTATTCATTGTTACTCTCATTTCCATATATTTCGGAAATATTTATGCAACTCCATACTGTAGTTTGCTCCAGTGAGATCTCTGAATTCAAGAAATTTAATCCTAAATTCCTCCTTTGCTACATTGACCTGTGCTTTAAGGTTAGTGTTCTTCTGGAGACTGATATAAACTGAATTCCAGAAGAAAATAATGAATTAAACAATAAGGCTCTTCTTTTAGTTTCAAGAAAGATAAAATACTAGCTAACAGTCAAATGACTGTTTCCATGTTCCAGACTGGTTTCATATATTATAATATATAATATATAATAATATATCATAATATATAATCCATATATTAACATGTTTAGTGAGTCTAGCCAGCCCTACACAGTGGGTCATAATTACTTCCATTTAAAAGGAGATGCTATGTCCCTTTCCCAAAGTCATATAGCAGAGAGTCATAGTCTGACTCCAGAGTCCCTGCTTCTCCTTCTATACTGTACAGCTTGTGATCTGTGACCCAATCTCTATGGTTCTGGATGCCTTCATTTCTCATCATTCTGGGAGCCATATTTTCATGACCCAGCTTTCCATTTTGTATTTGGTAGTTATTTTAAATAAAAAGGGGAGAAGAGTTTCTCTCATTTTATCAATTGCAAAGCCTAATTTTACCAACAGCCTAGCCTAACTCCTCCTATATAGTTTCTAAGCGAAGAGGGAGAGTAAATGTTTTTAGAGCATTCTCATGGAAAGTGACAATGGACTCATAATTAATTCTCTGAATTTTGTCAATAGAGCCACTTAGTTGAATTGTTGGACTTTGTTATTCAAGGTGGCTACTTTTGATGATGAAAATATCCTTTTCTGCATCCTTGCATTACTTTAACTTTGGTCTAAGTCACCTGCATCTTTTGCTTATATTCATATTATAATAGTATCCTACTTCTTCCTACATCCAACCTAGTTTCTTGTTAGTCTGCATGCAACATCCTTACTAGTTTAATCTGTCAGGGCAGATGACATCAAACTCCACAGTGAGTTTGCATATATAATACGTCCACCATCCATGAGAATGAGGCCCAACATCCCCAGGGGATGCCTGAAACAACGGATAATACCAAAACTCTACGTATACCATGTTTCTTTGATATGTACATAGCTACGATGAAATTTAATTTATAAATTAGGCACAACAAAAGATTAACAATAATAATGAATATGAAAGTAGAGGAATTATAACAATATACTATAATAAAAGGTGTGTGAATGTGGTCTCTCTTAAAATATCTTATATAGTCACCTTTTGATGATTAAAAATTCTCATGTGATGATGGGGCACCTGGGTGGTTCAGTCGGTTAAGTGGCTGCCTTCAACTCAGGTCACGATCTCAGAGTCCTGGGATCCAGCCCTGCATCAGGATCCCTGCTCAGCCAGGAGTCTGCTTCTCCCTCTGCCTGATCCCGTCCCATTCATGCTCTTTCTGTCTCTCTCAAATAAATAAATAAATAATAAATCTTTGAAAAGAAAATGCTCATGTGATGAGATGAAGTGAGATAAACGATACAGAAATTGTGACCTAAGATTAGGCTACTATTCTGACGCCTTGTCAGAGGGAGGATCATCTGCTTGTGGATCACAGTTGTCTGTGGGTAACTGAAACTGCATATAAGAGAAGACTACTATAAATTAGAAGAAAATCTGCCCTTTGTCCTCCCTGTTTCTCTCATGCTGTCCTTATTATGGTTTCTTTGGGCTTGCCAGGCCAGCTCAGGGGTCAGGACATTTGCTCTTTGCTCTTTCATCTGCCTAGAATGCAGTTCTCCCCAACATCCACATATTTCACTCCTTCTTTGCCTTCAGGTTTTAAAGTTATCTCCTCAGCAATGCCTTCTGTCTCCATTTCTGTCTAAAACATTATGCCCTCATCACTGCAATTTCTCTCTCCTTTCCGGATTTTGTTTTTTTTTTTTTTTCCAGTACCTGATACGCTATATATTTTGTTTAGTTATCCTAGTCCCTCATGTATGATGTCCATTTTAGCCTTAGCTGGAGCTTCAGCATGAAAAACAAATAACAAGATACAGTAAGAGCTTAAAACATATTTTCTGAGTGAATTAAGGATGAACTACTAGATGGACACAATACAAAATGAGCTCACTCACTCTAAGGCAATATATTTCAACTCAGGTTGAAAAAAGTCAGTTTTACCCATTCAGATGAAAACAAAAGTCAGACTAATTTGTTCAATTCTTATTTAACTTTTTTTATTATTATTTTTGGTAGTGTTTTGGCTGTTATAGTGCTGCTGAGGTTGATTGGTCCCGGGGAGCACGTAGGAACTACAAGGTGCATGTACAGCACCTGAATTGTCCCATCCTGGACTATGACGGCCCCATCTTTGATCTCATCTCTCTTTCACTCTGCTTATCAAGTTTGCACCAGTAGTCCAAATCTCTGACTGCCTGTAAGGGAAAAACAACGATTTCCTTCACCCTATAGAACACTTTTAAGGGTGTTTGGGTGGCTCAGTTGGTTGGGTGATTGCCTTCAGCTCAGGTCATGATCCTGGAGTCCCAGGATGGAGTCCCCTATCGGGCTCCCTGCTTGGAAGGGAATCTGCTTCTCCTTCTGATCCTCCCTATTGTGCTCTCTCTCTCACTCTCATTGTCTCTCTCAAAAAATAAATAAAATCTTAAAAAAAAAAAACCTCTTAAAAACAGTCTACTCAGACATTAAACAACAATAACAACAACAACAACAACAACAACAACAAAACACAGTCTACTAAATACTTCTCCAATTTTTTCCCCTTACTTCTACCTAGGGGTCCTGTCATGCTCCAAGCTCCCCACCCCAGAAAGAAACAAAGACAAAACAGACAGAAATAAAACAGATCTTTCTATTTTCCATATACACCATACTTGGCCATGGCTCCACAACTCTGAATGTGTTCTTGCCTTGGTCTTGATTTTCTTCTTCTTTTATCTACCATCTTACCAGGTAAATATTCCCTCTCAACCTATAGGAAACATGTTGGTTTTGTTTACCATTAGCTATCTTAACAACTAATCTGGGGTCTGGAAGGTGTTAAGGGATTCATATTTGGTGACTGACAAAGTTCAACACATCCTTCAGGCCTCAGGAGGACTTGGAGGCCAAGGACCTTCTTTTTTTAATTGTACTTATCATAGTGTGGCATATATTCACTACATGGATTTTAACTTCCTGAACTTGAAACTTTTGAGAATAGTATTTTTTTTTTTAAACAACATTCCTGGCTTTACACTTTGTGATCAGTAAATATTAGCTAAGTGAAAGAATGAGTGTTAGAATCACATGCAAAAACCGGAAATGGCAAATGTGGAAGAGAATATATTTCCCTATATGATAGAACTTTAAAACTATTTCAGATTGTAACAAGAAATTTATTATCAGGCTACATTAAAAAAAAAAGCCATTCCAATAATATGTTTTACATCAAAATACCACCTTATATAAACATGTGTCATTTTCCAAAATGTAACTGATTATCTATATATTGAGCACAAAAGAGGAAAAGAAAAGTGGAATAGATAGAACTAAATAGAGTGGTAAGGAGAGAAAACATTAAAAACATTAAAATACATCAAAATCTTAAAGTAAGAGAAAAAAATTATTAGGTTTGAGACTAAGAACCAAAAGCGTAGGGTTTGGGATAAGAGAAATAGGACAGTATTTCATCTGTGCAGGAACAAAAAAAAAAAAAAAAAAAAAAAATCCCTATGTTTCTTTAATTTAAAAATAAAAAGTAAAGTAGAGCTGATTGCATTTTATTTTAGCATAAATCCTGGCTTTATGTAACACCAAAAGTTTGTCACAACTGCTTTATATTGTTGAGAATAAAAGTGATAATTTTAATTATTTTACCTACAAAATAAGAAAAGTGTTATTTTTTAAACAAAGACTAAGCTTTAAGAACATGCTTTATTTCAGCAATATTCATAGCATTAATGTGCAAAACTCAGTCCTCAGTTCATTTTCCAGTGGGTATTACCTGCATTATAGAAATTCTTTAACAGAAGAAGAATTTTTCACTGTGTAGTTTTTCAATTATGTTAATTCATAGGAATGTCAAAACTATAATTTTATATAGCAATCTTTGAGCAAAAGTAAATTCAAATTCACATATGCTTTACACAGATGTTCTAAAAAATAAAAATCAAGTGTTCCTCCCTACTCAGTCATCTTTCTGTTCAACACATTACTAAACACAACTGTTAATTTACGTTTATGATGAAATTTAAGAATCTTCACTAGGGATTCAGTGCTTTTAGCAAGCACCTCTGATGTGCAAAAACCTGGGATAGGAACCAGGAATATAAACAAAAACATGCTTCAGCCCTTGACTGCCAAGAGCTCAATCATTATTAAAAGAAGAAATATGTAGACATATGAAGAGCAACATAGCCTGGTATCTATAAACCTGTGGTTAAGCTCTTACAAGAACTGAGAAAGTATAAATGTAATCCCTATTTAGTAGCAGGGAGAAAGGGAAGGTTCTAGACAAAGAATTGTTTAAAACAATTGGGTAAGAAAGGATAAAAGTGGGTGTGCCCGGGTGGCTCAGTCAGTTAAGCATCTGCCTTCTGATGAGGTTATGATCTCAGGGGAGGGAGCCTTGAGTTGGGGTCCCTGCTCAGTGAGTAGTCTGCTTCTCCCTATGCCCCTCCCCCCCAGCTTGTGCTCTTTTGTCCTCTCAAATAAATAAGTAAAATCTTAAAAAAAGAAAAAAAAAGGTAAAAATGGAGATGGGTGCAAGTACAGTGTGGCTGAATCCCAGGTATGGCAAGAGTTGTGGATGGAAAAGTTACTCTGAAGATATATTGGAATGAATTTTGAAAGGCTGAGCTCCCTGTGTCTGGTGCTCAGAGGAGCTGAACGCAAGAGAGTTGAACTGTCAGGTGTCTGAGTAGCTGGTTAAAGGATTAAAGCTACAAGCATAAAGTGAAAGAATTAAGCTTTTAGTCACTTATTGTGATGATATAAGCAAGAAGCTACAACTAGAGAAAGTGTGGACTCCCTCTGTTCCATTTCCTCTCATGGAATGGTACACAGGTCAAGGGTCAGGTAGATCAGTGCAGATGAGGGTGGGGTTCATCTCACTGTCAACAGAGACCCAACAAAAGACTCCTAAACACAGGGGAAGGATGAGACTGAAGGGTTTGACGTGGAAAAGTATTGGGTATTAGGTCTGCAAGTTTTCTCTCTACTCTTCCCCATAAGGGGAAGCCTGAAAAGGCTGTTGGCTCAAGGCCTTACGAAAAAAGATCTAGGATAAAGACACTTGAGCTAGGAATGCAGCACTGCAAAGAGTGTGAACAGTCATGGGAGGGTAGGGTGGAGGCTGAATCTTTGACTATAACTTCTTCTGGGACAGCAGTGCTTTGGCTGTGCTCCAAATTTGGCATGTAGTAGTGGTGGTGGTTGGGTTAAGGGGAAGTAGCTTTCTTCTGTGATGCCTGCCAGGTAAAGCCTTTGTAATTGCTTAAATTTGGGCCTGAAAAATCACATAGAGGTTTGAAACCAGGTGCTGGGTTCCTCACTGTCGTAAGGGCATGCATATATTATGACATAAAGAGTAGGAAAGTAGGAAAAATTTTGAAGTCTGAGATTTGCCTGATACGATAAAAGTCTCTGGAAAACAATCCTTATGGCAATTTGAGAATGGACTGTTGGGGGAGTGCAATAGACAAGAAGTATGCTTAGGAGACCATCTTAATAGTTTAAGCCCATCTTTTAAATAGTAGAAAAACCCTTTGTCTAACCAAGAAGATTCCCTTAGAGCAATTTTGAAGGCACTTCTCAGTCACTAAGTCCAGACCTGAAGATTGTGAGACACCATTATTTCAACTCCTTTGTATTAAATAATAGGAAAATTGGAATTGCAGTACTGGGTTTGCTTCTTTGCCCACATTGATACTTGTTTCTGCCTCTTTTTCATTAACTAATGGTTGAGAAGTGGTAATTGGGATCCAGAGTTCTCACATATTTATTAAGGATTCCAATTTTTTATTTTTATTTTTTTGCATTTCAGACCTTCTTTCAATATTTGATATGGAGATAGTAGAATCAGTGGAGTTTTTGTATAATATTAGGGTTCTGAGATCAATCATATAGCTGGATTTCTAGATACTTGTTTTTGTAGTTGACATGATTAAAACTATCAGGTTTAGGATATTGTGTTTATTTTAAAAAGCAGCAAAGTTACAGATGTTAAAACATAAGTTATTAAGAATCAGTGGGTTTACTCATGAGTTGATATATTTATACAAATATTTGTATTTGAAGAAATATTAGTGACTAGTAATAGTCTAAAATATATATTATTTTTAGAGTTGCTATGGTAACTTGTTTTCTTAGAAAATCCAATAGATGTGTGGAAATCTGTAGTGATTATCAGCTATTGGAGATAGCACTGCATTTTATTTATTTATTTATTTATTTTTAAAGATTTTATTTATTTATTTGACAGAGATAGATCACAAGTAGGCAGAGAGGCAGGCAGAGAGAGAGAGAGAGGGAAGCAGGCTCCCTGCTGAGCAGAGAGCCTGATGCGGGACTTGATCCCAAGATCCTGAGATTATGACCTGAGCCGAAGGCAGTGGCTTAACCCACTGAGCCACCCAGACACCCCGCATTTTAGTTTTTTAAAGGTCTTTTTATTCATTGACTTCACTGTAAATTGTCATACCTTTTCTCAGTATGAAGCATTTTCAATTGGCATTAATTAAAAGGAAAAGGCAAAGCATTAAAAATTAGTGCCCATAAGAGTAATTTTAGAGTATTGTATTTTCCCCAGTTATCTGTAAAATATTTATTGTTAAAATATTTTTACAGGAATAAGTTCAAAATAATAGAAATGCTATATATAATTCTTGTTTTTCATAAAGACGCAAAGCTATTCTCTAATTGCAGTTATTGTCTGGGTTATACTGTGGACTAGCCAAAATGAAGTACAGAGTTTGGATTACATAACTTAGTTTTTGCTATTTAAAAAAGTACCCCAAATTTTATGGCTTAAAACAGGCATCATTTAATAACTCATGATTCTTAGGTTTGGGAATTTGGTCTGAGTTAAGCTGGGGCATTCTTCTATTGACCTTGCCTAGCTCACTCAAGCAGCTGTAATTAGCTATTTGGTTCCTAAGGGCTTGTTTAGTCTTAGGTGACCTCACTTATGTGACTTATGGATGTCTTGAATATTTCACAAGGTGATTGCATTTCACATGCTATAAGAGAGGCAGGGCCAATGAGGAAACATTCCTTATTTCTCCTTGTGTCACATTTGATCTAGTCCAATTTACCAAAGCAAGTCACACAGCCAATCTCAGAATCAGTGTGAGTAAATGCTCAATGGCATACAGCAAGAGAAGGAATTATGATGGCCATCTTGTGAGCAAAATGTCTCATATACTCTCTGGATGCACTAATTCCTATCTTTCATGTGGAAATATACTCACCCTCCTTTAAAAATCAAATCTTATGAATTCATCATCTAAATCAAACCCAGATGCAGATGAAAATTCTTGAAAGTAATTCCTCAGTGATCTTTTCTGGTGTAACTACACTTTGTGTGGTGGGTAGTTTCAAACACAAGACAGGGCAATCTCCAATGTATAAGAATTTTCATGTTTCTGTTTATGTTACTGCTAAAGTCTCACATGACCGAACTTGAGTCAGTATAGATGACTATTCAAAAATGAGGATGAGGGACTAAGTTATGGTGACAGTTATGCAAACAATTTGCCATGGGAAAGTAGAAGGAAGTAGGGAAAATCAGCTGAAGGAAATCATGATCTTGGGAGACTGTATTATAAGGAGTTGTATGTATCATGTTAATGCATTTAAGACATTTCTGTAGGTTTATAGAAGTAGTTTTAAAAAGAAAGAAATAAAATATTTTCCAAGAAGAATTTGTGTGTGGAAGAACACCCTTTTTGTCATATTATAAGCAAGATTTACCTTTTCTGAATATTCTTTCTTTTCTTTGTTGCTGATTTCTGTGTCATTGCATAACTTTATTGACACTTGTGTGTTCCACATTTTAGGACTCATGAATATTTCCCCAAATAGCTTTATCTGGAGGGCCCACCTGGTTATAATACCAACACAGACCTTGAGTTTCTTTATTAACATTCTGGCACAGGCAGCAAAATCAGTGTAGCATTTGCCTAAGTAAAATGGAAAAACAAAAACAAAAACAAAACAAAACAGCTTTGAAATGGGAGAAAATATGTGCAGACCATATATCAGATAAGGTGTTAATATCTAAAATATATAAGGAACTCATAACTCAATTATAAAAAAAAACACACAAATAATCCCATTTAAAAAGTGGGGAGAATTAGGACATAAAATTATAGTAAGGTTTGAAAAATTATTCAGAGTGGCTAGACTTCAAAATGTATAGTAAGAGTCTACACGTTAGGACTTTAGTAGTGAAGGAAATTTTTCCAATTCCCCATCTGATTTCTCTATTAAATTCTAAAACTATATATGTATTCAATTTATCTTAGTAATACTATTTAGCAATATGCAAAATTATTAATTCAAAATGGACCCATTTATTTACACTATAGTTGTTAAGGTTAGTTGGAGGGTTTACTTGTGCATAAAAACAAAAACAAAACCAGGAATGCCTGGGTAGTTCAATAGATTAAGCTTCTGCCTTCAGCTCAGGTCATGATCCCAGGGTCTGGGGATCACATTCAGCATTGGGCTTCTTGTTCAGCAGGGAACCTGCTTCTCCCTCTGCCTGCCACTCCCCTTGATTGTTTTCTCTCTCTCAATCTGACAAATAAATAAATAAATAAATAAATCTTAAAAACAAACTAAAGCAATTATATGGCATATGATTTTGTATGGATTTGGTAATCAGCTTCAGAATAGTCCTTGATCAGTTGGGTCAGTCTTTGGTTTTGATATCTCAAACTATTTAGAAATTAGCATAATTAGGCAAACAATTCAGCAATAAGTCAAGACTGGATGGGGTTATATTTTAATATTATTATGTGCAACATGTATCAGCCTTATGACTCATGGTTTAGCTACCTTTTCTAAAGGCTTCATTGGCATTCTGTTTATATTATATATATTTAGGTAATTAAATTAAACTTGAATTTAACTTTTTTGTGGTCTTGCAGAACATTAAATTTACAATTGTCCCACCTCCATTGTGCATTTAGACAGTAGCTAAAATTCTATAGAAAAATGATTTCACAAATAGAAAATCTTAACATAACCAGAAACAGTATCTGAATGCCATTTACTCATAGGCTCACCAGTTTTTGGAATTACTTCTATTTACCTGTTTCTGATGATATATTTAGGCATAAAAAGTAGTATTAATATCATAATTTATATTAATCTTAAATTTTACATACTCAAACATATCTAACAATTACTATATTCCTGTACTTGTTCTAAGCACTTCAGAAATGTTAACCCAGGTAATTATTGTAAGCTACCAATGAGATCAGTTCTAGTATCCTGTTTTATGATGAAGAAGCTAAGGCAAAGAGAATTCAATACTCTGCTTAATTCTTAAAGCACTTAGAGCTTGGATTGCAGTTTAGCTAGGCTGACTATCTAAAATCTGCTCTTAGAACCTGCCACATCACTCTGTCTTTTATGCTGTGATAGAAAATTCAACTATTAAAATCATAGGGAGAAAAATCATACACTCTGAGGAAATGCCAGTTATATTATTTTGCTTATTCAAAAGGTATATTTTTCAACTTTTTAAATTTTAAAACATTATGTAAGGTTATTTCACTGCCTCTTTAGGGTTAACTGCATTATCTACTAGCTACTATAGAGGTCACTCTAAAAATTTAATATAATTGAGAAATACACACATTTCATAAACTAATTGTATCTTTTGGGTAATAAGCCAAAAATTTTTATGTTTTCAGAATATTTTCTTTTCCTTTTTTTTTTTTTTAAGATTTTATCTATTTGACAGAGAGACACAGCAAGAGAGGGAACACAAGTAGGGAGAGTAGAAGAGGGAGAAGCAGGCTTCCCACTGAGCAGAGAGCCTGATGTGGGGGCTCCATCCCAGGACCCCAGGATCATGACCCAAGCCAAAGGCAGATGTTCAACAACTGAGTCACCCAGGCACCCAAAGAATATTTTATTTTCTATTTAATATTCTTTCCTTTCTTAATTTTATTTTTATGTATCCATAAGGCACAACATGTTAAGCTAAGTTTTAAACAAATGTTTCAAATGCCATATAAATGCAATAACAGATAACCTGCAGATACCAGATAATGCATGTTAAAAAAAAAACTTTTCAAAACATCTAACAATTGCCATGTGGAATGCTGAAATATAAGTTGGACAATAGTGGGGAAAATTAATTTCATTTTAAAAATCATATCCCAAGGACACGACTTAAACTGTTTGGGTCTTCCTGGGATCAGAAAGGTAAAGTCGAGACCACAGATAAGACGTCCATTCTGGAACCTAATTTTTACTATAAACCTATAGGTGTCTGTGAGATTATTTATATAGCTAGAGGAAGAGACAGCAATAAACACTTGGGAAGCAACAGCAGAGAAATATATATTGGGATATTTTTTACTTTATCCCAGTGAGTATAGGAAAGGTACAGAAAGTCAGCATGTTGTATGTGTAACAACAGTCATACCACACCTGGATAAACAATCTATTTATCCTCTTGTGCTCTCTAAGGATGAGATACTAAATGAAGAAAAATAGCAGAATAGAAGCATCAATGTATTTAAGTCCCTGGGGGACAGAGTCTGCTATAGAAAATGTTGTTGGAAAAGGGAAACATCTCATTGATCAAGGAGAAACACTGCTAAGCTTTATATAGTAGTGTACTGGGGGAGGGGGAAGGAAGATAAAAATAAAAGAGAGGATAGAAACCAAGAAGTATATTTTTGTCAACTGTGGGCATCCCCAGAGAAGAAACAAAATAAACTTACTCTTGTAATCAATATATTGTGACCACTAAAAATATGAGATTAATCAGCTGCAGACTGAGTAGCACATTCAAATATGTTAGTAAAGATCAGGGCTGGCAGCATTATGCAAGAGATCCAGTGCAAAATGAAAACACAGGGTCATTTGCTAAAAAAGAAGGAAAAATTTTCATTAAAGATGCAATTTGAAACTTCACAATTTCTTCCATAGCCTTTCTCTTGACCTATCTTGGTGCTTTTACTTAATTTCTAAGTTAAAAAAAATCATTAGCATAGATTTTACCACTGATCTTTAGAGTGTGCAAGTCCAGTTGTCTAGTTTTAAATGTGAATTTTAGAACATTAAATTCATATGCAGAATTCCTGAAATTACACAATTTATATATCATACCTTGTACATGCTTATGTATTTCATTTTATTTTCATTTCATTTTTCCATAATAGTGAAAAAGCTGCACTAAACTCTTTTCATTTTACTTCTTGATATATGCAGATTTTACTTAAAATCTCTACCTGCAGCTTACTGGCAAGTAAGGAAGGACTGAAAAGAAAAGGAACTATGGGTTGCCCTATCTTTCTCTTTCCCTCTATGTGATCATTGTCAGTGTAAGAGGTTGGCTAAAACAGAGAAATAACTATACAAACAAGAAAGGATTCCTTTGTCCTTTGTAATCCTTAACATGCCTTTCTCTTCTTGTATTTGAAGCAAATTCTGGTTCAGATGAAAAGTGTGGCTTCTCTGGGTTATAGACAGAAGAGTCACTCTGAATCTCACTGAAGTCCCATGTGACATGATTTCAGTGGAATTCTGTGCTATGGGGACCACAAATAACACAGGAATAGGGAGACAACTGTGGACATGCATATTACAGGTAACTTCTCAGCTTACGTGCATTGTCTATTTTTCCATTGGAATTTGCTTCAAAACTCAAGTTTAAAGATGAAATTATTAAGAATTTCAAGATAGTGGAGTGCCTGTGTGGCTCAGCTGGTTAAGTGCCTTCGGCTTGCATCCTGATCTCAGGGGCCTGGGATCAAACCTCATGTCAGGTTCCTGCCCAGTGAGGAGTCTGCTTCTCCCTCTGCCCCTGCCCCTTCTCGTGGTCTCTCTCTCTCTCAAGTAAATACATAAAAATCTTAAAAAAAAAAAAAAGAATTTCAGGATAGTGACAGCATAGCATTAAACCAAACATGGAATCTTCATCATGGGGGTCTGTGCTACCGCTCAGTTGCATGTCCATGAAACTAGTTGTGCTGAACATAGTATTACCTTTACACAAGTTAAAGAGATTAGATTAAATTAATTTTAGAGTATTTAATTCTAATATACATTCTTTAGAAAAGTAATTAAAATATTAAGGAAAGACTCAATTGCAATATCTACCTGAATCAAAATAAATGCAAATATAAATTGCAAATCAGATAGAAATTCTCTTGAAGCTAGAGCTAAGGAAGGTGGCACAGATGGGTCATCAGCCACACTAGATAATAAAAAGGAGAAAAAACAGCAGCTTTCGGACAGGCAAAAGGAAATGGAACATGCAGTCTAAGGCACAGAGGAAAAAGAGCCATCCCTAGAACTGGGATGGACAATCTGGAATAAGGCAGGGCACAGCTGAAGTAAGTCTAGTTTATCATCACTGGGAGCAAAATGTGGAGAGAAAGTAATTTCTGATGAATCCATTTGTTAAAAACAGATCCAGTGGCAAAAGTGGGATGTCAAGACAAAACTAAAGCATTGAGAGAGAAAGCCTAGAGGGAAAGAATTGAAGTACATTTTGTATCTGGAGAGTGATTAGTATACTGGGCAGAGCTACCAGATTGTCAACAGGGTGGGAAATTGGTATAAAACTATAATGCACAGGAAGGAATGAGATGATAAAAGGAGTGTGGAGTGCTGCAACTGGAGCTGAATTAGGGACTGGAGCTCACTGAATGAAGCCCAGACTGGATATGGCTGGAGCTAGACCTACAGGGCAGTGTGAGGTCAGTTGTGATAGCTACTTAAGAACCTGGGTGTCAAAGCTAACTTACCGACTTTTAGATTTAGAGAGTGTACTTAAAAAGCATAGGATTGGTATGTATGAGGGTTCCTTTTACATTTGGCTTAAACAGAATTGTCTTAAGACTGGATATTGGTGTATCCACAGGGGCGTGTTACATGTGGACATTGCTAAGAGGATAGAGGAAGACAGAGATGATGAAAAAAAAAAAAATAGAATACATTACCGAATAGTGTAGTCAGATTCTTCTGGGATTAAATTTTCCAGAAAAATGCTTTATGTTTCTGTCATCTTTTAGGAGTAGACCTTAAGAACTTGATTTAAGTATACTAGATATTCAACTGAACAAATGAAAAAAATATAATGTTAGAAAATGTTTGAAATATGTAGAAGTTTGTGCTCGCTTCGGCAGCACATATACTGAAATATGTAGACGTTTTATAATCTATTTTTAAAATTTTGCCTGGTAACTATTAAGTAAAAATAAGTAGGGGACTTTGGTAAAGGAAGATGTTTTAATATACATAGACACATACATTTCCTAGCCATCTGATTAGTTTTCCTAAGATACCAAATTATATTTAGAGAAAATTAAGTTACACTACAGGAGGAGATCATTACATTTTTAAAGGCCTGGTCACTTAAATAAATGCACTTGCATATTGTCATAAATATTTCCTGTTTAATTTTCATCAAATGAAGCAACTGGAATATGTAAATTGACTAATATGTAAACCCTGTTGTAATATCTTCAACTAACATAATGTATGAAATTAAACATTCACTTATGTCTTATTTTGTATGAATACTGAAATTTACTAATAGGAAACTGAAGATAAGTTACCTAATTATCAAAAATCAGAAAGATTTAAATCTGCTGATTGTAAAACCTAATAACTGTTCATAGTATGATACTTTATTTTATGATAACATGTAGGGATTTTCAGGTTAGATTTATGCAATTTTTTAAATGGATGTAAGGTGTGCACACAGTGATGTATGATTCTGTAAGGAAGTTGACCCATCTGTCTTGCCTATGCTAGACAGGAGGATGTTGTAGCTATATTGAAGCAGGGTTCTGTGTTTACCACTAAAAATCTCTAGTGTCTTGGGTCTTCTGGGTGGCTCAGAGGGTCATGATCTCAGGGTCCTGATCAAGCCTTGCATCAGGCTTTCTGCTCAGTGGGAGGCCCGCTTCTCCCTCTCTCTCTCTGCCTTCCTCTCTGCCCACTTGTGATCTCTGTCAAATAAATAAATAAAAATCTTAAAAAAAAAAAAAATCCCTAGTGTCCTAACCTCTGCCATATTAACTTCAAAGGTTTTCTATTTAAATGGCCCACACCAGTAGTCTGCTGATTGTTTAAGATGAAGAGACAACTAAAGTTTTTAAGATTTAATTTATTTATTTGAGAGAGAGATAGAGAAAGAGCACATAAGCGAGGAAGAGAGGCAGGTGGGTCGGTGCGAAGGGAGAGGGAGAAGCAGGCTCCCCGCTGAGCAGGGAGCCCTACATGGGTGCTCCATCCCAAGATCCTGAGGTCATAACCTGGGTAGAAAGCAGAGGCTTAACTGACTGAGCCACACAGGAGCCCTGAGAAGACAACTATTTCTATGCAATTAATAGTGTTATGGAACCTTTTTGGAAAGTTTGTTTAGGACAGCTGCTGAGACATTTTCTTGAGTCACCTGATTCAAATTCACACATGCTATTTTCAAGCATTTGTGCTATTCATTTGAGGGGAAAGGCAGATCACTCTAATTGTTTAGATTAGAGAAAGGCAGTATTTTGGTGGGGGGAAAACTCTAATCCATATAATCAAAGAGAACAGTTTGGAAGAAGCATGTTATTGACATATTTCTCTAGGGGAACACATTCTGTTGGAGGTACTGCTGCTCAAATTCATATATTTTCAAAACATGTTCCCATTTAAAACATTTTCCAATATGTAGCCATAGCTAGAGAAATATCCCTATACCCAAAAACCTTACCCATATTTAAAGAATTGGCACTCTAATTCAATATCTTTACAACTTCATTTTTAGAATAATAGGTTAAATCCCTCAGAGATAACCAAGGGGAAATTTGCAATTTTCCTGAAAGTTATACAAAATTAACCAGAAAGAAATCACAGTTTTATAGTTCTAAAATAAGAATATGTGCGATAAGAAGTAATCTACTTGACAAATTCTATATACTGTTCTATATATGTATTTTAAATTATTAAGTAATTGATTTTCTAGATTATTTTGAGAGATTTAGAAAATCAGTAACACATTTGAGAAAAGATTCAAAGGATAATTTTAAGATATTTTATTAAGGGCATATACAATGACTAATGTTATGATTACAGAGATTATGTATAAGAAAAATTCTATTTCCAAAACAGTTCTATGGGAAAGGAAATGATAGACAGGAAATAAAAAAAATTATGTTGTGAGTTGATGAACATTATGATGAAAATATTTGCCTTTAGGGTATATTGTAAGTATTAAGGTATTCGAGAATTCTTAAAAACTATCCACTCATTCTTACTCTCAAGGTGAATCAGTATGAATCTTAAAAACATGAGCAATTTTGAACTAGGAATTTACAAGTACATTTCCCAGAATATGCTACAATTATAAAGTCCTTGAGGCACTTCTACATTCCTCAAGCTTGTTCTGAAAATAATTGACATTTTCATAGACCATTGAATCAGATTAGTTATGCATTTTAATGCACAGTAAACTCTTGTTAGCACAGGATAGAAAATTGGAATTAGTTTGGTTAACTGAGAGCTATAGTATAATCTATACATATATTATGAATTTTCAAAGAATTCAAATGCAGTGAAATATATTTGACATAAAAATCTATGTTACTATAATCTGCCACTTTTTACTGTTATTTTGCTTCTCTGATGATATAATGTATATGGCATTTGCCAGAAGACTAATATACACTAGAGTATACATTTATTTTAAAAAGAAAACCATGATAGTTTATTATTTACATTTTTTAACTCAAAAATGTCCATTGCATTGCAAAGCTATGTTTTGCAATTTAGTGCATTGAAGAAGTTGAACTTTTCATATTCTACTGTTTTTTTTTAAGATTTTAATTATTTATTTGAGACAGAGAGGATGAGAGAGAAAGCATGGTGGGGCAGAAGGAGAATCAGAATCCCTGCTGAGCTTGATCCTAGGACCCTGGGATCATGACTTGAGCCAAAGGTAAACTGAACTACCAAGACACCCCTTCTATACTCTTTTTTTGTGTACTCCTTAAGCCTCATAAAACTCCGAGAATCTAACTCTCAGTCATATCTTCACTTCCTACATTATATGTGTATATATGTATGTATATTTATATATGTATATGTGTATGTATTTTTGCTCATCTTTAGTGCTTTTCTACATCTAACATTTCTTCCACCATATCAGATCTAACAATTTTGCATTATCCAACAACTTGCTTTAACAATTTTATCCTTCCTTCTCATATAACATAACTTTTTTCCTCTATATTTGTTCATATTCATGGTCTATAAATGCTTTCAAGCTGTCCTTATTCTAACAATAAAGACAAATCAACTATTCTCAGTTCACATATATACATTTCTATGGGTGACATGCTTAGAGATTAATATCCATTTAGTACATTCTAGCGTTACTGAATTCTAATAGCCAGAGAAGACACAGTCGTCTTTCCTTTTTTTTTTTCTTTTCTTTTCTTTCTTTCTTTTTTTTTTTAAGATTTTTATTTATTTGAAAGAGAGAGAGAGAGCACAAGCAGGGGTAGTGGCAGGCAGAGGGAGAGGGAGAAGCAGTCTCCCTGCCAAGCAAGGAGCCCAATACCTGCCTCTCTCCTAGGACAACTAGGGTCATGACCTGAGCTGAAGGCAGATGCTTGAGCGACTGAGCCACCTATATGCTCCCACAGTTATCTTTTCAATACACATATTTAAAAAGTTTTATTGTGGTATGGGTCCATTCTGAGCCATTCTTCTATGGGTAGGTGATTCTTTTTATCATGTTCATTATAAAGGTTTTGCTTTACTGTAGGACAGATGCATGCATCATATTGTATGTAGTCCCTTTTAGTTTTAGAAGACTGTAGATATATATTTATTGAATAAATTTCCTATTTCAATTTTTTGATTAAACACCCATGAGTTATTGAAGCACAGATAATTTTTATAAAATGGATCCACTAACACTGTGCTTTGCTAATTACAAGGAAAGAAAAAAAAAATAGGTTAATCTAATTAAGTTGATTACTGTAAAAGTCAAAAATGACCTAGGACCAGTTACATTTTATCATAGTTAATTAAATTAAATTGTCTTGGTTGATTTATTCCTGCCAAAATTTACAAATCTTTATTTGCATTTTTTTAATGAGAAAAATACATTGTTCAATTTTATTTCATTTAGACTTTTTAAAAAATAAATGATGTATCTCTGTTCTGGGGAAATACAATTCATACAAAGTTAATTTACTGTCCAAAATTACTTTAAAAATCTATCAGGTTGAAATATCAGTTTTATTTAGCATTTCAAACTTGAAGAGTTACAGAACATTAAAAAGCACATTCTCAATGATTAGTAAAAAAGATTTTATGTAGTTTCTAATTGTATGGTTACTTTTTTCAAGAAGTTTTCAATTCACTCTCTGTTGTATTTGATATTGCTTCTAGATTAGCACTAAACAAAGAACAAGTCTAAGATAATAGAATGGTTCTTAAGGTATTAAGAATACAATATGAATTTGTGAAAAGTGTTCCCATTGAGTTAAATAATTCTACAATTTCAGCAGGACTGGAATTAGGCAGACATAGCATTATATTTTTGGAATGTGAATAGAGTATAAATTGTTATCTCTTCAATGAATTCATTATAGTGGCAGCTTTAGATATGGTACCAATGGGGTATGCTCATCTACTTCAGAGGTACCAATTTCTATGTGATTACAGGATTCAATTTAGCTATGTAAAATTCATGATTGAAAACCAATTTTATTGTGGATAAAGTGATCACACAACTTGCTTTCTTTGGAAAGTGCAAGTTATTCCATGATGGTTCTGGTATAATTATTAATAACTTCCCTCTTTACTCTCAGGAGGTCCTGATTTGAATAAATTATATACTTAATATTGGATGATACATCATATAGTTATTCTAAAAAAACAAAATTTAGAAAGTTATAAATAATTCTACTTTATATATGATTCATGAGTTACTAAAAGTTAATGAAAGGTATACTTAATTTTTATAGATAAAATTAAGACAATAATTTTATTAAAATAAGAATTGCTAATACTTCTTTGGACCTTTTTGTCTCATGATACTGTGCCACATATGTAATTTTATCTGTCTAATACCTTTACTAATGTAGATACTATGAATATCCCCATCTTATAATTGATACAACTGAAGTTATGAGAGTTTAAGTTGTATTCTTATGCCTATGCAGTTGGTAAATGGTGGAGTAGGGATGTGAATCTGTTCTGTCAGCATTAGAAGTAGACCACTTACCCAAGTATATAGTGGCTTCTCTGAAAGCCTAACTGAATCTGATTGTTAGTTTTTGGTAGTATTTAATAATACTATGAAGAATTTGGCCATTGATGGCATTGACTTTGAAAATTTCTTATTTGTTTTTTCTTATTAAAAAAGTTTGTTTTTTAAAACATATCCAACTTTAAGATTAAAGTTTTTGAACATCAGGGCTTTTTTGTCATTGTTAACCTGATAGTCCTGTATTTTTCAATTCTGGAAAATTCTGTCATTATTTCCTCAACATTTACTTTCCTTAATTCTCTTTTCTTTTCTTCTGATAATTCTATTAGTTAGCCATATGCCTATTTTCTAGAGTTCCCCCATGTATTTTTCATCTCTTTATATCTCCATATTTTTTACTGGTTAGTTATTATTTTATAATTCTCTTTTTACTATGTATTTTTTAGTGTGTAACCTATATATTTCATTTAGCATATTTTGTTTTCTGTAGTAATGTTCAATTATTTTATATATTCTATTCTTTTTTTGATCTGTATGAAAGTGGCATTGGCACAGATTTCTGAATTTGCATCATGCCTTGTATTTCCAAACAACAATAAATGAAATGCAATGTGTTTAGCTTGATAAGTCTAGTAAGTCATTGAAATGATTGTCAGTTCAAGGCACACTTCAGTCTGGGAACTTAGGCTATGACCATAATAGTTAAGATAAGTAAATGAAGCACAATGAGAGAGTTTAGCAGAGCATTTGCAACTTGATGTCAAGCAGAGGAAAGGAAACTACTAAAAATTGCCCAGAGTTAGAAAGTTAAGAGAGGATGAAAAGAAGAGAGGAGTAGAGAAGAGAGGTATTGAAAGAGACAGAGACAGAGAAAGAGGGAATTTGTATTACAGAAGCAAAGCAATAATAATAGGAATAAGGGGTAAGGTAAGGAGATGAAGGTGTGTTTGGAGACATGAAGTGGGCTGAGGACCAAGGGAAGTATTTTTTTGTTTGTTTTGTTTTGTTTTGATGTTTGCTTATCTGCTTTTAAAAATACATATATAAAGAAGACTTTATTTATCTTTGAGATTTTGGGATTGCTGTCATGGAAGCCATTTTGTAGATTGTTTCTCATGGAGGTTCCCCCCGCATCATTCATTCATTATGAATATATATTGGATGCCTATGCATCAAATATTGTTCTAAATGATTGGGAAACAAAGAGAAGTGTCTGGCTCAATGAGCTTACATTCTAAATGGAAAGGCAAATGATAAGCAGGTATAGAAAAAATATATAATGTATTATCCTTTAACAAAATGCTATTGATATATAATACAATTACACTTCATAAAACACTGTTTATCACCAAACTCTTGGAAGGGAATAGAAGTGGAAAAGAATTCCCAAAGAATATGAAGTCCTGGTAAGATACTCAAACTCCAGAGGTGGCATAAATGGACCCAAAACACTGGGATAGTCAAATAGCTTTAATAGCAGATCAAATCAGGTCAATACTTAATTGAAGTATTTGAACTTTGGAGCTTTCATATGGGAAGTGATGTAGAAATTCAACAAGTAAAATAAATAAATAAATAAATAAATAAATAAATAAATAAATAAAGTAAAGCCACTGTCCTAAAGGAAATTTAGAAAGGGCAATTCAGAAAATCGTACCCTGCCCATGGACCCATGAGTGTGAGAGATACATAGCTTTGAATGCTTCTGCTGTCAATACTCAGGTCCATTATCATCTATGGCAGACCCTTGTGAGAGAACCATTTTCTAGACCTGAGCTTTGGAGTAGGCACATCCCTGAAGCAGGGTTGTGTTAGAGACAGAACTTACATTTGGGTAATTTACACTTCTGTAGCCATATTTATTATTCAACTATTGAATATTAACTCCAAGCTATCTGGCCCCTCTCATAGAACTGCCCTTTTATCCAGCAATGACTGAATTAATGCCAGGTACCTCTAGTCTCTTTCTATGGCTTGTCTCCCTTTTGTTTGGTCAGTATCTCTACTGGTTTTAAAACATTTTTATTACCTCCTGAATTCAGTTTCCCTGAAAATCTGTGGAGGTAACTGTAGAACTCTTCTAAGATATCTTAATTTAGAGAGTTGGAAGTTGTAGTCTGTGAACAATGGGATAAATGCAATTTGTTCAATTTTGAGTCCTTTTTTTGGGCACAGAACAGCATTATTTTGAGTTTGTAAGTGATGGCAAAGTTGGTGTAATAAACTCAGTTTTTAATCTTTGAATGAAATAAATTGCTTATTGCTTATTTCCTTTAATTTTAACATTCCTATTATTGATGCTTCACTTTTATGATTAGTCACATTAAATGTCAATTCAAATTAGAAGAGAAGAAAACATAATTACTGTAGTTAGCCTCATTTTTACTCTGTCACACTGGAATGTTATAATTTGAATTAGAGCAAAGTGTATTAAGTACATACAGTTTAACCTTTATTGGATTAATAGTTGTACATTGATATTGATTTATGCTGGATTCTGATTAAAAAGTTATCAATAACAACAAGCAAAATGTGTGCTTAAATTATGTTTGCACTTGAATTATTATAAAATGTCTGGTTAAGTTGAAAGAGAATCATTGCAACTGTATGTTAAGAGTGATTCTTATTTAAATATAAATATCCATTTAAAAATAAATATAAATATCCATTTAATTGAAACTAATGAGAAAAACATTAATTCATTGAAAGTAGGTTTATTTCAAGGCAAAATACCTAACAATTACTTGTTCTAAGTGATAGGACATCCACAAATAATAAGCAAAATTAATAATGAAAAAGTAATTGTGAAAAAATAGATATTTCTTAGAGGAAGGAAAATATATATACTAGTACCTCTGCAGATAGTCTTTAATAAAAACTGACTTTTTAGGAGATAAATATACCTATTCTTGCTTTTGATTTATTTTACAGTTGGTTCAAATCATCATTCCCAGGTCTCATATTTTCGATTATGTTCATAATGCTGACCTTAAGTGAATAATATGTTTTAACCACAAGAGAGGGTGAGAAAGTTATGATATTCTGAACTGCGAATATATTAGATTTTCCTTCAAAATTTCAGGCATGGAAAGATGTCAGAAGAGCAAACACTAGAGAGATCTTGCAATAAAAAAAAATAACTAGAAAACTAATCTTTAATAAAATTCACTCAAGAACTATTCTTTAGGGCTCATTTATTCAAATTCCATAGAAAAAGAAGTGATGACTTGACTATAATAGTAGTTGTTTGACAATAATAGTAACCTTTGCTCAGTGTAGATACAACCATAGAATGCACCAGTGGATTTTATCTATTTTACAGTATGGGCTACTAAAAATTGAAGTATGCACTGGAAGGGAGATAAAAAGAATGATCACTCTTCTAAAATTTGTTATATCCAGGGAAATGCTGCTGAATTTTAACAAATCACCCTAAATTAGAATATGATAAAAATCATAGCTATTGGAGATGCTGCCTGTGTTTCTGTTATGAAGTAATTTTATTATGGATTCTTGGCATTTTGCTCTTGTAGTAAATACATTACATTTACATTGGAATATCTTCCAGAGTTATAGATTTAGAAGAATTTTTTCTTTCCATTTTTGCCTCCCACTGCCCCCTAATAAAGATATGGTCTTTATAACTTCAGGTATGTCTTTCTTTTCTTTTGAAACTGTTTTCAGTAAGCAATCACTTTACATTATCCCTAATCTTTTTGAACTGTGTCATGTGCCTACTGAAAGCTAGAGATATTAAATGACTTCCATACTTGTATTAATAAGTTTGATCCTTGTTTTACCTTTTCATAACTGAAAGACTAGTTGTATATTTATCTCATTTTTCTTTTCTCTTGCCAACTTCATATTGATCAGGTAAGCAATACTGTAGAATTTAGAAGCATTCTCACAGTTTTTATAATTACTTTTACACCAATTCAGAAGTAAATGATACTGTTTTCTATGTTAGGCTATTTTTGCATAAGAGCTGATGATTTAAGACAAATGTATATCTGTGATTTTTTAGATATATTTTAAGGAAAATAAGTCCTTATTACTGTAAAGTAAAACAATCAACACAATAACAAAAGTCACACTAGAACTAATAAATCATGCTGACTTCAAAAACTTTGTGACCGATGTAAAATTGATTATATCTGCACTATTTAAAATGTAATAGCTACCTATATGGGAAGATTTATTTTAGTAGTAATGCAAATTAACATAATTAAAAATGAAATTTCTCAGTCATATTAGACATCTTTCAAATATTTAATAGTCACAGCTGGCTCCTGGCTACCATATTGGATAGTGCAGACTGAGGACATTTCCATCATCTCAGAAAGTTCTATTGGAAAACACTGCTCTAAATCATTGTTGTATGAACTTTGGAGGAAGTATCAAGTTTGGAGTAGATAACTTTTTAAAATAATGGCAATATTAATACATAAAATTATAGTTTATTATGCTTTTAATATACTTTTAATTTTAGAATAGTTTCAGATTTATAGAAAGGTTGCAAAGACAGTACAGAGAGCTCCCATATATCCCACACTCAATTGCTTGTATTATTAACATCTTACATTAGTTTGATGCATTTGTCATAATCAATGAACCAATATTTATATATTATTATTTAATAATATTTGAAGAACCAAAATTCATCATTTTCTCAGATTTCCTTAGTTTTACCTAATGTTCTTTTTCTGTTCGAGGATCCCATCCAGAATCCTACATTACATTTAGTCTTTTTTTTTTTTTTAAGATTTTACTTATTTATTTGATAGAAAGACATCACAAGCTGGCAGTGAGGCAGGCAGAAAGAGAGGGGAAGCGGGCTCCCCACAGAGCAGAGATCCTGATGAGGGGCTTGATCCCAGGACCCTGAGATCACGACCTGAGCTGAAGGTAGAGGCTTAACCCACTGAGTCACCCAGGAACCCCTACATTTAGTCTGAATGTATCTTTAGATTACTCCTGATTGTAACTATTTCTCAAACTTTCCTGGTTTTTGATGACCTTGACAATTTTGAGGTGTAGCAGTCAGGTATTTTGTAGAATGTCTCTCAACTAATATTTTTCTGATGTTTTTCTCATGAATAGAGTAGAACTGTGGGATTTTCAAAGGAAGACCACAGTCATAAAATACTATTTTCATCATATCATATTAAGGTTACATTCTATTAAATTACCTAATATTATCAATGTTAATTTTGATTGCCTGGCTAAGGTGGTGTGTGTCAAGTTTCTCTGGAGTACAATTATGCTTTCTCTCCTTTACCATACTGTACTATTTGAAAGGAATTTACTAAGGATAGTCTACATAAGGAGTGGGGAGTTATGCTCTACCTCCTTGAGAACAGAGTATTTATATTACTAATTTATAATCCTTTTTTTGTCTAGACTATCAAAATGAGTTAACTTTTTCTTATTGAAAGCAAAAACATCAATGTTGATTTTTATTGGCTATGTGCTTCTTGAGAAGAATTTAAGTGTAAGAATCTGGACATTTATAAGGGATACATATGACTTAATGACTATCAAACACATTAAATATGGAAATACTTGAAATCTTTTCCATTTTTCTTGGATCAAATTTCTACTGAGACTCACTTATTTATTAAATTATTTAAGAAATACTTACCAAGTCCCTAAAATGAACCAGAACCTCATCTGGATTTTGGAAGTATTTTATTTTTAAAAAAGACAGTGATGACCACTTTCACAGAACCTACATAATAGTGGGGAAAGGGGTGTGACAAAAAATAAGTCAGTATAATACAATTCATCAGAAGGTGTTAAATTAATGGAAAACATAAATCAGAAACAGAGAGAGGCTTGGGGTTGCTATTGTAAACAGTTTGTACTGAAGTAACATTTGTGCAGAGAATGTATGAAAGTGAAGGGGGAAGCCAGAGAATATTTGGAGAAAGTATTTTAAGTAGAGCAATCAACAAGTACAATGACCTGGCATGTTCTCTCATTAAGTTAGGTGAAAGTATGGCTACAACAGTATAAAACAAACAAAGAAAATGAGCCTAAAGAGGTAGTAGGAAGATGGTGGCTAGATCATCTGTTCCTTTAGACAATTGTTGAATTTTGGGTTAAGTCTGACAGAGATGGGAAACCACTGAATGGTACTGAGCACAGAAGAGATATAACTGGCTTACCTTTTAAGTGTGGGGTGCTAATTAACTGTAGAGGTGGCAGAAGTATCAGTTAGGAGGCTATTTCAACTACATAGGCTAGAATTTGATGGTGGCTTTGATCTAGGGTGATAGCCTTTGACCACAGTGACTTTCTTTGGTAGAAAAGTCCTACTTTATTTCTGTCCCCCCACCAAGTGAATTATTCCTAGTTTCTCATTCCCAAAAGAGTATTATTAGAAATAGTAACTTCATGGTGATCTTATATAGACTAGTGTGATAGTGTTGGAAGTGATAAGAACTGGTCTTGATCTGAATATTTGGAAAATGATACTAAAAGGGTAGGTTAATGGCTTGGTAAAAACTATGAGAGAAAGAAAAGATCAAAAATTACTTCTGGAGTTTTGCTCTGAACAACTGAAAGTATAAACTTGCCATTTATTATGGTGCGACAGCCATTTGAAGAGTAGGATGCAGTAAGAATTTAGCCCTGGTGAATTTAAGATGTCCATAAAGGTGCTAGATAATCAGTTGTACATACTCATTAAATTCAAGAGTGAAGGATCTAGTTGGAGATGAACAATTGTCAACATCATGTTGTGGAGAAGAGGAAAATAGCCCCCTTGAATTGATTTAATAGAGAAGTGAAGGAGAGTAATTGGGAACTAGAATAAATAGTGCTTCCAGGGAATTTCACTTTCAGGGCTTTTTAACTCATGGAGTTTTTATGAGTATTAAATGTTGTCTGAAGACTGCCCTAGTATTAGAAGGTCATCTATGTAGATATGTGATATCACTAAATATTTTGATTGAAGTAAGCAGTGTAACATGTAATTTGAAACTGGAGTTTGGGAGAGGAGAGTAGAAGAATTAGTTGGACACTGTAATGATGTATAAAAATGACCATTCTTTAAAGATAATTTAACTTGAGAGGGTCTCTGTTGTTCATAAGATAGAGCCAGTTCTTGGTTAAAAACAAGGAGAGTGAAGATAATATCAAATAAGTTGAAAATGGAAGTGATTCTGGTTATGAAGGACTATTGAGTTACAGGAGGCAGAGTGACAAGGGTAAGAAGTTTGGGAAAGGTGAGACTGGGAGTCAGAGCTGTGTGGACAAGGTCCCATTGGGGGCCCATGACTGGACTAATTTGCCTACATGGGAAAGTTCTCATGACCCCCAAATGAGAGGTGGATATGAGGCTATAATAGTGGTTGTTGGTTGGGACAGGAAAAAGAAGTTCACCAGGCAAAAGCAGATTTCTCTTATGCTTGTCTTCACTTCTGCTACTGTAGGAATGGAACCAAGCAATGGCAGTCTTACTCAAAATAGATGAAATCCAGCACTCTGACTTCCCTCTTGCTTATGAGGATGTGGAAGCCAGAGTAGGTATAATGCATTAGAACTGGTTTCTTCTTCATGTAGGAGCACATAGAATTATGAAGTTGATTCTTTATCAATGCCAATAAAGGAACAAGGCAAGTCACATACACAGGAAGCCACAAGAGCACATGATTGCTATACAGAACATATCAGCATTCAGTAAGCCAACTGCCTTGTCAAATGTCTCCAAATTTGTTATGTGGAAAATTGTATTTCCCAGACCTTGTGGGCAATGAGGATATTATGATGGTAGAGGTGTCTTATTCTCACAAGAAAATCGCTAGAGTGGAAGGAAATCCATATTTCCCAGAGTGTTGTACATGGCAGGTAGTATTTGTCAGGTTTTAGATATATATACCAAGAGAGAAGATGAAGGAGGGTTTTGATCTGTAGCAATGTGGCAATTAATGAACTGTACTGGTATAAGAGAGAAATAGCAGTTTTAGTAGCTGCTATAAGTTGGAAATATTGGAAAGAAAGATGAAAAAAAAAAGACTTTTAAGAACATTTGATATGTAATGAGCCTTATATACTCTACCTTTCTATGAAAACCATAGTAAAAATTTATATTATTCAAAACTTTAAGACTTTGCTTGTTAATGATGGGGCACCCAGCTCTATCTGTATGATACTGAGAAATATATATATGTATCTACTTAAAGGGAGAAATTCCTCTCTCTTTTTCATGTCTTCATAGAACCTATGTGCCTATCAGAGTTAGCACACAGAAGAATTCCATTAATATTTTTAAATGAAAAGATAAATGGTTAAATGGTTTCCTCCTGTCATCTAGCTTCCACTTCAAATACATGCTTTCTAAACAGAAATCACTATTTATAATAGAACTTTAGGGTTTTCATTCAAACTTAAAATAGGAAACTATGCATTCACAAAAAAAGTAGAACATTGGGGGCACCTGGGTGGCTCAGTGGTTTAAAGCCTCTGTCTTCAGCTCTGGTGGTGATCCTAGAATTCTGGGATAGAGACCCACATCAGGCTCTCCGCTCAGTGGGGAGCCTGCTTCCTCCTCTCTCTCTCTGCCTGCTTCTCTGCCTACTTGTGATCTCTGTCTGTCAAAAAATTAAATAAAATTAAAAAAAAAAAGTAGAGCTCTCGGATAAAATTTAGGATTATATAATAGTGCCAAAATTTCACTGAGAAGAGAGGAATACTTTAGAATTTTCAAGTGAATTAACAATGATTCTATCTCACAGTCTTACATTTTGCTTATATAAAAATAATTTGTCATCAATTAGTAATAAAATATTCAATTCAAAGACATCTTGGCAATAGCATTTGCATGAGTTAGAGAAAGCCAGCTTCTAAAATCTTTATGGCATTTATTGCAGCTGTGGATTTGAGGATATTATTGATGAAATTGAGTTATTATAGCACAATGTAATTGTGGTATTTTTGCAGGATGCTTGATAATCCAGATATGCTGTGTCAAGGATAAAGCTGTAATAGGCTCCTTCTTGCTCACTGTAAACCAGAGGCTTAAAAATCTTTGCATAATAATTTGATTTGAAATACTATGTAGTTATTCTTTTGAAGAGACACTAAATTATCAATGTGCTCTGTGTGTGTGTGTGTGTGTGTGTGTGTGTGTGTGTGTTTTAATCTTTTGGAAACAACATAAAACCAAAACATCATTAAATGTTTCACTTTTTATGATATTTATTAGACATTCTCAATTAAAGTGTATACACAGTGATTCAAAAGTATTGACAAAAGAAAGCCCTTTGAAGCATTAATTTCCAGGCAGTGCATTCAATAGGTAGTATCTATATGTGAACGCTAATAAAGAAGTGTAAATTACACTTATGTCTCTTAATTGGTGCTGGTAGGAAGAGAAGTAGAAGCTAAAAATATCTAAATATCTTAATAAGACTTTAAAGCAGAACTTTTACAAAATCTTAGAGTCCTAGGAATCAGTCTAGACATCTTTAAAAGTTAAATTAAAAGCAAAAAGGAATTTACATTGTGCTGGTTAATATGCGAATAATAACGAGATTATTCTCTGCTAGATGTATATGTTTGGCTACTGTTTATCACTGGAGATGCGTGAGCTTATTAATGCCTTACTTTCTTACTGCTTTCACTACATTTTTCTAAGTGAATATTTAGCTTTGGACTAAAGAATTCCTTGCCAGAGACTAATGTAAATGAAACTACGGATTCACATTTAAGAAATTAATTATTAGATATATTTTTAAAACTTTTGAATAATGATACCCTCCACACTAAATATAATAATTCTTGCAATGATAAACCTTAACCTAGACATTTCAGAAGCTTGTGCCATTTCTTCAAAAAGATAATAATTAAAGCAATAAATATCAGAGTCATGGAGAGGACTATATATCATTTACGCTTCCTTTTTTTGTGTTTATTTGTATTTTTCAGATTTTTAAAACTTTTCATGAGCTATTTTAATACTAAAGGAAGACTTAGTTTGCAAATAAATACTTGTTATTCAAAAAAGAAAACACATGTTCCTTTTGAAGCCCAACTAAAATTTTGGGGTTACTTTTCCACTGTATGACATTAGTGTTGCCAATTTTTTTTTTTTAAACAGAGCATAACAAAATCTATTTAGTTTCTTTTTTTCTTCTCCTAGAATTATTTTCCAGATAAGAATGGGTAGTTTTGGCTACTGATCTTGGAAATAATGCATGCTTTGAAGGAGCCTTCAGGGCCTGATCTGGGCTCTGTTGCTATGGTGATTTTACAACCAGCTTATGTACTGTTGTATTCTCCAGCAAGTGTTTTGTTGTATAGTCTTAGAAAAGCCCTAAACATACATATCACTTATGTGTGAAAGGGAAGTAACTTGGGTTCAAAGTTGCAGTACTTATGATTCTCTACTACACCTAGCCTAATGGAATGTGCTTGGCAAGTAGTTTTAATTCTAATTTTTCTATTTAAGGGAAAGAATATATCACCTTTTACATATGTATAACACAGGGAGGGAAAGATTTTGAGTGTTTGAGGGAAACTTGGAAAATATTCAGTAAAATTTCTTTTTATAAGTGAGGAAATAGATGCAAATAATTATAGATATTTAACAGTCATAGACACTTAATAGTTTGAACTCAAATATATTAATTACAATTCTCTGAGTTACAACAAAGATAACAATCAGACCCACTTAAATATAAATATAATATATTTATATTTATATATTATAATATATATTATATATATTTATATTTATATAATATAAATATAATATATTTATATTATATAAATATAATAAAATATAAATAACAAATTAAACATAAATAAACAATAGATCAGGAGGATACTAGAGAGTCTCAGAAATAAAGGATACATTGAAAAATGAAGGCAGCATGGAAGACCTTCCTGGAGTGTCGAGAATTAACCTGACATATTTCTAAAAAAAAAAAAAAAATCATAATTTCCTTTTCTTCCTCAATAATTTTAGGATCAAAATTGAAATTCTGCTAAGGTAATAGCAGTAACAGAAGGTAAAGATTCATTTTAGGGGACATTATCTTTATGCCATTGTTTTTTTTTTTCTATATATAAATATAGTGTATTAGTCTATTTATTGAAGTCTTTTTTTTTTCTTTTCTAAAAATAATTTTATTTATAAAGATCTTGAATATATTTAATTGGATTTATGTCTATATGCCATATGGGTTCCTGTTTCTGTGAACTGAGTTTTTAAAACCTTCATTTAAAAATTAGTTTTCCAAAGCATAAAAACTATTGATTTTTATGTTGATTTTATATATTTTAGCTTAGCTTATTCAACTCATTATTTTGTCTGTGGATTCTATTGAGTTTTCCATATGGAAAATCATTACAGAAAATTACGACAACATTTAAAAGCAACAAAATTGAAAATAAAACCACATCATTTTTATTTCTTGTTAATTCCTATATACTTCATTCCTTTTTCTACTTTTAATGGCCCGGATAGGACTTCTAGTAAATACCCTACTGAATATAGAATCCATGAAAGTGTGTAACTGTTTTATTTTTTTCCAGATAATATGTTTACATTTCCTTTATCACATTGATATTTGTTGAAGATTTTTGATAATTTTTATTAAGTTAAAATTTTATTTTATAATTCTGTTCTACTAAAGTATTTGTCATGAATAAGCTTTAATTTTGTTTATCATTTTTTTTTCTGCTAGCTACTGCTAGAACCATGATTTTCTTTTTCCTATAATCAATTCATGTGCCAAAACTCATAGAAAGATGTGCTGTACATTCCTGAGAATATTCTCACTTGATAATGGTGTGTATGTGTATGGAAATAAACATTTATGCATCTGTATGACTGGTTTTCTATTATTTTATTTATTTATTTATTTATTTATTTTGCATTTTTGTTCATAAAGAGAATCGCCCCACAATCATCTTTCATTGCTATATTACTCAGGGTTGTCCAGAGAAACAGAACTAATAAAGGAGATTCATTGTAAGGAATCGGCTCATATGATTATGGAAGCTGACAAGTCCTGAGATCTATAAGGTGCATCAGCAAGCTGGAGTCTCAGAAAAACCAATGCTGGTGTTCAGCCCAGGCTGGAGGCTTAGGGTGAGCTGATGTTTCAGCCTGAGATTGAAGGCAGGAAAAAGGAGACGTCTCGATTCAAAGGCAGTCAGGAGGAATTCTCCCTTACTTGGGGGAGGGTTAGGTTTTTTGGTCTATTCAGTCCTTCAGATGATTGGTGAAGGCTACCCACATTAGGAAGGGCAGTCTGCTTTAGTCAGTTTACTGATTTTAGTATTAATCTCATTCTAAAACACACTCCCAGACACCCCTGGGATAATATTTCATAAAATATCTGGGCACTCTGTGGTATAATCAAATTGATACATAAAATTATCCATCACAAATGCTTTTTCTGTTATTACTATTGCATTAAACTAGATACATAAAAATACTGTAACTTCCTTGACTTTTTAAACAGTAAATCAATATTTTAAATAAGTTAGGGCTTAACCATTTTTTAAACTTTCAATATTACCTCTAACATATTATGTAATCATGGTATTATCTTTATGAATAGATTCTTTATGTGTTTCATTTTCCATATATATGTTTTGTATTTTTACATTTTCTTTTATGACTAAGAATCATTTAATTTTGTTGATAGGGTTGAAGTACATTTCTAGGCTCAAGATGCAGCCACTCTTGCCCAACATGCTGGCCACATCAACAAACCAACACTTAGTTAACTTTCTTGTCCCTTTAAATGCTCTGCTTTACCAGAATCACAGTATATTCATCCAGCCAGTCCCCAAACACAAGCCAACTGGATTTTTTTCACCCCAAGGAGGATTGACTATGTAGCCCAGCCAATTAGATATTTTCTGTCTTTCTCTTATTTCTTATTCTTTATTCTGTAAAGCTTCCTGCCTTCTGCCCCATTTTGCAGTTCTCTGAAAGGAGATTGTCCACTTCCTGAATATTAAATAAAGTTTGTTTGTATCACCTAAATTGTCTTCTTTAATTATTTTTTGATGGTTTTTGGTGATGAGAAATGGGATCTGAAGCTGGCCTCTAACATCCTTTAGGACATCTAGATACACAAGTGTGGTGCTCACTGACTTTTAAGTTTGATTTTCCTGTCACATTACTGAGGGCTGTGGGTAAGTCCCACTCAGATTTGAGCTCTGCTCCTTTGCAGCTCTCCAATACAAACAAACTTTATTATATATGTATTATGTATTTATGTATGTATGTATTATATATATGTATACCATTCCTAGAAAGAATTCTTAGAATTTGTGACCCTAAAAATATTCTGCAGTTTAATTCCTCCCAGAAAGTTTCTGGGACCCTATAAAGTTTGTGCAGGTAATTATATTGGGAGTTCGTGCTGGGTGGCAGCCATTAAGGGACTCAAAAAGGAAAAGCGATGTCTGCAATGGGTGACAGTTATTAGGTGACTTACAAACCCTTGAGGTAAGTCTACATCATAAATCACTGGAGGACTTGGGGAAATAAGACAAGAAATCATAATATTTAAACCATCATAATCAAAATTTAACTAGGTACATGTCAGACATTAAAAGCTCTCAGGATGTCTGCCACTATCAAGACATCTTCTTGTGATAGGAATAATAGATCTATTTCTAATATGTACCTTGGACACCAATGCTGCAAGATTGGTGGGTTCTGGTGAACACTTACAAGTTATTAGAGAGCTCTCCACCTACCTCTAAGATTCCTGTGCTAAGATAGGTTGATCATGAAACAGATTAGATTGACATTAAGTTACCCCCAAACTCAAGAAAAGTTCCATGAAAAGAGGTTTCACTTGTACTGCAAAACACCATAAAATCCTGAGCCAATGACACATCTCTCTTAGGTATGAATTTGACTTCCAGAGACCCAAAGCTTAGCTAATGAAATGGGATTTTCAGTTTTCAAAGAATTAAGTGCTCTACTTTCTAGCACAGCTACTTATTTGATGTCTGAGGACTGTGGTCCTGAAAGCTGTAGATATCTACAAAAATGAAAAATCTTATTGAGACAACCTAGAATTACAATGGCTATTATGGGGAACCTTCCAATTAGATAGGATGGTTTATTTAAGAAGTGCACTTGAAAGCAAGGTTTCCCAAATCAATAAACAGAGTAAGATACTTATTTTTAAATGGCATGCAGAAACATCCAAGAGGCATTAATATTCCAAAACAGCTTCATTAAAAAATTCATTGTAAAAGGCTAACAAAAATTGAAGAAAAGGAGCTACCTAAACAAAAAACTATAAAAGTGATGTGACTCACATGACTCCCCTCTATCCTACTTCACTTGAGTACTCATTTTACTCATCTGTCTGAATTGTCTTTCCAATCTGAAGAGACTGTAAAACTTAACGAAAGTCCACCAAGTTCTTGGTCTTACAGCTGCAAAAGATCCAAGACCTGAAACCTAAAACTTTTGAGCCTCTCCTGTTACACATTCCTAGGAGTCCATAATCAAAACACCAGCCCAGAAATTGGTGTCTCATTTGCAGTCAACTAGGACAGTAGAAAAATGAATATATATTGCCCTTTGCATATATATATATATATAATATAGAGAAGAAAAGAATTCTGAATGCTTGTGGGAAACTTGGAAGTATTCAGCAGTATTTTCTTGTAGGTGAGGAAATTGAGCCAAAGACACTGATATGAATAGTTTGAACTCAAACAAATGTATTAACTAAATTCTCTGAGTCACAGCAATGATAACAATTCAGACCCCCTTAAACATAAACAAACAATATATTAGAAGGATACTAGAGAGTCACAGAAATAAAGGATGCATTGAAAAATGAAGGCAGCATGAAAGACCTTTCTGGAATGCTTAGAATTAACCTGACATATTTCTTAAAAAAAAAAAAAAGAAATCATAGTTTTTCCCCCAATAATTTTAGGATCAAAATTCAAATCTACAAAGATAATAAAGGAACAGAAGTTAAAGATTCATTTTGCAGTTATGTTATTATCCTTATGATATTGAATCTTTCTATGTGTGATTTTCCTTGAAGGTTTTATCAAATCTTTCTACAACAACTCAGATGCTCTCATATCTTACCCTCAAAGGTTGTCCCCATATAGACCCTCCTAGGGTTGACAGGATTCTGAGAGATTCATTGGTGAATTGCTACTAGTTACCTTGTAACAGCCAGGGGAAAACTAAGATTAAAATTAATGGAAAATCTTGTAAATTCTGAGCTGTATTCTCTACTTTTTTTTTCTTTTTAAAAGATTTTATTTATTGGAGAGAGAGAGAGAGAGAGAGAGAAAGACCACAAAGAAGAAGGGGAGGGGCAGAGGGAGAGGCAGGCTCCCTAGAGAGCAGGGAGCTGGACTCAGGACTTGATCCCAGGACCCTGGGATAATGACCTGAGCCAAAGGCAGACACTTATCCTACTGAGTCATCTAGGCATCCCTTTATTCGCTACTTTAAACCCATTTGCTCAGGTGCCTCAAGATGAAATCTTGGGAAAGCTAGCAGAAGACAGGGAAAGGTGAGAATTTCTACCAGAGTTGGTTCTCCCAGATCTCTGAAGTGCCAGGTCAAGAAAGGAATATAAAATTTCCTATCACTTCCTTTCCAAATCTAGACTCTTATAAACTTCGTTTTGGGATTGATCTTGGCTTCCTACCTGTCTGGGTCATACACATCATCCATTCTTGTGTACACAGGCAGGTCCACTCTTAGGTTGGGGGTCCCCAAAATATGGCTGGACAGAAGTGTGGGCTGCAGTTGTTCTGTAGCTAGGGTCCTACCAACTGTTGCCAGCACTCAGGGAGATTGTCTAAATCCTTCTTTCTTTTGGCTATTTTTGGGAGTGGCTTTGGAACTTGGGAATGTAGTACCTTTTGGGGTGTTCAATAATGCCAGGAATATTTACTTTTGGTTCTGGCTGAAGTTTGATAAGATATTTGAAAAGATTTTTTTTTTAAAGTAATGTTATGATCAGAAGTTGGCCCAATTGGAAGGTGAATAAAGTTGAATAAAGCCTGATAGGAAAAAAAATATTTTTGGTCTTCTCCCTAAGCTAAAAATGAAATTATGTACCCAAACGGAAGGAAAAACATTCCAAAGACAAACAGCTCTATATCTAGAACATAGGGAGCACCTGGGTGGCTCAGTGGGTTAAGCCTCTGCCTTTGGCTCAGGGCATGGTCTCGGGGTCCTGGGATCGAGCTCCATGTCATGCTCTCTGCTCAGCAGGGAGTTTACTTCCCTCTCTCTCTCTACCTGCCTCTCTGCCTGCTTGTGATCTCTCTCTCTGTCAAATAAATGAATAAAATCTTTAAAAAAAATTAGAACATAGGAATCTTTTGATTTCTATCTCAGTTAAAGATCTTTATCTTGATTTAGAGAAACAAATTCAAGAATGTAGTCAGATAGGTGGGTCAGCAACATTGATATCATTCAGGTTGGAACCCAATTCTTGGAGGAATTAAAAACAACTGTCCTATAAATTGAGGACAGCTTGTATAACTTGTCTTACAAATTGAATCCTCACAAGAATAGAAAAAGCTCACTTAACCTTTTGACCAATCACAAAACCTTTTATAGACATATATACTGTCATACTTATTTGTATGATGAATAGTGACAATATTAAATACATTTTACTTTTATAATAAAAATTTACCCAATTCAACACTCATTTATATATGTGTGACTAAGATTTGCATGTCGTATCTATTCTTTCAAAAATCAAACTTTACACAATCATGCTCCAACTGGCTAGAAAGACAAGGTTCCTATTTATCCAGGTTCATAAAAAGGCTTGATAAATAGTTGTTGGAGATATTCTGAACTGGATGGAAACTCTGAATCGGGAATTATAATAGAAGTTTCAGAGTTTCCTGGGGTGCCTCGGTGGCTCAGTTGGTTAAGTGTCTCTTGATTTTGGCTCTGGTCATGAGCTCGGGGTCATGAAATTGAGCCCCTCATTGGGCTCCATAATTAGCATCAAGTTTGCCTAAGATTCTCTCTCTTGCTCTCTCTCTGCACTGCTTCCCCCATGCTCGTGCTCTCTCTGTAAATAAAATCTTAAAAAAAAAAGAAACTTCAGAAGTTCCTTCTATGCCTCAGAAATGATGATTTTATTCATACTTTGATTCCTATATTCCTAAATTCAGATGTATATAAATTACTATTTTTCATCTTACAAAGATGAGCTAAATTCCAGGCAAAAGTCTGTAATATCCATCTATCAATCAATCCACTCACAGAATTTAAGTTTTCAAAAATATTTTGGAACTCTTCAACACATAGAAAAAATTATAAGTTAAGTTTGCCTGTTACTTAAAATGTCATTGAGCTCCTGATACTACCATCGGTAAGGTATTATTCTTAGATATGAAACATGTTATGATTTTAATATACTGCATGCTTTGTTATACTCACTGAAAACATGAAGTGGCACTTGAGAGGAAAACATCTAGTGCCTATGGGAATAGAATTCTAGTTGAACAGATGGCTGTTACAGGTGAACACTAAATAATGAAAAAGTATTTTCCATGTTATTGAAGGGAGTTTGGCTACAATATGTGATTAAACTCCTTCCAGGAAGCAGAAAATACTTAGAAGTATCTATCTTTTAAAGTTTGTAGAAGGAGCTTTATACATGAAAAAGTACTAATCTCATCACTCATTCATTCAGTTAGTTTTTGGCAAAATTCTATAGTCAATTAACATAGCTTAAATGAAGTACTCATCTCTCAGCAATCATTATATTACAAATTAAATTTTGGTACAATTCAATTTGTGTAAGTGCCATTGCAGACCGAAGTCTTATTGGTTAAAGGATGATTGTCATCTTAATTACTTTTTCCCTTTGGTGATTTGAATCAGCCTCTTTTTATGACTTTATAGACAAGAGAGAGATCAAAGAATGATTCATTTTTCTGCATTTTTGAGTAGTTAACTTTTAATAAATTTGATCTCAGATATAATCTTACACTGATGTCTGGATAGTTACAAATCTATAAAACTGGATAGTTACAAATATGTAACGATCATAGAACTCTTCTATGGTGAATCTGATTTACAAATAAATTTACAATTTACAAATAATTTACATCTTAAACTTGAGGAAGACTTATAAATATATGCTATATTGAACAAAGACCATATGGATACATTTAAGCCACTTGTCCTTACTCTTTTCTGGTCAAATTCTGAATTATGACCTTTTTGAAATTGTAATATGTAAGTAGAACAGATGTGTAAGACTTAGCTGGAAATGAAATGTCCATAAAAGTAATCTCAGTTGTCAAGTGACTATTCACTTACTGGAGGAGCAGTAGACTTAAACCCAATTTGAAATATTGAATAAGCACCTTAAGTACATGTTCTGAAAGTGTGCATATAAAATCAGGTGATTTACTAAGAAAGGATATATTCTTTCACAAGTAGTGTTCATTACTGACCTGAGAATGAAGGAATTTGTGAAATAAATGTGGACACAAATTGTAATCTCCTATGTTGAGTTTTTTTCTTCCTAAGAAAAAAAGACTTTTAAAACTTGATCAAATAGGAAATAAAACTTAAACATCTTTGGAAAGTTCTCTTTATTAAACATTCAGTCCTGCACTCTTTTAAAAACTTGACTAAGCACAACTGATACTTTAATATCTAAGAATTTTCTCAATTGTCATACTTTCAATTAAATTATGTTAGGACAAAATAACTGCAATTAAAAAAATTATGTTAGGACAAAATAACTGCAAAACTATCCAATTAATTTTATTTGAACAATCCAAGCAATTATTTAGTGGACAACTCTGCTGAGAGTCATACACTTATTTAACTTTTTAAGGTATGTAAGGAATTTGGAAGGACAGGAAAACCATTTTCTGGGTACTTTTCCTGAGTATTAGATAGTTTGCATATTATTTAAGTTATCTTCCAAATACGATATGAAGAAAATAAAGATCCTATCTAATAGGCAGTGTTCAAACTCAGGAGTCTGGTTCCAGAGCCTTTAACCATTTAAAAATCCATATTTTGTAAAAGTAAGACAGACTAAGCAATTTCTGTCATGAAAGCTATATGGAATGAATTGAGGTTTCTAGGGGAAAAAATAAAAAGAAAACTAAAGTGTCTCTAATGTCAAATGTGCATTTATTATAAGGAAGAAATAGAGAAGAAAGACTCTACATTCTGTTTGGAATATGTGTTATCATATTAGCAGATGAAAAGAGAAAGTACATTTAGTTAATAATTATTTTGCTTTTAGATTTTATGTAGAAAACTATGATTATTAATTACTTATACTTAGGTGAGGAAAAAATAAAGTAATCCTGCTCTCATTCCCCAATCTTTCTATCCAGTTTACACTCAATCCTACAGGTAATCAATTTGATTAATTTCTTTTTGTCATTTTTTTCATTAATGAACATATAGACATATATTTTATTACTTCTTCCTTTTTTTCTTACATGAAAAGCTAGCCCATTATGCATATGATTTTGTATTTTGCTTCCTAACTTAACAATATATCCATCTTGGAGATCACTCCTTATTTGTATGTACACACTTTTTTTTTAAGATTTTTTTTAAAGATTTTATTTATTTATTTGACAGACAGAGATCACAAGTAGGCAGAGAGGCAGGCAGAGAGAGAGAGAGGAGGAAGCAGGCTCCCTGCAGAGCAGAGAGCCTGATATGGGGCTCAATCCCAGGACCCTGGGATCATGACCTGAGCTGAAGGCAGAGGCTTTAACCCACTGAGCCACCCAGGCGCCCCTGTATGTACACACTTTTTAAAAGTGTGTACGACTCTATTGTATGGATTCCATAGTTTATTTAACCAATTTTTCTGGGTATGGGCATTGTGATTATTTTCAAATTTTGAAATTGTAAATAATGCTGCAATGAATAGCCTTGTATATATGCATTTTTATCTTGTTAGAGGTGTGTATAGAGTAAAGCCTTAGAAATGAGAGTTCTGGATAAAAAAATAAGTATCTATGCAATTATATTAGTTTATTGGAAATTTCTTTCCAGAGGGCTCTAGCATTACCTTCCCACCTGCAATGCATGAGAATGCCAGGTTTCTCAGAGCCTTGTCAAAAGAACAGGATGTCATTCTTATTAATTATCACCAACTTGATAAATGAGAAATGCTGTCTTGTTGATTTTTTTCATTTATATTTCTCTAACTGTGAGTGAGAATAAATATCTTCACACATGATTAGAGCTATTTTTATACATTTATTTATTCATTTAAAATTTTATTTATTTATTTGACACAGAGAGAGTGAGCATAAGCAGGGGGAGCAGCAGGCAGAGGGAGAGCGAGAAACAGCCCTCTCCCCACAGAGCAGGAAGTGGGATGTTGAGGGGCTTGATCCCAGGACTCCAGGATCATGACTTGAACTGAACGCAGACGCTTAACTGACTGAACCACCCAGGAGCCCCTATTTTTATTCCTTTAACGTGAATTGTTTCTTGTATCTATCTCCAAATTTTCTATTGGGTATTTGATTCAGCATCCCAACCTTTTGGAGTTCTTCACATATTAGAAATATTAACCCTTCATCTTTAGTATGTATTGCAAGCTTGCAATATATACTTTCAAGTTTGTCAGTTCTTATTTTTTGTTTGTTTGTTTGTTTGTTTGTTTACTTTGTTTATGGTGGGTTTTCTTGTTTTGTTTTGTTGTATTAAAATTTGCTGCCATTTCTAGATCTCTAACTTTTGAATTATGTTAGAAAGTCTTGCCTTATGCTGAAATTAAAGATGAATTCATAAATGTTTTCTACTAGTACTTGTAGGCTTCATTTTTTTTTTTAATGTTTAAATTGACGATCCATTTGGAATTAAGTTTTTGAATATGGTGGTGAAGTATGGACCTAATTTTATCTTTTTCCAAATGGCTAACCAATTGTCCCTGTATCATTTATTAAAATGTCCTTCTTTGCCTTATTAATTTGAAATACCACCTTTATCTCCATGCTATCTAATAAATTTCCATATATACTTGTAACTATTGCTGGACTTTATTCTATTCCCACAGTCTGTTCGTCCGTTTATGTGCCAGTACCATATAGTTTTTGTTAATAGAGCATGCAGCATATTTTGTGCATTAATCAGTTTGTTGCATATATCAATACTTTTTTTTCCTATTCCTGATAATATTCTGCTGTATGAATATGTAATAGTTGTTTAGCCATGTTCACTATTTTAGCCATTTTCCTGTTGATGGACAACTAGAATATTTCTAGTAATTTGTTGTTTTGAATAAAGCTGTGAGGAACATTCCTTTTAAAACTTTTGGGTTTATGTGTTTCACTTTCTTTGAGTAAATGCCTAGGACTGGAATTTCTGTAATATAACAAGTTTTTTGTGAGTTTGGTTGTTTTGCTTTAGTCAGGGTTTTTTAAAAAAAAATTAAAAGGAAACTGCCAGACTTGTTCTAAACGTGGTTTTCCATTTTACAATTCTACCAATGATATATGAGAGTTCTGATTTCTCCATATCCTTGCCAATGTTTAGTGATGTTAGTCTGCTTTTATTTTTTGCCTGTCTGGTAGGTATGGAGTGAGAACTCATTGTGGGTTTATTTTTTATTTCTCTCATAATAAATGCTGTAGAGCATTTTTCAGATATTTAATGACAATGTGTATGTCCTATCTTCTGTGGTATTTACTACAATAATTTTTTTCTTTTTTAAAAAATATTGAGGTATTTAGACCTCTTTATATATCCTAGATATCAGCTTTTTGTCAGCTATGTATTGTGAATATTTTTCTTAGACTTTGGATTATCTTTCATTTTCTTAGTTATCTTTTACTGTTACCACTTTGAGTCTCTCTCATAGAACTTTGCCTATTCTCAATAGCTAAGGCATTCTCATACACTCTCTCTTTTTTTTTTTAAAGATTTTATTTATTTGACAGAGAGAGAGACAGAGTACAAGCAGGGGGAGCAGGACGCAGAGGGAGAAGGAGAAGCAGGCTCCTTGCTGAGCAGAGAGCCCTATAAGGGGCTTGACTCTAGGATCCTAAGATCATTACTTGAAACTGAAGGCAGGTGCTTAACTGACCGAGGCCCCTAGGTGACCCTCTCATACACTTTCTTCTAAAACTTTTACATATTTGGGATGCCTGGGTGGCTCAGTTAGTTAGACATTCAACTCTTGATTTTGGCTCAGGTCATGATCTCAGGGTTGTCAGATTGAGCCCTGTGTCAGACTCCACATGAAGCATGATTAAGATTCTCTCTCTTCTTCTCTCCCTCTGTCCCTTCCCTCCAACTTCCCTTCTATTTTTCTTAAAAAAAAAAAAAAAAAAAGGAAGAAAGAAAAAAAAAGAAAAAGGGCTTTATAGACTTTCATATCTATGACCCATTTCATATTGTTGCTTATGGCCTTAGTTATGAGTCAAGGTTCATTGTTATTTTACATATATTGTATCTTTCCAGAACTACTGGTTGTAAACTCTTTTTTTTTTTTAATACTATATTGTTTGGCATCTTTGTTAAAAGAACCCGAACACCTGGGGAGATGCTAGTCAAAGCGTACAAGTTCCAGCTTTAAAATAAGTAAGCTTTAGGGAACTAATACACAGCAGGTCATTATAGCTAATAATACTAAGTTATGTACTTGGAAGTAGCTAAGAGGGTAGATCTAAAGTGTTCTCATCACACACACATACACACACACACACATACACACACACACACACACACACAAGAAATGGTAATTATGTGACAAAATGGAGTTGTTAGCTGACACTGTGGCAACAATCATTTTGCAGTATGTGCGTATCAAACCAACAAACTGTATGCCTTAAAACTTACATAATGTTATATGCCAGTTATATCTCAATAAAGCTGAAAAAAAAAACAAATAACTATAAAAATGTTGATACAGTTCTGGTCTCTCTATTCTTTTCTAGTGACCTGCTTGTTAATTTTTATGTTGGTGCCACATTGTCTTGATTACTTAAGCTTTATAAGTCTTAAAACGAGGTAGTATATGTCCCCTAACTTCATTCTTTTTTTAAAGGGTTTTTTTAGTATTCCTTTTTATGCTTGAAAAATTGGGGATCAGTTTGTCAAATTCTTGGGGAAAAATCTATTGAGATGTTTGGGATACTGTTACCTCTATAGATAAGTTTGGAATTTGTATGTTAAGTATATTGTATCTACTGGTCTTTGAACATGACATACCTCTCCATTTGTTTGTCGTCATTAATTTCTCTTAGGAATGCTTTGTATTTTTGTTTAGAGATCTCAGGTATGTTTGATTAAATTTATCGCTAAGTATTTTATATTTTGTGGGAGGACTACCTGTAAATGGAAATTTAAAAGTCATCTATTTTTCAATTGTTAGATACTGAAAGTAAGCACAAAGTTTTTGTTTTCTCATGGATTATGTACCTCATGACAATGTATAATTCACTTATTAGTTTTAGTAGCAGTTTTGTTACTTTTCAAGATTTACCTCATAAAAAATTGCTATCTGTAGAAGGGAGAGTTCTGTATTCTTTCTTTCTTTCTTTTTTTTTTTTTTTCTTAGATTGCCTTTTACTTTTTTTCTTGCTTAATTGCAATGCCTAAGGACTCCAGTACAAGGTTGAATAAAAATGGTGAGAACAGACACCCTTGCTTTGTTCTTGATTATGGGAAGAATTACTCAACATTTAACTTTTAGTTGTGATGTTGTTTGTAAGTTTTACGTGCATGGTTCTTTATCAAAAGAAGGAAGCTTTTATGTATTCCTAAGAGTCTGTATTTTTCTCAGGCATAGGTAATGCATTTTGACAAATTCTTTTTCTTAATTTACTTCAATGTTCTTATGACTTTTCCCCTTTATTCTCTTTATGGTATGCCTCATGAGCACAGATTTTTAAATGTTAAAGCAGACTTGCCTTCATGGTTTGTTATTCTTTTTATATTTTGCTGGATTTTTTGGTTATTATTTTGTTAAGTAGTTTTGCTTCAACATTAATAAGGGATATCAGTCTGCAATTAAAAAATAATGTCTGTTAACATTTTGATATTAGGTCATACTGATCTCATGTAATAAGTTTGAAAGTGTTTCCTCATCTTCAATTTTCTGAAGTCTGTACGACTAGTGAAATTTGTTTAAGACATTCTGGTTAGAATTCATCGGTGAAATCATATGGACCTGGAGTTTTCTTTACATGGTCATGTTTGATAGCAAGTACATTTTCTTAAATAGTAACTGGGCTACTCTGATTTTCTATTTCCTCATGTGTCAATGTTTATAAATTGCATTGGGAAAAATTTTTCCATTTCATTTAATGTCAAAATGTTTTTGGGATAAAGTTTTTCATTATATTTACCTCTCAGCTTTTTAATGTCTAGGAGATGTAATGATAGCCCTGATTTCATTCTGGGTATTACTAAGTTTAGTTGTTGCTCTTATTCTCTTGATCATTAGAGTTAGATGATTATTAATTTTGTTTATATATTTAAAAGGGAAATTTCGTTTTGTTAGTGCTATTTGGATACACTTTTCTCTTCATTATTAATCACCTTAAGGAGAAACTTAAAGTATTTGATTTTAGACCTTTCTTTTCTAATATAATAATTTTTAAAGCTATTGATTTTTGAATACCTCAACAATATGATTGATTCCCAGTCATAGTACTTTAAAGAAGAGATTGTTTTACAGCAACACTATTAACGTTTTGAACAGAATAGTAAGTATGTATGGTGGAATGTTTAGCAGCATTTCTGATGTATCCTTAGTAAATGTCAGTAGTTCCCCAACTAGTGGTGACAATAGAAAGTGTTGCCAAACACTGCCAAATGTCCCCTGAGATGCAAAATCACCTCTAGTTGAGCATCACCTCTTTAAAGTATTCTTCATGCATGCAGAGATTCCCATCAATTTTTATGGCATTACATTTAGTGTGAACAGACTACCAACAACCCCCTGATATTTGCACAAAGACCCCACAGCAGGTAATGTCTTAGTTTCAGGTTCTTCCTGATGCAAACTTGAGACAAAGATTTGAGTGCAAGTAGTTTATTTGCAAGATGTTCATAGGAAATACTGAAACTGGAATGGTAGACTGAGAAAAAAGAAGGGGAAAACATATTGGTTAGATTAATGAGCAGATTCTGATGATGGACAATTTTGATGTACTCTTATAGGAGATATCTGGGAGGTTTCAAAATATAAGTGTTGTCCAACCTGAGGGCACAAGAGTGGATTTATTTATCCATTAACTTTCACTATTTTTTTTTTTTCCCCCTGAGGAATTAATTTTCTGGCATTTCAGCTCAGTCAGCTCCATGCAGAAACTAAGGACTCAAGTCCAGAGACTTAGAACAGAAATCAGTAAGTAGGAATTAGAAGAAATGTATGTGATATTATGAGAAACTTTAACAGGAAGGCTAAATGTAATGAAGGGATTCAGAAAAGGTTTCAATGTGGAAGAAGCATTTGAGCTAAGATATGCAGGATAAAGTCATGGATAATTAGTTGAGCTTTTGAGAATTGAAGTGCATTCCAGGCAGAAGAATGAGCATATACAGAATCCCTGGTTTATGCCTGGAACTATCAAGAAATCAAATGAAGATTAAGCATGGTGAAGTACAAAATGTAGATAGAACGTATTGAAAGATGAACTGGCAGTGATGGACAAGGACCAGATGCTCCAAAACTTTACAGAGGATGTTAAAGATTTTAGTTTATATCATAAGGAAGAGAGTGAGGATTGAGGAGGATTACAGTACCAAAATTTAGGTATTTAAAAGGCTTCATTATGGATTAAAGAGTGAATAGAAATATGTAATTGGGTTTCCATTACTGTGAACCAGGTAAAGGACAGTCAGGGACATATATAAATGGGAGGCATATATCAGTGAAGTGGGAGTAAAGATTAAAAAAAAAGTTTAGAGATATTTAAGAGGAAAATTAACTCATTTTAAGGGAATAAAGTTTTCAGGAAAAATGTCTTTGTTTTTGTTTTGCAAAACTGATTGTATGACAGTGTGAATTAAGATAGGGAGCACTAGAAGAGGCAATGTTGTGTGTGTGTGTGTGTCTTTGTGTATTTGTGTGTATGTTTATGTGTACACATACATACACAGGGAGCAATTGATAATTATATGTTTGTGTTTTAGAAGCATATCAGTGAAGGTCCATTGAGAATAAAGAAATAATACCTTATTTTAATTCTGTGAATGTAATATGAATAAATGAAAGAATGTTAACTAGATATTGAAGAATCAAGAAAAAAGACCAAACCAAACAAAAGAAAACAAAACAAAAGTCCTGAGATACCATGGAGGTAGTAACTACAGAAAGAAGCTTTCCCTCCTGGGGGTTGTGGAGCTAATGGGAAAGTGAAATTATTAAAAATTAAAAGCATAGGGGAGGACACCATGAAGCCAGATCTCAGACTTACAGATCTCAGACATGTTTGGCTGGTCCCAGTGTTCTGAAATTAGGGAAGGGCAAGGTGAGGACAGGGCTATGTAGAAGATGCTAGCTGTGGTACTGTTGCCTCTGAGGGTTCACAGGGAGACCATTTCTGGGATTGTTGGAAAGACAACAAACTGGGATCAGCTGCTGCTGCTGTTTTCAGTTGTCACTATCAAAATAAAAAATAGCTGATGCTATTAGAAACAGGAAGGAAAGAACCTGACCTTGTTTTCTTCTCTAGTCTCCCAGTCCTCTCTAGCATCTTTGATTCATAGGGACTAATAGAAATTCATCTCTCCTTTAACTGACTCTATTTCTTTATACTATTACCATTGCTAGATATTATAGTATATATATTTTTAAGTTTGTTTACTTTCTTTTCAGTGCAATGTAAGCCCTGTAAGAATGCAGTTTTTCTTTGTTTCATTTACTATTCTTTTCCCTACTCCCTCAAGAAGTGAAATCCCCCAGTAGGTGTTTGATAAATATTTGTATGTTAAGGAATAAATGGGTCCCTATATCTCTCTTTGACGCCAGTTCTTCGTTCTGGGATCCTGTGCATTGCTTTGACAGAGTCTCTGCCAGTGGGAACTTCTACATGTTACTCACTTTTGGTTTCATATATGATCTTTTCCATAAGGGATGATAAAATTATATTTCATAATCTAATCTCACCTTTAAGATGTTTATTATTTGCTATTAGGTCTATCTTAGATATGGCTGTGTAAGGATGACTGAATAGTGATTTTTTTATGTGTATGTGTATGTGTATGTGTGTGTGTGTGTGTGTGTGTATGAACTAAATTGAATAATGTTCTTTAATTAAAGTGTCTTAAAGTGGTTAAGATCATGGACCGGGATAGAAGAAATTCTTACAGATTTTTTTTTTAATAAACTAAAAGCTTTGGTGATTTAGGCTTTTATGTTTTATATTATTATAATAATGTCATAAAATTTTAAATATGTTTAGAGAGAGATAATGAATGAACCTACTTCCTGCCAAAAAGACAATATATAACATCATACAACATAATTTTATTGTTTCTAGTATTAGACATTTTCCCTTGAAATATAATCTTTACTCTGAATAATAAACCAAGTACTCCCCCTGAAATACTCAAAATATACTTCTCTACTAATCATAAGATGTTTTGACAGTTCCATGTTTTATGAGCTGAACTAAGGCCACAGTGCACTAGGATCTATAAAGGAAAACATTCTCTGTGGGGGTCCATATATTTCACATAATGGTGGCATAATTTATTCTTTTCCATTGTGAAAAGATATCCTGGAACAACTACTAACCAATGTATAAAACACTGAAACAGGCAAGTTGACATTTTTACTAGAGTTCTATGATCCCATAATTTTTTTCCTTGGCAGTATTTCCACTCGAGATCTTTAAAAGGTCTATTTTTTTTTTTTCTTAAATAGTTGCTTCCCCTTAACCTATTACTAATACTGGAGCATAAAATAATGTTTAGATAATTTTGATCTTTTCTTGAAAGGTCTGATGGGACTTGGCAAGCTGTCCTAGAGCTAATAATGTTACAGCATTTCTTTGTTACATTTCTGTGTTTCTATTTCTAAAACATCTATAATTTTGAAGGGCCAGAGGAAACTATTGGATCTAAGTAGAAAAATTCCCTTTTTTTTTTCCCTTCTGGAAACCAAGTCTATCATTCTAACAAATTATATTATTACAAAGTATTATCAATGAGAAATATTCTAAATTGGAAATATACCACCAATACAATTATCTAATTATAATTATTTAGATTATATACTTTAGAATATTGAAGAAACTGTTTAAAAAGTATTTTGCTATCTTTTGCTGCTGGCTTCAAATTTTCTTCTTGAGAAGTGGTATATAGTTTAGAAAATTCTTTTTAGCTCAGAATGTACCAGGTGCAAGGTATTGTCAATCACATTTTCTGCCTTTAAGCAGATAAATATGTGGTGGGGCTAATAATAAAACAAACAAGCCAAACAGTGTAATATTATATAGAATAAAGCATGATAAACTGAACAGATTCAGAATAATTTAACATTCCATTTGGTTTAGAGAGAACAGGGCATTGTACGGCCAAACTGATGGCTGACTGCAATGATATAGGCTGCCTGAAGAGGGAGCACTAAGAGGGGAACCATGGAGCACAGAGAGAAATAATACTACAGTAAGATACAACAGGTTGGTAAAGCCAGATTATGATAAGGTAAGGTGTAAAGGGGAAAAAGTGAATTCAACTAATTGGATCTAGGAAATTAGACATAATGGAAAGTTAATAACTAATTGCTCACAAACCAGTTTGACTGGAAAAACAGTGGTGTTATTAGCAGTCAGGAGGGTGGATAAAGATGTGTCCAACAGGAAGTGGGGGTGGTCTGGGGCTTGAGAGAGGTCAGGAATTGATTTGTTAATTCCTATAAAGTTTATGTTTAAATTCATGAGAATTGTTAGGATGGGCATATAAAGAGAAGATGTTTTTTTAGTAGACTGGTTTTCAGTTTTTCTTTCTTCCCAAACTAGATGTGTTCTCTTCATTTCCTACATCACTTTGTACCACATCTACTGCACTTACCATTCTTTGTTTTGTTTCATAATTCTTTGTGAATTTAACTCACCATTCTATTTGTCTGAGGTTCCTTGGGGGAAGAAGCATTTATTTAACTTTCTGTTTCCTTCAGAGCCTTTAGTAATGCTTTCCACATAAAAAGAAGCAACAAATATTTACAGAACATAATAGAATAGAATCCAACAACAGCATTCTAACCTGGAAATTCAAAGACAAACTGCCTAAATCTGACTCATCTTAAGTTCACCAATAAAAACTTTAAAATTCCAATACTTTTATTTTGATTGCACCAACTGCGAATTAAAAGTAGGACCACTTAAAAAATTGAACAAAAGTAGAAATATGAGAAAGCATAAAGTAAAGGGTAACTTTAGCTTCTCCATTCTTCACTGGCATATTTTCATTAATTTCATATTGTGAGATTCCTCACAAGTCTGCTTGTGCTTATTAGACTATTTGTGGTTCATAGTCCAGACATCAGAATTGTTCTTCTGTGGGCCACTCCCTGTCTGTTGGATAGGGATGTCTCCTTTTCTTCTGTAGGTCTGGCTGCTCCTGTAGAGCTCAAGTGTTACTCCAGTGGTACTCAGTTTGTACTTTAACACCTGCCACTGGCTTCCAGAGTCACCTACTAACCTAGTACCCACTCTGGGAAACACTGCTGACATCCCAGTACCTGATGCTGAAAGTAGACATTAACCTGCATCAATGTGACAGATTGGTATGAGGCCAGCTTTCACCAAATTGTTTGATTGATTGATTGAATGAATGATTGATTTGCTGGGCTCCTGGGAGCACTTCTCTACCCAGCTTCTCCTGAAGTTAGTTGAGAAACTGCAATTGAATATGAGTAGAGGTGATAAGAGACACTTCTGGGCCAAGACAGTTAAGAGCTAGTTAGTATGCCTTCTTTCAGGCTTCTTCTCTTCCCAAACATTGTGACCCAGGTGATCATATGATTCAAATATTCTAGTTGTAAATTGAACAAAGACTTCCCCACTCACATCAGATTGATTTCTGTGTTTATCTATTACATAGCATAGCCTACTTATCTTGAAAGATATATGGGGTAGCATACTTTTTCTTTTCTTTTTATTATATTATTAGATCTCAAAAAAGTTCTGAGTATACACAAAGGTTTTAAAGAGTTTAGTATATAATCTTTTTCAGCCTTTTGTTCTTGTTCTCTGCCTGCCATTGGACTGAATGATAATTCCATTGAGGCCTAAGCCAAATAATAAATCTGGAGAATAGTTACTGTATCAGATACAGAATTTCTCTTTAACTCAGAAGACTTGATATTAGGTCAGGTTTGTTTGTCTGCCTATTCCTACCCTAAGAACTCTGTATAAATGGAATCTCCTTTAATGATAATCAAACATGTCCAGAAGAGCCTGGATCTTAAGCATAAACAAAGCCTGAGTTACAATTCATTATCTTAGTGTAATAAAGACAAGGTGATTTACAGACATGAACACTGGCAAATGAAAAGTTTGAGTAAGTGTATAATAGCTAGATTTGGAAGGTCTCATCAGTACCTGTGAAATTAGAAATTACATGTAGCGGCGCCTGAGTGGCTCAGCCCTTAAGCATCTGCCTTTGGCAGGTCATGATCAGGGTCCTAGGATTGAGCCCCACATTGGGCTTCCTGCTCCACAGGAAGACTGTTTCTCCATTTCCCACTTCCCCTCCTTGTGCTCACTCTCTCGCTATGTCTCTCACTGTCAAATAAATAACTAAACTCTTCAAAAAAAAAAAAAAAAGGGAAAGATATTACATGTTAAAGTATTCACGATTTCTTGGTTAGGATAACTTTTTTTTTCTTTATTTTTTATCAACATATAATATATTTTTATCCCCAGGGGTACAGGTCTGTGAATCGCCAGGTTTACACACCATAGCACATACCCTCCCCAATGTCCATAACCCCACCCTCCCTCCCAATTCCCCTCCCCCCATCAACCCTCAGTTTGTTTTGTGAGATTAAGAGTCACTTATGGTTTGTCTCCCTACCAATCCCATCTTGTTTCATTTACTCTTCTCCTACCCACTTAATCCCCCATGTTGCATCTCCTCTCCCTCATATCAGGGAGATCATATGATAGTTGTCTTTCTCCGATTGACATATTTCACTAAGCATGATACCCTCTAGTTCCATCCACGTCATCACAAATGGCAAGATTTCATTTGTTTTGATGGCTGCATAGTATTCCATTGTGTATATATACCACATCTTTTTTACCCATTCATCTGTTGATGAACATCTAGGTTCCCATAGTTTGGCTATTGTAGACATTGCTGCTATAAACATTTGGGTGCACATGCCCCTTCGGATCACTACGTTTGTATCTTTAGGGTAAATACCCAGTAGTGCAATTGCTGGGTCATAGGGTAGTTCTATTTTCAACATTTTGAGGAACCTCCATGCTGTTTTCCAGAGTGGTTGTACCAGCTTGCATTCCCACCAACAGTGTAGGAGGGTTCCCCTTTCTCTGCATCCTCACCAGCATCTGTCATTTCCTGACTTGTTCATTTTAGTCATTCTGACTGGTGTGAGGTGGTATCTCATTGTGGTTTTGATTTGTATTTCCCTGATTCCGAGTTATGTGGAGCATTTTTTCATGTGTCTGTTGGCCAGGGATGTCTTCTTTGCAGAAATGTCTGTTCCTGTCTTCTGCCCATTTCTTGATGGGATTATTTGTTCTTTGGGTGTTGAGCTTGCTAAGCTCCTTATAGATTTTGGATACTAGCCCTTTATCTAATAGGTCGTTTGCAAATATCTTCTCCCATTCTGTCAGTTGTCTTTTGGTTTTGTTAACCATTTCCTTTGCTGTGCAAAAGCTTTTGATCTTGATAAAATCCCAATAGTTCATTTTTGCCCTTGCTTCCCTTGCCTTTGGCAATGTTCCTAGGAAGATGTTGCTGTGACTAAGGTCGAAGAGGTTGCTGCCTGTGTTCTCCTCAAGGATTTTGATGGATTCCTTTCTCACATTGAGATCCTTCATCCATTTTTGAGTCTATTTTCATGTGTGATGTAAGGAAATGATCCAATTTCATTTTTCTGCATGTGGCCGTCCAATTTTCCCAACACCATTTATTGAAGAGGCTGTCTTTTTTCCATTGGACATTCTTTCCTGCTTTGTCAAAGATTAGTTCACCATAGAGTTGAGGGTCTATTTCTGGGCTCTCTATTCTGTTCCATTGATCTACGTGTCTGCTTTTGTGCCAGTACCATGCTGTCTTGATGATGACAGCTTTGTAATAGAGCTTGAAGTCCAGAATTGTGATGCCACCAACATTGGCTTTCTTTTTCAATATTCCTTTGGCTATTCGAGGTCCTTTCTGGTTCCATATAAATTTTAGGATTATTTGTTCCATTTCTTTGAAAAAAAAATGGATGGTACTTTGATAAGAATTGCATTAAATATGTAGATTACTTTAGGTAGCATAGACATTTTCACAATATTTGTTCTTCCAATCCAGGAGCATGGAACACTTGTCCATTTCTTTGTGTTGTCCTCAATTTCTTTCATGAGTACTTTATAGTTTTCTGTGTATAGATTCTTAGCCTCTTTGGTTAGGTTTATTCCTAGGCATCTTAGAGTTTTGGGTGCAATTGTAAATGGGATTGACTCCTTAATTTCTCTTTCTTCTGTCTTGTTGTTGGTGTAGAGAAATGTGACTGATTTCTGTGCATTGATTTTATATCCTGACACTTTACTGAATTCCTGTACAGCTTCTAGCAGTTTTGGAGTGGAGTGTTTTGGGTTTTCCACATGTAGTATCATATCATCTTTGAAGAGTGATAGTTTGACTTCTTCTTTGCCAATTTGGATGCCTTTAATTTCCTTTTGTTGTCTGATTGCTGATGCTAGGACTTCTAGTACTATGTTGAATAGCAGTGGTGATAATGGACATCCCTGCCGTGTTCCTGACCTTAGTGGAAAAGCTTTCAGTATTTCTCCTTTGAGAATGATATTTGTGGTGGGTTTTTCATAGATAGCTTTGATAATATTGAGGTATGTGCCCTCTATTCCTACACTTTGAAGAGTTTTGATCAGGAAGGGATGCTGTACTTTGTCAAATGCTTTTTCAGCATCTATGGAGAGTATCATATGTTTCTTGTTCTTTCTTTTATTAATGTGTTGTATCACATTGATTGATTTGTGGATGTTGAACCAGTCTTGCAGCCCTGGAATAAATCCCACTTGGTCGTGGTGATTAATCCTTTTAATGTACTGTTGAATCCTATTGGCTAGTATTTTGGTGAGAATTTTCGCATCTGTGTTCATCAAGGATATTGGTCTGTAGTTCTCTTTTTTGATGGGATTCTTGTCTGGTTTTGGGATCAAGGTGATGCTGGCCTCATAAAATGCGTTTGGAGTTTTTCTTCCATTTCTATTTTTTGGAACAGTTTCAGGAGAATAGGAATTAGTTCCTCTTTAAATGTTTGGTAGAATTCCCCCGGGAAGCCATCTGGCCCTGGGCTTTTGTTTGTTTGGAGATTTTTTTTTTTTAAAGATTTTATTTATTTATTTGATAGAGAGATCACAAGCAGGCAGAGAGGCAGGCAGAGAGAGAGGAGGAAGCAGGTTCCTGCTGAGCAGAGAACCTGATGCGGGGCTCGATCCCAGGACTCTGAGATCATGACCTGAGCCGAAGGCAGCGGCTTAACCCACTGAGCCACCCAGGCGCCCCTGTTTGGAGATTTTTGATGACTGTTTCAATCTCCTTACTGGTTATGGGTCTGTTCAGGCTTTCTATTTCTTCCTGGTTCAGTTGTGGTAGTTTATATGTCTCTAGAAATGCATCGATTTCTTCCAGATTGTCAAATTTATTGGCGTAGAGTAGCTCATAGTATGTTCTTATAATTGTCTGTATTTCTTTGGTGTTAGTTGTGATCTCTCCTCTTTCATTCATGATTTTATTTATTTGGGTCCTTTCTCTTTTCTTTTTGATAAGTCTGGCCAGGGGTTTATCAATCTTATTAATTCTTTCAAAGAACCAGCTCCTAGTTTCATTGATTTGCTCTATTGTTTTTTTGGTTTCTATTTCATTGATTTCTGCTCTGATCTTTATGATTTCTCTTCTCCTGCTGGGTTTAGGGTTTCTTTCTTGTTCTTTCTGCAGCTCCTTTAGGTGTAGAGTTAGTTTGTGTACCTGAGACCTTTCTTGTTTCTTGAGAAAGGCTTGTACCGCTATATATTTTCCTCTCAGGACTGCCTTTGTTGTGTCCCACAGATTTTGAACTGTTGTGTTTTCATTATCATTTGTTTCCATGAATTTTTTCAATTCTTCTTTAATTTCCTGGTTGACCCATTCATTCTTTAGAAGGATGCTGTTTAGTCTCCATGTATTTGGGTTCTTTCCAAATTTCCTCTTGTGATTGAGTTCTAGCTTCAGAGCATTGTGATCTGAAAATATGCAGGGAATGATCCCAATCTTTTGATACCAGTTGAGACCTGATTTAGGACCCAGGATGTGATCTATTCTGGAGAATGTTCCATGTACACTAGAGAGGAATGTGTATTCTGTTGCTTTGGGATGAAATGTTCTGAATATATCTGTGATGTCCATCTGGTCCAGTGTGTCATTGAAGGCCTTTATTTCCTTGTTGATCTTTTGCTTGGATGACCTGTCCATTTCAGTGAGGGGACTGTTAAAGTCCCCTACTATTATTGTATTATTGTTGATGTGTTTCTTTGATTTTGTTATCAATTGGTTTATATAGTTGGCTGCTCCCACGTTAGGGGCATAGATATTTAAAATTGTTAGATCTTCTTGTTGGACAGATCCTTTGAGTGTGATATAGTGTCCTTCCTCATCTCTTATTATAGTCTTTGGCTTAAAATCTAATTGATCTGATAGAAGGATTGCCACTCCTGCTTTCTTCTGATGTCCATTAGCATGGTAAATTGTTTTCCACCCCCTCACTTTAAATCTGGAGGTGTCTTCGGGTTTAAAATGAGTTTCTTGTAGGCAACATATAGATGGGTTTTGTTTTTTATCCATTCTGATACCCTTTGTCTTTTGATTGGGGCATTTAGCCCATTAACATTCAGGTAACTATTGAGAGATATGAATTTAGTGCCATTGTATTGCCTGTAAGGTGACTGTTATTATATATTGTCTCTGTTCCTTTCTGATCTACTACTTTTAGGGTCTCTCTTTGCTTAGAGGACCCCTTTCAATATTTCCTGTAGAGCTGGTTTGGTGTTTGCAAATTCTTTCAGTTTTTGTTTGTCCTTGAAGCTTTTAATCTCTCTTCTATTTTCAATGATAGCCTAGCTGGATATAGTATTCTTTTTTTTTTTTTTTTTTTGGATATAGTATTCTTAGCTGGATGTTTTTCTCGTTTAGTGCTCTGAATATATCATGCCAGCTCTTTCTGGCCTGACAGGATAAGTCTGATGCCAATCTAATATTCTTACCATTGTATGTTACAGGCTTCTTTTCCTGGGCTGCTTTTGGGATTTTCTCTTTGTCACTAAGACTTGTAAATTTTACTATTTGGTGACAGGGTGTGGACCTGTTCTTACTGATTTTGAGGGAGGTTCTCTGAACCTCCTGGATTTTGATGCTTGTTCCCTTTGCCATATTGGGGAAATTCCCTCCAATAATTCTCTCCAATATACCTTCTGCTCCCCTCTCTCTTTCTTCTTCTTCTGGAATCCCAATTATTCTAATGTTGTTTCGTCTTATGGTGTCACTTATCTCTCGAATTCTCCCCTTGTGGTCCAGTTGCTGTTTGTCCTTCTTTTGCTCAGCTTCTTTATTCTGTGTCATTTGGTTTTCTATATGGCTAATTCTTTCTTCTGCCTCATTTATCCTAGCAGTGAGAGCCTCCATTTTTTATTGCACCTCATTAATAGCTTTTTTGATTTCCACTTGGTTAGATTTTAGTTCTTTTATTTCTCCAGAAAGGGCTTTTATATCTCCCGAGAAGGTTTCTCTAATATCATCCATGCCTTTTTTGAGCCCGGCTAGAACCTTGAGAATCATTATTCTGAACTCTAGATCTGACATATTACCAATGTCTGTATTGATTAGGTCCCTAGCCTTTGGTACTGCCTCTTGTTCTTTTTTTTTGTGGTGAATTTTTCTGCCTTGTCATTTTGTCCAGATAAGAGTATATGAAGGAGCAAGTAAAATACTAAAAGGGTGGCAACAACCCCAGGAAAATATGCTTTAACCAAATCAGAAGAGATCTCAAATCGTGAGGGGGGAGAAAGTGGATAAAAAGAGGTTCAGAAAGAAAAAACAGAAAAAAAAAAAACAATTAAAAAAAGGAAAACAAATAAAGAAAAAATATAAAAAAGAAAAAAAAATATATATATTAGATAATCTAGTTAAAAAATGTTAAAAAAGAAAAGGGTAAAAGTTAAAAAAAATTGTCAGGAGAAAAAAAAAATTGAAAAAGAAAAAAAAATAAATTAACTGCAAGGCTAAAGAATCATGGGGAGAAAGCCATAAGTTCGGTGCTTTGCTTTCTCCTTCTCTGGAATTCCGCTGCTCTCCTTGGTGTTGAAACTGCACTCCTTGGTAGGTGAACTTGGTCCTGGCTGGATTTCTTCTTGATCTTCTGGGGGAGGGGCCTGTTGTAGTGATTCTCAAGTGTATTTGCCCCAGGAAGAATTGCACGGTCCTTACCAGGGGCTGGGCTGAGTAATCCGCTTGGGTTTGCTTTCGGGAGCTTTCGTTCCCTGAGAGCTTTCCATAGAGTTCCGGAGGACGGGAATGAAGATGGCGGCCTCCCAGTCTCCGGCCTGGAGGAGCTGAGAGCCTGGGGCCCCACTCCTAAGTGCGCCCTCAGAGAACAGCACCCAATTACTCCCATCACCCTGGCCTCCGGCCGCGCTCTGAGCTGACCGAGCCTGCGACCGGTTCAAGGTAACCCCGAGTTTAGAGCTCACTCCTCAGCTCTGTCTCCGTAGCTGGCTTCCCCATTCTAATACCTGTAAGCTCTGGGACACTCAGACACCCCTGATACTTCTGTGACCCTGCAGGCCCTGAGGCCACGCTGACCCCGCGTGGGCTTCACCCTGGTTAAGCCTCTAGAGTGATGTCCCTCAGCGGAACAGACTTTTAAAAGTCCTGATTTTGTGCTCCGTTGCTCCGGCGCTTGCCCGGAGCTGGCCCCTCCCCCCGCGTTCTATCTTCCCTTTGCTTTGGATTCACTTCTCTGCCAGTCCTACTTTTCAGAAAGTGGTTGATTTTCTGTTTCTAGAATTGCTGTTCTTCTTCTCTTCAATCTCCCGTTGGATTTGTAGGTGTTTGCAATCTTTAGATAAGCTATCTAGCTGATCTCCTGCTACCTGAAGTAGTCTCAGCCTGCTGCTTCTCTGCCATCTTGACTCCCCATCTGGTTAGGATGACTTTTAATCATTTTCTGAAAAATGCAATAGATGAAAAATATTGCAAATAAAGAGTAACATATACATTTTAGAATTACAGTGATTATTTTACTAGTTTTTTTTTTTTTAGGATATGTTAGCATTCAAGCTTGAGTTAAATTTATGTTCCCAGATTTGAATCCTATAAATTCCCATATTCACTTCTAAGAATAGAAAAATACATTGAATTTAATATTTCAAAATTTCATATTAAAGCACCACATTTCTCCTTGTTAATAATCATTTGAATATACTATTAATCAGAGAAGTTCCAGTAATTTTCCTGATTAGGATAATTTTCAGATATTCAAAGCATTTTCTTTTCCCTTTGATTAAGAGGATTATGGGTTTCATCTTAAAGCCCATCTTTAGAAGGTTTTTTGGGAGTAAAATGTCTATTTTTTTCTTCCTCTCTTTTCCTCCAGTTACTTTAGAGAATGGAACTTTCCTGATATCCCATCTCTGTCTTCTACTCTCCCATCTTTCTCCCACTGTGTCTTTTGTCTTCTTTCATAATAATATCCATATTATACATTTTGTTCTTTGAGACAGGGACCATGTCATATTATTTTTATATCACTCATATATATAAAAATGCCTGACAAATAAGACCCTTATAATTATTTTTCAAAGAATGAGTGGGTGAGTTATCACATTCATGAATGAAGTCTATTATTTGAAAACAGTAAGAAATCTAGGGATAGATCAAATTCTTCTGACCAGTACTCACAGAACCATTCCATTACAGCACTGTGTAAACTTGGATAAGCCTGGGGAAGACAAATTAAAACTTTTATACATTCCAGTGAAATTTGAATGATCTTTAGTCACAAGTCACTTTAACAAGCTCATTCCCATGGTCACAACACAGAATTCATTTCCTGAAATCTTTTCATCTCTGAAATCAATACTGCTTTTTTGGAACAAAGTTTTGCTACCCTATCACTTTCTCAATATTAATAGCTATCATTTCAGTTCCACCAAGATCTCCAATTCCTTTTCTATGTGTTATTTCATTTCAAAATTTTTTCTTTTCTATCCAGCCCAGATCCCATCATCTATGACATCAATTAATCTCTTTGCTATTATACTCCATTCTATTGTCTTTTCTACCCATTTGTTCAGCTGTTCAGTGTTTGTAGAACAGACTGCAAACACTCCAAGGTAGTAACTCAAAGTTACTTTTAGGTAATATAATATAACTAATAACAAAGCTTAGATACAGAATATAAAACAAAAATAAATAAAATAAAAAATAAATGGAACAAAAATGAATTTTTTTCTCCAGTTTCAAGGGGACTACCAACTCCATCATCTAGTGACTTAGTTTCTCAGTAACTTTCATTCTTTCAAGATTTTTACCTCATCATTTCCTCTTTACTTCCATTATGTAATCTTTGTTCCTGTAATCTTTCTTCTTGATTAGGTCATTAAGCAAATATTCTCTCTACTTCCAACCACCAAATTTTTCCATATTTACCCATTGCTCTATTTATAGGAGAAATGTCCCTTCCCTTTAGTTGAAACAAATACATCCACCTTCATTTTGGATGTCACTTTTTCCTGTATTTCACCACATAGTTCTACAACATTCTCTCCATGAGAGAAATTCAGCATTTTTATTATTTAACAATTAAATACTAAAACTAAACTTGAAAATTTGAATGTGTGCATTTAAAAGCTAGACATGTCATTTATAGAGACAGAATTATTTTAGGAAACAGCCGCATGGGGAGTACTTAATTTGCATGACTTACTACTAAAGCCCTACCTTGAAACTGCACCTACAGAACAAATAGGCTTCTGTCTGTTAGCCCATTAACTGGTTTCAGTATTGTCAATTGATCAAAAAGACATACTTTGATTTTTGCTAAATATTCTGGGAAGGAAATTCTTTTGGTTTTCCAACTGAATTTAAAATGAGAAAGGAAATAGGATGTCATGCTCTGATATCTTTCTTGAAAGGAAAACTGGCTGAATATGGAGACTTATGGGAGGAGACAGGAGATGAGAAAATGAGATAGAAAACCTTTTTTTAGTGGCATAAGATATAATTTGAACACCCTTTAAACCCTGCCTTTAGTCATCCTTAACCTTTTGTTTGAGTCATTTTTAACCTTTTGTTTGAGTCATTTTGTATCAATCATTGGGAACTGAAAAAGAATTCAGTGATATACTACTTAGTGTGTAACAAACACTCATTTTACTTTAAATTAATTACTGATTACTTCAGTTGAATCTAATTATGAACCGTTACTACTCAATTTTAATGACTGTATTTTATAATACTTTTATAGTAGTTCATGTAAGTTTGACCCTTTTGCAACATTTAAAAAATAAATCTGGTATTTACAAAAATTTATTTTACTAGATTCATACTCATTTATTAAGTCTCTAAAATCTAGAAAAATAATGTAAGTTAAACTAAGCAAAACAAGAAAATAAACAAAATGAATTCTGATTAGCATCACAATGGATTTCCACACTAATTTGTTGGGAACATATGTTTCTGCCCTTTAAATATTACACAGAATGATTTTTATTTATTTATTTATTTATTTATTTATATATTTATTTTACCCTTCTTTATGTCTCTCAGTAGATTTTTATAATGTCTCTCCATATAGGTTTTCATATTTCTCACTTATTTTGTTACTTCCTTTTTCATATTACTGTCATTGTATATTAAATAAATTAAATTAATTAATTAAATTATTGGATTTAGGAAAACTGGAATTGGTAGGAGGATATAAGAAAATTCTTGAGAGTCAGTGGTTGGGAAGCTGCAGTGTGTTCACATGTTGAGACCTTACTGTAAGAATAGTTTCAGTTTGAACCACAGAGGAGAGTGTTCAACTAAAATAGACTGTTACGAGTTCCCTCCTCATATCAATGATATCATATGAAGCAAAACTGCTTATTACTCAAAGAAATAAAACAGGAATCCATGGTGACTGACTCTATATGAGGCAGGGTTGGGATGGATGAGGTGTTTTATTGCCTTTCCATTGGAAAAAGGATGAGGTCAAATGAGAATAGATATAAATAGTAGTTAATTGGAATCATAAAAATTTCATGACCTTTAAAATTTAGGGGTAGAGCAGAACTCTTATTTTTCTCATTGATATTTTTTTATGTTTCTGTAAATAAATTATGTTCCCAAAACTTCATGTTTACTTTTTTTGCATTCTGTTGCAGCCATATGATAGGAAAGAAATATTAGAGATGGTAGAGATAGGACTAGAGATGAGAACATCTTATACATTTTCAATTTGTTTAAACATATTTCATGTATGACATCTTTAAGGAGTCAGTGTTCCCACAGCCTTATAGGTGAAAGGAATTTCAAAAATCCCAAAAACATAAGTGTGAAATATGATATATTTCTAAGGAATGTGATCGATATAAATTTTGTCAGCTTAATTTTCATCCCTATGTATTTTATTGGCTGCTTTTATCCTAATTTCTTAAATATTAAAGAGAATAAACTTAAAGTTAACGTAAGAAGGATGCCCATTCTTTAAAGAAACTCAAATTTACATTGATTAAATATGAATAATTCATGAAGCAATGATATTTTGAATAATGAAAATAAAAAAGATTACACCATTTGTGTTGATTTAAACTTGGAATGTTGATACTGATTTTTAAAAACACATTCACCTATTGACAGAAATATTAAATCTAGGTAATTATACAGAAGTTATTTTGTTTTTTCTTATTGAAGTGGAGATGAACAATAATTTTTTATGGGATAAAGACTATTAGAAGCTGCTAATCATTAAAATGTTAAAATAATTTTTCCAGTAATTTATAAAAGGAAATGAAAAATAATGCTATAATATCTGAGGCGACACAAGGATATAGTATACCAATTCGAATGATCTTTTGGCTTGTTGTTGAAATAACCTTTAGCACAATGATATTTAATATGAGAAATATTGTAACATGGAAATTTTATATGTGAATAGGTTAAAAAGGTTTTTAATTTTTTTTTACTTTGTTATCATTTTCCATGGTTTTTGCTCTCAGAAAATTCCTTTTTCTTGAGTTTTGAGTATAAGAAATATCTTGTTGCAAATGGGAAACTAAGTTTTTACTCTCACACAAAATAACCAATTTTCCTTTGAATTCCCAATATTTCAACTTTTATTTTCTCTGAATGAATGAGCATTGGGCATTTTTCTTGGCAAATTTGCAAGAACATAAAAGAGAGACTACATGGGGAAATGAACACTTCATCATGAAATCTAACCTTTAGAATTTCAATGTAATGTAGAAACATGTTATAGAGGTAATTTGTTGATTTCAAGGTAGTATATTTAAGAGATTCTAGTGAATTGCAAACACGAAGCTAATGTCATAATGTCCTTATATTTTTCCTTTCTTGAGCTTTACTCATAAATGTTAACTGTCTAAAATAAGTTTAATTTTTATTTATGTAATATTAATATAACTACTCTCGCTTTTCTAAAGTTAATGTCTTTATGATATCTTTTTCTAGTCTTTCATATCTTTTAAACAGTCACATTTGAGTGTAGTTTTAAATTTATAGGAAAATTAAGATAATATAGAGTTCTTGAATTTTCTACATCTAGTTTTTCCTGTTATTAAAATTTTGTATTAATATGGTATATTTGTTACAATTAGTCAACCAATTTTGATATACTATCCTTAATTATGGCTGCTACTTTATTCAGGTTCTTTTAGTTTATACCTGATGTCCCTTTTTCTGCTCTAGGATCCCATTTAGGATACTATATTATGTGTAGTTTTCACAAATTATTTAGAATTCTTTTGCATGAGAGATTTGTCTTTTCTATTCCATTTTTAATATATTCAATCATTTATGTATATCAGTTCAATATGGACTTATGGATATTTATTTTATACTTTAGAGTCTACCTTAACATTGCTTTATTTTGTTGCTCGAATGTTGCGACTTTGGCCATTGGGAAATATTCCTTTCTGCTCCTGTGTCTTTTTCACACCCCATAAAGGTAGGTTTTGTTTGTTTTTTCATCTGACTCAGCAAGATGTTCCAGTCTCATCATGTATATTTCCTGCTCCTGTCCTAGAGTCAGCCACTTCTGAAAGGCATCTGGTTTCTTTTCCTGAGGAATGGTATTAAAGACAAAGATACTGGCATTATGTATACCCTTTGCTACTGAGGTGTCTGTCCTTGCTTCTAGGTCACCTCAACTGACAGAAGATACATGTGTATATATTAACATGTATATATACATACCTGTAAATATTTCTTTTTTTGACCATCTGCATCTATATTAAGCTGAATATGAGTTCATACTGATGGTTACAACTATAATCTATTACCATGTGAATGGCTCTAGCTTTTTTTGTTTATCTATATATTCCCACTTCAACAGTAAGAACCTAATTTCCTCCATTGGCCATACATTTGTTTGTTTGTTCAATTTCATTTGCTAATATTTTATTGTGGAGTTTTCCACCTGTATTCACAAGAGATATTGATTGGGCTTATTTTTCTTTTCTTGCAAAGTCTGTATCTGATTTGGTATTACGATAATGTTACTTTTATAAATGAGTTGGAAATTTTTTCTCTCCTTCCCTTTTCTGGAACAGACTGTAGAAAATTTGTGTCATTACTTTTTTAAATATTTGGGAGAATTCATCAGTGAAAACTTCTGGGCCTGATGTTTACTTTTTCAGAAAGGCATTAATATCGGTTCACTTTTTTAAATAAACTTAGGCATGTATAATTCAAATGTCATCTAAAAATTCATTCTAATTCATTTGTGTACTTTGTTCATTTCCATTTATTTATTTTTCATGCACACATAACAAAAATGCACATATACATGTATTATTGCATGAACAAACAAACAAAAAATCTTACATCCTATACATACAAAGAATCCTACACATAAGAATGCATCTGCCCCAGGTACCTCAGATATGTTCATCCCATTTCAAGTATACTTCAAATAGTTGTACTCAAGACTGTCAGGTCAAAATTTTCTGAAACTGGGTTTCAATGTTATTTCAACTTTTGCTTTAGTTCTCTATAATTATTCTTACTTTATAAATTTTGATGCTTATATTTTGCAATGCCAGAATTTCCTTTTAGTTCTCTCTATATATTTCTTATAACTTGATTGATATTCTCCATTTAATGAGACATTTTCATCACATTTTCTTTTAATTCATTTCACATGGTTCTATTTACCTCTCAGAACATATTTATAATTTTCAGGTCTTTGTCTGCTAGTCCAATATCTGGGCTCCTCTAAAAGGCAGTTTTTATTTTCTGCTTGATTTTCTATGAAAGGGGCATATTTTCTTTTCTTTCTTTTTTTTTTTTGTACATCTCATGAGTTTTCTTTTAAAACTGGACATTTTAAATAATAATATTTTAAATAATATATATATACATTTTAAATAATAATAAAATATAATATATATTTAAATATATAGATACGGTCTCCTCCAAGGGGCTTGTTGTTAACTGGTTTATTTTTAATGACTTGGCTAGACTACTTCAATAAAGTAATTTCCATTTTAGAGTTTAGCCTCTGACGTCACTCATTAGAACGCATAGCATGAGGCATACACACAGTTTTCTTGAATTTTAGGATAAGTGTGGGTTTGGCCAGGTTTTCTTTGTCACTTTCCCTGATCTCTCTGGTTAACCTTCTTCTACTGATATCATACCTAGCTGTTAGTTTCCACTAACAGATACCTGATTGATCTATGTTTTCAAAAATGCCCTGGACATTAATTTATCCTAGGGGATTCTGATCGCCCGTTCAAATGTTTGTTTGTGTGGGTTTTCCATAACCCGCCAAATAATGCTCAGGGACTAGTAGGGTGTCCTGTAATTCAACTCAGTTCTGACACCATCTCCCAGGAGATAGCACCAGATCCTACAGATTAAAGCCTCAGTCATACTGTGAGGCAGGAAGTAGACATGAACAGAGGAAAGAATGTCCTAAGGCAGAGTCCCAAGTCCTTGAAGGGGAATGATGGAGGCAAGAGCTAGAGGCAAGAATGATGATATATATGTTAGCACAGTATACGCCCAGAAGCACAACATCCTGACCTTGTGGTTTACAAAACCTTGGACCTGACAGAGCAAAGAGCCACAGGTGAAGAGCATGTGCTCTCTTCCACCTCTGCTCCTGGGTAACACCTAGATTCATTATAATGCATTTGCATTGCAGGTACAAACTCACCTAATGGAAAAAGACTACCATGAGTGTTCCAGTACAAACCTGGTAGGGTCAAAAACTCTCCCTCTAGGCTCTGGAAAGAATTTCCAAATGGTTGCAACAGTCTCTATTAAAGACCACACCACAGCTCCTCCCAGCCCAGAGACATTCAATAACATTCAACCCCAAAACAACCCAGAGACTTGTTCTACCTTATAGAACTTGCTCATTTTTGCACCTTAAGAGTATGCTTCTGCTTTAATAAACTGCTTTGTGCCTGCTACTTTCCTCTGGCTGTCTTTATTCCAGGACAGATCACCATGTAAATCTCAGATAATCCAAGGATTGAGACCTTCATTCAAACAATACAGACTCTGTCACCTATAACAATACCGAGTGCCTGCCAACACCGCCCCCCCCAAACAATTTAGACTCCAGTCATAAGTTCAGTTTATCACCTGTGCTTCTGATCTACATACTATAGAACAGAGGTTTAGATTAATTTGCTAGAGTGGTTCACAGAACTCAAGAGAAACATTTTAGTTGTTAGATCACAGGTTTATTATAAAATGTATAACTCTGGGGCACCTGGGTGGCTCAGTGGGTTAAAGCCTCTGCCTTTGGCTCAGGTCAGGATCCCAGGGTCCTGGGATAGAGCCCTGCATCAGGGTCTCTGCCCAGTGGGGAACCTGCTTCCTCCTCTCTCTCTGCCTGCCTCTCTGCCTACTTGTGATCTCTGTCTGACAAATAAATAAATAAATAAAATCTTTAAAAAAATAAAATGCATAACTCAGGAACAGCTAGAAGGACAAGATCCATAGGACAAGGTATGGGAAAAGGGCTGAGCTTCTGTGCTCTCTTTGGGCATCCCACTTTCCTTGAATCTCCATGTGTTCACCAACCTATAAGCTCTTTGAACCCTGTCCTTTTGGGTATTTATGGAGACTTTATTACAAAGTTATGGTTGAATAAATCATTGGCCATTGGTGATTGAACTCAATCCCCAACCCCTTTCCTCTCCCTGTAGGTCCTGGTGTGGAAATGAAATTCCAACCTTCTAATTGCTCCATTAGCAACCAGTCCCCATCCTAGGAGCTCTCCAAAAGTATCCTCATTAACATAAGAGAATTCCTTTTTCACTCTCACAATTTAGGAAATTAGGGGTTTTAAAAGTTTTGTGTCAGAAAAGAGAAAAAGACCAAATATATATTTATGATAAATCACAATATCATACTCTACAGTCTGATCTAATTAAAGTTAGATCCTTTTTCAGGCTTTCTTTGTATCCCAAGAAGAATCTTAGCTTCTTTTCCCTGGTTGTTCAATTAAATTTTTATTTGTTCTACCACTTTTCTTATTGCTAAAATATCTTGGAACTACCAACCTCTCTAATTTCTCACCTCTATGATTTCCAGTGTTTTCAACAATGCCCTTAGGCCATGAATTCTCCTAGCTCTGAATTAGTTTAGAACTCCTGGAGCTGTGGAGCTCTCTGTTCTTAAATTCTGCCTTTCCCCACTTGCAGAATCTTTGTGTTACAATTCTCCCAGTTGCTAACCAGAATCTACATGTCAGGTGTGGGGGCTTGCCCCTTTTGGCAAAGAATCTCCATCTCACAGGGAGCTCAAGTAGAAGTGACTGGGCCCCAGTGCCCTCATCCTGCCATGCACTGGGGTAGAGTTTCTGTCCTTTGAATGGAAATCTGCATGGGGAAAGGAACCCCTTTCCTTTTAGCTGTGGATGGCTGTTATGCAGGTCCTACAATGTAGAGATGGTAGGGTCGTGAGAGATGCTGGTGGCCTTATTCTTCAGGGTGAAACCATAGTCCTTTACTGAAGCTTGAGAAAATGGTCTGCTTAGCTTTACCTACCTGGAGTAAAGCTTCTCTCACACTAAGATTTCAAAGGTGTATGTGTTGAGGGCAGTGAGGAGCATATATGGATAGCATTGCATTTGTTATTTTTTCAATTCTTTTATATATTTTTTGTGCTTAATTACACTGGTTGGAACCTGCAAATAACATTTTATAGACTTCATGAAAGGTCACAACCTTTCTTTGGCTCCAAGCTTAGGAGAAAGGCATTTATTCACTCTGTCATAGTCAAGTATGTTGTTAACTGTAGGTTTTTCTATATGCCTTTTATCATGTTGAGAAATTTCCTTTTCTTCCTAATATGCTGACAAACTTTAACTTAAATTTGCCATGTTTTATTTAAATATGTTTTTTTCTATCCATTAATAGTATCACATGGGTTTTCTTCTTTATTAATATGATGGATTATATTTTTTTGATATTTTAACCTCAAATCAACTTTCTATTCCTAGAGAAATTGTCACTTGTTGAAACATATTATTCCTTTTATATGTTGGATGTTATATGAAATGTTTCATTAACAGTTTTTGCATCTATGTTCATAAGGAATATTCAACAGTTGTTTTCTTTTTCTTTGTGAATTTTTGTTGCTGGTGTTGCACCTTCAGAATATATCTTGTCATATTTTTAGCCTCTAACATAAATTTACTCAATTTGACATATCAAATGTTTGATATATCATTAATTATAGTAAATCCAAATCTTAGTGGGATAAAATAATGAAAGTTCATTTCCTGTGTATGCATAGTTCATTTTATAAGTTTTCCTGGGTTGTCTTCACACAAGGGGTAGCTAAGTGATCCTGGATCTTTTCCTCTAATGATTCCTCATTCCTCAAAGCCCCCTCTTTCTGAGAAATTTGATATGAGAGCCTACTTCAAAATATGTAAGTAAAACTTTTGGAACGTAAAGGTAAAGATTTAATTCTATGGGTTGGTCAAGGTGAAAAGTTGTATTGGTTAACAAAGGACAAAAAATGAAGTTGGCATCAAAATTTTGACAGCAACATATAAAGTTGGACAAAAATGGAGAGACATTTTCAAGAAACTCAAGGGCACTAAAACATAAGCAAGAATTGAATAACCATCCAAGATGACTTTATTTAACAAAACTTATCGAAAAGATCAGTTTTTTTTTAAAATATAGGCAAGAACACAAGAATTACTTTAATCTCTTTTAAGAGGAATTTTGTAGAAGGTGAGTTTTCTTCAATTAAAAAATAATTGGAGAAGAATACATGTGGTAAGATTCTCAATTTTCATCTTGGTACTTAGATTGTAAAGACTACATCTCTTAGCATGATGCCTCAACACGGCTCTGTTCAAGTCAGTGGAATTTTAAACAGAGGTAATGTGGGCCAATTCTGTAAGGTGTCTATAGAGTTGTGCCATGGTCTTTCTTTTTCTTCTTCCTTTTTGTCTAGAATGTTGATGTAATAGCTAGAACCAGAAGAGCTTTTTTGAACTAGGTGGACAAAGAGAACAGGCACTATGGAGAATCAAGTCAAAGGAGCCTAGGTACCTGACCGGACAGAATTTTACATATAGACTCTGAAGTATGTACATAAATACATTAAATACATTTCCAAATTTTAAAAGACACTGTTACTTTGGTTTCTGAGATTAGAAGTTTAATATAATCTTAATTAAAACAGAACCGGTCCATACATTCCTTGCAAGCCTTTTATATCATATTCAAGGTTATCCTCAGTGTAAGCAAAAACTTGCTTGTGATGAAAGAAGGAGCCATTTCCTAGGTCAGGGAACAATGGAAGGGTATCAGAACCATTGTTGTTGACTTCATATTGTTATTTTGGGTATGTCTAAAGGCTCTATTCACTGAAAAAGCCATAGGTTTGCTTAGGTTCCTGCAATTGACAGTGGTCAATTAGATAGATCATAGATCATGGTCAGAAAGGAAGTATTTACAGTTAAATAATAATAGTAACAATGTCTTTTTAATTGGAAGTTTTAAAATTCCATTTTTAGGGGGATGTGGGGATCAGTGAGCCTGGTGGTGGGTATTAAGTAGGGCACGTATTGCATAGAGCACTGGGTGTTGTACATAAACAATGAATCTTGGAACACTGCATCAAGAACTAATGATTTATTTTATGGTGACTAATATAATACAATAACACACACACACACACACACACACACACACACACACACAATAGTAATATACAGTAATAGGAAAAAAAATTCCATAAAAAAAAAAAATACATTTTGGGGGGTGGTACCTGGGTGGCTCAGTTGGTTAAGCAACTGCTTTCATCTCAGGTTTTGATCCTGGAGTTGTGGGATCGAGTCCCACATCAGGCTCTCTACACGGCAGGGAGTCTGCTTCTCCCATTGACCTTTCTCTTCTCATGCTTTCTCTCTCGCTCTCAAATAAAGAAATAAAATCTTTGGGAAAAAAAAAGAATAAAAAAATATAAATCTCATGGAGTTCTAAACTTGTGTATATGATTGCAATGCAAAAACTAAGGAGCAGAGGAGAATTCTTTTGGTTTCAATTTTTGAAAGCCTTTTAAATATAAATGTAGGATCATGAAAATGAAGTATCAATATGATGTTTCAGGAAATAAGTTTCAGAAATTCAACTTTAAAGTAGTTATTCTTGGGGTGCCTGAGTGGCTCAGTGGGTTAAGCCTCTGCCTTTGGCTAAGGTCATGATCTCAGGGTCCTGGGATCAAGCCCTGCATCTGGCTCTCTGTTCAGTGGGGAGCCTGCTACCTCCCCCTACCCTCTCTGCCTGCCTCTCTGCCTAATTGTGATCTCTCTCTCTCTGTCAAATAAATAAATAAAATCTTAAAAAATATATAGTTATTCTTTAAATAGCAAATTTCGTATTCATGGTAACAAATTTTTGTTCATTGTTTTATGGTTTAAGTCAGTTTATTTTCTATGATTTTCCGAGTTGATTTTTGCAATATTCATTTTAAATTTTGTTTTGTTTGTTTTGTTTTGTTAACATATAATGTATTTTTAGCACCAGGGTACAGGTCTGTGAATCGCCAGATTTACACACTTCATAGCCCTCACCATAGCACATACCTTCCCTAATGTCCATAACCGGACCACCCTCTCCCTACCCCTCTCCCCCTGGCAATCCTCAGTTTGTTTTGTGACATTAAGAGTCTCTTATGGTTTGTCTCCCTCCCGATTGCATCTTCTTTCATTTTTTCTTTTCCTACCACCCCAAACCCCTCACATTGCCTCTCAACTTCCTCATATCAGGGAGATCATATGATAATTTCGTTCTCTGATTAACTTATTTTGATAAGCACAATATCCTCTAGTTCCATCCACGTCATCGCAAATGGCAAGATTTCATTTCTTCTGATGGCTGCATATTCCATTGTGTATATATATATACACCACATCTTCTTTATTCATTCATCTGTTGATGGACATCTAAGTTCTTTCCATGGTTTGGCTATTGTGGACATTGCTGCTATAAACATTTGGGTGCACGTGCCCTTTAGGATCACTACATTTGTATCTTTAGGGTAAATACCCAGTAGTGCAATTGCTGGGTTATAGGGTAGCTCTATTTTCAACTTTTTGAGGAACTCCATGCTTTCCAGAGTGCACCAGCTTGCATTGCCACCAACAGTGTAGGAGGGTTCCCCTTTCTCTGCATCCTCACCAGCATCTGTCATTTCCGGACTTGTTAATTTTAGCCATTCTGACTGGTGTGAGGTGGTATCTCATTCTGGTTTTTATTTGTATTTCCCTGATGCCGAGGGATGTCTGTTGGCCATCAGGACGTCTTCTTTGCAGAAATGTCTGTTCATGTCCTCTGCCCATTTCTTGATTGGATTATTTGTTCTTTGGGTGTTGAGTTTAATAAGTTCTTTATAGATTTGGGATACTAGCCCTTTATCTGATATGCCATTTGCAAATATCTTCTCCCATTCTTTCAGTTGTCTTTGGTTTTGTTAACTCTTTCCTTTGCTGTGCAAAAGATTTTGATTTTGATGAAGTCCCCATAGTTCATTTTTGCCCTTGTTTCCCTGGCTTTTGGCAATGTTCCTAGGAAGAAGTTGCTGCAGTTGAGGTCGAAGAGGTTGCTGTCTGTGTTCTCCTCAAGGATTTTGATGGCCTTTCTCACATTGAGGTCTTTCATCCATTTTGAGTTTATTTTCATATGTGGTATAAGGAAATGGTCCAGTTTCATTTTTCTGCATGTGGCCGTTCAATTTTACCAACACCATTTGTTGAAGAGGCTGTCTTTTTTCCATTGGATATTATTTCCTTCTTTGTTGAATATTAGTTGACCATAGAGTTGAGGGTCCATTTCTGGGCTCTCTATTCTGTTCCATTGAGCTGTGTCTCTGTTTTTGTGTCAGTACCATACTGTCTTGATGATGACAGCTTTGTAATAAAGCTTGAAGTCTGGAATTGTGATGCCACCAATTTTGGCTTTCTTTTTCAATATTCCTCTGGCTATTCGAGGTATTTCTGTTTCCATATAAATTTTAGGATTATTTGTTCCATTTCTTTGAAAAAAGTGGATGGAATTTTGATAGGGATTGCATTAAATGTCTAGATTACTTTAGGTAGCATAGACATTTTCATATTTGTTCTTCCAGTCCATGTGCATGGAATATTTTTCCATTTCTTTGTGTCGTCCTCAATTTCTTTCATGAATACTTTATAGTTTTCTGAGTATAGATTCTTTGCCTCTTTGGTTAGGTTTATTCCTAGGTATCTTGTGGTTTTGGGTGCAATTGTACATGGGATTGACTCTTTAATTTCTCTTTCTTCTGTCCTGTTATTGGTGTAAAGAAATGCAACTGATTTCTGCGCATTGATTTTATATCCTGACACTTTACTCAAATCTTGTCCAAGTTCTAGCGGATTTGGAGTGGAGTCTTTTGGGTTTTCCACATATAGTATCAAATCATCTGCAAAGTGTGATAGTTTGACTTTTTCTTTGCTGATTTGGATGCCTTTAATTTCTTTTTGTTTTCTGATTGCTGAGGCTAGGACTTCTAGTACTATGTTGAATAGCAGTGATGATAATGGACATCCCTGCTGTGTTCCTGACCTTAGCGGAAAAGCTCTCAGTTTTTCTCCATTGAGAAGGATATTCATGGTGGGTTTTTCACAAATGGCTTTGATGATATTGAGGTTTGTACCCTCTACCCCTACACTTTGAAGAATTTTGATCAGGAAAGGATGCTGTACTTTGTCAAATGCTTCTTCAGCATCTATTGAGAGTATCATATAGTTCTTGTTATTCCTTTTATTAATCTATTGTATCACATTGATTGATTTAGGGGTGTTGAACCAACCTTGCAGCCCTGGAATAAATCCCACTTGGTCATGGTGAATAATACTTTTAATGTATTGTTGTGCAATATTTGTTTTAATATTTTTGTGCTGTTTCTCTAATATTTTTATTAAAATATAGTAAAATTACCAATAAAAATTTTAGTGAAAAAACACTGGGCTTGGATAAATTGACATTTTTTTTCTAATCAAGGTTGTAACTGTCTAGTTTATGCCAAACTGAGGTTCTACATAAAGTTGTCCAGGGGAGACAGCTCCTTTTTTCAGAGATCTTAGTTTGAAAAAGCATACATGATAAAGCTCTAAATTAGAGGTCTTAAACTGCATCTTATGTGATAGACACATGGATTTTGAAGAGCTCCCAACAGAGAGTAACATTTTATTCAGATTTCTTTTTCTATTTTGTGTTATTCTGGAAACATATTTATATCAAAGATGAAAATATTATTTTAAACCAGCAAGGTAGCATGATTTGCTCTTATATAATCATTATGCCTGTAATATTATAATGTTTGGAATATTTCCCAATTGGTAACCTCTTGAAAATCATGCTCTGAAATTATAATGGTAGACTTTGATTTGTTCATAAATTGAATTATATCAAATAAAATAAAATTTTATAAGGATTATATGCTCTGGCAAATTTTCATAACAGAATGTGATGGAACACAATTCTTTTGTATTCAGTTCTTTTGGCAAGGTTCTTTTGGTAAGGTTCTGATTTATGGACAATTGAAATAAAGAGTTGATGACAATAGATAAAATGTTTTTATTTTGTTTTGTTTTTTTGGCATGGGAAAACTGATTTGGAATGGTTAGGATTTTAACCTAATTTAGAAACTTAAAGTCTTTGCCATTGAGACCAGAAATAAAGTTTTACCTGTTAGTGAAACAAAACTGTAAAACAAAGAAAAATAGATAAAAAAGTAACCTTCATATTCTCTGAAGGGAGGGAGAACTTAAATGTTGAACAATAGATATGATTTTACTTCTTTGTTCTTGAAAGAAGCTTCATATACAACTATGTTACAGTACTTTCTAAATTGGTGTTAGCAAAAAAATCACATAAAAATTTTCAGCCAGATCTTGCATTTTGTCCTACTCCTTTCCTCTTTCCAAATGTTCAAATTCATACTGACTTTTCAAGAACCTTTGTTATGAAATGGGAGCTAAATGTACTATTATTCCATAAAACCTAAACATTAGGAACTTTAATGAGAAGTTTGCCTTGTTATTGTTTCCTGCTATCGTGCATGGTTGAGCTCTATGAAAAAGAGTGCCATATCCTTAAGTGTCATTTAAAAATAAAATAGAACACATTTTCTTCTTTGAAACAGAATTTGACCCTGGAAAATGACACTGCTCATTGATCCATCTTCAAAATGAATAATTAAATTACACATTGATGGGAAGATCATAAAACTTTTCATTTTCCTTATGCTTTTATAATAGCTAGAGTACATACTCAGCTGATCATACAGTGCATCTCCTTTGGTTTTTAAATATGTAACCAAGTACACTATAGAGTACCAATGTTATTGTGTTTTCCAAAATCCATGTGTTAATCTTTAAAGTAGAAGGCTTCACTTGAAAATGGAAATCTCTTTCACACAGTAAGATGAATCTTCCTCAAAGACCATGCTCAAGAAAGAACTAATTTTGTGGTATATACGAAGTGTATTTATAGCAAGACCATACATTTTAAAATAAAAGAAATGTGCTAAAATATTTAGAGAAAAGAAACTATTCTAATTTCCTGCCATATTAGCATTTGTAGATGGCTTTCTTTAATCTTCTAGGGTTTGGAATGTGAAACAGAACAGATAGTGTTGTTTTATACACATTATATTGTTAAGAAAAGAAACAACTTACATAAGAATTATTTCTAAAAGGTTATTTTATTCTACTTTGAATGATTTGATTTTCTAAAACCATTAAAGATAAAGAGAAAATAAAAGCCAGGAACCATAAGTGTTTATTCTTTATGCTTTTAAGTAGTTAAATTGTGTATGACAATATACCTTTCAAAATAATTATTTACTAATGACATATTTGGGAGAAGACCATTTTGTTCTAGAAATCACACAAGATTAACAAGGCAACACATAAAATTTTGAATATCATTAATTATTTATTATTATTACTAATTACTAATTAGTAAATGAACTATTATTACTAAAATTATTCCTAAAATTTATAGGGGGCTTATAAAATGTTTTTTCCCCTTTACACGCATTGCAATTTGGTTGTCTTAAAACATATAAGAGATCCTAGAACGCCTGGGTGGCTCAGTTGGTTAAGCGGCTGCCTTAGGCTCAGGTCATGATCCCGGTGTCCTGGGATCGAGTCCCACATCGGGCTCCATGCTCAGCAGGGAGCCTGCTTCTCCCTCTGCCTCTGCCTGTGACTCTGTCTACCTGTGCTCGTTCTCTCCCTCTCTCTGACAAATAAACAAAAACAAAAACAAAAACAAAAACAACAACATATAAGAGATCCTTATGTTACTCTGCTACATGAGAAAAAGGATTTATTTATTGACATAATACCATTGTTAATGTATCAACATATGACTTACTGTATCATTATTATGAAGAATAAGCCACTATATAAATAAGGCAATTAGGAAAGAATATTGAAAATGTAAATTAAAAATGAATGTTAAATGAATGAAAAGATGTAAAAAATTTTAAAAAATAATGTTTAAATAAATAATCACTGCTATGTACTTCATTTTTATTCTAAAAATGTTCTTTAACTAGAAAACATTAATTTTATACTAGGAAGCCCTAGTATAGCACTAAGGCTATTAACATCTTGAACAAAGTATGTTGTATGAACAAAGTATGACTGTCAGAGTTGAAGAGAGCATAAACAGGTCTGCTCTGATCACTATTGTAAAAATAATTGACAGCTGCTTCCTTAGGCACCACTGATAAAAATGATGATGGGGGTTCGGGGCACCTGGGTGGCTCAGTGGGTTAAAGCCTCTGCCTTCGGCTCAGGTCATGATCCCAGGGTCCTGGGATAGAGCCCCGCATTGGGCTCTCTGCTCAGCAGGGACCCTGCTTCCTCCTCTCTCTCTGCCTGCCTCTCCGCCTACTTGTGCTCTCTATCAAATAAATAAATAAAATATTTTAAAAAAATGATGATGGGAGAATCTAATGTAGAAATATTGTTGATGAAGTGAAAATTTGGAGAAACTTCAAGAATACAAATTTTTGAGGTTGGTGGTGGGTATTAAGGGGGGCATGTATTGCATGGAGCACTGGGTGAGGTGCATAAACAACGAATTTGGAACACACACACACACACACACACACAAATTAAATTTTTTTTTTTTTTAAATTGAGTTTTTTGGAGCAGAAAGAATCAAGCTTCCATGAAGCATATAGGGAATATATGAGCAGGAATGGTCTTGGTATATAATCAGTGGTTCCTGAAATTTAGTTTCAGAATTCTGTCAATAAAGCCAAAGGCAATGGAGGGAAACATATGAAATCAAATGACCATTGGAAAAACTCACTGTGAAAATTAGGCAGACCTCAGATCTTTGCCTGACCAGCCCTTCTCTGAGTAGGAATGTGCTTTGGGAAAATAACTGAGTCAGTGAGGACAAAAGCTTAAAACTTTTAAAAGTCTAAGCAAATTTTATTATGCAATAGTCTTGTTTATGTTGAGGTATAATGAAGTTTTTGTAGGACACTGATAGCAGTGATGGCAACTTCTTCATTGCACACAACCATTACAGTGTTGAACAGATAATCTTATACAAATATCCTATTTCCAGCAATTACTGCCTTTGGTAAGAGCTCTAGCAGCATAGGGGAGTTTATTGGTAGTTGAGATGTCTACCAACCTCAAAGGGGAGAGATAAGTTCCCACTTCAATGTTATAACAGAAGAAATCAGTGCTGGACCTTGGGCAGGAACACCCACGATGATTTTACCTGACTACAGAATGAAAATAGCAGCATTTAAGGGAAATTTCTCTAGATAGTCAATATTCTGGATGCCTCCAGCTTTGTGACTATACCGGGAATGCAGAACGTTACTCTGAACCACCTGCTTATGGTAGTAGTTATGAACTTACAAATTTTCAAAAGATGACTGTTCTAAATCATGGATCAAACAGTGAGATGGATTAAATGACATTTGTCATTTGTATAAACTCCTGAACGATTTTTGCCAAATAAAAAGGAGAGAGGGGCCTGAATTTTCTTCAATTTGAGCACATAAATGACCTAATTATATTCTTTGGATCACTGAGTGAAGGTGGAGATTGAGATTTTTTATTGTACCTTAATTCTCTAAATCAGGACATCATAGTATGAGAGTAAGAAATTAAATATCAGTAAATGTTAAGGATTCAAAGCCATTTCTCTTTTATTCTAAAGTCTTTATATTCTCATGATTTCATATTCTCTTTGAAATAAAAGAACAGAAAGAAAAATGACTTGTTCAATTGATAATAGCTTGAATTTCAGAAAACCTTAATTCCTTAGATAGAGTACTAGAAAAGGGTGTGGAAGAAACATTGAAAGTCACTGATGCTTGGCAGATGATAGTGATGACAAAATAGCAACAATAAGTGTTTCAACCTTTCAAAATGTTTTTATGATGACATGAAAGCCTAGCACTAGTGCCACCTAGGAAAAAAAGGTCTATTCAAGGTCTGTTTTGAAAGGTCTATTTGAAGTGGACAGACTGTAACTGTTTTCTGGAAATGTTCTGTTATACATTGGTTATAGTGCAACCTATATAGGAAACCTAGATTGTATCAGTTATATTATAAATCTTGTGTTTCATAATTATCATTTATTTAATTTTTATAACACTTTGTACAGAACATCTGTTCCTTTTTTCTGTTTGCTTGTTTTTTTCTTGTTTCTTTAGGTGCCTTACCATCATACATTTTTCATGTTTTTAAATGTTCCTGTAGAAGCTTACATTTATATGACAAAACTATGTGAAACTGTGCTGCTTCAGTTTTTTTTTTTTTTTCTTCCCTAATTTTCCTTTCTCTTGTCCTCAAACTTTGTGGATCTTGTTATGTTGCAGCTACTGTTGTATCTGGACCTTTCTTGCATACAGGTAACTTACTCACTACTGATTAAGTCCCTGTTCCTCTATTGATGTGGATTTCCCTCACTGTAATTTCTTACTTCATTGTAGAACAGGCTGAATAGATTAGTTGTATTGAGTGGATATATGATAATTGATAGGCTGTGCTTCTCTTATATTCTATCTATTTGCATCTTAAGAATTCCACTTGACCAATGGGGGGGGACTTGAGAGATTTTACCAATTCAAATTCCAATATATTGCAATAACTATTCATACACAACACTTTAATTATGGCATTGGGCATAAACGTCACACTGAAAATGACAAAGGAGATCTCAGGTGTTTACTTTCTCAGGAGCAGTCATTCCCTTAGTTATAGCAGTCATTCTGTTGATCTTTGCCTGACCTGATGTTGGTTCATCCACTGTACTCAGTCCATTTTCAAAGGAGTGTCCAATTGGATTTTATAGTATTTGATCAACCAAAAGAATTCAGAATTAGTTAAATATGTCATATATAAAATTTATATCTACTATTAAATATTTATGTGGTTCATGAAGGATTGTGCTGGCTACTTCTGGGTAATTTGGAGTAGTTTATTCATGTGGTCTAGGAGGAGAGATATAGTTGGACATTTGGGATGAGACTTTCTATTCAGCTAAAACTGGGAAGGACATGGCCAAACATCAAAGATCTGAGAGTATATCTCAACTATTACATGTAATTTTTTTCTATGTTCTAAATATTTTATATGACATGATTGACCATGTTGTAATTATTTGGTGGTTATATTCATGAATAATTTTGAAAACTATTTAAAATAAAACAAAACAAAACAAAACAAAACAAAAAACTTGAAAGAAAGAAATTTACAGTGCTTCTGTCACTATCTTCACCTCTCTTAAAATAAAAATCTGTCACAACAGGTGTGACTTTTTGCTGCCAAAAAGATAATAATGGTAGATCATCTACAGTTATGGCCACCAATAATACCTCCTATCCTTGTACTAGTATGCCACTTCTCCTGTAAATAAGTGGTGCCACTCTTCCCACAGAAATTTCTCTTCCTGAGAACATAGGCTGGTACTTGGGTTTTATTTTGGCCAATAAAATGTAGTGGAAGTTATCCTGTGTGACTTTTCTACCTAGGTCTTAGGAGGTCTTATAGATTTCATCCTCTTGGGATCTGGGCACTATGAACAGAAGCTTGGGTTAGATTAATGAATAATGGGAGGTCAAGGAGAGAGACCGAGAGGAGAGAGAGAAAATAAAGAACCAGGGGAGCCTGCGTGGCTCAGTGGGTTAAGCCCTCTGCCTTTGGCTCAGGTCATGGTCTCAGGGTCCTGGGATTGAGACCTGCATAGGGCTCCCTGCTCAGCAGGGACCCTGCTTCCTCCTCTCTCTCTGTCTGCCTCTCTGCCTACTTGTGATCTCTGCCTGTCAAATAAATAAAATCTTAAAAAAAAAATGAACCAGTCAGATTCTAGATATTCTAGCCACTCCAAACTGGGCCATGAAGCTCTTTTGGATATTCCAGCCCCAGGCATTTTTCAGGTGACTTCATAAGAGTGACTTCAGCAAATATAACATGGAAAAATACTGTGCAGCTGAGCCCAGTCATCCTACAGAATCATTATTAAAAATACATTTTGATTGTTTCAAACTAATAAATTTTAAGGTCTCTTATCACACACTAATTGAACGATTACCAGTACAATAATTCTCTCTCTCTCTCTCTCTTTTTTTTTTTCCTTTTTTTACTGAGGATGCCAAATTCTGGTGTAATGACAGCTGTCAAACTTTTTTTCAATCCTTTTTCTGTTCCCTTTTTCTCCCTAGGGAATGCTTCTTTTGGCAATTTCTCCAAATCTTGAAGTATGGCACAGGTCACTGTTATGTCCCCTCACTCAGGATGAAATGCTGTGTTTTACCACTCTCTCCCTGCATAATTTCTTCTTAGTTGATATTAAACTATTAGTTTTCCTTTATTTATTTTCATATATTTCTGGACACCTGAATGTAGGCATTGTGATTGGTTTTATAAATCAAAAGGATGACTTATTCCTGAATTTAGGAATATTACAGCTTAGTGGAAAATACATATCAACAAAACTATGCTAAAACAAATATAATGACAATGATAATAATAAAGAAGTTTGCATGACATTGTTTATACTAAGTTCTAGACACTTCTATAAGATATTTACATCTATTTCATACATTTCACAAGTTATAGAGATTATATAATGTGACCAAGGTCAGTGAATTTAGTATAGTATAAGACAAGAGAAAAAAATCTTCCTGGGAATCAGAAGACTCACATTTAGAAGTGATAGCTGAACTGGACCTTAAAGTATTTAATATTAATGTGGATAAAAACACCAGGAAGAAAATTGTTATGTGATTCTGAAAATGTATGCCTCATTCTGGGAACTGAAAATCAGCAAGAAGGTCATTTGAAATCAGGGATAAAGGTTTTTGAATTTCACAATGTTCGTTACCTAAGTTATTGTTACCAGCATGCTTCACAGCAGCCAATTTATTTATTAAGTTAATACTTGTAGTATGCATAAACAAATGAATGTATAGTGTGCTATGGTTTATTTGGGGCTTTGGAGATTAGATTTCATTGATCGTGAAATTATTTTAAACAATATGTAAATGAGTAAATTTCATTTGGAGGGGTAACTGACTTGACAGTGATGATTTGAAATGTGGCTTTGATATTTCCTCAGTATTATTATGAACTTAAAATGACAAACTTTTTGACTTTGGCAAATATTATTTGAAAACAAAATAAGTTTCAGAAGGTAGCTAGTTAACACAGAGTAAAAAAAAAAAAAAAAAAAAAAAAAGCATAAAATATTTACCCAAGCTCTGTCCAATGAAGTAGAACACCCAGAAAATTAGTTTCACATTCTTAGTTAAAATGGAGATATAGGGGCGCCTGGGTGGCTCAGTGGGTTAAAGCCCCTGCCTTCGGCTCAGGTCATGATCCCAGACTCCTGGGATCGAGCCCCGCGAAAGAGCCCCGCATCGGGCTCTCTGCTAGGCAGGGAGCCTGCTTCCGCCTCTCTGCCTACTTGTGATCTCTATCTGTCAAATAAATAAATAAAATCTTAAAAAACAAATGGAGATATAAAGATACATAATCTATTCATTTTTATTGACTGTTAGCTCACTATTTTTTTAAATGTTTATTTATTCATGAAAGATAGAAAGAAAGGCAGAGGGAGAGGGAGAAACAGGCTCCCTGGAGAGTAGGGCCTGATGTGGGACTCAATTCCAAGACTCCAGGATAATGGCCTGAGCCCAAGGCAGACGCTTAACTGACTGAGCCCCCCAGGCACCCCTGTTAGCTCAATAATTGATTTTGCCTCTCATAATGTATACTTTTCAATAGTTCTGGCATAATATTTAGATTTTCTATAGTAAATTAGAATTTTGTTTAATTATTGAACTTTTGTGTGATTTTGTTGCTTTATCTCTTGAGCTAGTATCTAATGATACAAATCAATTATTTAATAAAATTGAATTTAGGGACTAGGTACCAAATGAAAATTAATTTACAGAATTTTAGCCAACCTTCTTTGAAGACAGGATAGAATAGGCTCTTTTCCTCCCTGTAGTAGAAAATCTCTTCCAAATACAAATACCTAAGCCTAAATAAGCCTCATGTGCTGCCATCAAAGAAGAAAGGGATATATGCTGTATTTTACTGAGCATCTCCTATACACCAGATACTCTACTCACTATGAGAACATAAAGCAAATGATGCTATTCCTTCTAACAGTGCAGACCAATGACATTTACAGGTTTAATAACAATCTGTTCAAAGTTAATCAAATAACCAGAGGGGAAGGCAAATTTTTAAAACAGGCTTAAAAGTACAAGACCAATATTCTTCCCAATGCATTTAGGAGTTTTCCAGACAATATTATGGCTAAACAGTCACTTCCACCAATAAGACACTAGACAGGTTTTAAGTTGGGCAAAGAAAGGAAGAACCCAGAAAGAAAGCTATAAACCCATAAACACCTTTTTCTAAGAGGTAGAAAATTTATTCCATTTTAAGACTGAGAGTGTGGTCTAGAAGAAAAACATTGTATTGCTTTATACAAATAGTTCAAAATAAGATAAAGAATAGGCAGTCTATGACCAACTGCCTTTCTGTATCATACGAGATCAAGCTCAAAAAAGACTGTTTTTCCCAGTAATTCATATATTACCTATAGACTTTGGCAATTATTAATAAAAACACAAACATATTTAGAAATAGCACTTAAAGTATATTAGCTAAGAGTAGTTAGTCAAAATAATAAATCTTGACTTAAAATAATTTTTCCACAAGACCATGAATGATTTTAACTCCATTGAAATTCTTATCTAATTATTAAAAGGAGCTGTACATAGGAAAAACACTTGTGAAAGTCACAGCTGAGAAGAGCCCTCTTGAAATACTTAAATTTAATCAGAAGACTATAGAACACATACTATCTCATTCATCTTCCCACAACACCAAAAGGGCTCCAGAATTATTACAGTGGGTTATAGATGCTTAGTGGAGCTCTAAGAGTGAATCTTAATTGTGAAGGATTTGAGAATGGAAAAAGTAAATTTGGAAAGGAATATAAGCTAATGCTTCTAAAACTTTAATGTACATATAAATCACCTGGGAATCTTGTCAAAATATAGATCCTGATTTAGTTGGTCTGGGGTGGAGTTCAAAAATTCTGCACTTCTAACAATTTTGCCGGTAATGTTAGTGGTGTTGGTTCAAGGACCAGTCTTTGAATAGCAAAAGTATAGAGCACTCATTTAAGGAAGGTTCATGTAAAAGGGTTAGAGAGAGATGGTGGATCAGTGAAGGATAAGTTCTAGAGACAGATTTTTTTTTTTTTTAAGCTGGGAAAAATAACACCATGTTGACACACCTGTGAAAAATGTGATTATGTAATAGAGACGACAGAATTCTGAGAATGTTGTGTTTCATTGTGAAAGAGGGAATGAAAAAAAAGGCAAAGAGAATATATTGGCTTTAGTTACCAATGAACAGTTCAATTTGAGTGGCAGAATTCAGAAAAATGGATACAAGTATGAGAATCTGCTAGCGATATGGAAGTGGAAACACATTTTCTTATTGCTTTGATTTTCTTAGGCATAAAGAAGTTTAGATTGAGGGTAGAGAATAGATGACTGAAGTTTGAAAAGAATGTATAAAGTAATGAGAAATGGTCTAAGATATGAAGAAGGTGGACGGATTAGACAAATGTAATTCAATTGCCAAGCAGCACTGAGGATTCACTTGAGATTTATGTCATGATTTTTAACCATGTGTCAAGATGGTTGTGTTTTATCCAGCTATTTTCAGTTGTGTGGGTATAGGTTAAGAACCAGAGGAGAATGAATTAAATCAGGATGGAATTTTCTCCTATGATCATAAAGAAATAACAAATTTAATGGACAAAAAATATAATGCTTATAAAAGTTTTTTTTTTTAATGGATTGTAAACTAGAAAAGGAGAAGGAAAGATATAAAGGGAGGTAAAAATAGTGAAAAGTTGAGAAGATTAACAAACCTTAGTGTCAGGGTGAAAGTTGTGTTGGAATTAGGGTACCAGAAAGAGTGAGCTGGACAGATAGATGATAATGGTTAGAAGTTCAGAAGGTTGAAATTGAGTTTATAGATACGTTGAATTTAGTGGTAATCATGAATTACAGTGTATAATCGTAGGAGAGAATGGCTATTTAAAGCTAGAGGAAAAATACAATGGGATGAGAGAGCTCAAATACTAATGATCAAAATGTTGGAAGAATCATTTATGTGGATACTTCTATCACTAGTGATGAGACAAATTGAAGCAAAATTAGTGAGGGAAGGAAAAGTGACTAGACTCCTACAGATTAATAGAGATGTGGGTAGGCAAGGTCTTATATGAATATTATTACTCAATCTTGATTCTTCCTAGAAAAAGAGTAAACTTATCTCAAGAATGGGGACCTTTCCCTTAATCTTTAAAGCTAGATGATAGGACATCTAGAGCAGTGAGAGCTTAGTGCACAGTCTTTCTTGATCTGTTTTGTTTAGATCAAGAAGATGAGAAGATACAGTTTTGTTTACATGTTGCAACCTTTATCAGAACAAGGTGGAAATTAATAGATTGATCACATTTATTTAAGTGTAATAAAAATACATGAGCTAACACTTACAAAACACTTTTTATACTCCAGGTAATATTTCAAATGCTTTATATGGACTAAGTGGAAGCATAAGAAATTAAAGAAATAGGCTAAAGTCACACATCTATTAACTCATGGAGCCAACACTGAAACTGATAAGGTTTTGTCAATTAATACATGCTTATAATACTTAGGAAATACTGTCCTGAATTTTGGAAACTGCTTTACAGGGAAATATATATATAGTGATATACATATTTATATATTTGATGTTATTTTATGTGTGTATATATATCCATATACATAAATGTATACATATATGTTATTAAACTGTTTTTAGAAATAGGTTAATTTGCAATAAGATTAATTTATTAATGAGATTAATTTCCCCTTATAGCCATACTATAAGTATTCAAAGTTTTTAATTTGATATAATACACATAAACTATTCTAATTTGGGAGGTAGAAGAATGATCCTTGGCAGTTATTTAATCTAAACTCTTATTTTATAAATGGGACTGAACTTTCTTTATTAGTTCTTACCAGAGCATAGTACAGAGCCTGGAATATAGTAAGCACTGAAGTATTGATGGTTGAGTAAAATATACACTGTTCCTCCCAAAAAAGACAAACACTTCAGATGCCCAGACTCAGCCATTCCAATGCTCAACAAGACATTCTCAAAAGCTTGATTTTTTCTTTTTTTTATTTTAAATGTCATATATACAAATAGAACTTGGCTGCAGCAGCATGTGAAAGTGAATTGGATAAGAAAACAAGAAACCCTGGTTTGGTAATAAGACATGACTGCTTCTTGATTGGATAGATGTAAATCATTGAACCTGTGTCTACATGTGTTTGTAAGTGCAATTCTTAGTTAACAATTCAAAACTGTTGAGTCAGATAAAAACAATAATGATAACCAACATATTGGCAGCTTTATAAGCAATTACCCGTGTTGTTAACTCATTTAATCCTCAGTATAAGAAAATTGAAGGCACAAAATATAACTAATTTGCCCAAGGTCCAGTTGCTTGTAACAAGAGTAGTATTAATGAGAGCGCAGTCTAGATCCAGAGGCTAATCTCTCACAAATGGAATGTTTTTGACGTTAGTATGTAAAATGACTTTAAATTTTATATCTTTCAAATTCCAATATTTGTATAAACTTAAGGTATAGTAAAATGAAACATCCACTAAGCCAGAAATCCACCCTTTTCATACAAAAGAACTATTCACAATTAAATTTAAACTTAATTGATTAAATAGCTTTTAAGTCACAAAAACAGACAATTCACACAATGTGGATTATAAAATGATGAAAAATATGGACTTAATTGGAATGGAGAATCTTCACAAGCCTTGACAGATTTTAAGATTTTCACTGTTTTCTTAGGAGGAAATGAAAATTTTTATTAATACCTTACAGATAACTTTAAGTAACAGGCATAGAGGTCAAGGGTATATTTGGCTATGAAGTTAGATTATCAAAGGGTTAAAAAATTCTTAATGGATAATTATTGCATTCTTTAAGAGAGACATAGGAAGAGTTGAAGGAAATATAAAGAGTTTTCATTCAGCCAATCAGAGTTTGATCCAACTCAGTTGGATGCACCAGCGAACCAACAAATATTTTAAGTAAAATATTTGTGTTATAACCAAAAATCTTGAATGAGATCTCTTTAACCAGCTGTTAGCCTGCCTATTAAAATAACTTTAGTAGAATTCCCATAAAATATTTAAACAAGAACTCCTTTCTCATGGAAATTCTGAGTTACCAGTGAGATGCTTATCTAATAACTTGTGAACATTTAGAGTACTCTCTTTACATGCTCACGTGTCTATTCATGAGCACAAGGGATGATTTTTATTTTGCTATCATTGAATCATTCATCATCACATTTTAGACAATAGTTTTTGGGGGAATAGTTTCTTACATCTTCAGAAAATTCCTGACATAAAACGTTTGAAATCTAGTGATTCCCATTGGTCAGGAGCGAGCTGACCCATGACCTTGGAGCTCTTCAGGAGCTGTCCCAATATGGGGATGTGCGATAGAATTTGAAGTACAAATTCTAAGAACTTCACTTACAATAACAGTAGTCATTTACATTCTATCTAGAACTTCGAAATATGTAATGTCTATAAATATACTTAGAAAGACTTAATGTGAATATTTCTTAAATTATTTGACCAATTTAATTTTATTTCAAACATAATGACAATAATATCTTTTACATTATATTACAATATTGAATTTTATATGGAAGGAGAAAAATCTGATATGTAATAATTTGGTGACAAAGTTGAATAATGAGGGGAACTTACCAGATATATGTTGGAGTAAATCTACCCACATTTAAAACATAACAATATTGCATTATGAAAAGAAAAATACATTAAAAATATAGAAAATATGAGGATTTAATATATGACCAAGTTTGTATTTCAACTAAGTAGAGAAAAGTGAGTTAATGTAACAAATGGGGCCATAGTAATTTATTTACGAGGAAGAAAAAAATTCATGTCTACAACAAACCACAAATAAAATGAAATTTCAGATAGTTTCAGTTGTTTAATTGAGTAAGTATAGAATAAACATCTTAGAAATTTTAGTAGTAATAGGTAATTTTAGCTAACACATTAACTCTGGGAGAAAAAGTTGAAGAAATTAAAATTATTTAGTAATATACAATATAAAATGATTCAGAAACATGACAAATTATTTTCAGATAACACAGCAAATAAAGGATAACACCTACACTTTACAATAAAAGTTTATAGATTATTTAGGAAAAGATAATAATGGGAGAGTGGGCAAGTATATAAATAAGCACTTCAATAAAGAGATTATCCATTTTCACAAATGGGTGAATATGCTCAAATTTACCAGTAATTAAGGAATAGTGCATTAAAAAATGAGATATTATTTTTCATTCATCAGATTTATCCAAGCATAAATAAATGCATCAATGGATGCATGAAGGAATAAACAAAATTTAAAATAGTTTATGTTGAGTGGAATGACAAAATGAATAAACTCAGATTACTATTAGGAATGCAAATTTTAGAGTCATTTTGAAAAACAGCTTCTTAATATATATTGTTATAAATACAAATATTTTGACCCAACAAACATACTCATTAAATCTGCTTCATAGGTAAAAACAGCAAAACATAAGAATATGTACAAAACAATGATCATTACAGTATTATTGATAGAAGAAAAATCTGGAAACACAGTGAATATTCATTCATTAACAGATGCTGGAATAATCCTGGTTTATCCACTCAGTGAACTATTATGACCTGTAATGCTGTCATTATGCCAAGAGGAAAAAAACCCATTTTTGTAAAGTAAAATTGACAAAAATAAACACAAATGTATGTACACATTATTATAAGATTATAAGTAGAGTGGCTTCAGATTGGAATATTTACACACACACATGCAAATATACATATGCATATACATTAAAATATATGAAAGTTTTATTTTATTTATTTATTTTTTAAAGTTTTGATTTATTTATTTGACAGACAGAGATCACAAGTAGGCAGAGAGGCAGGCAGAGAGAGAGAAAGAGGGGGAAGCAGGCTCCCTGCTGAGCAGAGAGCCTGATGTGGGGCTTGATCCCAGGACAATGGGATCATGACCTGAGTGGAAGGCAGAGGCTTTAACCCTCTGAGCAAACCAGGCACCCCAAAAGTTTTATTTAAAAAATGTTAGTTGTGAATATCTTAATAGGGTAATATTTCAGGAAATGTCAAGTTTCATTCTTAAATTTTTTGTAATAGTTGAGTTCACTTAACATAAAGAAATAGACATGAACAGACACTTCTCCAAAAAAGACATACAAATGGCTAACAGACACATGAAAAAATGTTCATCATCATTAGCCATCAGGGAAATTCAAATCAAAACCACATTGAGAGACCACCTTACACAAAATAAAGAAGACAGTAAACAGCAAGTGTTGGAGAGGATGTGGAGAAAGGGGAGCCCTCTTACACTATTGGTGGGAATGCAAGTTGGTGCAGCCACTTTGGAAAACAGTGTGGAGATTCCTTAAGAAATTAAAAATAGAGTTTCCCTATGATCCTGCAATTGCACTACTGAGTATTTACCCCAAAGATACAGGTGCAATAGTAAAAAAGGCCACCTGTACCCCGATGTTCATAGCAGCAATGGCCATAATTGCCAAACTGTGAAAAGAACCAAGATGTCCTTCAATAGGAGAATGGATAAAGAAGATATGGTCCATATATTCTATGGAGTATTATGCCTTCATCAGAAAAGATGAATACTCAACTTTTCTATCAACATGGTCGGGACTGGAGGAGATTATGCTGAGTAAAATAAGTTAAGCAGAGAGCCAATTATCATACGGTTTCACTTACTTGTGGAGCATAAGGAATAGCACAGAAGACTTTGGGAAATGGAGAAGAGAAGTGAGTTGGGGAAGATAAAAGGGGGAGACAAACTATGAGAGACTGTGGACTCTGAGAAATAAACTGAGGGTTTTGTGGGGGTTGAGGGGTTGGGTGAGCCTGGTGGTGGGTATTATGGAGGGCACGTATTGCATGGAGCACTGGGTGTGGTGCATAAACAATGAATTTTGGAACACTGAAAAAGATTAGATTAAATTAAATTAAATTATAAAAATAAATAGTATATGAACAATTAGAAAAAGTGCTATTTTTGCAAAAAAAAATAAAGGAAATATATAAGGAAATCTAGTCTCTGAACTGAGGATGACTGTGTGAACTTATTCTTGGTCATCCAGAAAGAGCCATGGAAGACCAAAAGAGAAAGACCTGCTTAAAAATGAATACCTCAACAAGCAGAATTAAGAGGACCACATAATAATTGATTCTAAATTCCAAAAGGTTCATTTTATATTGTTACTTTTATAAATGGACTCTAATTTTAAAGACTAACTTTTAATTTCCATAGTTAAAGGGTAGGAGAATAGATTTTTTAAAAAAGAGCTAAAATAAATTAATCCCATTTAAGAAAGGAGGCTGTTTTTATAATTTCTCTCTCCACTGTGACCTAGTAATCATGCTATTATATAGCAGTCAAACTAGGCAATCAGTCAGCTGGTAAGCCATAGCCACAACCCTGGTCACAGAAAACACAGCTTACCAGTGGATCTCTTTTATTACCTAGAGAAGCATTTTTCTTTTCAATTTAAACAGAGTGAAGTTCTCATCACATATTGAGAGTCTATCTAAGAAAACATATAAAATAAAACAAACACAAAAAGTTGACATAAAAAGTTCAAATAGATGTGGATAAGAATCAAGATTTACTCTGAAAGATTTATGCTCCAAAGTTTAGCTTTCAAGGTTTTTATTAGAGAATAGTAAAAAGTCTCCCATATTAACAAGTGACTTGTGTTGTTTTAAGGTATTTGTAATAATATCTGTAAGAAATGAAGTTTAGTATTATTTTTGGAATATAATTAGCAAAGGACTACTTTATTTGAAGCAACATTTAAGTAGTATTCATTATTTCATTTATTAACAATAATATGATAAATATGCAAAATATTGTCACACATTGGAGACTAATAAAATTAATGTCCTCTACCAAAAGCATATCTAACATCCTTTTTATGAAGACATGTTAAAATAAGCTATGTAAATGAGTTTCTGATTTTCAAGAAGTTTTACAGAGAAAGATCTCACAGAGGAGAAAAGAATACAGAGTAAATGGTTAAAAAAAAGATCCTGGAAATATACAGGTTTCCAATTATGGGATGAATGTTATGAGAATATAGGTTACAGCATAGGGAATATAGTCAATGGTATCATGATGTGTTGTATGGTAATAGATGATAGCTATTCTTGTGGTGAGTATACCATAACATATACAGCTACTGAATTGCTATGTTGTACACCTGACTCTAATATAACAGTTTCAACTATATATCAGTAAAAACATTTAAAAACAAAAAATACAAAAAAGTTACTATAGTATGATTAGAAATAGATTAAGAATAGAAAAACGGGAATGCATCAAAGTGAAAACAACAATTTGATTTAGTTGGACTAGTAATACCATTAATAATTTTTTTATATATTTTTTATATTTGCCAATTTTCTAAGCTTTATTTTCTAAAATAGTCATTTATTTATTTTTTATTTTTCAAAGGAAGAAAAGTAATAGTCATTTAAATTATATGTAATTTTCTGTCACAATGTACATGCCTAGTAACAAGTCACAGAGCAAAAGTCCTACAGTGGTATGCAACATAAAATGATTAAAACCCTTATGTAAGTGGAAAAACAGAAATCCTGGACTATTTACCTAGATAAACTCAGAAAAGAAAATTTGAATTTAAAAAAGTCAACAGCTAGTTTAACAGTTTATTATTAGTCTAAAACTGAGGGTCAGAAGAAAAATTTTTAAATGTCAAGTTCTATAATCAATCAAAGAGGTATATACATCTGATGAAGTCTTTTATTGTAAAAAGTGATTGCTGGGCATTGGTCTACAAAGTTTGTTTTAGATTTTTAAATTACAGACAAATTGTCTGTGAAATAATGATTGCCTGAAACTTTTTTTTTTTAAGATTTTATTTATCTATTTTTCAGACAGAGATCACAAGTAGGCAGAGAGGCAGGCAGAGAGAGAGAGGAGGAAGCAGGCTCCCTGCAGAGCAGAGAGCCTGATGCGGGGCTCGATCCCAGGACCCTGGGATCATGACCTGAGGTAAAAGCAGAGGCTTTAACCCACTGAGCCACCCAGGCACCTTGCCTGAAACTTCTTTAAATGCATACAAAACCTAGTTTATAGCTGAATTGTGGAAAGTTGCATAAGTTTTTGTTTTCTTACAATTATTTCAGTACACTCCCAAACTTTTCTTTTCTTTTCTTTTTCTTTTTTTTGGGGGGGGGTGTGGGTAAGCCTAGAAGCTTGGCTTTCTGTTCTTGGTTCCGAAGTTTAGAAATAGAGGTTTGCCAATAAATGTTTCTTAAATTGACTTCTTTTGCTTGGACTCACTTAAATAATTTTAAGTAACTATTAAAACAGGCAACATTTAACTAAATACTTACCCAATAAAAGGCAGCATGCTATACAAACAAATAAATATCCCACAATAATTCTTTGAGCTATTGTATATCAAGTGAAGATTCTGTGCAGCTAAAATTTACATAAAACCAAAAGTAATAGTAGCTTACAGCAGAGAGATGCTTATTTCTTTAATAACTGGAGAATTTATATGATGGTTTTGTTCCATAAAGTCCTCATAGACTCAGGATCCTTCCAACTGACAGTTCCATGGTGAGGGGGTGGGATGGTAGGGGAGTGTGGTTGAGGTTGGGAAGGAAGGGTAGGAAGATAGAGAGGAGGAAGAAGAAATCAAAAAGAGGTAAACCTGATATACCCAGAAATATGTAACAGCTTTCATTTGTTAGAACACAACCACATACATAAATACAAAGGAAAGAAAAAACAAGAAATATAATTTTTGTTTTGGAAGATCATATACTCTGAAAAACTTTATGGATAAAAATATATATTGTTGGACAACTAGCATATTTATCAATATACATTAAAGGGACATAATCAAGAGGTGAAAAATTATAATTTCTCAAAGTTGATATAATTAATAAATGGTTAAGTACATTCAAATACAGAAAGTTTAACTGCAGATACAGTTTTTTTCTTTAAAAATACTTTTTAAATTTAGAAATTCTGATGACTTTATATTTGGGTGATTTTTATACTATGTGTTACGGTTACCAAGATTATAACGGGAATGAATGATAAAAAGTGAAACACAGAAAACCTCTCCAAGAGTAATACCTTAATTCTACCAACCAGACATGACAGTTGCTACTGATTTGGGGTACATTATCTTTTAATCCACTTGTCATTGTGTGTGTTCTTCATAGCGTATCAGGAACAAAGAGAAATGAAAGCTTTAGAACATCAAGTGATAGTTATAAGTTGCACTGCATAATTAATTTCTGGCATATATCCATATTATGTATACAGATCTTGCAACATATTCCATTTGTATTGCTTAAATAGATAATCAATAAAGAAATGTAAACTATAAAAATAGTGGATATTAAATGATAGATGAAATGGAGAATGCAATTATTGCATTGAAATAAATGATGCTGAGTTATAAAGACTACATTTATTTTGAGAATCCAAATATTTCATTAGATGATTTGACATATATTTCAATTCAGAATATTTTTGCTAATACCAAGGAAAATGTGATTACATGCATTACTCACCAAACCTGAATAAATGTGCTTTGCAGCTTCTTGACAATAAGTGATTAGATAAATTCAAGGTAGTTGTGTTAATATCTACTTGTTCCAAGAGAACTTATTGGAAAGAAGTCTGTGGACTGTAAACAAGAAAATTAGTTTATTATGTAAAAACACTCAAAGCATACAATTTAAACAAATGGTTTTTGTTCTTTATAGTGATGGTGATGTGATATTTACAGTTTCCACTTTAAAATTTGATGATTGAATTACAGTCCTTAGTAATTTAGAGTATGTATTTGATGTGACTAATGTCTATGACTATCTGGATTTTCAGTAATCTTTTGTGTACAGTAATCTTTAATGACATATTTAAGATATTTTTGTTAATATATCTGATATTTTATTTCCAGTAGTCTAGTTTGATCCTCTTTTTGAACACGAGGGAATGAAAATTATATTGTCCCATTCAATTTGATGTTAATTTTAAGGAATCCAAGTATGTGTCTCCCAAGCACATAAAATGTGAAAATTTTAAGCTTTCTTGCAACATGGTGGGAATATGTGACTATTTCTGGCCAATGGGCTATAAAAAAAAATTAGTAGGTATCATTTCTATACTAGAATATAGAATACTAGTTAGGAGTGTCCCATCTTCTCTCTTCCTGAGTTGTAGAAAATGGCAATCATGTTGTTGAACCTAAGTCAACCTGGATTTATGGGTAGCTATTTAGAGCATTGTTCCTAATCATTGTCTAACTTTCTTGTGTTGGACATTTAGTATAGATGAAAGAACAAAAAAATAAGCTTTGTTGATTTAAGACATTGATATTTTGATTGTTAATTTTTCTGGCACTGAAACTAACATAGTTTGATTAGTACAGCTTGAAACAATTGAAGATTTAAGTTTTATTTTTTAAATTTAGTCTCTTAAATCATAGAAAAAAAGTTTTAATCATTGAAAAAAATGTTTTCAAATGATTTTTGAAAAGAGTCTCTTAATCATAGGAAAAAAAACCAAACAGAACAGTTTCTGGTGTGGATCCAGTAATTTCCTTATTATTGGTTTATACAAATGTAATTAAAATGAGTTATAAATAAGATAAGTAAGTAAAATATAAACCTTATTGTTCTACACACAGCTAATAATTTACTTAACACAGTATTTTAGCATAATGTTTAAATAACTAGCATGGAATCAGAGAGATAATACATACACCTATTGAGTCACCAAAAAGTTTGCAAATTTAGTTACAATTATATTCAACGCTCATATCTAAAATTAAAATTCTTTTAACAATAGCAATGTCATGCTGTTGTTCCTTATTCAAACTTCTGGGTAACCAATTTTTATAGCCACTTAGAAAACCACAAATCAAAGAGAAAACCAAATTTCTCATTTGCTGCATAATTTTAAGGGACAAAATTCTAACTTTCAATTCAAAACCAAAAATTTGATTTTAAAGTACTAAAATTGAAAATAATTTAAGAAACTATGTTTTGTGTGTGAGTTTCTTGCTTTGAAGGCTAGATGTAGAATTAAAAAGGAGTAGCAGAGATGAATTCCTTCCTCATTATTTCAGGCAGTACAGTAATCTTTCATGACATATTTAAGATATTTTTGTTAAGAATTCTATTTTGTCTCAGGTATTCTAGTTCGATCCTCTTTCTGACCACAAGGGAATGAGAAATACATTGTCCCATTCAATTTGATATTAATGTCAAAGAATCCAAGTTTAAGAGTGGCATATTTAAAACTAAAGCAGTAGTAAGCTCCATTATTAAACCCTTCAGGTTTTCTCAGGTAGGCTTCTGTAAGAAGTAAACCCTCATGGCCTTAAGCATTCATTAAATATAAGAAATTAATTGCTTTCCTATGCATCTATAATGGTACATGTTATGTTCTATTCTTTAAAAAATGATAAAATAGTCAAACAATTTTCTAGATTGGTGGAATTGTGAAAGCCTTCAAGAATCACTCCATATTACCTATAGGATAAAATCCTATCCTCCTTCTTAAATGGCATATAAAAGCCTGCTTGACCTTGCCTTGGACACATTGCTCAGATTTGTCACCAGTCCCTTCATTATAACCAACAAAGAATTGCTTATAGTTTTCCCCAACAAAATGATGCTTCTAACTTATACTATTGAAATGTTTCTTTCTGTCAGTTCCATTTAACAGTTTAACATATATTCATCTCTTCCATGAAAGCGCCAGTGATCTCCTTCCCCAAGAGGAGGCTAGCTTATTGCCTGTTTTTCTTGTCCAGAAAATACCAGTCAGCTTCCCCATCCTTTTTATTGTCTTATGTTTTTCAGGGGCTGGAGAATCTGTGTATGGCAGTGGGCTTCCACCTGTACTTCATCCCTGTCTATCATGGTGAGGATATTATTAGTCATTTGGGAAGCTACATTGTGCCAAAGTTTAGCACCATGCCAAGGGGTGTCACCATCCCATTAACTACAACAGTGTAGCCCTTGTTGACATCTTACCAAGTGACACAAAGCTCATTCTGAAGACTGTCTTCTAATGCCACCTCTCATTCCAACTCTTACTTTGTGAGCCTTTCACCCTTCAACCAAAGTAAAAAGGATGGAGAAACAGACAAATGCAGCTTATCCATTTGGGAAGCAGTCTTAGGAGGCACAAGTGAATAGGGAAAGTGAGACAATGAAGTAAGGTAAAGAATGTGTCAATCATTTTGCCAGTGTGGGAAACTGGGCTGCAATAACAATGGGGACACCCTGAGACTCTCTAGGGGATGCACATCATAAAGGCCCCATCAGAACACAGGACTACCAATACCAGCCCCTATGGATTGAAGGCTTCTGCTGGTGTTGGTGTCTTAATTCCCCAGTTCCACTTGAGCCTACAGTGTTTGGTGGAGTAAGCTCCCAAAGTGCTGGAAAGTCTTGAGGCAAAGGATGTAAGATGAAGCTATCAGCCTGCTGGATACTCTGGACCATAGCTATAGCCAAATTTAGATGGGTTGAGCTGATAAAAGCATGGAATTTATAGTGTTTGCTATATTGTCTCATGACTTCTTTGCATAATGTCACATATTTATAACTATCTGTATTTATATTTTCCATGCTAGACAGAGAAATTTGAGAGAAAATTATGCATGACAGCCCCTGGCAAATGTTGTTCAGTATGATAACTGTCAACAAGTTCTACTGATGCGATTTCCCAACTGGTTTTTGAATTTGCCTTGCAAACTCTCCCTGGAACTTTATACATTTCCTTTTTGTTTTTTTTTTTTTCTTTCCTACCTGAGTACTAGAATACCCTTATAACTGATTTTCCTATTGTTTGTCTGAAAGACAGAGTTCTGCTTTTCTCAGAGACAATACTCTTTTCCCAGACTGAGGATGTCATAACCCATACATGCCCTTCCATGTACCGGTCAAGAGTCTGTGCGTTGGTGAGTTCACCAGTGTATATGACATGGTCATAGCTGCATCCCAGAAAACAATGTGGTCAAATTTAAATTGCATTTTCTGCTGCAATATAAATATAATTTTAAAATAAAAAATAATTAATTAATTATAAATAAGTAAAATTTAAAAATAAATATATTTTTATTATATAATAGAACAAGGAAAATATGAAAAGTACAATTCTTATATAAACAATTTTTATTTTACCTTCCAATCAACATTTGAATGTATATAAAATATAAATAAATTTTTTAAAGCTAAAAAAATAGAAATTTCACGAGAATAAGTTGACTTATTTCCCATACATTTAAATGTGTGTTCTGAGGCACCTGGGTAGCTCAGTGGGTTAAAGCCTCTGCCTTCGGCTCAGGTCATGATCCCAGGGTCCTGGGATTGAGCCCTGCATCAGGCTCTCTGCTCGGTGGTGAGCCTGCTTCTCCCTCTCTCTCTCTGCCTGCCTCTCTGCCTACTTGTGATCTGTCTGTCAAATAAATAGGTGAAATCTTTAAAAAAATATAAAAATAAAAATCTTAAAAAAAAAAAAAGGAATACATAACCTCCAGCCTCCCTTGCTATCCTAAGTTTCATGGATTAATGTTATTTTAATTCCTGGCCATAGTTCATGTCTCTATTGTGATTATTGTCAATTTACTTCCATGTTTGCTAGAGAACTTGCTCTAGGTTACCTTCAATTAAAAAAAAAAAAAAGTCAGTTGATGAAAAGGTTAATATTATGATGAGATTTTTTAACACTAAATGCTAAACCCACCAAGAGAAGAGAATATTACTGAAACTAGCCAGAGATGTAACCATGTAACAGGAAATCTGCAAGATAGGTAATCCACAGCCAGGTGATTAAAACATTACTAGACTGGACCCTGGAATTTGAGTACAAAGGTAGTAGAACTTAGTTTGTGTTAATGTTTTAGTGTGATTTTATGATTTTTGCCAGCGACATGTATATGAGGTATCAGAAACTGATGTTATCAGGGTGGTTTGCTAATGAGATAGAGTAAAGGAACAGCAAAACTCATTGGAGACTGTTCGGTCTGTCAAATCCAAAGTTCTATCAACATTGGTAGTGACATTTCAATAGTAACAGGAAATGTCTTCACAGATAGAGGTACTTTAAGTGATACTGGATTTTGAGTAAGTAGTCTTGGTTCATTCACTTTTTTTTTTTTTTTTAAGATTTATTTATTTATTTCAGCAGGGGGCCAGGCAGAAGGAGAGGCAGGGAATCTCAAGCAGACTCCATGCTGATTGTGGAGCCTGATGTGGATTTTGATTCCATGACCCTGATATCATGACCTGAGCTGACACCAAGAGTTGGACATGTGACTGAGCCCCCCACATTAGTTTAGTCACTTTTTTAAACACCTTACTTTAAGCAACTGATATTACTTCCTCATTTGCATTAAAACTGGTTATAAATACCAGTTTTCTCAAGCCATTATGAGGTTTTCAGTAACAAAATGTGAAAATGCTTGGTATGTGGTAGGAAACTTAGTAAGCCTTAGGGAAGCCTGAAACTGTTCACTAAAATTAAGAAAAATATTGCTTTATCAAAAAGAACTTTGGAATCCTTCTTGACATGTTTGTTGTCATGCAAGCATTAGTACATCTTGACTCTTCAGAAAGAAATGATTTTTATTTATATGAAATTTGCTCAGCAACAACTTTAATCTATGACTCTTATGATATCATTAGTGTTTCCATATCTTCTCCCTAACTTTTACCATAACCTTCTCCTAAGGTTTGCACCCCATCTAATCCTGTTTCATTATTTCTTCAAGGTATTTCCTGCATTTAATCACCTAAGAATTCATCCATAAATCTGGTCATGGTCAGTCTACCTTGATGATCACATATGTGGCAACTAAAAAATGGAGATGGAGAAATGGGGTTTGATACAAGGATAAAATGAGATTCTGAATTTATGTGAAGCATAGATTTAGATTTTGGTAAGGAGAGAATTTAAATACATGCTTTGCATACATTATTTGAGATTTAACAAAAAACAAAGCAAAACAAAAACTTCCAGCATTATTTTAATAGATAGGGCTCATTAGATATATCAAAATATCCTACATATTTTTAAAATATTTTATTTATTTATTTGATAGAGAGAGATCACAAGTAGGCAGAGAGGCAGGCAGAAGAGAGAGAGAAAGAAAGGGAAGCAGGATCCCTGCTGAGCAGAGAGCCCTATGTGGGGCTAGCTCACAGGACCCTGAGATCATGACCTGAGCCGAAGGCAGGAGGTTAACCCACAGAGCCACCCAGCCCCAAAATATACTAAATTATTATAAATGCATCTTTTAGAAGTTGGGTTAAAAACTATTGACATTGAGGCTAATAGGTATTGATAGCTTATCTTATTTTCTTCCTTTGCTAGTTTTTTTTTCTTTTTCTACTTTTTGCAGCCAATAAATTGTGCCTGTCAGTGCCACTTAGTGGAACAAGTAATACTAATTAGCTTGAGGCTTGTGGGATTTCTTGACCTGAAGTAGCCATTCCCCAAGCTAATTTATACATTTTGATTGTATGTTCAGGGAAATAGTACCATTTATTTATTTATTTATTTATTTATTTATTTATTGTAACGATTGGGGTAATTTTATTTTTTTTAATTTTATTTGATTTTTTCAGTGTTCCAAGTTTCATTGTTTATGCACCACACTCAGTGCTCCATGTAATACGTGTTCTCCTTAATACCCACCACCTGGCTCACCCATCCCCCAAACCGCCTCCCCTCCAAAACCCTCAGGTTGTTTCTCAGAGTCCACGGTCTCTCATGCTTCATCTCCCCCTCCGATTTACCCCAATTCACTTTTCCTTTCTTCTCGTAATGTCCTCCATGTTAGTCCTTATGCTCCACAAGTAAGTGAAACCATATGATAATTTACTTTCTCTGCTTGACTTATTTCACTCAGCATAATCTCTTCCAGCCCCATCCATGTTGATACAAAAGTTGGATATTCATCCTTTCTGATGTCTGAGTAATAATCATTGTATATATTGACCATATCTTTTTTATCTATTCGTCTGTCGAAGTGCCAGCATCTTGGCTCTTTCCACAGTTTGGTGATTGTGGCCATTGGTGCTATGAACATTGGGGTACAGATGGCCCTTCTTTTCACTACATTTGTGTCTTTGGAGTAAATACCCTGTAGTGCAATTGCTGGGTCACTGGGTAGCTCTATTTTTTTTTATTTTTTTTGAGGAATCACCACACTGTTTTCCAAAGTGGCAGCACAAACTTCCATTCCCACCAACAGTGTAAGAGGGTTCCCCTTTCTCCTCATCCTCTCCAACACTTGCTGTTCCTTGTCCTGTTAATTTTGGCCATTCAAACTGGTGTACAGTGGTATCTCAATGTGGTTTTGATTTGAATTTCCATAATGGCAAATGATGATGAACTCATACAGCAATTTAGTAATGTGGCAGGATACAAAATCAATGCACAGAAATCAGTTGCCTTCTTATACAATAACAACGAAAATATAGAAAGGGAAATTAGAGAATTGATTCCATTTATGATAACACCAAGAACCATAAGATACCTTGGAATAAACCAAACCAAAGAGGTAAAGGATCTGTACTGGAGGAACTACAGAACACTCATGAATGAAATTGAAGAAGACACAAAAAGATGGAAAAGCATTCCATGCTCATGGATCAGAAGAATAAACATTTATAAAATGTCTATGCTGCCCAGCACAATCTATACTTTCAATGCCATCCCAATCAAAATTCCACCAGCATTTTTCAAAGTGCTGTAATAAACAATCTTAAAATTTGTATGTAACCAGAAAAGACCCCGAATTATTATTAATTTCTCTTACTACATAACTTACTCATAACTAAGGAAATCTTGAAAAAGAAAAACAAAGCTGGGGGCATCACGTTTACCTGATTTCAAGCTTTACTACAAAGCTGTGATCATTAAGACAGCATGGTACAGACACAAAAACAGACTAATGGAACAGAGTAGAGAGTCCAGATATGGACCCTCAACTCTATGGTCAAATAATTTTCGACAAAGCAGGAAAAAAATATCCAGTGGAAAAAAGACAATCTCTTCAACAAATGGTGGTGGGAAAATTGGACAGCTATATATATTACCATTGTTTTTAAAATGGCAATTCCTTGTTGAATAGGGCATATTTTGCAGAGTTGAGTGTTCTTTGTATACATAGAATGTACACACATGGACTTTCATAAAATATGAATGATGCCTGATTTATAATGGAATTTCAAAGTTTTAACATTTACCTTCAGTTTTTTGCATGAGACATATTTATTCCATTCCAGTTAGTAAGTTAGTGAGACAGAAGTAGGTTTCTCAAGGCTTTTCACTTCAAACTCAAAGAATTCAAATTCAAAAACAAGAATTAAATGTATGTTCTAGATGTTATTATTTGTGCTCTTTGAATAAACTACTTACTTGTGTAGGTCTCAATTTCTTTCCTCTTAAAATATAAAATATATATTTTACCAAAAAAATCTAAATATTGATTTAGATAATAACTAAAAGGATCTAGGAAACAGTAGACACTAGTTGTATAATAGATTCCTTCAACAGGCAAGAAACTAATTGTTATTAATGGTGATATTTTTCACAACTGTATTGAATTAGGGGTTACTAACCTGTCTTAAGAAGTGGTATATTATAATTTTTATAGTATTAATGATAGTTACATGTAAATTTATTAGAATTCTATTATATGAAAAGTAATTTTATGTGCACTATTTCACTTGATTCCCAAAACTTATGAGGTTAATTAGTAAGGTAAAAAATGATCAGATAATTTTACAAATGTGAAAGAACTGAAGTTCATAAAATGATGTGACTGAAATCGCAGACGTAGAATTAGGACAAGAACCCAGACATTTTTGCCCTCAAATTGTAATGTTTCCACAAAATATGCTCTAAATTGTAATAACGTTTTAATTTGGGGGAACTAATTCTTAGAAACTATGTTTCTTTTACTGCATAAAGACAGCAAATGGTAAAATGTTTAAGTTTCTATCAATGTGAAGTTTCTATCAATCATTAATTATGAAGAAATAATGACAGTCTAAGATAATCCTTCTCTTACTGTTATTCTATACTCATGCAGAAATACATTAATATTTTCCTAGTTCTATATTCTGAAATGAATTAGTTACATAGAAAACCTAAGAATTATGGGTTACTTTCTAATAAGTGATATAATATTCTCACATGAATTGGTATTTATGTTAAAAGTCAACTTTAATGCTCATATAGGAAGTCAGATTGGTAATTGTGAATCAGAACACATAACCTGAAATGGGTAAGGTGATTTGAAATGAGATATTTAAATTGAAATGTGGGTGTATGTTGAATGTCTCTATCATATAAGCTTCAAGTCCTATGTATATAACCAATGAGATCCTTGTTCTCTTGTACTGTATTCTATATACTGTAATAAAATGGAAAAGATAACAGCTGCTTTATACACTTGAAATAAAAGTAGATCTTAGAGACAAAAAAAAAAAATTTCTGAACTTTTCCTCAGGAGAGATTATTATAAAATCTGAATGCCATACCTGTTTTCTGTCTTGTAACTCTTCATAATATGATATTTTACATCTAAACCTGTTATTAGAACCCCAAATTAAACACCTATTTAGGGGCACCTGGGTGGCTCAGTGGGTTAAAGCCTCTGCCTTCGGCTCGGGTCATGATCTCAGGGTCCTGGGATCGACCCTGCATCAGGCTCTCTGCTCAGCGAGGATCCTGCTTCACCCTCTTTCTCTCTGTCTGCTTCTCTGCCTGCCTGTGATCTCTGTCAAATAAATAAATAAAATCTTTAAAAAAAACAACAACTACCTATTTAATAGTCAATCGTTATATTGCCTAACAGTGGCCAAGGAAATTCTTAATAGCTTAAAAAACAAGAACAATATCAACATGATATGATGTGTGTAACATTTTATTAGGTAGACAAAAACACAAAGACAAAAACATGAGAAAATTAAAATTATACATGTATATTTATATAAACATCTATAACATATAATACATGTAATAGGCGTATTTGTATTGATGAACTGTTATTTGCTGGGTAATCACTGTGATTCTATTTCATTTAAAATTATCTTAATAATAAAAATGAACTAAAATTTCTGAAAACAGATTTGTTTAATGAATCCCTAATTACATTTATTGCTTTGTATCAATTTTAAGAGTTTCTAAAATATGCCAAGTCATGGGACTATCTCAGTACAAACAGAGCTAATGAAAGAATTATTCCTTAAAACAATGCATCGTTCCACAGAAAGTTAAAACTAATATTTATTGGGAGGGTCTGTTTTGTGGCCACCAGGAATGAGAAGAGAAAACCTCTGAAAAAAAACCTTGAGAAATAAAAAAATCAAATCTGGGAAACTGCAATTAATATGCAAATCCAACAGGAAAAGGAAGACAAAATCAGGGAACAATAAAGAGAGGCTTGTTGATGATAGGTAAAACTGGATTGAATCAGACGGGGGTCAAGCGCGCATGGGTGGCTAAGTGGGTTAAGCCTCTGCCTTCAGCTCAGGTCATGATCCTGGCTCAGGTCATGATCTGGGCATCCTGGGATCGAGCCCTGCATCGGGCTCTCTGCTCAGCAGGGAGCCTGCTTACGTCTCACTCTCTCTGCCTGCCTCTCTGCCTACTTGTGATCTCTCTCTGTCAAATAAATAAATAAAATCTTTAAAAAATAAAAAGAAAAAAAAAAGAAGGGGGTCAAAACCAAAGTAAAAATGAAAGAGCATTTAAAAAGATGGCTGTAGATTGCACTGGTGATTATTTGTTGCTGATCAGGAATTAATGAATAGATTGAATTGGCTTCTATGTACAAGACCAGGGAGAATAATCACTGCTTTGTGGTTTCAGTGAGTAGAGGTTATAGGATAGATTATAGTTTATTTTGTCTGTGAGAAAGAGAAATAACTTGATAACTTGATTCTATACAGATGATTCATGGATGCTCTGATGGATGGTGATAAGGAATAATATTTAAAGATGTTGCACAAGTTCTGAGTGATATTGGCTGACCATTTTATGGTCACAGTTGTGTCAGTTATAAAAGTAAACAGCAAAAAAACACTATGACAAATAGGCAACCGATAAATATTTACATTGTTTGATTTCTTTCTGTAATTTCTATTTTTCCTTAAGGAGTACTCTAACACAAGCGTCTATCAAGTCACTATATTTCAATATCTCTTCCACCCTTCCTTTCTCCCTGATATACTCTTTTTTTTTTTTAAGATTTTATTTATTTGTCAGAGAGAGAGAGAGACAGAGGTAGAGAACACATGAACAGGGGGAGTGGCAGGCAGAGGAGAGCAGCATCCCCACTGAGCAGGGACCCCAGTGTGGGACTCAATCCCAGGACCCTGGGAACATGACCTGAGCTGAAGAGGCAGATGCTTAACCAACTGAGCCACCCAGGCACCCCCTGATATACTTTTTCTACACTGAGTATACTCAAATGTAAGGCGTAGGGAAAATAAGAATGATTGGTATTATCCACATATTGAATATACAGAACCTAAATAACAGCTTAAAATTTTATCAGTTCTGAAATTGTAATTTATTTAGTGACATGGAAGAAGCTCCATTTCTCTTGTCATTCAAAATAGTTTCTTACATTTCTTACAAAAGTGTATTAACTTACCCCATGTTTGTTCTGATTTAGTATCGGTAGTTCTTTTTAAAAGGGAATTTTACCATTAGAATATCCTTCTCTCTTTTAGAAAAAAATACAGATGGTAAGTCACTAGTATTGAACATAATAGTAGCTTATTAAAACTACAGGGTAGAAGGTAATGATGTTGCGAGAACTCTCAGGAATATTATTCTCTGTGATAGCTAGACTTGCAAGATGACCTCCAAGATTCCCATTCTGATACAGGCACATCATATTATTGATTCCTTCCTCTGAGTGTGGTGAGAACATGTGATGTGATGTGACATGTTTACGGAGTCTTTATAGGAGAAGAGAAAGAAAATGGTGACAAAATGAAGAGGTAATGCCTGAAAATTTCCAAAACTGATAGACAATAGCCATATGTTAAAATAGACTCCAAAGTAGAATTTTAAACAATTTGTCTATATAGTAACACAACAGAGTAAAAGAAACAAAAGAAATTTTAACATGCTCCTAGAGAAAAACAACAACAACAACAACATACGTTTTAAAGGAACAACAATAGAACATAAGTCTATTTTCTCAACAACAATGATAAAAGCTAGAAGACAAATTATATTTTTAATGTGCTGAAATAAAATGTCAATCTAGGAGTTTAAAGCTAGAAAAAAATATTTCAGAATGAAAATAAAAGAAGGCATTTACAGAACTTGACAGAACTTGACATAATTTACCATAGTAGAACTGAGCTAAAGAAAACACTAAATATTGCTCTTTAAACAGTGAGGATATAGAAGCTAGGAGATACAGGCAGAAATTAAGGCTAAATATGTTGGTGAATCCAAATAAATACTGCTTCTATCAAAACATGACAATGATAAAGTGTTGATAAGTTTAAATACACAATTAAAATGCATAAGAACAATGCATAGAAATTGGGAAAGGCAAAGAGTTAAAGTGCCTGAAGTTTCTTGTTTTGTCTGAAATAAAGCACAAAAATTGTGGTTAACTTAAACCAGAATGAGTCAAGATTCAAATTTTCATCTCTGTAATAATCATTAAAATAAGCTTATAAAATAAAAATAATATAAAAATAAAAAGATATAAAAATAAAAATATAAAAATACAAAAATAATATGAATATATTACGTATATATATATAATTATAAATAATATAAATATAAAAATATAAACAAAATAAGCTTATAAGTTCTATGTTTACTCTGTTTGTCATATTCTAGAAAGATGACCTTTCTTTGTCCTGTTCTTCATTCCTGGGAGGCTGACATTACATGGGCATTCTTGCCCTTTGACCCCTGTTAGTTTTGGCTATCAGGCACTGGCATGAAGTTTGAGGTTAAGAGAATAATATATCCCACAATTCAGTCTTTATCGCAGTTATTACATCCTACTAAGGCTACACACATCCTGCTAAGATTACACAGTTAGCTGTATTCAGTAACTCCAGACTCTATTAATTACTTTTCCTTTTTTGCCCTTTAGCCTACTGGAAGACAGGGGACCCCACAGAAAAGAGATGTGCCCTAAGGGACAATGAACCAGTGCCCCACTGTTCTAGAAACTGACTGCAGGTACAGGAGTAAGCCCAGCTGAGAGCATCGGAGCCCAAGCCAAATTGCCACCCCACAGAATGATCAGCTAATAAACCTTTGATCTTTAAAGCCAGTCACTTTTAGGTAGGTTTGTGCACAATGGGCAGTGAAGGGGAGGGCGTGTGATGTCATCTTGTGGGCTGGTAGGCAGGATCCGGCAATTTAAACCAGAGGAAGACTGAATGGGAGCAGACACGGGCAGTGGATGTGGTCTTGCTGGGAGTCGAAGACAGCAGTGAATCCATGTGTAATCATGATCAGTCACCGGTGATAACCTGTTGACATGACTTGCTGACCTGGCTCAATGAGTCTCTTTGTGGTTGAATCTGATGAAGGCTGAACAGTTGTGTTCGGGGGCTGTCTACTGTCAGCTCATGGACACGATGCTCCCTGGCTCCATTGGCTTGAAGAGAATGAAATTCCAGGCTAAGCTCGAACACAAATACATTCAGAACTTCAAAATGCTAAAAACAGGTTTTAAGAGAAGGGGTGTTGACTAAATAATTCCTGTGGACAAATTAGTAAAAGGGTAGTTTCAGGACAATTTTGAATTTGTTCTGTGGTTCAAGAAGTTTTCTAATGCAAACTGTGATGGAAAAGACTATGACCCTGTAGCTGCCAGAGAAGGTCAAGAAATGTCCGTTGCTCCCTCTCTTGTTGCTCTGGCTCTGAACAAATCAAAACAACCTCTTGGCTCCAGCAGTGCAGCTTCAGAGAGGCCTGCTGCATTACATAGATCCACTGCAACCCCTGAGGCTGGCCTTAGTGGGGGAGGGTGTGAGAAAGAATCTCGGGGTGGGCTTCAGGGATGATGAAGGGGCTGAACTGATGCAGCAGATCAATGTATTGAAACTTACTATTGAGGACTTGGAGAACGAGATTTCCACTCTGGAAAGCTGAGGAACATCAAATTGATTTGCCAGGAGAAGAAGGGTAAAAACAACTCTGTAGTGGAGAGGACTGTGGACATTGTGCATGCCAGGGCCCGAGATTCTGTGATACCTGATGAAGGGGGCCCACAGGAAGAACAAGAAGAGGGTCACCAGTGTGGACCAGCAGAGCAACATGTGAATTCTTCACTCCAAATCATGTACTTAGGTATAAAACTCTCACTTATACTATTCTTGGAGGGCTCATAGGTTTCTTTTCATAAGCAAAAAAAGTACCTCTTCTTAAAGTGCACTGGGCAGAAGTTTTACTCCTTTTCCAATGAGTTTGAGTTTGGTGCTTTGTAGCAGAGCAGTATTAAGAGCAAACTGGTTCACCCAGGGAACAAAGAGGCTGCCCATGGGGCTCACAGGTGGGGGATCTCTGGTAACACTGATTGCTGGGGAAGGTGTTTTTATCCACTGAGCTGGAGAGCTCACTACAGATAGGTAAAGACTGATCTGAATTTGAGCTAATGTGAAATCTTGGCAGAGAATGTTTTAATAAGTAAATGCCTTAAGAATATTTGAGTGCTTCCTTATTTCAGAATATAAAATGTAACTTGACAGGACATTTTATGTATTTGACATTGTGTCTGAGAAGGAAAGGGCAGCTCTCTGGAACTTTGGAATCTGCTGTTCACAGGCCTTCCAGAGCTGCTTGAATCCTCAAAGGCTTAGACCTTGGTCCAAAAGGAAAGTTTAAAAAGTTGCTCTGTAGGGGTGCGTGGCTGCCACAGGTGGTAGAATATGTGACTCTTGATCTTGGGGTTGTGAGTTTGAGCCTCATATTGGCTGTACAGATTACTTAAAAATAAATTAAAAATCTTAAAATAAATTTGCTCTGTAACTATTTGATGTCCTTTCCCAATCCTATCCCTGCTTCAAGAAATAAGAGGCATTGTTGCCTGGATGAATAGAGGGTGTGTTTCAAGCCCTGAGATTGAGTTGACGTGCTTGGATTTCACTAAACATTTCTCTGTTTTTCCAGTTATTCCTGAAATTTCTGCATTTTGTTTTTTGCAAAATGAGGCTTTCTAGTTTTGAAATCTAACAACTACTTTTGGAGATGTGTGCACATCTCTGGGATTTGAATGGGGGTTGTGTCCCATTTTACTGTCTTTTAAGTGTACATCAAACATGTTTCTCTTCGCTGCTCTCCTTGCCAATGGGAGACTCCTCTTTGGCTTCTTAAAGTTTGCTGCTTAGAGTATAAGTTCAGCAGGCAGGTGGTCACTCTGCAAGATCTTTCTGGATCTCTAGCAAACAGAGCGACCAGTGAAGGCCATAACTACTTTGGGATCTGCAAGGCTGGGTGCTCTCAGTACCTCCTGTCCACACCCTTCCCCTGTTATTGGATTATTTTGCCAGTTCACTAATCTCTTTGGAGGTAAAATTCATTAGCATGTTACCAAGTGTTAATTATCTTTTCCAGAAAAGTACCATGTCTGAATTAATTATTAATATTTAAAATATTTCATTCCTCAACTCATTCTAGTTTGCTTCTCCTCTAGCCTATTCAGTTTCTTTGTTTGGCAGAATTCTGCAAGATATGTTACCCACTACTGAGATTGTTCAGCCCCTGATGTATTTGTATTGATTTATGCCTGGTGGTAGTTTGTCCTACAATGTGTGTAGAAAGCAGATATGTTATGATAAAATTGTTGTGTAGTGTTTGCTGTGTGTGTAATTTAGAGGAATACCAAGATTCAGTGATTGACAATGCCAAAAAATGCAAGTAACTAGCCATTATTCAAAGGCAGTGGTGTTATTTCTCTTTTGTGGCCTTTTAGACTTTTGTTGCCCTAAAATATTTTATTGGGAACCCATTTTCCACCTGATCTTTCTTGACAGAGTTTTTTTTTTTTTCCCACTTTAAACAGTTTCCAAGTAAAATTCTTGAATATAATTGAAATATTGAAAATATTGAAAATAATTGAAATATTATTTCAAAGGAAAATAATAGCCACCCACTTTTAGAGTAGTTTATTATGAAACTAAAGCTTATCAATAGAGTATGTAAAAATACTTCTTAAAAATCCATTTAGACTCCTTATGACCATAGCAAAAGCAAAGAAAATCTAATAGATTTTAGGAAACCAAAAGTAATTTCCAAATTGAAACTGCTTTTCTGAGTAGATTGTAGATTAAGTTTATTACATAAGATTAAGGCTGTGCCTCCCTGAACAATTAAAACTCTCTATAATCTTTTTTTTTTTAATCTTTAAAATGAAGAAGTTGAAGAAGGATGACCATCATCTGTAGTATTCCATGGCAGTTTTATTGTAGCAGATTCACTATAGATGCTGATTTTTCTGATGAATTTCTAAGTCACAGTCCATAAGCAAGAATGCACTTGGAAAAGGTAGAGTGTTTCTGGGCCCCAGTTTTATATATATATATATTCTCTCTTGAATATAACTGAAGTGTTGTACTAAAATTTATGGTAAGAATAATTTTGCATGATTTCTATACTTCTGCTAATAAAATAAGACTACCTAACTTAGAAATTTGTACTTTTTTTTTTCATTCCCAGATAATTAGAATTCTGTGGCCTTGAGATATGCTAAGAGCAAGAGCAAAGAATATAGGAAAAGAGAAACTAGGAAGATAACAAATACCTCTTGGAGTTTATAGAAATCTTTGTTGTGCTAAGTTAGTCTTGTGGACCAAGTGTATTCCATTGATTACTTGTATTAGAATCACCAGGGTGTTGTTAGAAATGTAGATAACTAGAGTCATTCTTTTATTTTCAGATTCTCTGAGTTTTCACTTGCCATAGTGTTTCCGAACCGTTAGTGCACCTTTGAATCACCTGTATTCTTGAGACTCTAAAGCCAAAATACAGACATATTAGGTATAATATGTGACTTTTAGCTTATATTCTTATGAAGAATTACAGATGGTCAAAAAAAAATTCTATGAGGAATATTACTTCAAAGAGCTTTTTATTAGTTTCATTAATTAATGAATCTTTGTTAATAAACTCAGTACAGTGCTTCATTATAGAAGGTGCTTAATTGATATTTATCATTTAGATGTACTATTCTTTTTCAGAATGGACAAGATAAGATTTTTAATTCTTAACATGGAATAATTTTATAATAGATATATCAATTATATGTATTGTATATATGTATTTCATAAAGTTGTTGAAGAAAAATGTTTTCAAAGGCACTTGTTAAAGATAGTAAGGCAGATTTTATTCAGGATCATTGCTCAAAGGAGAGGAACCTATGTGATGGTATATTACAGTAGGGGAAAAGATTGGGCTCAATGCCAAATACAGCATAAGCAAGTGGGTATTTATAGCTAAGGAGCAGTGTACAGGGTGGTCAGTGAATGGAAAATTAGGGAATATCAGTGATATGGAGTGTTCTGGCTAAGGTAACCTAACAGGATTCTTGTTGAGGACAAGCCAGAGTGATCGGACATCACCTTGGAGACATGAAGGATGAAGAACCTGTTCCGGTAGCCAAGGTCATCAGATGTGGAAAATTAGGGGTTCTGATTAAACTGACTTAGCAGGGTTCTTGCTAAAACTAGATTTTACAAGGAAACGAATGGATAGATGTGCCTTGGAGAAGGTTCAGGAGCCTGACTAAAGTTTGGTGAAGCAAAGAATCTTTGTCATACTCCATATATATGGGCATATTAAATTTTATTTCTTCTGGTTGTCATATAAAGTGACCTAATGATGCAGGTAAAGTGAAATAAAAGATTACGTATCAGTCTTACTGGATGATAAATATTGCTAAAACTTTACAAATTTTCAACAGATTCAAAATAAGAATTGATTTTAGGAGGACAACTAAATTGCATTTATAGTGCTAGAAGGAATATTTATCTTTCATTCTTTCTACATCAAATTGCAATATCCCTATTTAATCTATTTAATATATACTTAGTGGGTCACGTATTCCTTGCTGACAAGAATAAGTAGAGGTAGTTACATTAGATATAATCACTTTCTAGGGAAATTTTAAAATGTTACATAAATTTGTAAATTGATATAATATTTTTGTTTACAAATTATTAGACTTTCAACCTCATGATTTAAAAAAATGTGGTACAACCTTACTTTTGTTAAGTGTGATATCCTTATTTTGCCAGGAAAAGATTCTTTTAATAATGCTTTCTTCTTGGCCTTAGATTTTTAAGCTACTTAAGATCAAAAAAATACCATGGGGATCAACTGGTTATTTACAAAAATGTGTAATAGGTCATCTCTTGAATAAATACCACCAAAGATGTTGGTTTAATCTCAGCTAACATTGCAAATCATATTTAATATGTAATTAAAAAAACTAAACCTTGAAGAAAAGACGCTTCTATGGAAGTTAATAATAAATTATATCCGTTTGCTCACCAACATACCTTTAAAATTTTCTGCCATTAAGAAACAGATTTGACCATCAGCTATATACGATTCTCATTTATTACTGTATTACTACTTTTTAAAATTGGTGTGATAGAATTTGGTAAATCTTATAGTTTTATTGATCATAGTTTTACTAGCCAAGTGCTATAAAAATGTATATTAAAAAGCTAAATATAATTTAAAACACATGATTAAATCTCTAATCTCCTAATAATTATATATTATTTGGGGCATTCTTCTGTAAGAAACTCTAAGCAGACTGTGAGGGCAAAGTGATTCAAGATATGTCATTAACAATGGCCAAGATTGCTTCTCATGCACAATTTAATATCTTTTCTTCTGGAAGAGACAGAGTCAATAGAATAAAAGAATAAGATATATAACTGAGAATTGGGTTTGAATTCATAATCTGAAATTTCCTTCACCCTTCAAACAAAAATTTAAGTCAAATTAAGATAATATTATTGGGTTCTTGATACCATTCAGATAATGAGTTGTATTGTTTTCAATAATTTATGTGTTTTATCTTTAAATCTGTTAAAACATTTGCTTCATTGCATGAACTACTTTAAGAATTTAAATATTTCAAAATTAAATCATTCTGTCAAGAACGAAATTAAAAGAGTCACTATACTTTAAAAAATTTCACTTGATGATTTTCATGACAATTCCCAAGTATCTACATTAGGATGGAATTGCTTTACCTTACATACAGATGAGGAAAATGTGGTTTAAAAAAAAGTTATGTTTTCTTCAAGGACTTTTTTTATTTTAAATTTTTTAAATATACATTTTAGGTAGTTAACATACAGGCCAATATTGGTTTCTAGAGTAGAATTCAGTAACTCGTTACTTACATACAACACCGAGTGCTCATCATAACAGGGGCCCCCCTTAATACTTATTACCCATCAAGCCCATCCTCCACCTACCTCTCCCATCAACCCTCGGTTTTTTCCCTATGAGTAAGAGCATCCTATGGCTTGTTTTCCCTCTCTCCTTTTCTTCCTCTCCCCTTTTCAGTATGTTCATCTGTTTTCTTTCTTAAATTCCACATATGAGTCATATGGTATTTGTCTTTCTCTGACTGAGTTATTTCATTTAGCTTAATACACTCTAGCTCCATCCATGCCATTGTAAATGGCAAGATGTCATTCTTTTTGATGGCTAATATTCCATTGTATATTTATACATTTATCCACTCAACAGTCAATGGACATTTGGGCTTTCTCCACAGTTTGACTACTTTTAATAATGCTTTTATAAACATCAGGGTACATGTATCCCTTCAGTCTTGTATTTTTGTTCATTTACCTTTGGGTAAATACCTAGTAGTGCAATTGCTGGATGGTAGGATAGTTCTGTTTTTAACATTTTGAGGAAAATCTGTATTGTTTTTTAGAGTGGCTGTACTAGATTGTGTTCCCACCAAAAGTGCAAGGTGGTCCCCCTTCTCTGCATCCTTGCCAATACCTGTTGTTTCTTATGTTGTTAATTTTAGCCATCCTGACAGGTGTGAGGTGGTATCTCATCATGGTTTTGATTTGTATTTCCCTAATGATAAGTGATGTTGAGCATCTTTTCATGTGTCTGTTAGCCATTTGGATGTCTGTTTTTGGAAAAGTGCCTGGTCATGTCTTCTAAATGCTGGAGCTGAATCTATTAGATATTGATAGGACATACCATAAAATTACCTTAAATTCTTGGTGATTTACAACATCAAATAGCTATTTCTCATTGAGATTTTGTTTGATATGGCTTTGCTCTGGGATGCTGTTCAGGTTGCGGTCTGTACAATATACCCTCACATTTTACTTCCCCAATGGACAGAGCTTTCTGGGACAAGTTCTTTCCATAGCACAGGGCATAGGAACAAAAGAGCAGGTGGAATGTGAAGGTTCCACATTTGGGTGTGAAAAAGAGCATGGACATAGCTGATGTAACCTTGAGAGATATTGATAACATTTTAGAGATTTACTCCACTTATAGGGAAGGGTTCTATCATATAATTAGGAAATATGATTGGATAGGTAGGATGAGATTAGTTACTGCAGAATCTTGCAATACAGAAGGAAATATAACCTAATTCATAGGTAATAAAAGCCTTTCTTCCCAAAAGTACAACCAATGTTATGAGATGATTTTAGAGAACATGACATGTCCTGATATTTTGGAATTTAAATTCTAGTTAGTTAACATACAGTACAATATTAGTTTCAGGTATACAATATAGTTACTCAATACTTCCACACATATTTACAATTGATATATCTGTTAAAGAGTTAGTATCCAAAAGATATAAAGAACTTAGAAAACTCAATACCCAAAAAATAAATAGTCCTGAGTTTGTTTCTCCCTCTATGTACCATTCCTCTTGTTTATGCTCTCTCTCTCTCTGTCAAATAAATAAATAAATCTTTTAAAAAAATGGGTAGAACACATGAATAGCCATTTTTTTCCAAAGAAGACATACAGATGACTAGCAGACACATGAAAAGATGCTCAACCTCACTCATCATCAGTGAAATACAGTTCAGAATTATAATGAGATATGACCTCACACCTTTCAGCATGGTTAAAATCAACATAGGAAACAAGTGTTGGTGAGGATGTGGAGAAAAAGGAATACTCTTGCCCAGTTGGTGAGAATGCAAACTGGTATAACCCCTCTGGAAATCAATATGGAGGTTTCTTAAAACATTGACAGTAGAACTACCTTACCACCCAGCAATTCACACTGATGTTTGTATTTTAATGAGTGTTGTCCTTCATATTAATTGTGGGAAAATCTCTGTATGTATTTTACATAAAATATTTTTTAAAACAGTAAAATAAAAACAAAAATATGTTAAGAATGAGTTTGTGGGGCACTCCTGGGTGGCTCAGTTGGTTAAGTGACTGCCTTTGGCTCAGGTTATGATCCTGTAATCCCACCATTAAGTCCTTCATCCTGCTCCCTGCTCGGCAGGGTGTCTGTTTCTCCCTCTGACACTCCCCCTTCTTGTGCTCTCTCTCATTTTCTCTCCCTCTCAAATAAATAAAATCTTTAAAAAAAGTGAGTTGGTGGTTTTGAACTACAATATTGGTCTCTTTGATGTAACGTAACATAATCTATTTAAAAACATCTATAATACTCATTACAGTTCTTGCCGATGACTTTTGTTTTTGTTTATTATCAAATGGCATTCATATTATGAACAACAAAATATGTAACCTGTAGTTAATTCTAAATGTAGTTTCAGGATCCTTTTGAGGATTAACAGAAATATAGAAATAATTTTATAAGGGTGCTATATCCATGGAGGGAACAATATGAATTAGTATGATTTTAATTATGCTAAAATCGGTGTGATGCTCTTTTTGGCCACTCATAGCATATTAGGTATTTCTACAGAGATATTGCACTCAAATTACTTGTTGTAGTGTTAAGCCTTCAAAATATAATCAAGAGAAAAGATAATTTTAATTTAACAGCTAAATACTTATGCCTCGCCTAATCTTTATTTTGCATTTACAAGCAATCCTAATAGAAATACAATTTACAACATCACTTAAGGTCCTTGAGCTGTAGAATACATGGTCCTTATGTCTTCATTTCATCTAGAACAATATATTAAAATACATAATTGACAGACTTAAGGGAATATGGATTATATTTGGAAATACTGATATTGAACTCATGTTGGGCTTAATGCAGATCTATATGGTTACACATATAGAATTATTTACAGATATGTATGTAAGCAAGTTAATGTACCCCCATATATTTCCTTGGTCTGTCACTGACAGGCCTCAAAAAAATGACATCTCAAAAGCACAATTAATATACATATGTTGGTTTCTAAAACCTTTCCCAATAAAAGAAAATAAAAGAAACTGATAACCCTTATGGAAATGACTTATTCTAGGTTGGGGGCAGGGAATGTATAAGGTGAACTTAGAGTATCTTGTAGTGCTAGAAAATAAGGACGAACTGAAAGACAGAAAATAAAAGAAGGAAGGAAAGAAGGTAGGAAAGAAGGAAGGAAAGAGAGAGAGAAAGAAAAAGAAAAAGAAAGGAAGGAAAGAAGGATGAACATGCACATAATAAAGGGAATATGTCAAAGGGAAAGAGAAGCCTATTGAAAGAGGTCTCAAAGGGCAAAGCTGGAACAGTTTGAGAGACTGAAACAATATAGTATTGGATTGTAATCCAAAGTACAAAATAAATATGATATATTTAAATTATACAAAATAAACACTGATATACTTAAATTACTGAATAAATATATATAGGAAAGGAGGCAATTATCCCATGTAGAAGATAATACAATTTATATATGTACATACACAAGTCTACATACAATATATATAGATATTCTGCCCTTGAATGGGTTAAGTGTAACTTACCTTTCCTTAGAAGTGGCTAAGCATGGTTATTTTTTTCCAAATAGTCCTGTATAAAAAGGAGAGGAAAAAAAAAGTAGCTTTACATGAAGACACCTGAAAAACACAGCCTCAATCAGTGATAAATAATGTTGATAACCTTTGATATGATGTAATAAAAATGGCATTTTTCCTCTGTGGTCATCTTAACTCCAATTTTTATCATTAGAAAAACCCAAGATAACACCCAGTTGAGGGACATTCTAAAAAAATGCTCTATAGTTGTAGCCTACTATTTTCATTACTGGGACTCTGTTGATATGGTAGTAAAATGAGGGAGGGGAAATATTCTATATATTTATGTTTCTACTATCTCAGTCTTTTGATGTACCTGTGTTTCTTGGCCGTGACCTACACTGTGGTACACTTATTGTTTTTTTTTTTTTCCTCTTCTCCTTTGGATGAGACAGTAAGGTTAGAGAGGATAGGGTGTATGGAATTCTCTTCTCTCCATGTGGATGAGAGACAGTTAAGGTCTTTTTCTTTGGAATATAGTATTTTTTATGGATAGTGCTCTCAGGTATTTTCTTTCTTTCTTTCTCTCTTTCTTTCTTATCCTTCCTTCCTTCCTTTTTCTTTTTTTCTTTTCTTTCTTTCTTTCTTTCTTTTTTCTTCTTCTCTCTCCTTTCTTCTTTTCTCTTCTTTCTGTCTTTCTTTCTTTTTTTTTTTTTTTTTACAATGATTAACATTTACCTCTTCCTCCTATGGCCATGAGGAGCTCTTTCTCAGATCTTTACTTGTGTTCCTTCTTGCTATCTCTCCCTCTGTTAAATAAATAAATAAAATCTTAAAAAATAAAATAAAATTAAGGGAAAGTACACTCTCAAAGTGGAAAGACAAATAGGTTTCCCTAGGTGGAACTGGTCCTGAGGTTGTTCTGGGATTGGATATTTGTGATGTCTCTGGGTGGAAGGAAATTCTCTATCTCTAATGGAGGTTGCTTCTGATCATTTGGGGGACTCCTACCACAGGTTGGGAGGAGGAGTATTTGAACCTACAAGGTTTGTACTGGAACTGTCATGGCAGCCTTTCTTCTTGGGAAAAGAGGGTACCTGCAAGGCAAATAGATATATTAAGTCTAGGAGTTACCTTGGAGCAAAGGTGGGTGAGGTGAGCACATGCTTTGCACCTGTGGCTTTTGATCTGTCAGCCTGAACTTTATCCAAGTAAGTCCATCATTTTACATTACCACCAAAAATGGATGATACTTTTTATTGCTCTACTTCTTGCCTATGTTTGGTAAAATCAAACTTCAAATTGTATTTTGTGTGACGGAGAGGGAAATCCATTTTGTAATAACTGAGGTCCAGAATTTATGGGACAGAATAACAGAGAGAAGGGAATAACAGAAAAAGAGTTTCAGAAAATAGCCCAAGATCCTCTTGATTTCAACATTGAATCTAAAGTGAAAATTCATTGGGAGAAAGATCCTTCACAAGCATTTATGAAAGGGTAAATTTTGTACTAATATCTTATCATGGTTCTAAGTTGAATTTCCCTGAATGATATTAAGCATTTTTAAAACTGTTTTTGACCATTCTTGTATGTTGTATGTTTTTTATAAAATGTCTGTTCAAAATTTCTCCCATTTTTATTGTCTTTTATTATTGAATTTCAAGAGGTGGTAATATATTCTAGATGGGAAGATGTTTTTAAACCTGATGATATCCAATTTATCAATTTTTCTTTTATGGTTATTGCTTTTTATGATTAAACTTTTTTTTTCATTTTTGTAAGTCAAAATACATTATTTTGAGATATGTTTTTTATAACCATATGGTTTTAGCTTTTATGCATAGATATGGCTCATCTTAAAATTAAATTTAATATAAGGTGCAAGAAAGATTTAAAAAGTTAAATTTTTTTCAAATGCACATTCAGCTCTTCTGGCATCTTTGAGAAAAACTTTCCAGGTCGTGGGGGGAGGTAAGATGGTGGCATAGTAGGAGGACCCTAGGTTCATCTCATCTCTGGAAAACAATTACATAGCTATCAAATCATTCTGAATACCCAAGAAATCAACCCAAGGACTGACAGATCAAATGCCCCAGCTAGTGGGAGAATAGAGGTTGTATGAAGGAAGGTAGGGAAGTGCAGAAAGTGGTTTGGTGGAGAAAAGGATCACAGGTTCTGTGGACGGGAGGGAGCCCTGGTCATAGAGAAAAGCGCAAGAGAGAGTAATACACAGGGGATCACACAGGAATAACACTTCCCCAAAGCCATTGGCAGGGAAAGTGAGAGTGGCTGATTTTCATGAGTTTTTGCAACCAGTGGGACTTAAAGACTGGTGTTTCAAAGGTCAGCAGGCTTGCCTGGGGTAGCATTCTAGACCCTGCCCTGCTCCTCAAGAGAGGGAGGCAAGTAACCTGGGGGGCAGACTGTGTAATCTGAGGAATGCCTAAGGCTCATAGGGGAGAGATTATTCACTCTTCTTGGAGTATATCTGTGAGATGGCATTCTCAGATGTGCTGGGGGTGGGTGGGGAACCAGCAGGCACCATTTCCCTTCCCTGCCCCTCAGCATAACCACAGAGACACCTGCCAAGATCCAAATGCTGCCCACTACAGGCAAGAAGATTCTCAGCAGATAACTGGCCTGAAGTATAAAGCAGCCAAAACACATCAGAGTCCACACAGCACACATCAGAGACATTCCCAGAAACACCAGGCACTGGACTGTATATGATCCCTTCTTCATAAAGCCATTACTCTCAGGAGCAAGAAATGTAATAGGGTTTTCTAACACACAGAAGACAGACTTAGACAAAATGCAATGATGGAGAAATTCATCACAAATGAAATAACAAGAAAAGGTTACAGCCATAAATCTAATCAAAACAGATATAAGTAATAAGCCTGATGAAGTACTTAATGCAACAATCATAAAGACACTTCCTGGGCTTGAGAAAAGAATGGAAGACTTCAGGGAAGCCCTTACCACAGAGATAAAATAATTAAAAAGCAGTCAGAAAAAATGCAATAACTGAGATTCAAAACAGATTGGATGTAATGAACACACAGATGGAAGAAACGGAGGAATGGATAAGTGATATAGAAAAAATAGTGGAAAATACTGAAGCTGAACAAAAGAAAGAATTATGCATCACAAATATAGATTTAGGGAACTTAGATTCCATCAAATGTATCAGGAATCCCAGAAAAAAAGGAGAGAAAAGATGGCAAAAAATTCATTTGAGGAAATAATAGCTGGAAACTTTCCTAATCTGAAGAAGGAAATAGACATTCAAATCTAGGAGACACAGAGAACCTCCATCAAAATCAGCAAAAGCAGGCCAACACCAAGATATACTATAATTAAATTTGAAAACTAGAGCAATAAAGAAAAAATCCTAAAAGCAACAAGACAAAAGAAGTCCCTAATTTGCAAGGGAAGACCAATAAGGTTAGCTACAGATCTCTCCACAGAAACTTGGCAAGCCAGAATAGAGTGTCATGACATATTTAACACACTGAATGGGAAAAATCTGCAGCCAGGAATACTCTATCCAGCCAATATTTTATTGAGAATAGAAAGAGACATTAAAAAAAAAAGTTTCCTAGATAAAAGAGTCTGTGACAACTAAACCAGCCCTGCAAGAAATATTAAAAGGGACTCTTTGAGTGGGAAAAAAAATAGACCAAAAGTGACAAAGACTAAAAAAGAATGGAGAAAATCTCCAAAAGCAATGACAAAACAAGTAATAAAATGGCACCAAATACACATCTATCAATAATTACCCTGAATGTAAATGCACTAAATGTTCCAACCAAAAGACATAGGGTATCAGAATGGGTTAAAAAATAATAATAAGACCCATCTATATGTTGCCTACAAGGGACTCATGGAGACCTAAAGATACCTGCAGACTGAGAGGGGATGGAGAAATATTTACCAAGCAAATGGATGTCAAAAGAAAGCCAGAGTAGCCATACTTATCTAAGAGAAACTGAATTTTAAACTAAAGACTGTAACAAAAGAAGGAGAAGTGTACTATATCATAATAAAGGGTCCTAGCCAACAAGAAGATCTAACAATTATAAATATTTCTGCCTCCAGCATGGAACATCAAAATATATATAACAACAAACTTACTGATAATAATACAATAATAGTAGGGGACTTTGATATCCAAACTTAAACTGATAGATCATCTAAGCAGAAAATCAACAAGGAAACAATGGCTTTGAATGGCACACTGGGCCACTTGGACTTAACATATATTGAGAATATTTCATCTTAAAACAGCAGAATATGCATTCTTTTCAAGTGCATGTGAGACATTCTCCAGAATAGACAACATACTGGGTCACAAATCAGACCTCAAGAAGTACAAGAAGATTGAGGTCATACTATGCATATTTTCTGACAACAGCTCCATAAAACTAGAAGTCAACCACATGAAATAATTTGGAAAGAGCACAAATATATGGAGGTTAAACAACATGCTACTAAAGAAAGAATGGGTCAACCATGGAGTCAAAGAAGAAATTTAAAAATACATGGAAACAAATGAAAATGAAAACAGGTGGTTCCAAATCCTTTGGGATGCAGCCAAAGTAGTCATATGAAGAAGTATATTGCAGTACAGGCCTACCTGTAGAAGCAAGAAAAATCTGACAAATGCAACCTAACCTTAGACCTAAAGGAACCAGAAAAGGAACCACAAACAAAGCCTAAAGCCAGCAGAAGAAGGAAAATAATAAAGATTAGAGCAGAAATAAATGATATGGAAACTAAGAAAATAGTATAACAGATCAATGAAAGCAGGAGCTGGTTTTTTTTTTTTTTTTTGAAAAAAAAATTAGTAAAATTGTAAACCTGTAGTCAAACTTATCAAAAAAAGAAAGTGCCCAAATAAATAAAAACACAAATGGGAGAGCAAAAACCAACACTACAGAAATACAAACAATTATAAGAGAATATTATGAAAAATTATATGTCAACAAATTAGGCCACCTAGAAAAAAGTGGATAAATTCCTAGAAACATGTAAGCTACCAAAACTGGATCAGGAAGAAATAGAAAACTTGAACAGACCAAAACCATCAAAGAAATTGAATCAGTAATCAAAAATCTCCCAACAAACTAAAGTCCAGGGACAGATGGCTTCCCAGGGCAATTCTACAAACATTTAAAGAAGAGTAATGCCAATTATTCTCAAACAATTCCAAAATAAAGAAATGGAAGGAAAACTTCCAAATCCATTCTATAGGGCCAGCATTATCCTGATATCAAAACAAGACAAACACTCTACTAAGAAAGAAAACTACAGACTAATATCCCTGATGAATATGGATGCAAAAATTCTCAATAAAATATTAGGAAACTGAATCCAACAGGACATTAAAAGAATTATTCAACACAATGAAGTGAGATTTATTCCTAGGCTGCATGTGTGGTTCAAATTTTACACGTCAATCAAATGTGTGATATACCACCTTAATAAAAGAAAGAATATGAACCATATGATCCTGTCAATAGATGCAGCAAAAGTAAGACAAGGTACAGCATCCATCTCAGCATAATAAAGGCAATATATGAAAAACTCAGAGCAAATATACTCAATAGGAAAAAAATGAGAGCTTTTTAAGTATGGCCAGGAATAAGACAGAGATATTCATTTTCATCATTGTTATTTAACATATTATTGGAAATCCTAGTCTCAACAATCAGACAACAATAACAACAACAAAAATAAAAGGCACCCAAATCAGCAAGGAAGAAGTCAAATTTTCAGTATTTGTAGATGACATGATACTCCATATAAAAAACCTAAAAGACTCCACCAAAAAACTGCTAGAACAGATGTACAAATCCAGTGAAGTTGCAGCATACAAAACCAATGCGCAGATATCTATTATATTTCTATTCACAAGTAATGAAGCAGCAGAAAGTGAAATCAAGGAACCAATCCCATTTATAATTGCACCTAAAACTGTAAGATACCTAGGAATAAACCTAACTGAAGAGGTAAAAGATCTGTACTCTGCAAACCATAAAACACTTATGAAAGAAACTGAAGATGATGCAAAGGAATGAAAAAAAAAAAAAAAAAAAAACCATTCCAGGTTCATGGATTGGAAGAACAAATATCATTGAAATGTCTACACTACTTAAAGCAGTCTATACATTTAATGTGATCCCTATCAAAACACCACGAGCATTTTCCAGAGCTAGAACAAACAACCCTAAAATTTGTATAGAACCACAAAAGATGCCAAATAGCCAAAGCAATCTTAAAAAGAAAAGTAAAGCTGGAGGCATCACAATTCTGCACTTCAAGTTATATTACAAAAGCTGTAGTGAAAAAGACATTATGGTACCGGTGCAAAACAGATACATAGATTAATGGAACAGAATAGAAAATCCAGAAATGGACCCACAACTATATGATCAGTTAATCTAAAACAAAGCAGAAGTGACTACCTAGTGACAGAAAGATGTTTTTTTCAATAAATGGTGTGGGGAAAACTAGGCAGCAACATGAAAAAGATTGAAACTGGACCACTTTCTTACATCGTACGCAAAAATAAATTCAAAATGAATGAAAAACTTAAATCGTAGACAGGAAACCATCAAAATCCTACAGGAGAACACAGGCTGTAACACCTTTGACATTCACAGTAACAACTTCTTATTAGGTATGTCTCCTAAGCCAAGGGAGACAAAAACAAAAATAAAAAATTGGGACCACATCAAAATAAAAAGCTTCTGCATATTGAAGGAAATAATCAACAAAACTAAAGGGCTACTTATAGAATAGGAGAATATATTTGCAAATGCGATATCCAATATAGGGTTAGTATCCAAAATATAGAAAGAATTTATAAAACTCAGCACCCAAAAATGAATACTCCAATTAAAAAATGGGAGGGAGACATGAATAGACTTTCTTCAAAGAAGGCATACAAATGGCAACAGACACATGTAAAGATACTCAATATCACTGATCATCAAGGAAATACAAATCAAAACTATAAGGACATATCACTTCACACTTCTCAGAATTGCTAAAATTAGCAACAGATGTTGGCAAGGATGTGGAGAGGGTGCAACCATCTTGCACTGTTGGTGGGAATGCAACCTGGTGCAACCACTCTGGAAAAGAGTATGGAGGTTCCTCAAAAAGTTAAAAACAGAACTACTCCATGATCCAGCAATTGCACTACTTCATATTTACCCCCTCCCCCAAAAAATACTGATTGGAAGGAATTCATGTACCCTGACCTTTTTAGCAATATTATATATAATAGCCAAAACATGAAAAGAGCCCAAATGCCCATTGACTGATGAGTGGATAAAGAAGATGTGGTATGTATGTATGTATGTATACATACATACATATGTGTATATATATAAATGTAAACATATGTGTACACACACACACACACACACACACACACACAGAATGGCTATTACTCAGCCATAAAAAAGAGTGAAATTCTGCCATTTGCCATGACTTGGATGGAGCTATAGAGTATTATGCTAAGCGAGATAAATCTAGTCAGAAAAAGACAAATATGATATGATTTCACATATCATACGTGGAATTTAAGAAGCAAAAGAACATATGGGGAAAAAGAGATCTATAGAGAACAAACTGATGGTTACTGGAGGGGATGTGGATGAGGAGATGGGTGAAATGGGTGATGAGGATTAAGGAGGGCACTTGTGAGGAGCACTGGGTGTTGTTTTTAAGTCATGAGTCACTGAATTCTACTGAGATCAATATGCACTCTATATTAACCACCTAGAATTTAAGTAAATATTTGGGGGGAAAAAAGGAAGCATAAAATGAAAAGAAAAACAAACAAAAAAACCTTTCCTTTTCCCATTGGATAATCTTACACTTTTATTACAAATCAATTAATTGAATAAGTCTGGATCTAGTTCTGGGTTACTTGCTGATCGTAATGACAGTAGTTTGATTATAGTAGCTTTGTATTATGTTTCAAGACAGGTAATGTAAGTCCTCCAAATTTGTTATTTTTCAAGAATTCTGTTTGTAGTCTATGATTTTTTGCATTTAGTGTAAATTTTAAATTAAAATTAAAATTTAAAATTTCTAAAAAAATAAGTACTGCTGAGAGATTTTTGGAATTGCTTTTACTATATAGAGAAATTTGCAGAGAATTGACAGTTTAAAAATACTGAAATTTCAAAATATTAAAAATACTAAAATTTCCAATTTATGAACATGATATCCCTCCTTTTTTTTTTTTTTTTAGATCTTCTTTAATTTCCCTTAGTGATATTTTGTAGTTCAGTGTGGGTCTTGATCATCTTTAAAACAAGTGTATTCCAAATTACTTTGGTTTTGATAGTATTGTAATGAGTCTTTAAAAACAAAACAAAACAAAACAAACTTATCCTGTAGTTTTTGTTGCTAGTACAGAGAAATGCATTTCTCTGTAGAGAAATATAGAGATTTATGTATTTTTAACTTTGTATACTGTATTTTTTGAAATTCACTTAGTATCCCTATATACATGCATGAGAGTAATGCATACAAATGGCCACTAAAATCATGTACAGAAATGTTCATAGCACCACATTTTGTAATAGCTAAAGATGAAAACATCCAAATGTTCATCTACAAAAGAATATATAATATAGTCAATGGGATATGATACAACAATAATAAAAATTAACTACTACATACAAAGCATGGATCAGTCTCCCAAACAAATTGTTGAGTGAAATTACCTGGACATAAATTTTATACATAAAATCCAAAAATAGATAAAACAAGTCTGTAATAATAGAAGTCAGAATATGATTAAGCTTTGAAGAGGAAGGAAGAAGGTCTTAGAAGGATGTACATGAGAAACTTCTGAGATACAGGTAATTGTCTAATTTCTATCATATTTGGAGGTTAACTGGGTGTATTAGTTTTGTCATAATTCATGCAGATGTACACTTGTTTTTTGTGTACTCTTTATGTGTGTTATATTTTCAAAAAAAGTTTACTCAAAATTTTTTTCCTACTTATTCCTATATAGATTTTTATTAACCAAAGCGTTAGAATTCAGTATTGTTTTGGAGAAACTATATTCAGTCCCTTACTGATGAAGAGTAAAACTGTAGTGAGGAAAAGATGAATGACTGTAAAAATAAGTGCTGCTGAACCAGAAGCTTTAACAATTCTCTAAAAATGCTGAAGGTAAATTCACCTTACAATTACTCACACAAGTTCTCATTTAAAATGTTTTTTTGTATATGTAAATAAAAGTCATTGAGTTTATTGAATCACTAATACACTTCTGGGTAATTTATATTCTTTAAATAATTTAAACTTTTCTAATAAAAAATCAACAATGGAGAGCATTTATAAAAAATAATTGGGCTGGATACATGAACAACTGTAGAGAAAAGAAATATTGCCTCTTAGATTTCCTATTTTCTTTTACATCTTTTGCAAGCCATTTAATCCTGAGCCTGCTGATTGGATACAACAGACAGGTTACTGCCTACGGTGCCTGTATATAAAGGTTTTTAAAACATCAAGGGAATGGATTACAATACGGTGCCATTAAATGGTAGATTTTATAAGCAGTTCTTTATTTAACCAGAGAAAAGAAAATGGAAATGCTTTAACTACAATACACATACACACACACACACACACACAAATGGGAATAATCAGGAATTACAGAAAAGTGTGAAATGTTTTACTAATTTTTCATAATATTTTTATGAATCAATTAGGAGTTAATAATTAAATTTATTTCTAAATATATAATAATTAAATTTATTTCTAAATTTCTAAAATTTATTTATATATGTTGAGTTATTTCCATTCTTAAACTATTGAATACATTCAGTATAATATTGAAAAATAATGAAAGAATATCAATTTCAGAATAAACCTGATTATTAGCCTGCCATGGCACCTACCTACAGGATTCCAATCACAGTTTTTATACTGTTTGATGTATATTCTCTCCAGGTACTTGGTTCTGGGTGTAGTATTCAGAGGAAAGAAATGGAGTATTAACAAACCTCAACACCGGGAATAACTCTTCAAGCTTATAGTATTAGCTGAGCCTTTTCTTAGAGAGCTGTTGTTATTGCCTGAACAAGAAAGAAACTTCTCTTAACAATATTGCTTAAAATTAATATCCAGAGATATCAGATAGTTTGGAAGATACACCAGCTCAGTGGAACATAAGGGATAATCATTCTCCAGCAGAAGATAACAAACAGATCACATGGTAGTAATAATGCTAGCAGAGTCCCTGATCCCATGGGATCTGTTAAGCAGGTTCTAAAGCAAATTTGGGAACTGTGGACATCAGACCAGTGGCAGTCATTATAGGGTGATATTGCAATTCCTGGCTCATAAGTATAAACAATGTATTCATTTTTACCATGTCAAAGCCAGCATTCTTGCTAATAGGAGAGAGGTGTGCATGTCAGAAACCTCTGACATAGGTGTGCATAAGGTGAAACATGTCACAGAGATGACCTATTAGATTGGAAGAGGACCAAAGACCTAACTCTGAAGTATTACCAGGATTTCATGGATTCAAATTGTAGGTAATGAAGAGTGGTTGACACTCTCAAAAATCAAACCATGAGCATTCCAGGAATTTGAATTTGGGGCTCCTGCCAGGGTGCTAAATCTTGTGTTATAAAGAAGGTCCCCTTATTGATAAACTCTCAGATATTTAATTCTATATTATGTCACCCTTGTTCCAGAAACCTCATGATCCACTCTTAGGCATGTGCTCTTGGTGCCTGTTGGTACCTGCTAGCCAGAACCTATGGACAACAGAGTTTATAATACCTCTCCTTCCATACTGGCTCAGTTCTTCCCCAGTCAGGCCATGCTAGCGATTATTTTGGTGACCAGAAGGACACATAGGAGACTATCCTAAGAAGGAAAACATTTGGGGACACCTGAGTGGTTCAGTGGGTTAAATCCTCTGCTTTCGGCTCAGGTCATGATCCCAGGGTCCTGGGATGGAGCCCCACATCAGGGTCTCTGCTCCACGGGGAGCCTGCTTCCTCTTCTCTCTCTCTCTGTCTGCCTCTCTGCCTACTTGTGATCTCTGTCTGTCAAATAAATAAATAAAAATCTTTAAAAAACAAAAACAAAAACAAAAACAAAAACCCACAGTGTCTTTAAAAAAGAAGAAGAAGAAGGAAAGCATTTGGTTAGACACATCCCTCATATGAAGTTTATAATAATCTTCAAGAAGGGAGTGATTTTTTTTTGTTTGTTTGTTTGTTTGTTTTCTGAATGAGAAGGGTATGGCCATTTCTATATCCTAAAAAACTCAGGAAAATCTCTCCCATTCCAAGGTTCCTGCTCCTGGGATACTTGGACACCTGCCAGATCTGTGATTTCAAAATTTTCTGCATTTCTTCTATTCTTAGGATTAGGTCCTGATCCTGGTCCATGTTTTAGCTGCCTTCAGGCTATCCTCTATGAAGTTTACTTTAAATGCCTAGCTATCACAATTTTCTTTTAACTGGTATTTAATGGTTTCAGTTGGTAATTTTCTCTTTTTCAAAGCTTTGGTAGTACTCCATGATAGGCACCAATTTAACAGTCCTTATTTATAACCGTCATTTGTCCTATACTCTCTAATATTAGAGATAAGCCATTTCATCTCCTCTCTCTCTGCCAGTTCACCACAGGTAAATATCTTAGCAATTGCATTCTATAGGATGTTAAGAAACATCAATATCCAACTATGGAGTGCCAAGATTCTCATTGTTCACTAGCTGGCAAAAGAACCAATTCCAGATTCTTCGCAGTCTGCTTCTTAGGGCCATTCCTGGTACCAACAACTGTCTAAGAATGGGTTCCCTAGAAGCAGAAACTGAGACAAACATTTGGGAGCACAAGATTTATCAACGAAAGAAAGCAGGATGACACAGTGGAGAGAGCTTTGCAACGATGTGGTCTCAGTTGAAGTCTAAATTGCATGAATTGTAACACAAAGTTGATCCCATCTTCAGGCAAGGGGACTGGGATTTTGTGTCCCCCTTTTAGTCAGTCCTTGGCTGTGGGCTTCGCTTGGTGGGCAAAACCTATCAGATGTGGTAGGTTCCATTTTGCCAAAGACAACTTTCCGAAGAGGAGGGAGTCTGAGAGCCATTAGCTGTTAGCATCCTCAACAACTGGGGAATAGATGCTTTAGCTCAGTAAAGGTGACTGGTAACTTTACTACAAATGAGTTATGCCAAGAGTGAAGAACTGAATTTTGAAATTGATATCCAGTTCCAAAACTTGCAATCTACCTGGCAATTGATATTTTATTTTACCAAAAAATGACAAAAATATTTATACTGGATATGTTTTATTGTCTTTCCATTAAGAATTGACTAGTTAAATATATTTTAAAGTGATATCACATAGTAATTTTTCCTTATTTTTATCACCCAAGATTGTTATTACCTGTACTATAATTAGCAACAAGAATATTTAGTTCTAATAACTGCATAAATCATTGGCAATATTGAAATCATCTTGAAATTGTCTGTCTTGGGTACAAAACTAAATAGTCTACATAATAAAAAAAATTAACATGAATGCAAAGAAGTACTCTTGATTATTATGCCATATTTGTACAATTTTTGTTAATCATCTTATTTGAAAATAATATTTCCTTCTAAGTTTATGCTAAGATGAACTACCTATAAAAATAATATATAAATGAGGTTAAATGTAAATTTTTGGAAAATCTTCTGGAATAACTAATGAAGAAGCACTGTAGAGGCATGACTTCTATAAACTCACCAGTCAAACTCAACTGTCTATAAGCAGGCGTCCTTACTAACAGCTTCTGTCAGTATCCTGATGGATTTCACTGGATTTTATTTGTAATGAGAGAGAGAGACAAGATGCTCTATCGTGAATGAAGGTCCTTCCCCACTAGATTTATCAAGTAGGCACTTGTTACCAAAATCATACCACTCATTATTTCATACATACATTCATGCTGATTTGTGTTCCCAGAGCAATTTCTAACAATAAAAGAAAGCCCATGAAATGCACAAAAAAAAATGTACATTTTTGTAGTACTGAACAATCTTTCAACCACTATCACATTTTCCTCTCATTTGATTTTCGCAACTACAGAATGAAGTTGGCATACATGTCTGGATTTTTGGTTTGTTTGTTTTATATTTGTTTGTTTGTTTATCTGTCTTACAGTTTTTGGTGAAAAACAGACATTAAAACATATCCAAGGCCATATAGAAAGGACATGTTAGATCCAAAACCAAACTCTAGCCCATTTTCTGATTTATCTCCAAAGCCTTCTAGCATTTATAATGTTACAGAGTTTTCTCTCAATAGATAACAAAGCAATTTACAAATATGCTTGTAAAAAATACATAGTATTACTTTCATTTTGTGAATGAAATAGATCAGTCACATAATCCTAAAGACTTAATAACACAGAGTTAAGTGGGCCCCATTTGATATTTCCCTGTATTTGGAGAATGACAATTTTGCTAATCACTGCCTTTTCCTTTGTTAGCAGCAGGACTTGGACTTGGCTGAGGATTTTAGCAATGGAATAATACTTAGTGACGTGGCCCAAATTCAAGAAGCAAGCTAAAAGAGGATGGCAGTACAATGCAAAAGACTTTCCCAACAGGAAACAGCTTAACATGTTTGCTCTGTTCCATTTACTGAGCAGTGCTGTTTTATCAGCTGCTTAACTTCAAGGTGGCCCACGTGCTTCTTCCCTCCCCTCTGACGAGGAGGCAGCAGGTGCAAAGATCAAGTTCCTTTCCTGGTGTGGAAACATGGCATTCAGCAGAGTAGGCAGGGACTCAAATCAAACAATAGTTGTCAAGAGCATCAGCCCTACCAAACAATGGCCAACCTCCTGCTCTCCTTAGCTCCCAATCTCTTTACCGCCAGCTTGTTCCATCCTCCTCTTCAGTTGGATCCTCAGGAATGATTCCAACAGTAGGCAGACAGTAAACAGCAAGGGTACAAGATAAGGAAAATGAGACTGCGAAATGTTTTCACTGCCCTTTTAGAAATCTGTATGCTCCTAAAGTGTTATATTCGGTCACTGTACCACAAGGCGAAAGGGGGAAATCTGAAAGGGTTAACTAACCAGCTTCATGATGTGGCAGCTGGTTCGTATCCGAGGCTTTGTGCTCATGCCAGTCTCAGGCCTAGGTAATTTATAATAGCCTCAAGTTTCAATATAAAAAGCACATAGCTGCAGGGAGACATGTCAGCTTCCCTTACAGAGCCTGTCATTTCCTTGGAAACATAATAATTAAGATGTCTGGTATAACTGCTTCTGCCAGAAATATTTTTAGATTTCAGCCCACTTCAAGAAACTCCAAATTCAAGGAGGGAATTATTAAATAGTGCATGACAAACTAAGGAAAGTACTCTTACAGGTTTGTTCTGTCAAAAGGAACAGACACCTCATCTAAATCTCTTGACAGTAAGTAGAGGAATACCTAGACTTGCATTAAAAATAAAAGAATTGACATCAGTTTGATTAGAGCAAAAGCAGTTGGGATGAGAGAGAAATATTCACTCTTAATCAAGAGCAGTTTTTCAGTTTAAAAGACTGACACACTTTTAAAGGTAGAATGGCACTATCCCCCGTCCTCAGATTAATGCAGCTGTTCCTCCTGATTACCCACATTATTCATAAACAAGCTACTTATCATATTATGGGGGCACTACTGAGGATGTTACTCAGTATCCATTTGCTTGCAACTATCAGAGGAGGCAGTGCATGACATTCGTATGGTGAATTAATTTCCTGGAGATATGATAAAACTGTCTACTGCATTAAAATAATTTACCTTGTAATATGTTTAACTCATAGAGGAATACTGTTAGATAGTTAAAAGGAAGATTTGAATTCAATAGGTTAAAATAATTTTAAAGAGCAGCCGAGAAGTACACTTTAAAACAGAGAATGCTATTTTTCTGAGCTTTTTTAGGTTTTCTTAATAAAAAGTCTTATTTTTAGGCAAATACATACATTCAACTCAATGGCAATAAAGCAGCTAATAACTATATGATGATAACAGAGATTGTATTATATTTTTTGATAAATATTAGGAGAAAGAGTAAAAAGACATTCAGATTCAACTAACATTTGTTTAAAACCTACTTTGTTCCAGATAATATGCTAAGTGACCACCCCACAGACACTATCTCATTTAATTCTCAGCACCATCTATTGAAGGATCTATTCTGTACCCATTTTTAATTAGGGAAGCTGAATCTCAACAGCACAGTTATTATAAGGCAAATCTGTGATTTGTCTCTACCACTCTTAGTGACTTCATTTTTTACTTTTTATTTTTTTGACTTTTTTTTTAAATTCTACTACTGTGTTTTTGTTGTTGTTGTTTTATTTTATTTTTTCAGTGTTTCAAGATCCATTGTTTGTGCACCACACAAAGTGCTCCATGCAATATGTGTCCTCCTTAATACCTACCACCAGGTTTACCCATCCCCCAGCTCTCTTCCCTCCAAACCCCTCAGTTTGTTTCTGAGTCCACAGTCTCTCATGCATTGTTTCCCCCTCTGATTTCCCCCAATTCACTTATCCTTTCCTTCTCCTAATGCCCTTCTGTGTTATTCCTTATGCTCCACAAGTAAGTGAAACCATATGATAATTGACTCTCTCTGCTTGACTTATTTCACTCAGCATAATCTCTTCCAGTCCAGTCCATGTTGCTACAGAAGTTGGATATTCATCCTTTCTGATGGAGGCATAATACTCCATTGTATATATGGACCATTTTTTCTTTATCCATTTGTCTATTTAAGGGCATCATGGCTTTTTCCACAGTTTGGCAAATGTGGCCATTGCTGGTATGAACAATGGGGTACATATGACCCTTCTTTTCACTATATCTGTATCTGTGGGCTAAGTGCTTTTGAACTACATTTCTTTAAAAACCTTCTACCTATTAGTTTTCATGGAAGACCATTAAAAATAGCATGCTGAAAAGTTTCTTTCCTCAAAAACAAATATTAAAAATTAGAACCCTATCAGATATTTACCATAACTCAGTGTACCAGAGTCCTCTTAGAATGAGAAGAATTCATTTTGAGGAGCCATTGAAGTTATGATAATCTTAGGTTAAATAGACTGATTCTGTTTCAAAATGTGACTTAAAGGCTTATGTAGACTTTGCTAACACAAATCCAAGAAGTAGAATCTTAATGATGTAAAGTTCATTTTCCTTATCTTGTTCTATTTTCCTTCTGCACTTGTCACCTCTCTACTCTAACTCTAATTCTTCTGCCGTGTCTGTTTCTCTCTGTATACCACCATGTGGATGGATCCATCCTTCTGCCTTCCTATCTATATTTGCTGTTCCTCCCTCCACCCCACTAAAAAGTGAGCAGCACCTTGAAGAGCAGAGGACTGCCTGTTTGGTTCACTGATATTTTCCTTCACTTGATTCATAGTGAGCTTGATAAATATTTGCTGGATGAAGAAATGATGCACTTATGGCTTTTAAATAGGGATGTCTGATTTACAGGTGTAGTAGATTGAATAATGTCTTCCTCAAATTCATGCTTACATGAAACCTCAGAATGTCACCTTATCTGGAGATTAAATCATCCTGGATATAAAGTGACTTTAAATACAATGACATGCGTCCTTACAAGAACAGGAAAGGACATAGGCACACAAAGAAAAAGGCCATGTGAAGATGGAAGCAGAGATTGTAGTGATGCTACCACAAACTGAGGAATGCCTGAGGTGCCTAGAAGCTGGAAGAGGCAAGGAATATTCTTCTCCAGAGCTTTCAGGGGGCGCAAGGCCCTGCTGACACCTGATTTCAGACTTCTAGCCTCCAGAGAAAATAAAATTCTGTGTTTTAAGGCAATCAGTTTGTGGTATTACGTTACAGGCAGCCCTAGGAATTTCAAGAATGTGCCCAACTTGAGCTATAAGAAGAATTTGCCAGAGCCCACTCTTCCCAGAGAATCAAGCAAGACATGTGGGATGCAGAGGTGAATAAGATTAAGTGATACTTAAGGAATTTACAGTTCCTAACTCCAGGGGAGATAGGAAAAAGCACATAGGCAATTGCAAGTCACAAAAAGAAAGTTTGTTAAAGGACAGTGAAGCAATGTAGGTTTGGAGATATGAAAAAAAATCAATATTTTCTTGGTTGTGAGAATCTGAGTTAATAGTTGATTCCTCTTTAATATATATTCTGGTTGCTGCTATCTTAAAATAAGACAGCATGGAAACTATAGGTACAGATACACCTGTGTGTGTGTGTGTGTGTGTGTGTGTGTACATACATATGCCATATATACACATATACACATGTATATATGTGTATATGCCATGCATATATTGTACTCACCAGTTGCTTATTTGTATTTATGTCTCTGTATATAAACACACACAGCCATACATGTGCAATCAATACACACACACACACACACACACACACACACACAGACACAGATTACTAGGATGCCTGGCCTAAAGTAGAAATTTAAATTGGAAAGTTATTTCTTTGTCCTGACTCAATCTCTAATTTTCCTAATTTTGAGTTATTATGTTTTTGTGTGAATTGTTTACTTCAGGTCCCCACCTAGATTAATCACTTGTTGATATGTGTACCAGAAAGTGTTTAGGGGCACCTGGGTGGCTCAGTCGATTAAGCATCTGCCTTTGCCTCAGGTTATGATCTCAGGGTCCTGGGTTCGAGCCCCATGTGTTGGGCCCCCTGTTCAGCACAGAGAGAGGAAGGAACAGACTCCCCGCTGAGCAGTCCTGTAGGATTTAACCTGCAGATCATTACAAGTTAGAGATAGAGGGACTAAACACTTTCTTTTAAGATTTTATTTATTTCTTTGAGAGAGAGAGCAGGTGAGAGAGAGAGAGAGGAGAGAGTAGGGGTGAAGGGCAGAGGCAGAAGAAGATGCAGATGTAACGATCAGTCCTAAAATTGTGGCATATGCATACAGCCATTCTCTTTCAATCACTATTTTTATCTTTTAAGTCCTGCTGAATAAATCTGCACAGAGCTCCAAACACATTCGTCAGCTTTGCCATTCTGCAGTTTTTGGCAGACCCCCCTGCCTTGGTTGGACCAGAGGGTGCTTTCTTGATGTTTATGGCCTTCAGCAGGGAGGTTACCATATTCTGGCTTGACTGCTGCTTTGAAGACTGTTTTCTAAAACACCTGTCCTTTCTGGTGTTTTACCTCTCCCTACCAACTGCAATAAACTTTCTGTCTTTCGGCCTGAGTTTAGATTGGTATGGTCTTATGTGACTTCTTTTGCCAAATATGTATCATCCCTTTGCACAGAGGCACACGGCAGTGCATGTTCAATTTGAACAGGTGAGAGCAGGTAGCCGTATTTCACAAGGTTAAATCCTACCGGGATTATCCTCATTAAAATCTTTTTATTCCTTTGTTGGAGATTATGTCAAAGGTTCACTTGACATGAAAGGCAGGCTCTAAATGAGGATGAAGAGATAATTAATTGGAATCAGGATGCTTGTCTTCTTGGTCTTAAGAATGTAATTCTGATGAGGAGCCTTAGTTCTTTGGGTCCAGTTAAATTTTTTTTTCCACCTAGAGAACAAATAGGGGTCTTTTTGATTGTATATCAGATCACCAATATAGTAGCTGGAATGATTCTTTAGCAGTATTTCAAAACAGGTAAAAATTAAAGTTATTTTTAATCAATACAGTTAATGCTAGCACCCACCCAAAGTTTATCAAACTTAATCCTACCTAATCAAACTTAAACCTACCATGGTGTTAATTATTTACATTTAAACTTGATTTTGGAGCTGGGGATGCTGAGAAGAAAATACTTAAAACTTTTATTAGAAGCTCTTGAGTTAATGAGACCTTGAATTACAATATTTGATATGTTTGTGTACTTGTGTTTTAGGGTATAATTTTAAGTTACAGCTACAATAATAACTCCTGTTTAATTATAACTTATTAAATTATTTTTGTGGGGACAACACGTAGGGGTTTCAAATGTTCATGTACATAATACCTTGACAGCCATTGGCCTAGTAGAATATTAATGTATTTTTATATTCACCCACACTTTTGCCAACTGTACCTCACAATTTCCTTTTGGATCACATTTTACTTCTGTTCTACAAGTTCAAATCATGCCCACCATTTAAGAACTGATTCAACTGGTATTCTTTTTTGATATTCTTTTACTCGTATAAATGCATTTTCCATATTTTTAAACAGGAAATACAAAAGCCAGATTATTTTCAATCACAATAATAAAGTCATTTTAAAAACCAGTTGTATAATGGTTTCACTCCCTAATTACTAAGCCAATCTACTGACATAGGACTAACCAACTCTTTAGTAGATAGTAGCGTTAGATACAGGCTATGCCTGTAAAGATACAGCATGATGGTCATATCTAGAATATTAGTGTGTATATTTGAGAAGACTGTGGCTGAAATGAGCTATTTCAAATTTTCATTGCATAAGTTTTGAAGTGTGTAGCCAATTTGCAATCGAATTTGTCATTAGTGGCAAAAATATCACCAATCCTTTCTTATTGGGATGCATGCAGGTCACAGGCTCTGCTTCATACACCTCTTCCCTCTCACCACTCTTAGTTTACACTTTTTCACTTACACTGTACAGTGGATTTCAAATGTCTACATTTCTGCCATTCTCCAGTCTGTAACTAGAATAAGGGCAAAATCTGATTTATTTATTTCTGAGTCCTTAGTAACTGGCACAGCTGCAGAGTTCAACTAGACAACCTTTGCATTTTTTAAAGATGTTTGAGTTGAAAGAGGTTAAGTGATTTGCCTCAGAAAATAAAACTGCCTCTTGACAACAAGCTAGACCTTTGCTTTTTTTTTCTAAACTAAACATTGATAAGAAAGACATTAACTGAAGAGTATGAATGATTTTCCACTTACTGAAGTGCATCTTTCACCTGCAGTAGACAACATCACTCAACAATATTCAACAAAATTTGTTGCTACCACTATAATATCCACACTGTGGATTATCCATAATAAATTACTCTTCTGACAATCACTGTATTCTAACTGAGCTCATCTTGCCATCAATTGCTGTTAGAAGAAGAACTGATTAATTTTGATTAAAGAATGTAAATATGTTTCTAAATATAATTATGTGGCTAAATTTTCTTCCTTAAATTTCAGCCATGATGAAGGAAGCTACACTCTAATTCTGAATGGGGGAAGTATCATTTGATAGTTTTCCTTGAAACATCTATGAGAGGTAATAGTATGCTGCTGACTATTTGAGATGTTTAAATTTGATTAATCCAAGGTTGTTTCATGAAAAAATTTCAGTTTAGACAATTCTACAAGCCATGATATCTATCTATATTTTTTTCTAACTGATGCCGTCCTGTTCAGAAAGTACTCCTTATGTTATTTATCTATAAAAACACAGATGCTGTGCTTAGTTTTATTCAGTTGTATTTCCTTAGTCCTCACCAAGAAGGAAATAAGCAGTGGATAAATTTCATGTTGCAAAGTGTGGACATGATTGTTCACCAAGGTCTTCTATATCAATTTTTATAAGGATTCCAACACTGATGACGAGATTGTGGAGGAAATAGAGGACATCTCAGAATTTAGTTTACTTTATAACCCACCTCTTGTCTACTTAGGTCAGTAAGGATGGTATTGCATGCCATTAAGGGAAGTACTTTATTTTCTATTTTGACTTTGCCATTTTCACAATCTCATTCTTTTTGGTCCCTTATGACCCAGTCTGGAACTGAAAGCTGGACTGTCTGCTATGGTGGTGTCACGTGTTGTGCTCTTTCCCTCTGACTTTCACAAACTAAGTAGATATGCTAATTAACTCCCTTCAAATAGACACCAAACATTGTCATTAAAATTCCATCAATGAAATAGTTTTCAGAATTGCATTTGTTTCCCATAATTTGCCCATGGGGCTTTTCAATAGAAGGAAGATTTCCCATTTTAAAAGATTGTAAAATTGTTGCAAGCTTCAACTCCCTGATGACTTTAATCTAAATAAAGGTCACTGTTACCCTATTATAATAAGGTTGCTGAGAAGGACCAAGAGAAAGCAAAATTGGCAATGGAATCTCTAGTCATAAATATATTTGTAAAAGCTTATTACTTCAGTTGAAAACTCAGAATATTAACTATTTCAGCTGTGCCAATAACAACAGCAATCTGAACTGGTCTAGATCTATCTTTATACTGTCAATACCTATTTGGCAAGACATGAGCTTTGTAGTTTTTCCAAGAACTGCCAAATGGCAATAACAACACTGAAAGAAATACATATTTAAAAAAAAAAAAAAAGGCTATGATTATGTCTAGCAGGAAAGTTAGCAGGAAATTTCAATAGGACCAAACATTCCTTCTAATGATTATGTTCCTTAGAAAGAGCCATACTTTGACATTACTTCACAAGTGTGACAAAATAAAATATGTTTTTATAATCTATATTCCCAAGGATAAGAAGATAGGTTCTGAAGTAAAATTAATTAACAATTTTTTTAGAAGGAAAACAAATGCAAATACACCTTTTCTCATTTACCTTAGATTCCTATGAAATTGGAGAACTAGGTTTATAGAAATTTAACCCGTTTTATCAATATGTTATAGCTACAAATTTTAAAGATCTTTGATATCATTAAAGTTGGATACTGTGGGATGAGTTATATTGCTTGGAACCTAAGTAGGTTATGTTAGGAAAGTAAAGTCTTACAATAAGTTCTTTCCTAATTAGCAAAGAATATGTCTTTCATTATGTTTCCTACACACTTCTATTAATTAGTACTTAAAAATTCTACTTCTATATTAACAATAATTAGGTATCAATCTTTACCATTTACTGCAGGACAAATTGTCTCAATGTGTATTCTTTTAGAAACATTAAATAGAGTCAAATGTTAATGACATTATTATGCCTTAAAAAAAAAAAAACTTGCATTGCTTTCACTTGCAAATGTTGAATCTGGATCTGGATTTCCTCTTCCTAACATTTGTATTTCTCACAAGATGCTATCTTGTGAGCTATGTAATGTGAATGATTTTAGAGGAAAACATATTTAAGAAAGTGAGTTTGTGAACTGGCAAACATTTTATTCACTCCTTTTTTTTTTTAAATCAGGGAATGGAGTAACTATCAAATTATCTGAACATTTTCCTTTAAGCACCAAATTTAGCATTTATTTTAACAGAGGCATTTTTCTAAAACTGATGGCACTATTTTATGCCTTTATGGAAAGAATATACCAATGAAAACTTTTTCTTGATGCTCAAGGATATAATTGTAGATGTTATTGCATTCTTTTAAATAAAATACCCTTAAATTTACTGAGGTATATAAAATTGTCTACTCCTACACTTAAAGGCCCTAAGCTTCTATGATTTGCAAATTCTGTACTAGTTTTTCAGAATCTCTGACATCTTCTTCAATGAGAAAATGCCAAATTAACTTTCTTCTTGTAACTGAGAGTTAGTATCCAATAGCCATTAATATAACACAAACTTTGCTTCAGAAAATCCGTGTTTGAGTACAGTGGCTACCATGGAACTTGGTTAAAGTTAATAATCTAATGAAGTCACAGGTTCACCATCAGTAAAATGTCAACAATAAGAGAATGTAACCTATAGTGTTGTACTGAGATTCAATTAAAATAGAGCATGTAGAGCTACTAGAGTAATAATAAGGAGTCAGTACATGTCATCTATTGCTAATTCTATGACTCTAAACAATGTTTATTAGGTTGGATGTTTGAACCAAAATCTAAGAGCTGAAAAGTCAACTGTCCAAAGACTGGATCAAAAACATGCATGTAAAGTGGCAGCTGAGAAGTCCTTATGAGCATTTTTGAATCACAGAGGTGAATTTAGGATGCTTTTAGGAAAAATCTGAGATAAAGTGGGTGATGTGCTATAAGGACCATTCATGAAAGACTTGTAGAACATGGTGGGAAACCTTATTTTTTTTCTTTCTTTCTTTCTTTCTTTCTTTCTTTCTTTCTTTCTTTCTTTCTTTCTTTCAGTGTGGCAAGAACAATTGCATGAGTTTAAATAGTGGAATGGTCATGATTTAAGTTTTTAAAATATTACTCCCATAGCTTTTTGTATAGGAAACTCTGTATAGATAAACATAGGGAGATAGCAAGAGGTATAGAAGAGATTAAAAAAAATGGGGATGCAAATTAGGGTGATTTTCATAGAGATTAAGAGAAACAGATGTTTGTCTCTTAATGTTTCATCGCTTGGATACCATAAGTGATTTCTGGTTCTCTGTGAAAAGTAGAGACCTGCACATATTTTCAGCTGGGTACTTTCCACATGTCACTGTTCTCCTATATAAATGTATATATGTTTATGCATTACCATTTTATGATTACATCTTCATGAGTTTGTTGTGAGTAGATGTGTGATCCTCTCATAAATTCATGACTGGAAGTTTTAACCCTCAGTACCTCCGAATGTGACCTCATTTGGAAATCGGTGGTTGCAGGATAATTAGTCAGGTTTAGATGAGGCCATTCTGGAGCAGGATAGACCCGTAATCCAGCAATGACTAGTGTACTCATAAGATAACACCATGTGAAGAGACATTTGTGCACACAGGGAGAACAATGAGTGCAGATCATAGTTTTGCTTCCATAGTCAAGGTACTACCAGAAACTAACAGAGAGCCCTGGGTGACATCCTTCCTTTTTGCCTCTGGAGGGCTCCTTGATTTCGGACTTCTAGCCTCCAGACAATAAGACAACAAATTTCTGTTGTTCTAAGCCACCCAGTTTGTGGTACTTTGTTACAGAATGATAGAGTTAGATGATATTACTAACATTCCGAGGAACAAGGCAGAGAGGTTATAGAATTAATCTAGGATCACAAGTAAGTATTAGGGCTAAAATTTAAACCACCCATATGACACCAGAAACAGAACTTTTTTTTTTTTTTTTTTTTGGTAAGATTTAAGTAATTTTTATTTGAGAGAGAAAGAGAGTGAGCAGGGAGTGAAGGGGCAGAGGGATAGGAAGAAGAGAATCTGAAACAGACTCCCTGCTGTGCATGGAGCCTGATGTGGAACTTGATTTCCCAACCCTGAGATCATGACATGAACTGAAATCAAGAGTTGGTGGCTTAACTGATTGAGCCACCCAGATGCTCCAAAATTGAACTCTTTTTTTTTTTTTAAGATTTTATTTATTTATTTGACACAGAGAGAGATCACAAGTAGGCAGAGAGACAGGCAAAGAGAGAGGAAGGGAAGCAGGCTCCCTGCTGAGCAGAGAGCCCAGTGAGGGGCTCTATCCTGAGATCATGAGATGACCAAAAGGCAGAGGCTTAACCCATTGAGTCACCCAGGAGCCCCAAGTCTGAACTATTAATAATGTAAAACTGTCTCAAATGTGACATCAAGATATCTCTCAAGTGTAATGAATTATCTTCTGCCTCTTTTTTGTATCTGATGCATAGAAATTAAGATTCTTCTTATAACAATAGAAAGTTTAAGAAACTTGGTTTTGAATTGATTAATTTAGCTTTAAGTATAATAATAAAAGTTTATTAGTTGGAATTTATAATAATCTTTACACTTATGGCAATTTTTACATTTTATGATAAAACATATGCTAAGTAAATTTTCTTTATAAAGTATTTTAGGGTTGGGGCCCTTGGGTAGCTCAGTTGGTTAAGCTTCTGACTCATGATTTTGGCTCAGACTCTGATCTCATGGGTGGTAAGATCTGAGCTCAGTGTTGGGCTCCGAACCTAGCCAGAGTTTGCTTTGGTTTCTCTCCCCCAGCTCTTCCCCACCTTGTGCTCTCTCACTCTCTCTAAAATAAATAAATAAACAAATCTTTTGAAAAAATAAAAGGAGAAAAAATTTTAAGGTAGAGTATCATGTTAATTAAATGTTAGATACTCATAATAACTTGAGAAGTTGCACACTCTCTAATCTATTTTTAAAGGTTTTTGATAAGATATGAAATTTAGAACAACTTGTTTAGCTTTCTATCTCTTAATATAATTGTAATTATTCTTTAATATGACATATAGAGATGTGATATACCAAGTCAATGTAGTTTGTGACATATTTTTTAGTTTTACTCTTCCATTGTGAATGTTTTTAAAAGTTTAAACACAAAATCCATGTTTCCATCAGTAATGTTTGTAAGAAGGAGGATTGAAGCTTACTTTAAAAGTTTAAGGGGACATTATGGTGGCCTTGTAAAAAATATGACTGCTTTTAGGGCCGTCTTGATACTTCATTGTCTCCTCATACTGTATTTGTATGCTATAAACTTTAAAGATCATATTATATTAAATTAAATATTAAGTTGTAGATTATAATTAACTTTTAAAGCTCTGTTATCTAAAAACTTCAAAAGCGACAATAGTAACATAATCAGAGAGAAACTGTTCTTAGTTTAGTGACAAACTCAGGCATCCATAAAAAAAGTAATTTCAGAAGCTATGAAGTAATCTGCTCCTATCATCTAATACTGTACTAGAGGAAAACTTTGAGACTCAAAAAGAAATCCTGGGGTAAATTTTGAAAATGAGTTAGTGACACAGCCTAGAATAATGGCATACTGATTTCTTGACTCTTAGATTTTGCACTTCCTACTATATTATACTGCTTGTCATGACTTTACTATATTAGAAATTGATTTTTTAAAAATTCTCATTCTATATCCTGTCTACTTATAGTATGTACTCCTAACTAGTTAAAGATGTTCCCATGGTGAGCATTGATATTTAAAAGCACTCTTAATTTCTTAGATAATTGTTCTTTCATCCACATTGTAACTTTATAGTTTTATTTTTCTTGAGAATGTATTTTTCTCGAATGGTAAATTTACCTTTAAATAGGAAAAAATCACCTTTCTTCTGTTCCCATTTCTATATCTATTTGCTTTTGAGATATGCTCCCTAATTAAACAAATGGTGGTCATCTAATTAACTGAACTCTAATTTTGAAATACCTGCTCATTATCTTCCTCTTGAGTGAGACAAGCCCTCGGGATATGAAAGCTTATCATTGTAGTTTCTGACTGTGAAGAGTTATAGTTCATATAATTCCTGAATACTTTATTTGTCATTCAGCCCTTTCCTTGCCTCTTGCTAAGAAAGTACTACTTGCTGCAAAAATATATTTGTCTGTCTTAACCTTCTGACCCAAGCCAGGTCTTGATCACCCAAACTAGATCACAGTCACAGGTACACAGTTTCTAGGTTAAAGGTGAAAACAGGTATTATAATTTTAACCACTCCATACTAATTCTATTTTTTTTAGGGAATAAAGGAGAAGGAGAGTTTTAGGGTGTCTCTTCTTCCCACTTACATTGCTTTAAAGTAATTATTCCAGTTCCATTTGAAAAATATCCATAATATATTGGAGCAATTTGGAAAATTGTGTTGGATTTGGATGGTTGACCATAAATATAGTGATGAGGCCACCTCAATATCAGTCATACTGTCCATTATCTGAATGTATTTCTCATTATTTGGTTTGAGGAGTATAATCACTGCATTATCTCTCTTTCCAGAACATAGCTAGACTCATCTAAGGGAGACAATATATCTGAATAAATGTCCCTTAAACAACATGGTTTTTCTATGGAATAATGTATTTTCCTTAGAAATACCTAAAATTATAGAGATTATTTTAGCACTTGACAGAAATTATATCATTTAAAGCACACTAATGCACAATTTAAGGAAAATAATCATTGCAGGTCACAATACCTTTAAAACAGGATGTTCATCAGAGAGAAGGAGTTGTTTGACATCTTTTCATATTGTATTCTGTGAAACACTTAGCAACACATGTAATTTTCAGCAACCTTAGGGCATGCTTTCTCTTGGATTTCAGAAAAACAATGTTTCCATAGAAAAGTAATGAACACCTAATAGACATTAAGAAAACTCCTACTGGTTGATTAGCTGATTCGTCTTTATGAGTGCCATCCTTCCATTCATTAATATACTTGATAACTACTCTCCTAGGAAATGAAGGAAAATTGTTTTTGCCAATTAAAACATTAGCTAATCATGTGATTAAAATGAAGCACAAAAATGCAGAGTCCAATTAAGATTTTCAGGGAGTATATCAAGTCTACCAGAAAAGTCTTCAAAATTTTTGCTGACGCATCCCCTCCACAACTGGCTAGGATTCACGAGATTGAGAAGACCAGACACTGAAATTCTTTGAGTATGTACTCTTTTGTTCACCCTACATAGTTATTAACCAAGACTAAGTCATTCATTATATTAAAAATAAATCAGGGAATACATTTAAGAAAAACAAAAGAAAAAAAAAAAAAGAAACCCATCACTCTAAATCCAAACACACAATGTAAGCACTCCTATTATTTTGTATAATAATACATGGGGGCACCTGGGTGGCTCAGTAGGTTAAATGCCTGACTCTCAGTTGTTGTTGCTCAGGTCTGGATCTCATGGGTTGTGAGGTTGGCTCCATGCTCAGTTGGGAGTCTGCTTGAAGGTTCCTTCCCTCTGTCCCTAACAAATGATTTGCACATTCTATCTCTCACTCTAAAATAAATAAGAAAATCTTTAAAAAAAATAAGATGATTTACATGAAATTTTACTTTTAGCGTATACCATATTCTTTTTTTGCATTTGGATATTGTCCTATATTTTCTTTCATTTTCATTAATATTGACATTATTGATATTGATATTATTTATATTATTGCTATGTTTTAACTTACTATCTCCCATAAATACCAAACCCAAATAGCTGATTTGTCAGTTGTTTCAAGAACAATGGTGCTATAAAGAAAGAAAAGTATGTATTTTATGTATTCTTCTCATTTTATCATATAAAATATTTCATTTTATTTATTTTTTAAAAGATTTTTATTTATTTATTTGACAGACAGAGATCACAAGTAGGCAGAGAGGCAGACAGAGGGAGAGAGAGGGGGAAGCAGGCTCCCTGGTGAGCAGAGATACTGATGCAGGGCTTGATCGCAGGACCCTGGGATCATGACTTGAGACAAAGGCAGAGGCTTTGACCCACTGAGCCACCCAGGAGCCCCACATATAAAATATTTTTTAAAAAGATGTGTACTAAATTGAATAAAATTAATGACAATTTTTTTTTATCAGACATTTCAAAGAAACTGGCATTTTATTTTCCTGTCAGTGGATGACTATGAAGTGACTATGAGTATAGTCTGATGTCATGGCCAGAAATTTCACCCACCATTGCTTTTGGACCATCAGTGTAAATGTTCACATAGTGAAAAAAAGGCAAATAATGCCTTAATATTATTATGAAAATAGTTTCCATTTTAGGTCTCCCCCAAAGAAACTTAGGGTCATCAATCAGCCAACAAATCACTCTTGTCTACAAATAACCTAGAATGAGTTTGTCCTGGAATCCATGTGGTCTGTAGAATTATTCTCTCATCTACTGGGGACATTTCAGTCTGTGGGAATATATCAATGAACAAAACAGTGAGTTAAATTCATTGCTGTCTTTTAAAGTGCATGAATAGTCATTATATATAAAAATATTTAAAAATATTGAATAGAAGTTGATTGGGAGCATTGCAAAATATTATACATGCCATTTCTAATAAATTAATTTTTATGGGCACTTTAATTTTGTCTGGCTTAAAAAAACTTTGGTAATTGGATCACGAATGATGCATTTTCTCTAGATAAATAGATATCTCTGGGATAAACTTTGTTTAAATAGATCTTTCAGCTTTTGAGCCCACTTTGAAGAGATTTACTTAATTAACTATATAGAAATATTAGTGCTTCATATTTTTTGGAAACCTAATATCGATGAAATTTTGTCAGCTAATATAAAACAAAGAAAATGGCTTAGGCAAATGCTAAGAGGATCCTACTGTTAGTGAAATTTTTGGAAATTGAAGCTTAATCAATGGATTGCAAGATATTTTTATGAGTTCTTAGTGTGTTCTCTCTTAATATCCTGACAAAATACCTGTTTGTCAGGAAAAATAGCTCAACTGAAAACGATACAATTAAATCAGTGAAAACTAAGTCTACGGCCAATGTATTTCTAAAATCTGAGACTTTTCACTAGATAAAAATAAGTAACGTAATTCATGACTCATAAATGTTACACTGGCGATTAGGCAAGCATGGTTTGCCTGGAATTAGCTATAAAGTTCAAACCTTCCCAGCAGATTGCTGCTTCCTAACTTAGAGGTGCACTATTTTACCGACTATAAAACCTGGGCAACTAGAAATAAAGTACACTTTCATACTTACCAGTTTATACCTTTCCAAAAACTTTCTGAGACTTCCTCACTTATATTTAGTCTATCAGAATGTTGCTAGGTACTGCTGGTCATGGTTTTCTGGGAGTTATGGCTCCCCCACACAAGATTTATAACCGAAAACAAAATCCAAAGGAGCCTTGGGGTAATATATTTTCAAATTAAAATATCTAAAAGGCAGGCCTTAGTGAAGCAATAGCACCCCAGTCTAGGAGATTTGTCCCGAATAAAGGTACTAAAGATGTCAGGCTTTATGTTAAAAGATGTATTCATCCATCGCAGGCTGTAGATTGGAGAGGGGGATGCTATAAGCACCAGATGAATAGTGGCAATAGCAGAGGAATAGTCCCATTTTTTCTTCCTTGACAGACATTGGGTCTGTTTGGTCCTGTATTTTATCAAAGATAAGTAGAAAAAATATTTTTAAAAATCCAAAATGTAGACTATATTTTGAAAAATAAGAGAAAAGAAGTAATGTAGATTTCTAGGAAAAGCTGCTGAAGTTAATCAAATAAAGGAAAAATAATTAGAGATATTAGATTTATATTCTTAAAAAGGTATAGGGAATAACACCTCTATAAAACTAAAGTGAGAAGTCATAAAACGACAGCTAGAAAAATGATAGCAGACCAAAGATTTATAACATCCTACTGAGATACCAGCATTCCAGTGAAAGTGGAGAAACTAAAACATAATTGAAAATATAATAGCAAAATTATGATCCATTCACTTAGGAGGCTGGAAAGAACGCACTGAGGAAAATTGTAACAGTGATTCTCAGGACATTTTGCGAAATTTCCCTAGAATATCAAATGTAAGGCCAATAATGAAAACTTTCTAAGAATGAAATAGTTGGTCTTGGGGATAAAGAAAAAAAGGCACAAACTTATATTATTAGCCTAGTAGCATAAAGGAAAAAAAAATCAAATAGAATAGAAAAGAAACAACTTCCTGATTTGATAAGTTACTTTGGTTGCTATAGCTAAAATGCTTACTGAACCTAGACAAAATTATTGAAAAGAGAATCATGCACTATATTTTGAGTTACAGTGATAAAGGAAAAAAATATCAACATACAACTGTGGAAAAGCTACCAGCTTACTTACAAAACAGATAAACTGTTTCAGATTATATTCAGGTTTGATTTCTGAAAGACTAAATGTCAAGAAAATGTTGATCAGTATTTAGAGATTTTAAAAAAATTATGTTAATCATTTGTTACCCAATAATTCTGATTCCAGATATGACATTGAATATACAGAATGATCTCAATTTCCTACTCAATAATCACAGAAGAAAGAAAACTAAATCTGTCAATATAAAATGTGTGCCAAAAATATTGTGCCCTGGCCCAAGGACTTGACCTTTTCACTTGTTGTGGTAAATACATTCTGATTTTCCAGATGGATGAGTTAGAATTTGTAAGCCTGATGATATTAAAACTTCAGATTATTCTACTATCTCCATTTACTCAGATTCTATTCTCCCCAAATAAATTTTCGCTTGCAGATTGACTGCCCATGTAAAATACCCACAAAGAGAAAATTTTCTAGCAGAAAACTTGTGTCCAGATTTCCTTTGAAGTTAGAAGTTTGCAGTTCTTGAATATGGATAATTTGGCATATGATTTATATGTCATTCCAGAATATTTTTTTAGAAAGAAGTCCATCCCTAAGGAACAGAAATATTTTTAGTTTGTGAGAAAAGTCAGTGTCTAAAAGATTTAGGGCAAAACTTTGGTCTGTGAAATACTTACTAATGGATAGGAGATTTCTGGGGAACCAACTAACTGGTTTTACCTTTTTACTTAAAATTCCACTTTAACATTGAGTAACAAACAATGAATTCTTAATTTTCATAGTAACTACAGGAGAAAATTCTACTTTTTCTTCATGTTTTATGTGAGATAATTGAGCTTTTATTTGATGATTGAGCTTTTTTAAAAAGATAGGAAAATTGACAGTATTCATAGCTTGTTGCCTTGAAATCCTCCTTAATTAGCATATTATATAGACATTTTTGCAATATACAGACAATAAATATTCATTTTCATATAAATTCTACTACCACCTTTAAAATCCTGTTTTCACAAATTGGAACTTATTGTACTAATTTTAATTCCTGGAATTTGCCCACAAAACAAATATAAGCATGTTATAAAATTTTTAAAATGTTATATCTTGAAGCAAATAATATGATGGTTTCTGAAATTTGATGTCCAGTGAAATCTCATGAATCCTAAATCATTCCATCAACTCTTCTATTACCTTAACTTCTCCTAGACATACTCAGTGGATGAAATTAAAAATAATAGAAGTTACAGTTTTCTTATTAGTATCATCAGTGAAGCATCTTTCAACTGTTAAAAAACATGGTAACCTCAGGTTTCTTAAGTGGGAGAGTACAGTTCATTTCAGGCATACTGTTACAATAAAAAGGATAAGATGAGAAATCTCTGAAGGCAGCATTTTGAAAATGCTAGTTCATTGATTAAGGCTCAAAATCCGGAAGTGATACACTGTAGCTCTTGAAACTGGCCTCTGAGTAATTTATCCATTTTCAAGAAATGTACTCATGTGTGCAGCTGAGTGGCCTTCTTCTTTCTATTTTTCTTTGATAGATACTTGACGAATCTGTTTACATTTTATTTTTTAAATATTTTATTTGTTATTTATTTGGGAGAGAGAGAGAAAGATAGTGAGAGAGAGTGAGAGAGCACAAGCAGTGGGGAGAAGAAGAAGCAGGCTCCCTGCTGAGCAGAGATTCCCAACGTGGGGCTCCATCCCAGGACCCTGGAATCATGACCTGACCAAAGGTAGATGTTTAACCAACTGGGCCACCTAGTTGTTTATATTTAACCCAGTTGTTTATATTTAACAAACCCAAATTTGTTTATATTTAGCTAGAGAGTTGGTGGAAGCTAGTTATCCCTTGGCTAGAGGTACATACTATAGAAACTAATTGAGTCACATGTTGGAGGATGTTTTTACTAGCATTGTACATTTTATTTGGATAAAAGAAAATAGAACTGAAATTTAATATACATCAAAAACAAATATTTTCTTAAACTGAAGCTTTGTTTAAAGTAAGGACATGAAACTGGGTGTCACATGTCCTTACATGTATGAAATAAAGAGATTTTTGTGGTAGGATTGCTAAAGTAAGAGGAAATTATTATGCTATATGAAATAGTTCTCTGGTATGAGTTGTATCTCTGTTATGGAGAAATAGAATGGGATTGATGACTTATGTGCATGTACAAAGATTGGTGAAACCATAATGGAAAATAAAATCACACTTTTTCATCTTAAGACAAAACTGCATAGGTCAGTTATTTATAGCTGTATAACTATCCTAAAACCAGTGACTTAAGATAATGATAAACATTTATTATCCTTCATAATTTTTGCAAGTCTAAAGCATCTTGTCTGAGCAGTTATTCAATTGGATTGGTCTGTTGCTCACTGACATTAACCAGGGCTCTAGTCTTCTTCTGAAGGATTGACCTGGGACTGAAAAATGCACTACAAAGTTTACTCATGTATCTGATTAGCAAGTTGGTATTGGTTGTTGGTGAGAGGTCCCAATTCATCTACGAGCAGGCATCTGTACAAGACTGCCAACATGCCCTTAAGGCATGTTGGATGGTTTCTCCCAGAGTGGGTGATACAAGAGTTGAAGGCAGAAGTTTTAATATATTTTTGAACCTATGCTCAGAAGTCACATGTCCACAATATCTAATTGGCCCACAAATCAGTCTTGTTCAAGGAGGGAAGGAAATACACATGTAAATACAAAGAGGTGAGACTCATTAGAGAATGGTAAGCTCAATCCATCTTTTGCCCTCTCAATGATTCATGCTTACACACCCACCCCTCATGAAAAAACTGTTTTATCCAAAGCCCCCTCCACCTCTGCCCAAGTTCACATCGATTTTTATCATCAGGTCAAATATAGGATCTTGCCTTTAAAATCAGGCTCAGGTATGGTCGACATATCTCAGGTATGGTCCCTAGAGTGCAAGTCCTCTTGAGCTGAAGATCTGCGACCTAAGGACACAAGTTATTTAGTCCACTTCATCCTGTCCCCCCATAAACTCAAAATATAATACTGGAGTAGGCAAATAATTATTGCCTTAGACATTCTTATTAATAAAGGGGAAAAATGGGGAATACACAACCCTTTACTGTTCCTTTCTGAAATCCAGAATGACACATGTTACCCTTTCCTAGATTAGGGTTCAAAAAAGTTTGAGAATGATATACTGTGACTCTAGGAACTGTCCTCTCAGTAATTTCTCCTTTTTTAATGAAAAACAGCTCATGTTTGCTGCTGAGGGGTTTTCTTCATCTTGCTTACTACCTACAGAATTTTTGTTTCTAATAGACTTTTCTCTTTTTTGAAATTGAGATATAACTGACATATAACAATTTCTTAGTTTAATGTGTACAACATGTTGATTGGTACATTTATATACTGCAATATGATTACCACCACTGCAATAGCTAACATCTCTAGCCCATCACATCCATGCTGTTACACAGGTCAAGATTTCCTTCTTTATTCACAGCTGAATAATATTCCATCACATTTGCATGTGTATCTCTCTCACATCTTCTTTACCCATTCATCCACTGACACACACTCAAATTGTTTCCATATCTTGACTATTGTAAATGATGCTGCAAAAAATATGGGAGTGAGAATATCTTGCCAATATCCTGTTTTCGTTTCCACTGGATAAATACCCAGAAGTGGGATTGCTGGATCATACGATTGTTTTATCTTTAACTTTTTGAGGAAGCTCCATACTATCTTTAAAACTAAAAGAAAGGGGTGCCTGGGTGGCACTGTCAGTTAAGCATCTGAATCTTGGTTTTGGCCAGGTCATGTTCTCAGGGTCGTGAAATTTAACCCTGTGTCAGGCTCCACACTCAGTATGGCGTTTCCTTGAGATTCTCTCTCTTTCTCGCTCTTCCCCTCCTGCTTGCTCTCTCTCTCTCTCTCTCCAATAAACGAATGAATATTAAAACAAAACAAAACAAAACACAAAACTAAAAGTAAACATAAGGAAGGACATCCTTGATAAAGGTCTTGACAATGGTTTTTTGGATATGATACAAGAAAAATAAAACAAGGAACAAAAGCAAAATCAACAAATGAGAGGCTATATCAAACTAAAAAGGTTTTACATAGCAAAAAAAAAAAAAAAAGAACAAAATGAGAAGACAACCTATAAAATGGAAGAAAATATTTCCAAATCATATATTGTATAAAGGGTTAAATATGTTAAGATCTGATACAACTCAATAATAACAAAACCAAACAGCTGAATTTAAAAATGGGCAGAGGAACTGAATAGACATTTTTTCCAAAGAAGAAATCCAAATAGCAGACAGGTACATGAAAAGATGTTCAACATCACTGATCACCGGGGAAATCCAAATCAAAACCACAGTGAAATATTACTTTATACATGTTGGAATGGCTACCTTCAAGAAAACAAGATATAGCAAGTGTTCATGAGGATATGGAGAAAAGGAAACCCTTAGTTCATAGTTGGTTGGACTTTTTTCATCTGGGTTCGTTGTCCCTTTCAGTTCAAGCTGACAATACAATGCAACTCTCTTAAAACTCTTTTGGCTTTTCTATATGTTATTTTCTATGTTATTAGGTTAAATTCACTAAATTCACACTAAATTCACACCTGCAAATCACTTTGAGATCAATACTTTTCTACAGATGCTTCTGCTTAAGCTGATGAGCAATACTGCCTTGCATTCTTAGAAGCTATTACTTGTCATATCAGTTGTCTGAGGCATTGCCCTAGGTGTGCCTGAGATTTTAACAAAGGATTTAACAGTCAGATCCTTGGTCTTATTATTAGACTGTTAATCAGTAGACTACAGAATAATAACTTGCAAAAAATTTCTTGTCTCAGTCCCTTAAACCTGTGGCTATGTTACTTGACATGGCAAAATGGATTTTGCAGATGTGATTAAGTGAAACGTTTTGAGATAGGGAGATTGTCCTGGATTATCCGGATGGGCCCAGTGTAATTACAAAGGTGTTTATAAAATATCCAAAAGAGTCAGATTCAGAAAAGAGGTTATGATGACATAACCAGAAGTCAGAATGATGTGGCCATGAGCAAGAACTGTGGACAGCTCTGGATGCTAAAAAAAGCAAGGAACAGATTCTTTCCCAGAGCATCCAGAAGAAATGCAGCTTTGGTGACACTGTGATTTCAGTCCTGTAAGACCTATTTTGGACTTCTGACCTCCAAAATGTAAGAAAATAAATCTGTATTGTTTAAAACCTCTATGTTTGTGGTAATTTGTCACAGCAGAAATAGAATATTAATACAGCATGTTTTCCTGAATATGCCTTGGATTTGGTTCTCCTCAGATGTAATTGCTTAATTTTAATGTGTCTTGCCACCTGGAGAGTTAGGAATTTTCAAACCCAGAGATCATTGTTCCCTTATGTTCAGCAATTGTTTTTTTTTCTTTTTAAAAATCACTCTCTCTCATGTTACTATAACCAAGAAGAAGGTAGGTGGCACATTCAACACTCTGCTTGGAAATAGCCTTATCTAGATCACACACTACTTTAAGGAGAATCTTACCTCCTTTCCAAATAATCTCACACACTATCTGCCATTACACAAGCTCCTGCTTTCTCTCTCTCTCCCACCCCACCTCCCTGTTTTCTATTTATTATGAATATATCACAGAGACTTAATGTAAATGGTTATCTGAATGATAAGTTAAATTTTGTAAGAAACATTTTCCAAAAGAGTGGGACTAAATATGTACTATAGCTTTATATTTTGTAAAACCAGTGAAATAATAAAGAACTCAAACTAATTGTTTGAGCAATTCACTTTCAAAACTAAATTTATTATGATTTAAAACTAAGAATTTATTGATAAATACAGGGCTAGTTTATGTAATTGTTATGTTGACTTTGTTATTGTAGTTTGTCAAATATTTAACTTATATTTATTCTATTTTGCTACAGTTAATGAAAATTTTATTTACTTATTTAATAATGTCTGTTTTCTTCAATACTATGTTGAAATCCATATACAATGCATTTTAAGGGTGTGATTAAATTATATTTTGTTATGCACAGTAATAGTATTTACAATGCTTCTTAATACAACATAATGTGTTATTCTGTAAAGCATCGACATACAATTTTATTTTATTTATTCAATTATGTGCACGTGTCTCAGTGCTGGTTATTATGTTACAATAGTTTGGAGAAAATAAACTTGGAATTATATGCTTGCTTGGTAAACACATGTTATTAAATAAATGGTTTCAGTGTAAAATATGACCTTTACTAAAATGATACTTTTGAATTAGTACAAATGAAGTTTTTCTTAAAAGTTCTGAATATACTCTGATTTGTTTTTTTAAAGATTTTATTTATTTATTTGACAGACAGATATCACAAGCAGGCAGAGAGTCAGGCAGAGAGAGGAAGGGAAGCAGGCTTCCCGCTGAGCAGAGATTTTTCCCAATGAAGGGCTCCATCCCAGGACCCTGGGATCATGACCTGAGGCTGAACCACTGAACCCACTGAACCACCCAGGTGCCCTACTCTGATTATTTCTTTAGGAAAATTTCTACTAATCCTTTCTCTTGCTGTTTTTCATTACTTCATTTTACCACTGACAGACTATTGAGAAAGTAGAACTTATAAATTCATTTTAAAACAATTTTAAAACACTTTAAGAACATTTTTCGCACAAATTGTTCTTAATTGGGCAAGCACACAATGGGTTATTTTATTGGTTACTGTTACATACATGTACACTCAGCAAATATCTAGCTGATATAATTTCTGCATTCTCAAAAAGCCAACCTACTACAGATAATCTTACCTGCTAGACAGGCATTCTGTTCCCATATATTGCTCTCATCATCATTCTTTAAGACCAGTTATTATTTTGTTTCTGGATGTGTGAAGAAATAAGACATTTAGATTACTAACATATTCAGCTATTAGCAACAGTGGGTGTACATTCCTGAATTAGTTGGCTACGAAAGGGTCAGGGCCTGAATGAATGTAACAGAAGCTAGGTAAATTTCCTGCATCAGTTATGGAGTGTTGACCAAAAATTGCTGACTTGCATGGACATCAGGACAGGGAAAGGATATATATCAAGAGGTCAGGCTGAGGGCACTGAGTGCTTCAAGTTGGATCCAGGGATGCTGGAAGGGAGGTGAGAGGGCACTGAAAAGTAACTTGGCCTATTTCAAAATTTTGCCTACAGCTGTAATACACCTCTGTAAATATCTCCATTACTGATTTGTGCCTGTCACACCTGTCATTTTGGCACATCATCATTATAGTCTACATCCTTTTGGGTGTGAAACCTGACTGCTGCTAACTGCCCATCCCCATGCTCTTCAAAAATTTTGCATTTTCTTCCTCATCTCTGACTTTCCTCTGTGTCTCCTCCACTTAAATACATTAACATTTAACTTTATAATTTATTTCTTTCTTCTTCCAACTAGCAGGTCTCATCTCTCCCTCATGATTCCCCACTTAAAAGTTAAATACCTCTTGGCACCTGTGATTTCTACCTATTTGGAAACATGAGAAAAATAATAACATAAAGGTAATTGTAAATTTCTTAGAGCAATACAAATTCAATAATTAATGGGAAGAGCCACATGATTGCTGGATGCCCAATATAAAATAATTGAATGTGTGACTGAAAAAGCTTGACAGATTTACATCAGTTGTATATAGATACTTTTTTTTTTTTAGCTAACTCAACTGTGCTAATCCAGATATGATAAATCCATCAGAATAAACTGTATCTAAGTATCATCATATCAGATCATGTTGTTCTAGTTCTGATCATTTTAGAATACAGGAAAATAAAATAAATTATCTAATTTTTTCCCTAAAACTTATTTTCTCTGTTCTATTTTTATTTAAAGAAATGTCAAGTTAAACTTTTTTTTGTATGAAATGTATGGAAGGAACACCTCATAAGTGTCACCACACAATTGCTCACAACAAAAGTCTATGAGTCATACTTGAGTTTTTTCCTCATTTTCAAATTCAACCTACTAACAAATCCTTTGGCTTTACTTTAAAAATATATTTTAAATCTATCCATTTATATCCATTTCTGGTGCCACCATCATAGGCCAAAGTATCATTTATCATGCTTTCATTTATTATATACTATAGTAGCTTTTCAGGTTGGTTTTCTGTTTTGTTTTATTTTGCTGTTTCTATGCTTGCCATTTTTCCAACATTCTAATTCATCCAGGCCATCTTAACATTTTTTGTGAAGTCTCACGGGCCATTTCCCAATATAAAATCACAAGGAAGTAATTACGTTTAAATATCCCCTGAAATATTAGTAGAATGTAAATAGATTTATGTCACTATCCTATTCAATGGATTTACATTGAATTAAAAAACAAACAACAAACAAACTAGGTGCATCTAGTGGCTCCGTGGGTTAGGATTCCAACTCTTGATTTTGGCTCAGGTCCTGATCTCAGTGTTGTGGGATTGAGCCCTTGTCCCTCTCCCTCTGCTCCGCCCCTACTCATGCTATCTCTCTGTAAAATAAATAATAAAATCTTTAAAAAACAACAAGTGAAACCCAAAAAAAACAAAAAACTCTGAACTACTTATCATGATCAGTGAAATTGAACTGGCCTACCTGTTCAATATATACCATTTTATTCCTCTGTTTACCAGTCTGTACCTAAATACATTTTATTTTCCCTTAGTATCCGAAATCTTTCTGTCCTCATTCTGTTTGTTCTTTCTTTTTCACATGTCACCTTAAATCCTCTGCCAGCTTATATTATTTTTTTTTCTTCTGCACTCAGTTTTCATAAAATAAGGATGCATAAAGTATTGGTTCTAGTCTTATTGAGTAAATTAGTAAAAGTAAATAAAATTTGGTCATTGCTTTCAAAGGCCACTTGTTTAAACCTTCATTCCAAGAACCTTTAGATATTTTTATGATATTTACATTGTGTGAAAATGTTGACATTTTCCAACACAATGTGTTATATATTGAATTTGGACACAATAAAAATGCACTATATATTTTGATAAGAGTTATTGATACATTGAAGTAGAAGAGAATGGAATTTTTTATTAATCTTCTGAAATTGCTTTGTCTATAATCCTGTGTGATACAAAAGAATAAACATACCAATAGCCATCTTTTTACAGTATATGGAAAAGTACTAAAACCTAAATATTAAAACTGATAACTTTGTGATGTAATGAAGTATATAAAAAATAAGGTTTTCCTTTAGCATATACTGTGATTGAAATTAGTGATTCATAAAAATATATCATTGCTTAATTGGCTAAGCTCAGCGGTATGTACTAATCATTAGTGACAAAAATAAGAGTTAAAACCACTAACTGCCTGCAAATTATTGAGGGTAGTTCAAGAAAGGATTAAGCTGGGCAAAAGTTATTTATGAAAAGAGTCAACTGAGACAAAGTGCAGTAGCACTCATTAAACTAATGAGGGGAAGCTCCTAAAATCACATTTTAAGGGCATTTCCTTAGGGTCAGAATTCAAACTAATGCCATTTTATTTTGATGTGGTTCATTGAAACTTAGTCTGGCATTTAAAAGATTGGGCACACTATGACTAGGAGTAGAAAGTAGTTATGAGTTTCCTGTCAGATATTTAAAAAACAAATAGCACCAAAATATACTTCAAATTTCTGATGAATTTGTTCAGAAATGTTTATCTAATTTATCTAAAATCATGAAATTTTGTTAACATTGCACAGGTTTCCTTGTGATTTTACTGCATTTGATTTTAGAGATTAAAGAACAAAACTTCTCATCTTTCCTTGCAAATAGAGATATGAGTGAGATCAGTACTTTATACATGAAATAGTCCATAATTTAAAAAATGTATTTAGATATAATTGCTAATTTATCTCTTTCCAGAGCATATTTATGCCAGTAAAACTAATACATGTTTTCAACATATATTTTATATGAACTCCTGAAGAAAGAACAATTCTGTTTCATATAACATTAAAACTTTATGAATCTATTTTGAAAGAAAGATCAAAGGATAAATGCTTTAATATTCTGTTATTTTTTATTTCACCAACATAGTATCAAGAAAATAAGAATAGGGCGCCTGGGTGGCTCAGTGGGTTAAGCCTCTGCCTTCGGCTCAGGTCATGATCTCAGGGTCCTGGGATCGAGTCCCGCATCAGGCTCTCTGCTCATCAGGGAGCCTGCTTCCCTCTCTCTCCCTCTGCCTGCCTCTCTGCCTACTTGTGAGCTCTCTCTGTCAAATAAACAAATAAAATCTTAAAAAAAAAAAAAGAAAAGAATAAATTAACACAAATAACAATGTGAGTAGCAGAGACCTTGGAAATGATGAAACCTTTAAGGTATGATTAATAATTTAGCTTAGGTCAAAATGATATGAATATATGCAGTTCGATATTTTCTTGTCTTTATTGGTACAGCATTAGTCCTTTAGAAAGATGCTTAAGAAAGTATCTGTGATTTCTAGGTTGACAATGACAAGGATGGGGGTATGTAACAAAAAATAGTTGTTATATGTATGTGGTTAAGTTGCTTATAAGTAGGGTAGAAGCCCAGTTTTATTCTTAAAAGATTACAGTTATAACATATGGTCATTTCTTGTGTTAACAGAACACAGTTGATTATCACAATTCAAAGATTTTGAAAACTAGTGAAACATTTCATATATGTGGACTACTAAAGAAATTTGAAATTCCTTACCACATGAGAACATTATTGGAAATATATCAAAATATGCTTTATTACTAATGTTTTCTTTTGTGATTATATTCCTAGAATTCCAACATTTGGCTGTTCTTACAATAGTTGACACCTATGTACCAAATAAAATAAAATAAGAAATAAAGAAAAAATATTGCTTTTTTTACTGGTAACAATACTGTTATGATAGAAACACTTAGATATACTTTTATTTGAGCCAAGGCTCCTCCTTAGTTATCTAGACCAGTTTATAATTTCTATGTATTGCGGTTCTTTTATGATGTTTGAGTACATTTTGGGTAGCATAGTCATGCTTTTCTCTGAGTACTCAAGAAAATATGAAAAAAATGTTTTCCAAGCAAAGTTGTTAATTATTGATCCTATTTAATGAACCGGGTAACAAATCCAGATTTCTCACTTTTCTTTATTATACTCACCTTTGTTCCCAGTATTTATCAGTTAGGAAAAAATACTACAAATTTTTCCTAGACACTTATAGCTACAACTTGCCTGTACTTCATGATCTTGTTTTCTTACCTGCCATATTACAGATTTCCCCTGCTATCTGAAAGTAGAGTGTTCCTATGAAAACTTTCATAAGCCAAAATAGAATAAAGTGCAGAAGGAATTACCATCAATTTATATAGAAACATTCTTTAGTGTTCCCAGACCCCAAAAGTAACCTCTCTTAGGCTTTTCTGATCCTTAGGACACATCTTGCTAACGGATGCACAAAATAAGTCAAGATAAAGCACACTCAACAGACAGGGTTGGAAGCTATGGCAGCTTGATGCTGAGATGCTGAGTGTAGTTTCTAGGGAAGGAGCCCTGCGCGGCCACTCTTGCTTCTTGGGTGTGCACTGCCCCTGTAAAGGCTTGTTGCAAAACAAATGTGTTGCAAAACAAATGCTCTTTTTCATAAAATCAAAAATCTGCTTCAGATTTCTTTCAGTTAGTGAAAACAAATACTAATGTAGGTCTTCCATAAAAGCAAAGTGGTGTAACACAGACTTTGGAAATGTGGAAATACCTGTATGTCTCTCACTCTTTAGGTCTTCTGTGTGAGGCTGTAGAGGCAGAATATTTCTTTCATGCAGCTAACGTTGATGGTAACAATGGCAGCAGCACCATGAACATCCATTTGAGGTAGTGATGCAGCTGTTTCCTATTGATGTTGAAGATGCCAACGTCTGAGTTTAGATGTCTTTCACAGGTAGTGATTATATTAATACCAAGAATGCTGATGCATCAACACCCAATGTGGTAAATCTTTGTTTTTCTTCTTCTTTTATTTCCATTTATATGGAATTCTTACACTGTGGTGGACATATAAGCCTGTGAGAACTTATCTAGAGGACAGACCTGGAGACGATAAGCACTTTTGACTATTTGAATTACCCTTCTTTTCAACTTTGATCATGAACCAAATTTGTGAGCTTCAACTTATTTTTCCTTAGGGTGAATTCCTTCAATGGAATCCTCATATCCTCTTGCCCAGGCAGGATTTATTCCTAGGCTGTGCACCATGTGGTTTCAAACTTGAATCCCTGCTGCTCTGAACTAGGCCAGCCAATTCCGTTGACCATGACATGAAAAAGAGACATAAAAAAAACAAAAACAAAACAAAACAAAACAAAAAAACAAAAAAAAATTTTTGAAACAAAAAAGCATGTGGTATATCTTGTTGACTGCTGAGGTATTGGCACAAAAAGTGTGTTACTACTCTCTTTTTTCTTTTATAACCAGAATTCATATTCCCAGGACAATCAACTTTGAAGGTAGACTACTACTTATTTTTTAAGTGTTAATTACAGGTTTCTTTTTATATGTTTTGCCTCACCGAAAGAAAAGAGTTAGAGGACGAATATATCATGGCAATTGCACTGTTTGGTAAATTGATCTATTGGGGTGTGTGTGTCTGTGTACATTTATGTCTATGTTTAAAGCACCATCAAGTATTCTTTTTTTAATTAATGAAAAAAAAAGAGCTTGTGAAGAGTGATTGTTGCCCTTATGTTTTATTTGAAATTCTAGCCATTAAAATCATTTGACAAATCAAGATAACTTTTTCACAACTCAAGGATCAGTTAATTAAAAACATTCAAAGCAGAGGAAGAAATGGGGGAGTAGGTTTTTTTCCCCCTGCCTCCCTTCATTTCTTCTTTCCTTCCTTCCCCCCTCATTTCTTTCTTTTTTTTTTTTGCAAAAGACATGCAAGAATTTTTTTTAACCCAAAGACATGCAAGAATTTTTTTAACCCTTTCAGTTATTTTTCCCACCTTTTACCTCCCTACTTCTGACAATCACCAATCTGTGTCTATGTATCTATGACCTTATATTTTTTTTATTCTACATAAAGAGAGACTATTCTTATACATACATACACAATTTCTTTGTCAATTTTCCACTGATGGACACTTAAGTTGTTTTCTTCATCTTGGTTACTGTAAATAGTGCTGCAATAAATGTAGGGGTGCATATATCCTTTCAAAGTAGCATTTTCACTGTCTTTAGATAAATACCCAGAAGTAGAATTGCTAGAACATATGGTAGTTCTATTTTTAATTTTTTTAAAGATCTATTTATTTATCCGAGAGAGAGAGAGGGAGAGAGCAGAGAGAGAGACAGAGGGAGAAGGAGCAGACTCTCCACTGAGCATGGAGCCAGACTCTGGGCACTAGGATCATGACCTGAGCTGAAATTAAGAGTCAGCCGATTAACTGATTGAACCACCCAGGCGCCCCTGTTTTTAATTTTTTGAAGAACTATTTTCCATAGTGGCTGCACCAATTTATATTCGTATACAAGGGTTCTTTTTTTTTTTTTTTTACATCTTCAAGAAATAAGTCCTTATTTCTTGTCTTTTTGATAATAACCTTTCTAACAGGTGTGAGGTAATACCTCATTTCTCTGATGGCTAGTGGTGTTGAGCATCTTTCATGTGCGTTTAGCCATCCGTATGTCTTCTTTGGGAAAATGCCTATTCAGATATTCTGCTCATTTTTAAATCAGACTGTTTCTTTTTAATACTAAGTTGTGTGAGTTCTTTATATATTTTTGGTATTAGCCCTTCATGAAATATAAAATTTGCACCCATTTTCCCAATAATTCAGTTGCATTGTTTAATAAGTTAATCTGTTATGTGTATATGTGTACATCTATGTCTGTGTTTAAAGCAATATGAGGTATTCTTGAATTGAAAATCAGCAAAAAAGAAAAGAGAGAAAATACAGTAGTAAGAACATTCTCTATTCATTTTTATATCATTTAAGTAATGTTAAATGAATTTATATTCAGTGCTATTATCTCATTGAATGAGTACATGTTTCCTGCAAAATAAATGAACTGTAGCCAATAATATTATCATTGCAACAATAAATATAAAATAAGAAAATGTTAATGTATTGCTATGTCATTTACACTTGTACCTCTGCTCTATGTCTTTTGGCCTCTCTTTGCTCTGTTAATTATCAACTATGTTTAGTTCCTTTAAGACTAAGCATTTGTTTGGGCTTCTCAGTGTAATCCATTAATTTTGGCTCCCAAGACTAATTACAAAGTCAAAATAAACTAAGGTCAACCATTGTATGTTTTTTGTTTCCTTAGGATGTGACATTTATCTCCAACTGATAGATTTTTATTTTTCTAATAGCTATATAACAATTGATCCTCTGTCTGATTTTAATAGTATTAATTTTTTTCACTTTTGTTTGCCAAGGGTAAATGTCATAGTAATTTTTCACCATACTTATTACCTCTTTACTATTCAAATTTACCTTATTTCTGGAAAATAAAGCAAACACCTAATTGTTTACAAAATGCAAGATAACTCATTGATTATTTGAAGTATGCATTTCCATATTTTAAAAAACTATAGGATAATTACACTGTATAATACCTTAGGTTAATGGTCTTTAAAAACCACAATTTTAAGAAGACTAATTTCTGAGTGAGCTTATTATTCTTTTGTGATTGAAATTTTGTTTATTTTGAAACATTTAATGAAATATAACTACTTGTTTTAGGCATAGATGCTGAAAATCGGTGTTGAATACTCCATGCCCTTCTGATATCTGATCATTGACATAAGAAATGCTTTATCTTTTTGTGGAAGGATTTAGAACTTTCTCTTTATTCTTTTGTTCTACATTTTGCCCTATTATGTCTAATGTTGATAATTTTACATTCTCTGTCCCAGCTAACTCAGAGCTTCTTAAAGTTTCATACATTTCCTTCTGTATTGTAAACATCTCAATTATTAATTCTAATAACTACTCGCACCCTAGTCTCTGTTCTCTTTCTAAATATCTATTAGTTTTTCTCTTTCAGCACTTGAAAGGTGTTATGTCACTTACTTCTCTGTCTCTGATAATACTTTTTCCGTAGTTCTAAAGAGGAATCTGCTGTTACGTGAAATGCTACTCCTCTATAGATGTCCGTTCTGCTGCTTTCAAGACTTTTTATTTTTGTTTTTGGAAGTTTGACTATGATTTGGCTTTGCCTATGATGGATTTCTTTGGGGTTATCCTGTTTGGGGTTTGCTCACTTCTTAAATCTGTAGGGTTGCATTTCTTGCTAAATTTAGGAAATCTTCAGCTGTGATTTATTCAGAAATTTATCAGCCTTGTCCTCTTACTGCTCTTCTTCTGGGATTTCAGCAACACAAGTGTTAGATCTTTTGTTATGGCTTCACATATCCCTGTGTCTATATTCATTTTTCCCCTCTATTTGTATCTCTATTGTTCACATTGGATGATTTCCTTTGTTATAGTTTCCAATTTACTTATTGTTGAATCTGTTTTCTTCATTCTGTCACTGAATCCATCTTTTGAAATTTTGAAAATTCCATTTATTTTGTTTTTAAGTTATTTTATTTTAATTTTGTTCTTCTTTATATAGTATACTTCCTTGCTGGGACTTTTCTTTCTTTTTTTTTTTTTTCACTTGTTTCCAGCATGTTCATAAATGTTCACTGGAGCATTTTTATGATAGCTGCTTTAAAATCTTTGTCAGGTAATTCTAATCCTACGTCATCTTAGTGTACATAGATAATTGGTTGTGCCTTTTTTTAAATTACAGTTTGAGATCTTCTTGGTTCTTGTTCTTATAAATAATTTTTAATTGATATCTGGACATTTGGGTGTTTATAAGACTCTGGATTTTATTTAAACTTTCCGTTTTAACTGGTCTCTCTATCACTTCTCTAGCAGTGGCCACTACCCTATTACTGCCAAGTGGTGGTAGAAGCCCCATTTACCCTCTTGGCCTCTATTGACACCTTAAGAGGGCGTCCTCATTATTGTTCCATGGGATAAGAGTTCTGGCTCTCCTCTGACAATTCCCTGCCTGGGAAGGGAGGAGTGCCTCATTATAGCTCTCCACTTGACCTCTCCTGATACCACAGGGAGGAGTCTGGGAGAACTGATCTCCTTACTTCTGGATAATGATGAGGGGACATTCTTTAGGTCCCTCTGACATGACCTCAGAGGGAAAGGGGAATACCCCTCCTTTTTACCAGATGTGGGGGGCAGTCTAGGCTTCTGCATGGTCTCTATTGCTACCTCAGGATCTTGTTATAACCTACCGGGGATGAAAATACCAACTCTCCACTCTGCCTTCACTGACACCATACCTGGAAGTGAGGGGATTGGGGCTTCTTGTTACAGCCTGGTAAATGTGGAAATCTAGGTTACCTCCTTAGTCTTTGCTGGTATGTTTATGAACAAAGATACAGTTTCTCCTCCTGTGGCGTTTAGCTAGCTAGAACAGTTATTCTTAAAAGTTATTTTTAAAAATATCCTGTGCTGTCCCTTCCCAGATCCTTTGGCTTTTGTTAGGGCTTTAAAAATGTTTTTAGTTTTTTCACAATTCTGAATTCCCACTTTATTCAGTATCAAATATGAAGTATAAGAGGGAGAAAGAAAACCCGGAAAAGTCACTACCACATTGGTTTTTGGGATATTAACATTCCTTGTCATCTTCTGTCCACCTGTCAACGGTTTCTTATATTTGTCTTTTAGGTAACATCCAGACTTTTTATCTGTACTTAAAGGGTAGAATAAGAAAGGTGTATCAGTTCCTTCTTCTTGAAAATGGAAGCCCTCATCCTATTAATTTTTCACTTTTGCTGCCCACTTCTCAATTTCTAATTCTTTTTGATGTTATTCGTTGCTTTATTAGAACATCACTGATGTTGTGTATAAGGTCAACATATTCTCTTATCAATAGAATAATATTAGCTTTTTAGAATTTTATTTTCCTTTCTAAATTAAATCTATTTACTTAGAATTCCATTGCTTCTACTTGCTGGTTTTGTTCTCTTTCTTTTATATTTGAGATACCCCTCAGAAAGCTGATAATCCTTGTCTGTACACTTTTACTTCCATAAGAAGCTAATCATAAGGTCTAGCAGAGTGAACAGGCTTGTTGATAGACTGGACTAAATAGCATGATTGGGTAGGGACTCATCAATTACCCTGGAATCCTCTAAATACAGTGATTTATAATTTTCTTGTTTGGACAGATGACACAGAAGTACTTAAGCCACTGTAATAGGGGACAGAAAGAATGAAACAGAGAGAGAAAGGAAGAGAAAAGTTTGCAGAACAACTGAATATAGTAATTCAGATCAGAAAGGAAAAAAAAATCAAAACAATGGAAGTGATGAGAGAAAAGAAAATAATAGAAAAGGAAAAAGCACTCATGGAAAAGCAAGCCAAAATGTGAATTATTTTCTATTGACATAATAGATCAATAACAATAAATACAGATATAGTAGAAGTGTATGGATAACAAAAGGTTAATCATATTCCAAGAATATAAAAGTAGACCAAATCCAAACACAAACTAGGAATGAATTTCTTAACAAGAAAAAAAAAAATCTTCTGTCAATCCATGAAAACACAAACAACAGTTAGGTTCTGCATTTCTTTTAATCAAAATTAAAATGTGGGACTCATGGGTATTATTAGTTTATTTTATTTTCATAGTGACTAGCTATTTGGAACATTTTGTACATTAAAATGCATTCACTTTTGTTTGTATGTTTGTTTGTTTCAAGTTTTTATTTAAATTCCAGTTAGTTAACATACAGTGTAATATCAGTTTCAGGAGTAGAATTTGGTGATTCATTATTTACATAACACCTGGGGCTCACCATAACAAGTGCTCTCCTTAATACCCATCACCCATTTAGCCTATCTGCCTACCAACATCCCCTCCAGCAACCTTCAGTTTGTTCTGTCGAGTTAAGAGTGAGTTTTACTTTTACCAATTTCATATTTTATTACAACCATAACTGGGTTGAGATATAAAATCTGAACATGGGCTATAGTCAACAGGTGTCAGGTACTCTGCAGGAAAGGAAAAGGATGGAGAGAAGCCTGGTTAGCGTATGTCTCACAAAGACTCCTTATTCAAAACTAGATAAAGAGATAAAGGATGAACAAAATTTGAGGAGGAAACAGAATAGATAGATGGGAAGAATTATTTCCCATGGTAGAAATCACTGAGTATTAGTACTTATTGTATGGGAATTGTGGAGCAATGGATGCTCCCTGCTAAGACTTGATTTTAGGAAGATTAACATGAATCTAGAAAGGTAGGCATGATGGCAGGTACTCAAATAATCCTCAGGGGATATGCTTGGAAAAATGGTGCAAATAAGTAAGAAAGTAAAAGCTTAATTAAAAATTTTTCATTAGTCAAGAAATGAAGAAATCTGATTAATATTAATATATTTAATTAATAATCAGATTTACTGATATCAGATCATTTCATTCAATTGTTAGAAAAATAGATGTTCCAATCATGTTAGTATCTCATAAAATATTTTATATAAAATTTACAGGGAGTCTTTAAGATGATCTAAATTACCTAAAATATTAATTTTTTCAATATTATAATTATACAAGGAGCAAATTATTTCTGTTCAAATATTAATAGATTTGGTTTCAGATTTAAGTCTGGATTCTTATCATAAGAGTCAAATTTAAGGAGTGTTTAAGCCTTTTATATAAGGAGAGATGTTTATAGAACTGCAACTACTTTCCTGCTCATTCGGACTTAGATATATCTCTAATGAACAACTTAATCTGAAAAACATTAAGCTTAGAAGATGATATTACAATTCTAAATGAGTTTACTTTGTGTGATAATTATGAATCACCAGGTTACTTTAGAATTTTATTTATAAGAAGGCTTCCTAGCAGAGTTCCAGCTGGGCCTTCCTTCTACTAATTGGAAGAAGGATTCTGGATGTTTGCTGTTTATACATAACATCTAGTTGAATCTGTTTTCTGGATTCCATGCTCTTCAGATCATTTTATATATAGAATTGCTTTCTTGAACTTCAGACATGAGTAACCTCTTCCTGATACAAGGTAATTTCTTAGTAAAGCTAAGGATTTAATCGTTGACAATTAGAAGCTTTCTAGCCAACCCAAACTTTATCATATTTCTTCATTGTATTTACTAACTCACATTCTAAATGTATTTAACATTATAGCAGTAATTTATTATTTGTAAATTTCTTTTGATAAAGTATATTATTAAAGGAGTAATTTTTTTTTCTTTTTTTAAAGATTTTATTTATTTGAGAGACAGAGACAGAGAAAGAGAGAGCATGAGCAAGGAGGAGAGGGAGAAGCAAGAACCCTGTTGCAGGACTTGATCCCAGGACCCCAGGATCATTACCTGAGAAAAAGGATGCTTAACTGACTGAGACACCCATGAGACATAAAAGAGTGATTTTTTTTCTATTTAACTATATCTGAGTCATTTCTAAAAGGTTTTTTAGGTATGCTAGATTTATCATGTTTGAATTTTATTTGTAGATATTTCTTTCAATAAAGCAATATGTCATAGAATAACACTTAAGGTTTTGCAAGTCTTTATGGTGTATGAACTTAGCAATTTATTAGAAAAACTTATGCTACTTTTCTTAGCAATCACTCATTAATTTATAAATTAATTCTCCTGATAAGACAATTTATGAACAGAGGAATAGACTTTATTGAAAAAAGGGAAGAAAGTATTAAAAAAAGTTTTCTGAAGTCCTAACCTAAAATACACAAAATGCTCCTTTAAAAACAAGGGACATTGAGGAAAAGGGCAATGAATGCATAAATGTATACCTTGATATGCCAAAGAAAGTAGTTGGGAAGAGGAATAAATAATATTTATACATTTATTTACAAATTATGGATCATTTTCAAAAGGGTGAATAAATTATGATAAATATAGACGTTGGTGATAATTAGAACATAGGGAAGGGGAAATTACCCATTTTAAAAGAAAACGTTTATATCAGTCAAGATCCATTCAGGAAAATTAAAAGTACTATATATATATATATATATATATATATATATATAGTACATATTTGTACATCTTCTTTCACATGGGAAAGAAGAAAAAAAATAGATTACCTGATTTAATTTCTCATATATATATAAATGAAAAATTAAATCAGGTAATCCATTTTTTTCTTCTTTCCCATGTGAAAGAAGATGTACAAATACAAAAAGGGTAGAAGGTGAGGGAAACCAAAAAATAACTAATAGCTGTGTGATGGTTAATTTTATGTGTCAACTGAGCCACAGAGTGCCCATTATAATGGGTGTTTTTGTGAGGGTGTTTTTGAATGAGATTAACATTTAAATTGGTAGATAGGAAAGGAGATTGCTCTAAATTGGTGGGACTCACCTAATCAGTTGCAGTCCCGGATAGCATGGAAAGACTGACTCTCCCCTGAGTAAGAGAGAATTCTTCCTGCCTGATGGCCTTTGAATAAGACAGTAGTTTTTTCCTGCCTTTGGACTGAAACATTGGCTCTTCCTGAGTTTCATGGCTCCAGGCCATCAGACAGACTGGAATTACATAGTTGGTTCTAGTGGGTCTTGAGCTTGTCAACTCAACCTGCAGATCTTGGGATTTGTCATCCTCTATGGGAATGGATTATATATATATCCCACATGTATATATACTCTTGTGTATACATATTATACACAAACACACACACACACACATATAGGTGTGTGTGTGTGTGTATATATATGCATTATATATATAATATCCATTATATGTATATAAGCATCCTATTGGTCTTATTTCTCTGGAGAACCTTAATTTATATGATCAGTAATGAAACTGCCTTTATCCCTATGGTTAGAAGGGCAAGAGGAGCATGTAATGGTAACAGAAATCAGGATCTGGGGTCATACAAAGAAAGTTGGAAACCTACCTGGAAGAAATGTCCTATAATGGAAGTGTTAAATATAGAAACTAGAACAATGGAGATGACTCAGTCTCTGCCAAACATGCTATCCAATGTAATGCTTAAGAACACCTTAGCTTCTCCTTCTCCTTGTCCTCCAATACATCCACCAGGAGCTTTGATTGGCTAAATAGAGCTGGAAAGTAGTTTGCAAAGGAATCAAGAGAATAAATTTCTAACACCATACAGTACAGAAAGCAAGGAATGGAGAATGAATCTGAAAACAAATGCAGATGAAATGCTCATCTGTTAAGATAGAAAAAAGTACTGCTATAGAAGATATACATTTGCATTGAAATGAACTTAAAGAAAGTAGAAACACTGAAAAACATTTGGAGCTCTTTTCAAAGTACTACACAGTTTAAGTTATATGTATAAATCTCCTATGTAATATAGACTTTGTAATTTTATGTTATTTTTTTATAATACAGATCTTGTGCTACAATACTGCATTATAAAGAGTCAAAAGAAGACTTTAGAGAGTAAAAGCATTTGCAAAGACATAATGAATTTGGCTAAATGGGAAGGCAGGTAACTATTGTATAGTGATTAAGGAAGCAGTTGCATTAGATGAAGTCTGAGATTTTTAGTAGAAGTTTATGGAAAACCACAGTAAAGATTACTGAAGTTTTCCTAAATGCAATGCCAAGCTGTTAAAATGTTTTAAACAGGATAAGGTGATCACATTTTTCTTTAATGAGACCAGTTGTGGTCACTAAGTGGGAAATGTGCTAAAAGAGTGAATAATGGTAACCAGAAACCAGTGCCATTCCAGGAAAAGTTGATGGTATCTTGGACTTAGAAAACATAAGTAAGAAGGAAGGGAAGAGGAAAGATTAGAGAAATATTTTGAAGGGACTCTGGTGGACTGGGTAATGCCTCCCCACCAAATGTCAGCATCCTATTTCTTGGCACTTGAGAATATGACAGTTTACATAGTAAAAGGGATTTTGTAGACCTGACTGAGTTAAGGATTTTTGAGACGGGAAATTATTTAGGATTATTTGGGCAGCTCAGTCAATTATCAGATTAAACCACAAGAGTCCTTATAAAGAAAAGAGGGAGGGATGAGAGCCGGAGTCAGAGAAGGAAATGTGATGATGAAAGCAGAGGTGAGAGAGATTTAAGATGTTATACTGTTAGCCTTGAATATATAGAAGGGGCTCCCACCAAGGAATGCAGGCAGCCTCTAGAAGCTGGAAAAGGCAAGGAAATGAATTTTATGAAGTATTCGGAGGGAGCACAGCCTTGCCAGCACCTTGATTTTAGACTTCTGGCCTCTAGAACATTCGTTTAGACTTCTGACCTCCAGAAATAAAACAGAATAAATTTGTTTTGTTTAAATCCTAAAGTTTATGGTAATTTATTATTATTATCTATAAACTGATCTAGAAACTCAGGGGAAGTTGGTGTTGGCTTGAACATGGGGAGACGAGGGAGAAGAGGTATCAAGAATATGTTTCACTGGCGAGTAAATGAAGCATCTATTTGAGCTTTGGGAGACTGGAGAAGATTTTTTTTTTTTTTTTAAGATTTATTTATTTATTTTAGAGAGAACACGTGCTTATGCTTGAGTTGAGGGAGGGGCAGAGGGAGAGAATCTTAAAGCAGACTCCCTACTGAAGGTGGAGCCCAACACAGGGCTTGATCCTATGACCCTTGAGATCATGACCCTAGCAGAAACCAAGAGTCAGAAGCCCAACTGACTGATCCACCCAGGACCCCAGGAAGCATTTTTAATATGTGGACATGTTAAGTTTAAGATATACATGAGATGACCAAGTGCTGACATCAAGTATGCTATTTTCTTTGTGGGTATGCAGCACAGACGCAAAGATAATTCTGGCTCTATTAATGTTAGAATTACTCTATATTTGTAATTTTAAATGAGGCCCAATAATAGATTCCTTATGAAGGAAGCGATGAGTGAGAAGAGGAGGATCATGATTAAATTCAGAGATACTTCAATCTTTAGAAATTAGATCAGACAGGACTAGCACATAATTTAAGAATTAATCAGGAAGGAAGAAGGAAAAACAACATGTTGTGTTTTAATGGAAGTTAGCATAAGAGAGCTTAAGGGGAAAAATGAAAAAAATTGGAAAGAAAAAACAAAATGAATATCTAACTCTGTAAGAAGATTGAGATACATAATTTTATCTCCCCAGTTTAATTATATGAAGGAAGTTATGCAAATGTAAGTCAAAGTATGACCCAAAGAAAAATAAGATGGCCAGGGCTATCCTTCCTATTCTGTTGAGTAAATAGGACTTCAGATATCAGGGTATCACTTTTAGTTTTATACTTACATGCTTTGAGGGTTTGAGCCATTGGGAAAAAGACAAAATACATTATCTTAGAATAGTAATTCTTAATTATATCCCAATCTACTAAATAATATATCAAATTCCCTTATCTGTGTAACAATGATTCTGGAAGATAAGAGGTGGAATAAGAGGAGTGTGATGGTTAATTCTATGTCAGTTTGGCTGGGGCATGTTGCCCAGATACATGGTCAAACATTTTTCTGGATGTTTTTATAAGGTGTACTCTGAATGAGATTAACATTTAAATCTGTGGACTTTTGAGTAAAACAGATACCATTCATAATGTTTGTAGACCTCATCCAATTCACTGGTCTAAATAGAACAAAAAATGACCTCTTCTCAAAAAAGAAGGAATTCTACCAGCAGATTGAATTGACTCTCCTGGTCTCCAGCCTGATGGTCTACCCTGTACGTTATAGACTTGCCAGCCATCGCAATTCATGAACCACCTTAATACAAACCTCTCTCTCTCTCTCTCTGTGTGTATATATATGCACATTCTATTGTTTCTTTTTCAGGAAAACCTAATGCAGTGAGTAACAGTAGGGGTGGAAAACAGACACACATGAAAATGGAGGGAGGCAGAAGCTTTTGCATGTGTAATTTGAAACACCCGTCTTCTCAAAGATTCAGACTTCTTCCCACGATGGCACTGTCTTTTGGCTTGTTTTGAATTTTCCGTATAAAAACTAACCAATTTTGACAGTCCATGAAGACAGTTGTTTTCTGTCCTAATGGAAAGGATGGAGGAGTGACAAGTTGGTGTTACCAAAGGTTTTCAAATACAAAGCAGGAATGTTGCAGAAAGAAGACATTCACACTTGATAGGTGGTTATACCTCTTAGGATCTTGCAGTCTGTGATTCTCAGTAGAAACAACAGGAAATCACAGGGGTGTTTATATACTGGAACACTTAACTCAAAGGTTTCAAAGTTATTTTTCTATTATATCAGATATGGTTCCATTTTTGACTTTTGACACTACTTTCCATTCTGTTTTTCAGGCATTTTTTCTCTGCACTTGTGTAGCTGTATCTTTCTTCAAATCCAATACCCTTCTATCTCTATATTTACAATGCAGGCCTTCGATACACACACACACACACACACACACACACACACACACTATGCACACATGCCAGATCAGACGTCTAGGGTGGGGAAAGCACAGTTCTCTGTTCAGGGAAAATTGTTCTTCCTCAGTGGCTAGGTTTTTCAATTTGATAGTTTCTTAGCTTAAAATAACTCTTCTTTAAAATTTTCCTTTTTGAAGAGAAAAAAATGAACAAGATGTGGTTCAGATTCAAAATCCAGTTTGATTCTATTTTTTCTTTCTTAATTCCAATTTCCAGTTAAATTATATTCCTCAGTGTTAAGTATGGAACCATTTATCTGATTATCTGAGTTAAAACCAGCTTTTCCAAAGCACACTTTTCCTGAACTTTGACCAGACACATTCAAGTCTTTTGGCTTCCTAAATTTTTAAAAACGAAATGTACCATTCATTGGCTCAGACAATGAAAATTTGAATTACATCAAAAGAATTTCCATGTTTTATATTTATTATTAAAATGATCAGTTAAGGGGTGCCTGGGTGGCTCAGTGGGTTAAGCCTCTGCCTTTGGCTCAGGTTATGATCCCAGAGTCCTGGGATCAAGCCCCACATCAAGCTCTCTGCTCAGCAGGGAGCCTGCTTCCCTTCCTCACTCTCTGCCTGCCTCTCTGTCTACTTGTGATCTCTTTCTGTCAAATAAATAAATAAATTCTTTAAAAAAATGATCAGTTAATCAACTTTGTTATTCAGTGGAAGAAGATTTAAGCTCAGTGTTTCAAATTCCCAATAAAAAAGAATAAGAAGTCAATGTTTAACATGAAAATTACCGTGTTAAAAATAAAACATGCTGGGGCACATGGATGGCTCAGTGGGTTAAGCCTCTGCCTTCGCTCAGGTCATGATCCTAGGGTCCTGGGATTGAGCCCAGCACGGGGCTCTCTGCTCAGCAGGGAGCCTGCTTCCCTTCCTCTCTCTCTCTGCCTGACTCTCTGCCTACTTGTGACTTCCCTCTCTGTCAAATAAATAAATAAAATCTTTTAAATAAATAAATAAATAAATAAATAAACAAAAAAACAAACATGCTTTGGAATAATTGCTAGAAAAGTATGACTAAAACTTAAGTGTTTCTTGTTCCACTAAATTTGTTCAATTTCTGCCTTCACATCTGTTTATTCTTAAATAAAAATTTTTTTAAAAATTTTTTAAAAAATTAAAAACAAATTTTAAAAATAAAAAAAGTACACTTGATGCTATAATTAGTTTTGCTTTTTTTTATAGTTGTGATTTTGAATTTCTATTTGGTCTGACAGTTTTATTCAAGGTTGGAAATTTAAGTTGATTTTCTGTAATTCACATCTCAAAATTTATTTAGTATAGTAATCCAAATTTATATGTGAAAATTGATATACTTTTTGGGTAATGCACGTATGCCTTATTATCATTTGTTACAACAATTGAGAAATAGAAATACAACTCAGTACCCTAAAGAAAAGATACTTCTTCAGTGACCTAGTTTTTTTTCTAATAATATTTATAGGCTGCCTGACTGTGACTTATTTTTGTGTATCTGTTTGATTGTGTTTTTGTCTTTTACCCACTTTTGCCAAATCTCTCTGGAGCTACTCAGCTTCTGAGTTTAAGAGAAGTTGACATTTGAATGGCTCTTTCTGAACGCCAATATAATGAATTCTTATAGTTGGAAATGTACTCAAATTGATAACTTGCATAGGTGGGTACACTATACTTGTCCCATTTCAGTGCCTACAAGTATATAATATTATGTATTTTTGCCACTATTTATAAATTGATTTGTAAGTTCACTTTCACCATAAAGTGGTAATAATTTATGAAACAAAACAAAGCTGTTTACTATAAGTTTTTAATATTTGAGATAAATTCTAGCAAGTATATATGATATAGGAAACAGAAGAAGCAGAATTCTATAGATGAATCACAGAATTTTTTCATCAAACATTAGAATTTACATAGTTAAGGAAGAGACGATGATAATTAGGCATAAAAAATGTCATAAGGGTTAAAAATAATAAGCAGGAGCTATTTTTTTAGGAATATGTCATACCTGTAAAGGTACTATTAAAATTTAAATTATATATTCATAGTTAATTATCAAATTAATATGTTAAATTAAATGTGCACTGATTTTCAGCAGTTTATTGTGTTATGCCTAACATAAAGCCTTGTTTGTAGGAGATGTCTGTTATTCAATCATAGGCAGAAGCCAACTCATCAGCTCTGAAATTTACTTTCAAATGAGTCAGCCTATCTATAGATAAACATAAACCTGATGACATTATGTATATGTATATAGATATAATATTATTTGACTTTTGTATCAGTCCTTTAGCTTTTTTATATATCTATTTTTTTTCCTAATAAACAATGGACAATAAAGAAATGTAGCAAATCCTTTTCTTCCAGGAACTGAGAAGAGTGACACAATAGTACAACATAAGCTAATGGGAATAACATTTAATCTTGTGCTTGATGGAATACCAATATACAGATGGTTGAAATGATGTAATCTACTGATTTCTTATCTCCATGGTAAATTAAATATATATATATATATATATATATATATATACACATAATATGTATCACAAACTTGGAATTCACAGAAAAATGTACATAAGTACTCTAAGATCATTTTTGTTATGCAATAAAATAAATACTTCAAAATGCATTTCAGCTGTGTAAGTTTTTAATATTATTTGTAAAACACATTTTGTGTTTTTCTCAATGACAAAACCATATGAAAATACACTTTATGTTGTAAGCTATGTCAAGAGCTATGTTTAGAGGCTAGAGGGTTGTGATAAACCCAAATACTGATTTTAAAGAGATTGTATATCCCTAGTTAAAAACTTTCAGAACACACATAGACAAAAAAACCCAAAAAGATACAGCACAGTAAATAATTACTAAATAAAATAAGTATATGGAAGATATATAAAAGACTAGCAAAAAAAAAAAAGACATGGTGAAATATACTAGAGTACATCATTTGAGAAGCCATCAATTAAGGTTTTTATAAAATCCACAACACCAAAAAAACAAAACGGAACCATTTAAAAACTGTTTAACTAAACGAATGTTCCCTCATCTAAATTCTTTTTACATATTCATCTTTTTCTATAGTCAGTGCAAACATACAATGTTTTGGGAAAAAAGCAAGTCTTTAGAGATCACAAACAGCCAATTTCACACTACAAGCAGTAGTAAATAGAGCTAAATTCCCCTTAGTAATACACTATTTATCTTTGTGCTTCATTGAGTTCAAAGAAAAGCATTTTTCAGACTTTAAGCAATTAACTTCTGTTTCTTTTTTTTTTCCTATTCTAGAAAAGACGCTATCAAAAAAGCATAGGATTAGGAAGCTACAGAGCTATCAGGAGTTATTCTTACTGTATGAAATTTCAATTTAGTAAGACATGTAAAACCCTAAAGGCAATTAAGCCCCAATTCAGGGAAACCATTTTGTTTTCACAGTATATTTATTTTGCATCATCACTGACCCAACTGATTTTCTGCTACATTGAAATGAGTAGGTATTAGTTTCACAAATTATTTTTTGCTATATATTTGTTACCAAATCAATGCTATGGTTTACCTAGAAAATTCCCTGAAAAACCTTGTTGAGGTACTTATATAAAACAAAGCTTAAAAAAAAGAAACAAACAAATAAAAAACAAAGCTTACACTGTAAACATTTTATATATCTGACATCTATGTTTTACTTTCAAAAGAAGCTGAAATGCAGTAAGCTTATTAAATATGTATTTCATATCCTTGGGGAAGATTAGAAATTGATCTGTTATCTGATGACTACTCTTTGTAATAATTATAATTTTTGCCTTATGCATATTGAAATCTATATCCATTTTAATAGCCATAGATTATATGAGAATTTATAATCCGTAGATGTATAAATGTCAGTTATATAAAAATGGGATAAAAAGAGTTACAAGAAGAGGCACCTGGGTGGCTCAGTTAGTTCAGCATCTGCTTTCAGCTCAGGTCATGATCTCCGGGTCCTGGAGTCAAGTCCCACAGTGGGCTCTCTGTTCAGTGGGGAGTCGGCTTCACCTTCTCACTATCCCTCTGTGCTTTCCCTCTCTCTCTCTTTCTCAAATAAATAAATAAAATTAAAAAAAAAAAAAAGAAAAATTTACAAGAAGAGAGGGTTTAGAGTAGATAAGAATGACATGGTTATAGTTATTGTTTCATTTTCTTTTCCAAAAAAAAACCCCAAAATAAACACACAAACAAACCCAAAGAAACAAAGCTGCTAAGGTAGTAAAACTAAGAGCCTTAGGCAATATCTGAAGCAAAACTTGGTGGCAGAATATACCACTGCAGACCCATAAATACCAGTGAGTGGGGACAAACCACTGGCAGCCACAAAACTTAGATTATGTCAGTAATTGTGGGAAGAAACACAAGGAACTAGACAAGACTTCTGCTGAAATGGCTGGTTCCTGGGAAGTACATTGGGGCAATCTGAAAGAGCTATGAAAACCAGAGAGTTATTCCAGATTAATTTCATGAGTAGTGCAGGCACTGGTACTGGTATAGTAGTGCAGTTGAACCCTGTAAACAGTGCCAAGACAAAATACCACATTATGGAGACATTGTAGGGAACATAATCCAAATGGAGCAACAGGGCAAAAGAAAGAAAGTTTCCTTTCAGGCAAGAAGGGAGGAAGAGGTGACAATTCTCATAAAATTTTGCATATAATAATTTCATTGTGCAACCATAAAAGGAGCTGCTATGAGAATACAATTGTATGAAAATTTGTTAGGATGCAGCTAAAACAGGGCTTAGAGAAAAAGCTGTAGTTTTAGGTGTTTTTATTAGAGAAAAATTGTTTTAAAATCAGTAATCTAAAATTTTACCTTATGATACAACACAAGAGGAAAAACTTACAAAAACAAGTAGAAAGAAGAAAATAATGAAGATAGGAGCAGAAATGAATGCAATAGATAAAAGACTGAAAATAAGTTACAAAGCTAAAACTGATTCTTTGAAAATTTTGACAAAATTGATGATTTCCCCCACAGAAAACCCAAATGAACAATAGCCTGAATAAAGAATTCTCAGCAAAGATTTTGCAGTCATTAAAATGATAATCACTGAATACAATAAGAAAACCTCATGTCAACAATTTGACAACTTTTACAAATGTTTAAATTTGTCAAAAATATAATTTACAAGAAGTTATGTAAGATATAAAATATGAATAGATCTGTATCTATTGAATAAATTTATTACTACAAACCTTTCTAAAAGAAAACTTTAGGCCCAGAAACTTTCTCTGATGTACTCCATCAAACATCCAAGTGAGAAATGGAATTAATCTTAACTTTTTTTTTCCTTCAAGTTGAAAATGAGGAACTATTTCCCTGATCAATTAGAAAACTAACATAACCTTAATATGAAAATCTGACAAACCATTACAAAAATAAAATTACAGACCAATAATCCTAATGATTATTGGCATAAGAGTCTTTAAAAAAATATTAACAAACCAAACAAGCTAGAAAAAGGATACTATAACATGACTGAGTAGATTTGCTTCCCCTGCCCCTCAAACTCTTGGAAGTAATCATACCATGACTTAATTCTGTAGTGCATTGATCAATAAAACAAAAATGTTCCCAGAGTGGAGCCTGGGTGGTTTTGTTAGTTATGCATCAGACTCTTGATTTTTGCTCAGGTCATGACCTCAGGGCTGTGAAATTGAACCCTAAGGACACTGGGCCTGGATTCTGCTTGGGATTCTCTCTCTCTTTCCTTTAGCTTCTACCCCTCCCTCCATAGTAATTTCCCAGAAATTCAAGCTTGGCATAACAGTAAAAGACCATAAAAGTTAGTGAACATTTCTTAAGTGCTTCACATGCATTAAATATTACTATAAATATTGAGAAAATAGACACATAATTAGTAAGTTTCAGAAGAGTAATATAAATGAAGAGAACTTAGCTTCAGAATCTTAATCACTATATTATGTTGTGGCCAAATAGCTTTGAACAAAACATGGCAGATTTTACTTAAAATTCTCCCTTCGGTTAATATTCAGTTTTATATAAGCCTATAGATTTAAGATTCACAGTGTTCAAATATCAACACAATACACAAAATATTTGGAGGTTTTCTTTGACATCTTCTGTAATTAAGGCAATATTCATGAAAATGAACCCTTTAATAAGGTGAAATTTTTGAAAAAAACAAATGTAGTTTATATAAAGGAATAAAATTCAGTTAATTTTCTGCAATTCTTAACATAAGAAATAATGTTATAGTATCTTAATTTCAGAAGATAAAATTTCCCTGGAAATGCTTATTCAGCCAAGACACATTATTCATGAGAAACCAGAAAGATAATCTCAAGTATTCAACAAAACAGTACATCAATGATGCATCTTTCTAGAAAAGTTTTTGTTTTTTATTGTTTAAAACTCAATGACTGAGAGAATCATAAAAAATAAGAATTAAGGGTAGTAAAGGCAGAATAAAATTGAAATAAAAACTCTAGTCAGAAAAATATAACAATTTTATCACCTGATAATAGTTTTCTTGAATGCTGTCAAGGATTCTGAGACTATACCTTGAACTATTCAAGGGAGGTTACCCTGATAAATTTAGGAAGTTTCCATTTCTACAGTAACTGCTAAATATGGCCCAAAAACCTGAGTATACCTAATTGTCTTTAATTTCACACATGTAACTCCACAGAAAACTGAGTATCATTGTTATTTAAACTCTTTGAGTTAAAAGAAAAAAGAAGACCTGTCTTAAAAGTCCTATTACCATGTTATAGATGATGCATCTATTGTTATACTTTAATGCTTTTCTATCAGAAATACACTGTAAATGGAATATTTCCTATAACCTGAAATAGTAATAATTGTAATAGTATGTTAGTGTCCTAGGGCTGCTATAAAAAACTGCTGTTTAACTGGTGGTTTAGAACAAAATAAATTTATTCTTTCACAGTTCTAGAGGCCAGAAGTTGAAATCAATATCACTGGACCAAAATCAAGGTGTCTGAAGCATTGTACTTCCTCTGACGGCTCTAGAAAAATCTATTCCTTGCCACTTGCAACTTCTTGTTGTTGCTGTCATTCTTTGACTTGCATATGTTTGTATCATTTTAATCTATATCTCCATTGTCACATTGTCTTGTCCTCTTCTGTTTGTGTCTTCTTGTCAATGTGAAATTTCCCTTTGCATTTCTCTTATGATAGAATTGCATTTTCAGCCTGCTCAAATATTCCATGATAATCTCCCTTATCAAGATCCTTAATTTAATAACATATTTTGCTATATAATATAATAGTCACAGATTCTGGGCTTTAGTGTATGATATTCTGGGGGGGGCACATTTTTAGCTTACCACAAGTGGGAATAGGAAAAAAAAAAGTATCTAAATTTATTGAGTGCTTATTGTGTGCAATGTTCTGGGCTAAATGCTTTAAATATATTACTTTATTTATATATTATCACATTTAGCTTCATGCAATCCCAATGAGATTTACATTTCTTTAATGGATCACTATATTGTAGCAACAATTAGAAAATAAAACAAACTTAGAAATAAGGGAGTAAATGTAATGGTGGTGATACTCATTGATGATAGGAAAGATCATTTATGCAAAACTAAAAAATGTATTTAAAATGTGAGGTATAATGAAATACAACAAACAAAATGCCACAGAAGCCCATCAGAAATAGATACCTTTAGAAATTTAAGATAAGAATATTTGAATTTAAAAAATAAATATCACCCAGGGTGCCTGGGTGACTCTGTCCATTAAATGCCTGCCTTCAGCTTAGGTTATGATCTCAGGGTCCTGGGATTGAACCCTGTGATTGAGCCCTTTGTCAGGGTCCCTGCTCAGCAGGGAGTCTTTTTGTCCCTTTCTCTCTCCCTCTGCCCCTCCTCTCTGCTTGTGCATGTGCTCTCTCTTTCTTCCCTCAAAGAAAGAAATAAAATCTTCAGTAAATAAATGGATAAATCAGTAAATAAGTAAGTAAATAAATATATATGTTAAATAATTAAATTAATAAATTAATAAAGAAATTAAAATATATTAAAAAATAAGATGAAAGACCATAAAAGACCATAAAAGATTCCTAATGATAAGAAACAAACTGAGGGTGGTTGGTGGAGGGGATGAGGTAAATGGGTGATGGGCATTAAGGAGGGCACTTGAAGTAATGAGCACTGGGTGTTGTATGCAACTGATGAATTACTAAATTCTACCTTTGAAACTAAAATAAATAAATAAATAGATAAATAAATAAATACCTAGCCAAAGGGTCATTTTTTAAACAAAACACTCAACTGTCTTCACATAGATTCCCTAAAATCTGGCTTTAAGGCAAAGCTTACTCATTTCATCTTTCTTGGTTACAATCCAGTGAAGCAAGAGTGATTGAAAAAAGGAAGTGTAAGATAAGAAGGAGAGAAAATACAGTATACTGCATTATTAGGTTCATCCCAGACTCATATGAAATTTAGTTATTTTCTTGTCATCCTTGATGAGACCTCAGAAGAAAGCAAATAATCTGCAGGCTCTTTTTTTAAAACTGCCTCTCAGTTTTAAACATCTACCTTATGGCACTTTAACTTCACCGTATCTGACTCATGTTGTCTGGCCCTTCTTAGCAGACAGAAATCCTCTGATTTAAGATTATGTTATTTAGCACATCTGTAAAAATCCAGTGTCTGTGAATTGGGTTTGTCAGACCTTGATGTTGAAGTTTCTATGTCTTCCAACTTGGTTATGCTAGTGACAGTTGTACTGAAACCTGACTCTTTTCATGGAAAGAGTATGAGAGGCAGTGGTGTTAGGTGTAGAGCCAGTGACAATGGTGACAAAGATTTCAACTGTGGAATTGATCGTTAGCCAAGAAATACACTAATTGGCCAAGGCCAATGGGAAAGTAGGCCTGACCAAACGTTGAGAAGTGCATAATTACCCCTGCACTATTCAAATCTCATAGCATCTTCTTATTATACCTGAATCTTCTGTGAGAAAAATGCTGCCATCATTTTATCCTCAAATGTTAGGAAGCAATTTGGGCTCTTAAAAGAGTGACATGTTGGAATTCTAATAAGATATTCAAAGAAGATAATCAAACCAAGTACCTTATCTGCTGATAGCTTCCACTGGTCTTGTAGCCTTAAACAATATTTGTACTCTTGCTTCTTCATCACCCATTTTAGACTTTCCTACACTTAGCCAGCAAATCAAATAGTTTGTATTGCTTGCCTGGTGTAGTAACTCAGGTGTTCATCCATTCATTTCTTCAGAATCCTTCTCAACACAGCAGTCTGTAAAAGCACAAGCAAATGATTGGAGTCAGTATATGAGGTCAGATCATCTCTCTTTTTTCTCCTATTCTTTCTTGCTTTGTTGAAGATTAATTGGCCATATAATTGTGGGTTTATTCTGGGTTTTCTATTCTGTTCCCAAACTATTTCTTATTAGTAATATCAAGCATAGAATAAAGATGTTAGAACAAAGTATACATACTAATATGACTGAATGTCAAACATATAAGCCATGAGAATATATGTAATTACTGTAATGAATAGGCATATTAATAACCCTTAAATCAATGACTGTCAGCTTGAGTTAAAAAAAATTATCTATGTGCACTTTACAAAAGAACACATAAAAAGAAAGGTCAACTATGATGATATGAATAAAGATTTATAAGACAAGTGCACAAACATAAAGAAATATTGTTATAGTGATACTAGAATACAGGACAATAATCATTAAACAGAAATATATGGTCAATTTATTTTGAGAAAAAGGTCAATTATGTAAATATTAGTTATTTTCTTTAGGTACCATCTATTATATACAAATCAAAACCAAGTAGAAACCAAGGAAAGTGTTGGAAATTTTAATATGATATTCATCTTCTTTTATAGATTAAAGACAGCAAATGCTTTTGTACATAGAAGTATTTTTTAAGATTTTATTTACTTATTTGAGATAAAAAGAGAGTGAGAGAGAGAGAGAGAGCATGAGTTGGGGGACAGAGGGAGAGTGAGAAGCAGGCTCCCAGCTAAGCAGGGAGCCTGATGTAGGGCTAGATTTCAGGATCCTTAGATCATGACCTGAACCAAAGATAGACATGTAAATGGCTGAGCCACCCAGGCACCCCAATCTATAGAAATCTTGATTGTTATTACTGTATAGCTGAATTAGTAGTTACTTATGGAATTTATTAATGTAAAATAAAGAATATATCCTAGTTCAAGTATCAGAAAAATTTTACAAAATGGGTCATACATATCATTTATAAATTGTACAGGATGAAATGGATGCCTTGGAAGGAATGATTTATTTCCAAATTGGATTTAAAAAGGAAAAAAGAAATAATGAAAGAATAATAATGTGTTATTTCAGATTTTGAGGTTTATAGATAGTTCATGCTATATTATTTTTCAAATTATATGAAAACAAAAAAAACTCCTGAATATATTTTATAAACATAGGATTTCTCTGTTAGAATACATCAGGTGTAGAAAAATTTAGTTCAGTACCACTTATTATATAAAAACCCTGACCAAAATAAAAAATATTAGTCAATAGTGCATTAAAAATAATTTCCTACTATAACTAAATAAAACACTTCAGGAATTCAAAGAGGTATAAAATTAGGTAATGTAATTGATATATTTCACACCTTTAAGTCAATTAGAAAATCTAATGACCTTATTAATAGATGCCAAAAATGATCTTGATATAATCTATTACTATTTATGATAGAATATTTGGAAAAATTGAAATGAAAACACTGATGAATTAAGAGCCAATATAAAGCTTTAACATATTAAGTATATTTATGAAATATTTGTAATGTGCAAATGTGTAAAAATAACATAATGAACATATGTATAATCAAAACTCAGCTTAATAAATAATACCAATTCAAATATTACATATTATGGATTAGGTATTGTGCATGGTGAATATATTCTGTCATTTTTTTAAATTTGATTTTTTTTTTTAAGTAGTCTCCATGCCTGTTGTGTGGTTGAACTCACAACACTGAGATCAAGAATTGCATGTTCTACTGACTGCCAGCTCAGTACCCTTGATGTTAATATTTAACACTGGTAGTCCTGCAAACTTGTTTTATTTCTTCAAAGTCGCACTATTTGTTCTTAGATCTTATTTTCCAATATCAATTATGGAATCAGTTTTGCCACATTCCATGTACGAAACAAAACAAACTCTGAAGGACTTTATGTTGGGTTTGCATTGAATTTTTAGACTGATATGAGGAAATTGTCAAATTAAATATTATGAGCCTTCATTTCCATATTCAGGGTATATATTTTCCTTTATTCAGATCTTCATTAATATTGCTCAATAAAATATTATACTTCCAGGAAGTATACTCTAATTTATCACAATAACTTTTGTCACTACTGGAAATGAGTCTTTTTAAAAACGTATACTCAAAGGGCTCCATGAAGAATCCTTGTGGTGATGTAGCTGTTCTGTATCTAGTTGATGCTAGATTATGGATCCCCTTGTTAACATGCAATTTGAGATGTCCATCATGAACTGTATTTTGTATAACACACCAAGCCATAATGTTGAGTTTGCTAACAGCCCTGCATTATCAACTACATTATCAACTGCATTATCAATTGCATATTGTGTATATGAGTTTGATTTTAAGCAAAAGTTGAAGCCACAAAATGCCCAAGTATGTTGTCCAGAAGCAAATGGTTCTTATCCTTTCTACATTACTTTTTCCCTATCAGCTGCCCCTATAGCTTCATGGAGAACAATGGTTCTGACTTACTGATAAAATATGAAAGTCTATAGCTAAAGCACTATTCACCACATTTAAGTGTCTCTGGTGGGGTAAAATCCTCTCAGTGGGTAGAACAACAAGTAGTACCAGGTGGTGTTTATAAATAAACATAAATGATGAGATAGAGGTATAGATTTACCCTGCATCATATACAATAGCTAATGTTTTGGCTGAATGGTCAATTATATAGAAAGGGCATAAATAGAAAATGAGGGAAATAGGTATGTAGATAGAACTCTCCAAAAGGGAATGAAATATGCTGATTTTTGTATCTAATGTGAATATTTATCAAAGACAAATTTCAGTAAACAAGGATCTTATAATCAAGTATATAGGATAACCCATTCTGTAGGTATCAGTAAGATTTTTCCCTCCACCAATAATTCTGTGCTCAATAAGTTTAAGGCTAAAGCTGTCCTGGCAACAAGGCTCAAGTATGCACATGTATTTAACAGCATAGACTTGCAGTCATTCAGGTTGGTCTGGTTAGAATCACTGCCTGTCTAGCCTGTCAACTGGAGAGACCAAGGGTGACTTCCCAAAATGGCATAATTCTGGTACAACCTGGTAACGGACTAATTAATTACCTATGAACACTTTCATCCCCATGGAATAGATCCTTATGTAATATGAATTTGCCATCTTGACACTCAGTGCTTCTGCCCAAACTACCATCTGTGGATCTCTAGAATGTCTTACATACAATCACGGTATTCTCACAGTATTATTTCTGACCACAAAACTCATTTTGTAGCAAACAAACTAACAATGGGCTCCTGCTCACAGGTTTTACTGGTTTTATCATGTTTCTTATCACTGTGAATTAGCTAGCCTAATAAAACCAAGGGATGGCTACGTTTTTAATAAGATTTTTATTGGTAGATTTTAGATTTACTGAAAAGGTGCAAAGATAAATCAGAAAGTTTTTGTATATCCTTCACTTAGTTTCAGTTCCTGTTAATATAACATTCAATTAATCTTATTGTGTCACATTACTATGGTGCATTTGTCAAAACTAAGAAATAAATATTGCTGCATTTATAATGAACTAAACTCCAGACCTTATTTGGATTTCATCAGTTTTTCCATTAATGTCCTTCCCCCTACCCCACCCCCAGTATCCAATACAGGTGACCACATTGCAATTAGCTGTCATGTCTCCTCAATCTCCTCTGTGACTGTTTCTAAGTTTTCCTCAGCACTCAAAAATAGTACTCATCATTTATCTTGTAGAAGTATTCTCAGTTTGGGCTTCTCTGATATTCTTGTCATGATTAGACTGGGGTTATGGGTTTAGTAAAGATTGTTACAGAAATGGAGTGCCTCTGTTCTTACATCATATCAGGAACACATGACATCTATATGACATCACTGGTGATGTTAACTTTGATCATTGGTTAAGATAATGTTTGACAGATTTCCCTACTGTAAAGTTACTATTTCCCTTTCCTATATTCCGGCTTATATCTGGCCCAATCTAAAGTTCTGCAAGATAAGATTCACCATTTGGAGAAAAGAGTATCTACATATATTATTCTTTACAGAAGAATTCTCTCTTTTCCCCCATTTATTTATTCAACTAACCATTTATTTAAAACCTTATGAACTCATGTATAATTTTTTATAGATTATAATCTATAGATTATATAGTAGATTATAATCTACTACAATTTTCATTTAAATTATTACACTTCTGGCCATTGAGAGGACTTTCCTGTTAACACTGAGGTCTCTTTGACATGCCCTCACCTTTTTGTATTTTTAGCACTTTCTTTCTTATACTATGAGATGCTCCAAGCTTATCTTGTATTTTTGTTGACCAGCCCTAGAATCAGCCATGAAATGACATTTTAAAACTCAGTTACAGCACCAGCTGCATAGCAACCCCTTCAGAGGTTGAATTAATAAGATCATCAAAGATATATAAAAAAAAATATTGAATGTTCTTTTGGGAGGAGAGTTACCTTGCTTTTGGTTTGCAGGAGATAGTTGTACTGATGTTATCTAGAAGTGTGATTTCATTGTTGTCCTTATTTAGAAGTATGTTTTAAACAATGAGTATGTAGATGGCATGTTGAAATAGTGTGGGCTGTGATGGTTTTATAATGTGTCAACTAGTTGAACCTGAACTACATTTTCCAGAAATAAACTTTGATGCATAGTTTCAGGGTAGTATGGGCCACATTTTGTGCATTATTTGTATACCATATTCTTCTTATGCTTGGAAGGGTTGGTACAAGATACTGTGTGCTGTTACAGTTCATGCATATTGTCACTGATCTGCTAGCTCACTTGGTTGTCATGGGGCAGCAGCTCATCCTTACAGCTCCTCCAGTTCTCACTGGATTTAATCCTTTAACTTTTCTGAGTCTAAGTCAGGGTATGTAAATCTGGGGCAGTAGTATCCAGGCTCTCAACTTCTCCTTGTCTTGCTGGATCTCTTCCTTCATTTTCTTTGGATCCTAGTACAGGTGCTTATCTCTGTGATGAAAGGTTCTTTTGCAGGTCACCTGCAACAAGAGGCTGGGAGGCAATGGAGTGTGGCAAAGCTCCAACTCTTTCTTGTCTCTTTCATTTGTCCTTGATCTTCCCCATTTCACATTCATCTTTCTTTCATAGCCATTTGCTCACCAGACCTCGGACCCAGCACCTTATAAAGAAGCAATAACTGTAATCTGTTTAAAGATTTGTAAGGCTGCATATCATAAGGTCAGATCTCCATAGTCAATCCTTTATTTTGTGTCATTACTCCTGATTCTCTTTCTGTGATCAAATCCTCACTAATAAACTAGAAAGATAGAATATTAGTTTGTCTAGTCATCCATGTATTTTCAGCAGCAATATAAGCCTTTCCCTACCCTCCTTGTAGAAAAGGACAGAAAATTTGGAAAACACTATTCTAGTAGATGGCACCATTTGGATCCTCCTCTCTTTCCAGATAAATTAAGTAGAGATGGCATTTGATAGGCATTTAGGTTACATAGAGGGCATAGACAAATAATAAACTAAATTCAGCTACAACTATCTGTAAGAAAATTCATAATCATAGTATATGATAAGTAATCACTGTAAATATAGGTATTTGAAATAAGAAGTCTAATGAAAATTATGGTCTAAAATATATAGTTGATTCACATATAGGTTTGGGGGGATGTTTAGAAGCAAAAAAGGTAAGATTGTCATTTAGAAAAAATAGAGATTAGAGTGATTATTTTGTATCAAGTACACACAAATGTGTGGATCAATTAGAGATTGATTTCACTTGAGGGAAAGTGCCTGTAAAGTCATTAGCTCCTTTGAGATGTTCTGGATGACCTTTAAGTCATTTTCTTACTTTCTGATTCCATTGTCATTATTTTATCCTGGAAATTACCTACATTCTATAAAAGCTTTTCTTAGAAAAATTATCTGCTTTTCAAATAATAAAGTTTTTAGATTGATTAATGGAGACAAAAATTGTTTCTTCCTAAAACCCTAAGTTATATTGGGATTATAGACCTCTCCTAAAAATAATAAATTCAGTAGGAACAATGTTTGAAATATCAATTGCATTTTATATAAATGAATAAAATAGTAGCATTATAGAAAACCCCAGGGATGTTTTGTATAACACTTATTTCAAAATCTTTTCACTTTCCAATTGAGATGCCTATGATATTCAATTTTTGGTAAAAGTGTGCAAATGTAAAACAAGCCATGATTCATTTAACTAATGTTCACAACTTGCTTTACATGCTTTTAAAAGCAGCCGGGAAATAAAAACAAATTAATTTAGGATGCTTTTGAATATATAAAAAATGCTAATTCTAGAATCTTTCCAAAATGGGATCAATACCAAAAATCTAAAGTTCCTCTAAACATTATTTTTGCTTTCACTAATTATTTTCTATCAAAATTTATGTTTAGGGATATGTAGCTTTAAGAAATTATTGTGTTTGGATCTTCTTTATTATTCAAGTAAGTATTTAAGAGGCAATTAATATGTAATACTAACGATTCATTTTTTAAAAAGACAGAAAATTATATTTCTACTTCTTTGCACACTGGAGACTATGATATCATACACAAATTGTTGTTATGCAAAATGTCATCGGTTTATTAATGAGCTAAATTAATCTAATTTTAGTTTGAAAAGAATAGCTTCGACATTTAGAAAGACCTTTCCACATTTGTTTCATATCAACTTCCAACGTTCAACAAGTGGTCTATTTTTGAAATTCAAATTTGACATAAACCAACAGCTTTCATTTCAGCCTGTTGTAATAGCTTATTATGATCTGTATTTTTTGCTTATTTGTTTTCCACTTCCAAAATAATTTGTAGTCTATCATTAAACTTCAATGTAAAATTGACCTAGCAATATGTATAAATTAAACAGTCATTTTATAAAGAAGAACATTGAAAAATAGTTCTGAGATTAGTTACCATTTAAAATATAAAATAATATTTCCTTTGTAGTTTATAGTAATAATTAATCAAAATCTATCATATAAGACACAATATATGTTTCTTACAACTCTTTCAAACACACGAAGACATACATGCATGTATTAAATATCTATACAGGGAGAAGCATCCACAACTTAAGCTGAAGCAGTTGTTAGCAACTTATGTTTCATGTCAAACTTCCTACAAGAAAAGGCAAAAATGAAAAATGAAAATTAAAATTTACATAACCTCAATTGTATGCTGATTAGCAGTGGAGGACTTTTTATGTAAGATGCTGCGGAAGATACTGAAAACTATATAATTGATAAAAACATTTTTAGTAACGAAAACCAAAAGTGACTACAATTATATGTTTTCTATATAGATTCTTTGTGAAAACTCTGCCAGTATATAGAAAAGAACATGAGAACATACGGTAACATTACATAGATCTGTACTAGTCCGGACATGTGATGATGATCAAATTAATCAATTCTGTAATCCTCTGCTTTTGTTCTGATTTTTTTTTTGCTTCAAAACAGAGAAAATTGAATTTGTTCTTGCATTCCACTCTTCTAATAAAACTTTATTAGAAGTCACATTTTATGGTTAATACTCTTATTTATCATGATAGCATGCCTTTCTAATGATATAGTGACAAAATATAATTAGTATTTATACATTAATACACATATAAATATTGATTATTTATATATTAATATATGTGCTATATATAATATATATTTATGTAATTATTAATAGATCATAACTTTGAAAAGAATGATATAGTGATCCACAATATGATCAAGACTGTTATATCTTCTGTATAGTATATGTTGCATAGCAATGTATAACATTGCATATTATTTAAATATTGCTATATTAATATCATATATAATCTTAATTATATACAAGCTTATTTTTATTTATTTATTTAAAAGATTTTATTTATTTATTTGACAGAAAGAGACACAGCAAGAGAGGAATACAAGCAGGGGGAGTGTAAGAGGGAGAAGCAGGCTTCTGGCCAAGCAGGGAGCCTGATGCAGGGCTCAATCCCAGGACCCTGGGACTGTGACCAGAGCTGAAGGCAGACCCTTAATGACTGAGCCACCCAGGTGCCCCTATAAGCTTATTTTTAAAGCAAACTCAAATATAAAATGATTTCTTTTGTATCATTGATGTTAACATATTCATTCACATTGTTACTGTATTGCTTTTTTTGATAAACATTACACATGAATAAAGTTTATTTGGAAAAACATCTATTAATAAATAGATGAAGTAAAATTTGTGCTCAGAATTCATGCATTCATAACTAATTATCACTTAATTCTAGGAGATGGATCTAAGTAAAATTATGTTTGCTACATTTTATTTTATAATGTAAACACTAAGAAACATGCAAATAAATAAGTTGATGGAAATGAAAGGGATTTCATTATAGCAATGTCACATAATTCTCTGAATTTCTTCCACTTCTTCCAAGCTCACATATTAGTTTATAAAAGAATATTATTTTTATGTTTTTAATTGAAGCATGATTTACAGATTGTAACATTTCACTGTTTTTAGTATACAATTCTGTGGATATTGAAAAACATACAGTCATGTCTATATCACCACAAGATAGAGAACAACTCTATCCTTCACTCCCACAAATTTCCTTGTGCAATTTTTTAGGTAAAGGATTCCCCTAATCACAGCCTGTGACAAGTACTGATCTCTTTCTTCCTTTCTTTCTTTCCTTCTTTTTTTTTTTTTTTTTTAAGATTTTATTTATTTACTTGACAGAGATACAGAGAGAGCATAAGCAGACAGAGCACCAGGCAGAGGGAAAGGGAGAAGCAGGCTTTCCACTGAGCTGGGAGCCCAATTCGGGCCTTGATCTTAGGACCCTGGGATCATGACCTGATCGGAAGGTAGTCAGTTAACCTACTGAGCCACATAGGTGCCCCATGATCTCTTTCTTTATGTAAAGTTTTGCCTTTTTTCAACTGACTTCTGTCATTTAACACAATATATTTGAGATATATATTTGAGATATAAATTTGTTATAACACAATATATTTGAGATATATATTTGAGATATATATTGATATATATATATTATGTTGCATATATCAGTAGCTTGCAGCTTCTATTATTTTTTTTAAAGATTTTATTTATTTATTTGACAGAGATCACAAGCAGGCAGAGAGGCAGGCAGAGAGAGGAGGAAGCAGGCTCCCTGAAGAGAAGAGAGCCCGATGTGGGGCTCTATCCCAGGACCCTGAGATCATGACCTGAGCCGAAGGCAGAGGCTTTAACCCACTGAGGCACCCAAGCGCCCCATTGCAGCTTCTATTATTAAGTAATCCCATTTTAGGGACCTACCTTAATGGTTTACCTATTAATTAGTTGAAGAGTATTTGGTTTGTTTGCAATTTTGGCAGTTATTACTAAATCTGCTATAAATATTGTCATATAGGGTTTTTGGGATCATAAAGATTTATTTCACTTGATTAATATTTAAAAGAGGAATTGTTGGTCATGTTAAGTGGATGTTTCACTTTTAATTAACATTTAAATTATTTTCAAAGTGGCTTATTATTTTGCATTCCCACTTATAATGTATGAGAGTTTCAGTTGCTCTGCATTCTTGACAGAAGTTTGCAAAATTGTTGGAAATCAGTTGATCACATGTATGGATTTATTTCTACACTCCTTATTCTGTTTTATTGATCTACGTGTCTATCCCTTTGCCAATGCAAACTGTCTACTATAGCTTTCAATTATGTCTTGAAATAATGTAGTTTTAGGCCTATAACTTTTTTCAATGTATTTTGCCTATTCTAGTTCCTTTAGAAGGAATTGTTGATTTCTATAAAAAGAAATTCAGCTTGCGTTTTTAATGGAATTGTAATATACCTATAGTTCAGATTTGTGAAATTTCTATTTTAACAAAAAGTGGATACTTTCACTCCACAGACTCCATGAACATAGCACATATTTCTATTTAAATCTCTTTTGATTTTTTTCATCAGTGTTTTGTACTTTCCAGCATACAATACAGGTCTTTGTACATATCTTAATAGACTTATAACTATTTAAACTTTTTTGTATGATGGAAAATGGTGTATTAAAATTTTTGATTTTCATTTAGTATTTTAAAATATAATTATTTTGGCATAATAACCTTGCACGCTGTGACATTATTAAATTTACTTATTAGTTCAAATAACATTTTTTTGTGGATTCTGTGACATTTTCTATATAGATAGGCATATTATCTGTGAGTAGAGGATTTTATTTTTTTTCTTTCCAGTAACCACTCCTTGGATTTATGTTTCTTGCTTGATTGCACAGGCTAGGACCTCCAGTATGATATTGAAGAGTATATATCCTCATTTTGTTCTAAGTTTTGGGAAAACTCAATTAGGTTTTCGCCTTTAGTTGTGACATTTACTGTAGTATGTGTGTGTGTTTTATTGTTTTTGATGGTTTATCAGGTTGAGGATATTTTCTTCCATGCCTAGTTTGTTTAGATTCTTTATCATGGATAAATGTTGAATTTTGTTAGAGAAATTTGCTATACTTATTAAGATATGGGTTTTCATTTTGTCTGTTAATATGGTAATATACATTATATGATTTTCAAATGTTGAACCACCCTTACATTCCTGGGATAAACTAAAATTGGTTATGATGTATTATATTGTACTTTTTAAATATTGTTAGATCTTGTGTTTTATATATTGCATTTTAGTGAAGAATTTTGTATGTTTTTTCATGAGGAGGATTAGTCTGTAACTTTTTTTCTCATTAGGTCTTTCTTTTGTATTAAGCAAAATAGTCTGCTAAAATAATTTGGAAAAAAGTCTTGCCTCTTTTGTTTTCTGGAAGAATTTGTATAGAATTGGTACTGTTTCTTTAAATCTTTAGCAAAATTCAATTAAAACGTGAGCAGAAGACATGAATAGACATTTTTCTAAAGAAAACATACAGATGACCAAGAAACACATGAAAAGATGCTCAGCATCTCTCATTATCAGAGAAATATAAATCAAAACTACAATGAGATTTTACCTCACACCCGTCAGAGTGGCTAAAATCAACAACACAAGAAAGAACAGGTGTTGGGGAAGATGTGGAGAAAGGGATCTCTCCTATACTATTGGTAGGAATGCAAATTGGTGACATTATTAAAACTCTGGAAAACTTTAAGGAGTTTATCTCAAAAAGTTAAAAATAGAATTTCCTAGGGTGCTTGGGTGGCTCAGTCCATTAAGTGTCTGGCTTTGACTCAGGTCCTGATCCCAGGGTCGTGAGATCAAGTCCCAGCTCTTCTCCCCAGCTCAGGGGAGGAGTCCGCTTCTCCCTCTTGCTCTGCTTGTGTTCTCTCCCTCTCTCTCTCTCACTCACTCTCTCTCTCTCTGTGAAATACATTAAATTTTTTTTTAAATTATAATTTCCCTACTATACAGCAATGGAACTATTGGATAGTTACCCAAAAAGTATAAAAATACTAATTCAAAGGGATACATCCACCCCAATGTTTATAGCAGCATTATCTACAATAGCCAAATTATGGAAACAGTCCAAGCCTCCATCAACTGATGAATGGATAAAGGAGGAGGAAGTAATGGCATATTTCTCAGCCATAAATAAGGAATGAAATCTTGTCATTTGCAATGACATGGTTGGAGCTAGAGAGTATTGTATTAAATTAAATAGTTCAGTCAGAGAAAGACAAATACCATATGATTTCCTGATATGTAAAATTGAAGAAACCAAAAAAATGAGCAAAGGATAAGAAAAGACACAGAGAAAGAGGCAAACCAAGAAACAGACTCTTAACTATAAAGAACAAACTGATGGTTACCACGGTGGTGGTGGGTAGGGGAATGGGTTAAATAGGTAATGAGGATTAAGAGTGCACTTGTTGTGATGAGCACTGGGTGTTGTATGAAAGTGTTGAATCACTATATTGTACACGTGAAGTGAAGTTTGCTATGTATTTTAACTATTTGGAATTTAAATAAAAACTTTCCTAAACAAATAAATAAATAAATAAATAAATTTTGGTGAGATTCACCAGGGAGCCCTGGGGTTTTCTTAGTTTGAATATTTTTAACTACACATAAAATATATTTAATAAATATAAAACTATTCAGATTATTACTTTTTCTTGAATGGTGATTATGAGTTTGGATATTTCAATAAGTATGCCATGTAATCTAAATATTCAAATTAAGGGACATAAAGTTGTAATATTTTCTTATTAACCTTTAATACTGGTGAAGTATGATATGATTGGTCCTCTTTCCTTCCTAATATTTGTAATATATGTAGGTATGTTTTTCTATTCAGGATGATGAGAATTTTATCAATTTTGGGTTTTTTTCAAAGACTCTGTTTTTGTTTCATTGATTCTCTATGGTTTTTTTGGTCTTTTTAAAATTTTTCAATTTCATTAACAGACTGTTCTTTAATATTTCTTTCCCTCTGCTTCTTTTGGGTGTTAATTTGCTTCTATTTTCTTCTAGACTTTAAATAAGCTAAGATCATTAATATGAGTTCTCTCTTCTAAGTAATCATTTACTGCTAGCATTTAACTTCACACCACAAATTTTAATGCACTGCACTTGTATTTTTATATAAATCAAATATAATATTCTTTCCTTTTACTCTTTGATCAATGAATTATTTAGAAATATATATTTTTAATATATGGGATCTTTTAAATATCTTTCTATTATTTAGTTCTAATTTAATATGTTATTGTCAGTGATTTAATAACAGTGAGATCCAATCCTTCTCTGGTTCTTAAACCTTTCTCTTATAAGTTAGTGACAGATTGGCTTATGCATCTAGGAACATCACTTTTAAATCTATATTCCACACTATAACAAGTAGACATAGAAAAATATTGTAAAAAGAATCATCCAATACACCTTCTTTTCAACATATATTAATAATGTTTCTTCAATCTTCTCATAAGCAATTGTGAATGATCTAAACCCCATATCTAGCCTTTTAGAAGAAGTATCAGAGTGAAAGTTTTTACAGTGGAAAGAACTCTGTCAGGTATTGGTAACAATAGGGTATGACTACTAAAGGAATTTGTTCTTGGATTCATCTCTTTTAATTAAAGAGGCATAAATGATAATCAAAGTACTGGACAATTGTCCCTACTTATAGAACTGATGCAGAGGTTCCTACTCCCACCCCTTGAAAGCAGATGGCCTTCAAAAGGAAAGCACCTCCACCCAATGTCCTTGGGACAAGATTATGGATTATTGTGTTTTGACCTGCATTCTTCATTATTTATTTTCTTATTTTATTTTCTCTAAAAATGGCTTCAGGAAATTTTAAACCTTTTTATGCATAAGGCTTCTATTTTAATATCATGTTTGCCTCTTTAGTCACACTTTCCTTGTCACACATGTACTGGCTAAATTATATAGCCAAGCTGACTATTGGATTTGATTCATTTTTCTTTAAGACACACACAATTTCTCTCAATTCCAGTTTCCTGTAATAGGTCATTAATGTCCTGGGTATCTGGACTCAACTATTAAATAACAGTCTATCTATCATCTATCTATCTATCTATCTATCTATCATTTATCTATTTTAAAAAGTTTTATTTATTTATTTATTTTAGAGAGAGAGAGAGCGGGGGGGGGGAAATAAAGGGGGAAGGAGTCTTAATCAGACTCCATGATGAGCACAGAGCTCCTCATGAGGCTTGATTCCACTACCCTGAGATCAAGATTTGAACTGAAACCAAGTTGGACACTTAGTTGACTGGCTACTCAGGTGCCCCCATTAAGTGACACTGCAGATGGAGAATACCACAAGTGAGATTTTCCAGGTATGGATTTGGTTGTTTCTATGATTATCCTCAGTATACCACCAGATTCAAATCCTCTAGCTTTGTGTTTGGCTGGGTGCTAATTATTTGAGAGTTTTACTTAATGTTCCCATTTCAGTTTTTGCTTTAGGCTTTGCTTACAATCTTGCTCTTTAGAAAGATTCTCTCTTCTTTCTCTTGTCCTGCCACTAGTGGTAAACTGTTAATTGCATGCTTCTTGGTGCTTGTTAGTCATTTTGGGGTAAGGTGAGAAGAACAGGGTGTTTTCTATTTCATTCATCCTGAACTGTATTTACAGCCTATGTCTCTGAGTCTTGGCAAAGGGGCTCTGATTTACCCTGAACCTGTATGATAGTTGAATGCCTCCAATTGTCCTGTCCAATGAAGGTTTGCTCCCCCTTTCAAGGAGCAGAAGTGCTTTGTTTTATCCTCCTTTCTGTCAGTCAAGATCTTTCCACACTGTTTTTAGAGTGACAGTGTTTTTTGCCTCACGCTTTAAGGCTCTGTAGCAAAAATGTTAGTGAAGGATAAGAGACGGAGCTTGTTCTCCCATCACCCCCTGCCAGGGCCCAGTGGCTGATGTGTCCCAGGTCTGTACCAAGAGGGAGGAATTCTCTCCCTATGTTTCTTGTAAGCAGTGAGGTTTGTGGAGAGGAGTCTGTGAGTGACTGTGAATTTCCCTTTTGTCTGTGCCTCCAAGGTTTCTAAAGCCTCATGCTAGCCTGCTTTCAACCTTTAGCAATTTAGTAACAATTTTAACTGCATTATTCTTTTAAAAAATATTTTATTTATTTATTTTAGAGAATGAGAGAGAGAGAGCATGAAAGGGGAGAGAGTCACAGGAAGAAGCAGACTCCCTGCTGAGCAGGGAGCCTGACGCTGGATTCCAACTCAGGACTTCAGGATCATAACCTGAGCCCAAGGCAGTTACTTACCCAACTGAGCCATCCAGGTGCCCCTAACTGCATGATTCTTACCAGTTTTTATGGCACCTTGCATCTCTTTCTCCAGTGCTCTGCCCCAGATGAAAAAACGCTTGCATCCCACCTCTACGTGACAGAATATGCCTTTATTTCAATTCCTGGATAGATTGCTTCCTAAGAATTTAACTCTTTAATGAGTCAGGGAAAGTTATGATTTTTTTGAGTAACTAAATTTCTTTTGTACATAGTGGGAGAAATGCTCTTTCCAGTGCTCTTATTATTTTTAATAATATTATCTGACAATTTTTAGGCCTCTCTTCAAAATATTTCAAAAACCATACATGCACATTATCTTTTTTTTTTTTTTAAGATTTTATTTATTTATTTGAAACAGAGAGAGAGAGATCACAGGTAGGCAGAGAGGCAGGCAGAGAGAGAGGGGAAAGCAGGCTTCCTGCAGAGCAGAGAGCCCGATGCGGGGCTCGATCCCAGGACCCTAAGAATATGACCTGAGCCAAAGGCAGAGGCTTAACCCACTGAGCCACCCAGGTGCCCCCATGCACATTATCTTATTTAGGAAATTATTTTAATCAATAGTTTGCTATTCATGTTCTCATTTCTCAATATAAACACAAGTTTTTTGAAATATTCTGTTTCTGCCTAATTCTGCTTTATTCCCCCCATAATATGGGAACGATCCATTGTGAATGAGCAGAAAAGATAGAGGAATGAAGATGAACATAGAAGCTTAAAGAAATAGTAGTTTCAGAGACTATTATATTTGAAGGTTTTGTACCTTGAGTTGAATCCTTTAAAATTATGCAAGACACACTTTCTTTAGAAACCATTCTATATCTCTAGAGATGAAACAACCGATTTTGGAGAGTCATGAGTTAGTTAATGCAAAGGTTGAGCCAAATATCTGGCACATTATTAATTTTGAATAAATATTTACAATTTTTATTATTAATAAAACTAGTGCAGTATTGGATTAGAATGTCAAGGATGGAGGTGAAATGATGAAATAACATAATTTTGAAGCATTCTGATAATATAGATTGATTTAATTACACAATTCAACACAACTGGAGAGGTAATTGTTGACTTACCATTACAATTTTTTATATCTTCTAAAGTATCCTGAATAGGTTCATGGCAGATAAATCATACTTGATGCTACCAGAAGTTATTGAAGACAAAAATATTCAATGTTCCTTACTAAAGTGATATTTATATTTTCTGAGTAACAGGTTGCAGAAAAATAATGTTGCTTTTTGAAAATCAAGAATCCTGAATTCTATACTTGTTTTACTAAGAAACTTTTTCCATTTATTCATAAGTATTGGACAGATGGATACCTCCAAAGGACTAAAATATTTTAAAGTTATTCTTCTTTCATGGATGTATTCAAGCAATTATGTAACTGTATCCCTGAAATCATAATTATAAATGATGAAAAAGTTGACCTTGGGGCAGGTGATGTGCAAAGTCATAAAACTATTTTCCATCTTTATATGACTCTTATGATTGAATACATTTTGAACAACTATACATCTCATAATATTCATGAATAAGTTAACTGCAAAATATGCATTCAAATTAAATAATAATATGTAATTGATAGAATTGTGAAGTACTATCCTTCTAAATGTTCACATAAGTCTTTCAAAGACTTTGATTTTAATATGGATATAATACATTTCTGATCTAGTTCAGTTGTTTAATGAGATGATTTCTGGTTTATGTGATTAGAGATGCATCACTGGTATTTAAAAGGCTGCTTATCTTTCCCAAACACTAAATTTTAATGATCCAATGGCCTTTCCATAAATACCTATAAGAACCTCAGCTATATGATGTTCTAAATTATCAACTACTTGTGTCTCCTCCTTCTTATATTAAAATCTAAGTTTAAGATAAGCCAGTTCATTTAGTCACCCCCATTATAGTCCTCCAATTCTCTTTGACAACTACTTTCCTTTACCATTTCAACATACATATCTAATAAGGCATTAACTTCTATTAATTTTTACTACCTGGATATTTGCTTATAGGTCATTATTCTTCATTCACTTACCATTGGATTAAATCATATCTGTAACGATCTTATTTGACATACTGAAACAAATATGTTTGCTCTGTGGTCTCCTTGCACAAGCATTTATTTTTATTCGGTAAATCCAAAAAACATGATTATATTCTTATGCCTTTGAATTGCTGTGTGATAGGAAGAGAATGTACAATCCCACCATAGGTGTAACTAGCCTTGTAAGCATTTCTGCTCTCCACAGATAAATTTAATTGCTATATTTTCTGTTTTTGTTATACTTGGTTTACATTTCTATTTTAACAGTTCTAGTTCAGATTACTTTTAAAATATAGTGTCTTGAGAGATAAAATTTATTTGTTTTCATCCTCAGTGCAAAACAAAGTAACTAATAAAAGCAATCATTCTTTTTTATTTTATTTATTTATTTTATTTTTTTAAGTTTTTATTTAAATTCTAGTTAGCATATAGTGTAATATTAGTTTCGGAAGTAAAATTTAGAGATTCTTCACTTACATATAACACACAGTGCTCATCACAAGTGCCTTTCTTAAAACCTATCATCCATTTAACCCATCCCCTTGCCCATTTCCTCTCCAGCAACCTTGTTGACACACTCACTCTCTCTTCCTTCCTCTATGTTCATCCATTTTGTTTCTTAAATTCTACATGAGTAAAATCACGTTGTCTTTCTCTGACTGACTTATTTCATTTAGCATAATACACTGTAGCTCCAGCTGCATTGTTCTGCTTTTTCTTTTCTAAAAAATAAAATAGGAATATTGTTATAAATAGTGATTTCCAGTGAATGTCAAATATTAATGAGTCATCTTCACACTAGGCTTCAAAGTGAATATATATTCATTAATAAAAATAGATTTAATTATACATATATATTTTAATATATTATTAATTGAAAATATTTAGATTTCATACCTTAAATTTTACAGTAATTTTTATATATTCATACTTTAGGACAAATATTGACAAACTAGAGCTCATAGGTCAAATATAGCTCACCTCCTGTTTTTGTAAATAAAGTTTTATATAAACATTCTGCTTTCATGCACAGTTGGGTAGGTAGAATGGAGACCTCTAACCCACAAAGGGTAAATATTTTTTAGCTTGCTTTTTACAGAAAAACTGTAATGATCTTTGACCTAAAATATTGCTTTGGAACCTAAGGTAAAAAACTGAGTGATTCCTTGAGGAAATGGGGATAATTTTTAGATTTCCATTTGAAATCCTGGATTTTTACAAAAGAAGGTCTTTTTTTTTTTTTTTTTTTTTTAATGGAAACTTCCTGAAAGCCACTTTCTATTGGGATTTTCAAGGCAAGCAGAAACAAGCTAAACATGAGTTTAGTTCAGTTTGTTTTAAAGAGTTTTTAAAGAAGAGTTCAATATAGTCTCTGAATGCACTCAAGTGATCTCAAAGAAGACAATAAATCTTTTATGTTATCACCTAATAATATACTGGGTACAGAATGAAAGTATACACACACACACACACACTCTCTCTCTCTCTCTCTCACACACACACACACACACACACATATATATATATATATATATTCAGGCACATATTTTCCCTATCAACAATGAGCCCTAAGCAAGTTTTCCTGTCTGTAGTCTTGCCTTTTACTCAGGTATTCATGACAACCCACAAAGCACATCATCCCAAAAGAAATGGGAAAGCTAAATCAAACTTGATACAAAACCAATGATATCCATTCATGGAACATGTAATTTTCAAGACAGAAAAAAAAAGTGTTTATAATTTCCTAGCAAGATTTAGAGACCCCCCATATGAATTCAGTTCCAATCTTTCAAGTTTAATGCAAATGTAGATATCTAAAATTCTATGAGTTTAAGTGGTTTTGAATTCTGTAATGAAAAGTTTGAGCATTGTTCTCAGAGGAAACACCTCCTGGCAGAGCTTCAAAGAAAGAATATGTGATTGTAGGGAGATTAGAAATTCATATTGCATTAGGTTTTCATCATTCTGTGGGATAGGCCTGTTGTCAATGCTATGTCAAGAAGAGTGACAGATCTGTATTCATAGCTTTTGTGAAAGCCTAAGATGGACAAGGGTATATATACTTTTAACATAGTAATATATAACTTTCTTAGGTGTCAAATACAATAGTAATATTGAAACCCATTTTTTTACCCATTTTTTATTCTGTCATGGTTAAAACATATAGTACTTTTATTTATTATTATCTAAATAAACATTGGTTACTTTCAAATTTATTAAAGAAATTGGTGAATATAAGTAGAATACTTAGCAATTTTTTCTATCTCAGAAGAAAAGGTATATTTTCTTTGGTGAATTTTTTTTAAAAATGGAACACTTTTAAAATTGAATCATTAGCAAACAAGGCAATACAAATGATGCAGTGATATTCTGTCTTATGCTCTCTCTCTCTCAAATGAATAAATAAAATGTTAAGAAAAAGAAAAAAAAGTGACCATTGTATTAAGGGGGGAAAGCTGGGGTTCAGCCTACAGTGAATCCAGGATTTATGCTTTTCTGGTTCTCAGGTTATGTCCCAGCTGAAGTATTGTGTGATGGGTTGGCTTTCAGTGAAAGTATGGTGTATATATAGCCAACTTACCTTACGCTTTTCTCTAGCAAAAATTACTTATATGACTATTTTCCAAGTATGGCAGAGGGATAAAATTGAGGGAGATGTTAAGAAGAGAAATTATGCTTACTATTTGGAATGTCATTGTCTCTGTAACTTCTAATTAACTTGATTCTTCTAACTCTGATAGATGTTTGATTGGTAAGGCTTCTTATTATGAAAAGTTAAGATGGCAGGAAAGGTAAAGAGGTTTTATTTGTTTAATATTTGATAAGAAATCTGTACACCTATGAACAAGGACATGAAACAACACAAAGCATATCTGATAGAGTGATGAAAACAAATATTTCCATTAATAATGGAAGATTAGCTGAATTCATCCAAAAGAAAGGTATTTTGATAAATTATTGGGTTATGGATGAAGGAAAATTGGGCCTTTGAGTTGTACTTGTATAATGCACATGCCTGGAGAATCTAAAGCACCTAAAAGAAAGAGAAATTCTATAATTTTGAAAATATAATATAAAACATAAATTATAACACTTGAATTGCTGTTTCAAATATTATCCATATTTGAATTATTTCAACACATGTTAACAACATCTCCTTCCAAAATACTTTATTTCATATATATATGTACATATACATATATACACACACACACACACACATATATATTGCATTGCAATCATCAGTGATAGATGATCATTTCCAAAACATGGTATATACTACCTCAATTAATTTTTAAAATTTTTAATCTATTTTTTCTTTCTTCTGCTTTTTTTGAGGTATAATTGACTCATATCATTGTATAGTGTTTTAAATACTAGTATATTAAAATTATCCATGTATACTTTCATATACATTGTCATTTATTTTTTTTTTTCCCAAGGTTTTATTTATTTGGGAGAGAGAGAGAGAGAGCATGAGAGGAGAGAGGTCAGAGGGAGAAGCAGACTCCCTGCTGAGCGGGGAGCCTGATGTTGGACTCGATCCCAGGACTGAGGGATCATGACCTGAGCTGAAGGCAGTCGCTTAACCAACTGAGCCACCCAGGTGCCCCTGTCATTTAATTTATTTTTTATTTTTTTAAATTTATTTTTTTTAAGATTTTATTTGTTTATTTGGCAGAGAGAGAGGTCACAAGTAGGCAGAGAGGCAGGCAGAGAGAGAGAGAGAGAAGCAGGCTCCCTGCTAAGCAGAGAGCTTGATGCGGGCCTTGATCCCAGGACCCTGAGATCATGACCTGAGCTGAAAGCAGAGGCTCAACCCAGTGAGACACCCAGGCACCCTGTCATTTCTTTTTTTAAAAAAAACAATTCATATATATTTTTTTCCATCAGGATATTATTTAGCACTGATTTGTAGTAAGTTTTATTTGTATAAATACTTTTTATTTTATGTGCATTTATTTTATGTATATTTTATGATCTTATGAATTAATATAAAAATTATTTTCAAAATTCTGTGGTAGAGAAGTCAAGTAGAAAATAATGTTGCCTTTACCCATATTACTGTTTTAATTTTGGCTGCATATACCAGAAATAACTCCAAGTAACAGTGATTGTAAAGAGATAGTTTAATTTCCCTGCAGTATGCAAAAGTACTGACATAGACATGAAGGCATGGTGGCTGCACATGTTTGTAAGAGACTTAGACTAAATCCAATTGTCTGTTGTGTCATTTAAAGACAATGACCAATGCTTTGTTGATTCAAGATGTCTTTTGAGGTTCTAGATTAATAATTTGGTGCTTGGTGCATTACATTATTACATTTTTGCATCCTTCATATAAACTATTTTGTTTCTAAAATAAAATTTACTTAAAAACCTAATTGATTTATTTTTTATCTGTGTGTACTTTAGTATGATCTTCATGGGCCAAAAAAATTGTCATGAAAGCACTGAAGACCACTATTTGAGGAGGGAAGTGAGGAAGAAGATAAGATAAAAAAAATATATTTGGTATAATTTCTCTAAATTCTTTTTTTTAAAGGTGTATTTATTTATTTATTTATTTGAGAGAGAGAGAGTGAGTCAAACAGAGAAAGAGAGCACAATCCAAGGTGCGAGGTAGAAGGAGAAGCAGACACCCCACTGAGCAGGGAGCCTGATGTGGAGTTCAATCACAGGACCCTGGAATCATGACCTGAGCTGAAGGCAGATGCTTAACTGAATGAACCAGCCAAGGCTTTCCTCTAAATGCTTTTTTAATTTTAAAACAAATGTTAGATTGTTAGCTCTCTCTCTCTCTTTTTTTTTTTTTTAAATCACTGTTAACTTCTTTATGGTGAAGAGAAGACTGGATATAAAAAAAATTAGTATTCAATCCAAATTATTCTGAAATCTCACCCTAAATTTGGATAATATTTCAATAGAAATATTCAGTACTATTTTTGGTATCCTATTTTCTCCTTCATTCTAGATAATTTTAGTGGAAAGCTTGAATTAGCGGCATCGGGGATTGCTAAGCAGTTTCATGAAAGAAAACAATTCAGAATGAACATTCTGATAATGCTTACGTATCCCTTCTAAAAGTAGCAAATATTTATTTCATATTTAATTTTGCAAAGCTAAATACCTATAATCCCACTATTTCTTCTAAAAATTTTATTTATTTATTTGATAAATATCTATAGAGAGACAGGGAACACAAGCAGGAGGAGTGTGAGAGGAAGAGGAAGGATTCCTGCTGAGCAGGGAACCTGATGTGGGGTTTGATCCCAGGACCCTGGGACCATGGCCTGAGCCACCCAGCTGCCAATCCCACTATTTTAAATACTCTTCTAACAGTTTGAAAATCAACCTCTATTATATGCATTGGTGTTAAAGAGTCTATGTAGTTATTATGTGATAAAAATTTGAAAAGGAATCTTGATAATCACTGAGCCTGTAATAAATGTTAGTGTAATGAATAAGATGAAAAGGACAAATTTGATTTTGAGATTTAATATAAATAATATACATTCAGATATTTGGATAAGTTTAGGCATACTTATATTTTCATTTGCAAGTAATATGGTAAAAATGTTGTCTTATAGTGCCTGCATTTATAAATACGTTATTGGAATAAGACATTACCTATGTAATAAATTATATTACTTATATTCCTTTAAAATATATTTTTGAGGTTAATTTTGGATTTATTTTTATAATGTGGCTTTTAAAAAATTTTATATTTAAGTAAACTCTACACCCAGTGTGGGGCCCAAACCCACAACCTTAATATCAAGAGTAACATGCTCCACCGAGTGACCCAACCAGTGTCCCTTTATAAGGGAGCACTTTATTGATTATACATTAAAATAAGACATTCACATTTGGATAGTAATTAAGAAACTATTGTGGGCTCATCTGAACATTAAGGAATTTAAATTAAATCCCATACCTCCATGGACTAGATGGGTATACCGTAAATATTTATCTTGCAATCTTATAATTTTAATGACTAGTTTGGGATTATACTACCTAATTAGAGCTGCTTTCCCTTTCAGAGGGGTAAAGGAGATGAATGGAAGGAACTCAGAAGATGACTTGTTTCTGAGTTTTGCCTGCACTTTACTCCGCCAACTCATCATTTTTCAAACACCATTGGCCCAGAATCCTGGATTACTATAAATTCTCCCAAAACAAAATGAGGGTTTTTGGATACTTTATATGTATCTGGGTGCATGAAGAGTTACACTGAATGCAGACCATGACAGAATTAGACTAATCCTTGGGAAACTCCCCTCTGAACATTTAAGGTTCCTAACTCAGTGCATTTTTTAATTTTATACCCCAGTATTTTCCTACCTAAATACTCTATTTCAGCAATATTGTTATGTAATAGCTCTACAACAGTAGACATACTCATTTTTTTAAATATACACATTTCCTCTGTCCAAATTGTTCTTCCCTTTTTGTCTATCTCCAATATGTCCTCCTACGAGAATGCCTGTAAGTTCATTCTTCTCCTTGAAAGTTTTGCTAACATTACAGTTTGAATTTTTTAAATGACTTTTCAATAAAATAAAAATAATATTTCAAAAAAATAAAATAAAATAATGTAAAATAACAAAATAAAATAAAATGACTTATTAACTTATCTGCACCCAATCCAACTATTTCTTAACTAGAATGAATAGATAAGAGACAGTGAAATATTTTTCAATCTAAAAATTAAACATATTATCTAGAATCTTCTCATTAGAAAACTATATGCATAAAACTATCTACCCTTAAGTTATGTCTTTCCATTTAGCCCATTTTTTTCTTTCCATATACTTGTTGAGTCTGTTAATGCACTGTTGTTTTTCTAATTACTAAATCTTAAGGTAAGCCTTATAGTTGGCTATTTTATTCATATCTATCAAACCCTGTTCATCCCGGTGCATAACAAACCCCTAACCTGCCCTTCCAATTCATCTCTTTTCTTCTTAAAGCAAGTCCTTACTGACATTGGCTTAAATTAATTTTTTATCAAGCAATCAAATTCCAGATGTCTAATTATAATTCTCTTTTAACTGTGTTTTAATCCAAAGTTTTCTTATAAATTCATGGAGTTTTCTTTCTGAACATCAAGTCAAATTACATTTGCCTAACCTAAAATATTGTGTGATTACTAGTTGTCTTACCAAAAATCCAAAATCTACAACTGAAGGTCTTTATAATCTGTTGTCATAAAATATACCAAATATATCATCTTTTTAATTTTTACTCAGTCCGTGTCCCCTATAGCTGGAAGTATTACACCTAATATTTGAGTATTCACAATGTACCAGATGCAGCTAATGCCACTTAGCATGATAAATCTCCAATCATATCTACAGCTGATGGTTAAACTTTGGCATAGAATGTTTAAATTACTTGCACAAAGTTGCGCAGATAGTTGATGGTAAAATTTGAATTTGTTCTTGGCATCTGGCTTAAAATCCGATCCCTTTAATACCAAAGCTTCATAGGTACTCTTAGGCGGATATAAATTGTATTGGGACTATAGCACAAAACTATTTCATAAATAAAAGCGTAATATGTAATTTTCTATACTTCTTGAAGCCCGTTGTTTCATTAGGTATACAATTTTAGCTATTACATTACATGATAAAGACCCTGACTAAAGTCTATTTTAGCTTTTAGAAAAGATTTTTATTGGTTGATGCTTTTTACACACATGCCCAATGCTAAGATTGTATCTATAATGTATTGGGACACCTGCCTAATTCAGTAAAACAACTCAAAGAAATTGAAACTGCCTAGGTATTTACACATATTGATTGATTGTCACAGATTGATTGTCATTTTTCAATTTTCAGGTAAGTGTAATGTGTGGATGTAGTATCTTATCACTCTGCCATTAGGTTTAATGATATTACCACAAAGAATCTGAAACTTGTAGAATTATCGTGCCAGTATCCTATTTCTTAGCATCTTAATATTCATCAAGGTGTTCCAGTTGCTCTTCCTCTCTCATCCCATAGGATGGAAGTGGAACAGCTGTTGCCAATTCATAGCATATGGACTTATCTTTTTCATTACAACATATTTCCACTTGAGTACATTGGAAGCTCTTACAATGAAGTGTTTTTCTTCATAATCCAAATAATTGGAACATGAAAAAACCTACTAAAAGAGAAGCATAATTAGTCAGTTGCATTTCCTTAAAATATTCTAGAATTTATAAATACTCAAAAATATGCAGTAACTACTGCTATGTGTTTCTGTGATGCTTTAAGGGAAAAAAGTTAATTACATATTTACATGGGAAAGCCATATGTTTGATAGCTGACTTTTGGCATCAAAAGGAATCCCTTGGATATCAATTATTGCTTTATGGAGGTTTGGGAAAAATCTGCACTGAAAACGTTGACAAAGAAAATCAATGCTAAGTTCTTCATAATAAAAGAATTTTTCTTCAGTTTTACCATGTCAAAAACATCTTTAACAATAGAATAGTAGCAAAGCTTTCCTTTTTGTTACATGATCAATATATTTTTATAATTTATCTACTTATTTCACATTCTTTTTAATGTGAAATCTAAATTTAATATATTCTGTTAAATTTTCAATCATTTGAGTTTAACAAATTACTACTAAATGCTATTTTGGTGATTTATAACCTTTATGGCTATGCACAAAAATTGTTTGACATAACCAACCAAATGATAAAATCTGCCGCTTAGGTTGTTTTAAATTAAAATACTGAATTGATATTACTTGATACGAGAATAAGAGCTTCATGAGAACAAACGTATTTATTTACTTACTGTTATACTCTATGATGTAGAATAAACATGGCATATTTCAAGGGTATTAATTACTGTTGCATGATTTGAGGAGGTAGTAGGAATACCATTAAGAAAAATTAGATCTTGAGTGATGAATGAATGATAGACATGTTTTTGCTCTCCAATACTGAAAGCATTTGCCATTCATTAAGTTAAAAAAAAAAGTCCCCTCTTACTGTATTTTTTTATTGGTGTGGGGAAGTTATTTATCAAATATATTTAAAGTATTTAAGACTTTTTAAAATGAGTATTTAGATAATTCTAATTAGTATGATGCATTTGAATATTTAAATATTTTCAAAATGTTTTGTGTGTCTAGTTGTTTATGTTAGGAAAGCAAACTATGATTATTTCTTAAGAAATTAAACTGAAAAATGTAATAGGGATTTGAGTGTCAGCAGCCAGAGGGTGAGAAAAAAGTGAATGAGGAATATTTCTGGGTAGAAATAAGGGATAAGTGGAAAACTATAATATCTTTTTTATGAGCAAGCCAAGGTATAGAAGAAAATTAAACCAAAATTGCTATAACAAGAACAAGAATTGAAATAACTTACATTTTCCTCATTTTAAAAAGTGAACTATAATCAAGACAAAGCAGACTACTGAAGAGACATTGAGCTCCTGGAAGGTGAGAACACAGTAGTTCAAAGCATGAGCAGATAGTGCAGCAGCCACCAATGTAAGAGCAAGGATGTGTTTTCCGTGAAAAGCTAAGATGCTGTGGACTGAGAAGAAAGTAAGAACAACCCCTGAAGGAGCGTCTGGGTGGCTCAGTTGGTTGAGTAGCCAATTCTTGATTTCAGCTCAGGTCCTGGTATCAAATCTCACATCTGTCTCCTTGCTCAATGGGGAATCTCCCTCAGGATTCTCTCTCTACACCTGCTCTCTCTCTCTCTCTCTCTCCCCCTCTGTCTCTGTCTCAAGTAAATAACTTTTTTTTAAAGAACAACCCCTGAAGGCTTCTACCTCAGCCGAAAAATGAAAGGATACAACAATGATTGCAGTTGAGAGGAGAAACATCTAAAAATAGATATCATTAAGGATGATAAACACTCCTAAAAGCTACACAGCCAATGCATTCTTATATACTATTTTCTGTTATGTCTCTTCACTTTAATGTAATCTGTTAACAATTGCATTTGTTGTTGTAGTTATTTTGGGAAGAAATGTTATAAAATGTCAAACTGGTGCTATTTTCTGAAACTAATAACTTGGTTGATGTAATAATGCAAAAATGCAAATATACAAATATTATGCTAAGTAACAGTTACCTATTTTATAAGTAAAGTAGTACTTCAATAATTACATAAAATAATAGTATGATACTAACTAATATTAACTAAGCAATTATACTAAGTATATGTCATATATGTGTGTATATATATCCTATGCTATATACATTTTTGTGTATAAAAATAAAAAAGTTTTCAAGTTTCCCAGGTTTGAAGAAGTGGGTCATGCATATTGTAACATAGTTTATATTTTTAATTGAATCCAACTTCTTTCTAAATATTGTAAGTTCATGAGAGAAGGGAAAAAACATCAAATAAAGGGATAATAGAAAGGTCAAAATTTGCCCATCCAAATATACTCAACAGATATACTTACTGAATTATCCCTTTATTAAAAAATAAAGGCTTCCAATTAAACTTTTTATTTCTATCCCACCTTCAAATCTTCCAAGCCCCAAATTGAAAGAAAGGGAATAAAAATAGAAACCCAGAGAGACAAGAGATATCAACACAATTTTGGAAGATGGAAACAACTGAGAAATGGCTGATGAGGCAGTATGGAATAATTTGAAATGTAAATGCTTTCAGAAAGATATTCAGAAGAGAAGGAAGCTGATTCACCCTACAGAAATCAGCAGTATTTCAAGAATCAGAGGTAATTATGCTCTATCGTTTTTCTATAATGTAAGATAAGAATGAAAGCCTCACTCATAAGTCAAAATGAGAGGTACTAGTTTCTTCTGCAACATCTGGCTTAGTAGTACAGTTGACCTTTCAACAACATAGGTTTGAATGGCATGGGTCCACTTATGCCCAGATTTTTTCATTAAATACAATACAGTACTATAAATGTGTTTTCTCTTATGACTTTCTTAATAACATTTTTTTTTCTCTAGGTTACTTTACTGTAAACATACAGTGTATAATACATACACAAAACATGTGTTAACCCACTGTTTATGCTATTGGTTAGACTTCTAGTCAACAGTAGACTGTTAGTAGTAAAGTTTTTGGAGAGTCAAAAGGTATACACAAATTTTTGACTGTGTGAGATTCGGCGCCACAACCATTATGTTGTTCAAGGGTAAACTGTGAAGGCATTTCACTTTCGTCTTATACATTCCTTCTCCATTAGTTTGTAAACTCCCAGGGTACAGAAGCCACATAACTGTAGGTAGTCTTTCTTCATTGGGATCTGGACATACATTGGGTGATTAAATAGAAAATAGGTTTAAAGAAAGGATAAATTTAAAACAGTATAGTTAAAACATGTGTTTATTTCTAATCTCTCTTGAGACAGCACTAATAAAAATGTGTAAATAGAAGAAATACATACATCCAGATTCCTTATAGACAAAAAATGGAACTGGAGAAGGATTATTGCTGGATAAAACATGTTTAGAATTTTTTTTTTATTTCTTTTTAGTGTTCCAGAATTCATTGTTTATGCACCACACTCTGTGCTCCATGCAATGCGTGCCTTCCATAATACCCACCACCAGGCTCACCCAACCCTCACCCGCTTTCCGCCAAAACCCTCAGTTTGTTTCAGAAGTAGCGATGGTAAACAATGGAGCTAGCAGGGAATGTATATTTGATTGAATTAAAAAAAACTAGTCAATTAGAAGAGATAAAGTTGTGGGAGTAGAAATAGGCATAACATTTGGGATGGGACCAAAGGAAATTCTACTTTATTCCTATCACCTTAATAATTTTATTAAAAGTATATTGAAGCAAATATTATAACATTTTAAAATGGCAATTTAGGTTTCAGATGCATGCCTTTTATGTTATTTATTATACTTTTTCTTTAATAAAACAAAGCATGGAAGTAAATGAGAAGATAATATGCCATTTCATAAAATAACACAGATGGTTACTATAATTTCTTTTTTTTATAATTTTATTTTTTATAAACATATATATATATTTTTTTCCCCCAGGGGTACAGGTCTGTGAATCTCCACGTTTACAAACTTCACAGCACTCACCATAGCACATACCCTACCCAATGTCCATAACCCCCCCCCCAGCCCCCCTCTGCCCAGCAACCATGGTTACTATAATTTCTAAGTACTATTTGAGTGCTAATGACTTCTCACTTTTTATCTTTAGCAAACCTTTTCTTCTAAATTGTACACTCATGCATCCAGCTACCTAAATCTCCATGTAAGTATATTATAGACATTTCAGATTTAACATGTGCAACATTGGAGTGCTGGGTGGCTCAGTCTTGAACGTCTTGACTCTTGATTTCAGCTCAGGTCATAAGCTCAAGGTCTCGCATTTGGGTCTTTCATCTATTTTGAATTTATTTTTGTGTATGGTGTAAGAAAGTGGTCCAGTTTCATTCTTTTGCATGTTGCTGTCCAGTTTTCCCAATCCCATTTGCTGAAGTAACTGTCTTTATTCCATTAAATATTCTTTCCTGCTTTGTCAAAGATTAATTGACCATATAGTTGCGAGATCATTTCTGGCTTTTCTATTCCGTTCCATTAATCTATGTGTATGTTTTTGTGCCAATATCATACTATTTTGATCACTACAACTTTGTAATATAGCTTGTAGCCCAGCTTTGTTTTTCTTTTTCAAGATGACTTTGGCTATTTGGGGGTTTTCTGTGGTTCTATACAAATTATAAGATTGGTTTTTTTTTTAATATTGGTGGTATTTTGATAGAGATTGCATTAAATGTGTAGATTCATTTGGGTAGTACAGACATTTCAATATATCTTCTTCCAAACCATGAGTGTGGAATGTTTATCCATTTCTTTGTGTCACCTTTCATTTCTTTCACCAGTGTTTTATAGTTTTCAGAGTACAAATCTTGTATCTCTTTGTATAGAAATGCAACAGATTTCTGTACATTGATTTTGTATCCTGCAACTTTACTGAATTCATGAATTAGTTCTAGAAGTTTTTTGGGTGAGTCTTCTAGATTTTCTATATAAACTATCATGTCATCTGCAAATATTGAAAGTTTTTCCTTATGTACTAGGATGCCTTTTGTTTCTTTGTGCTGTTTGCTGTGGGTAGGACTTCCAATACTTTGTTAAATAACAGTGGTGAGAATAGATATCCCTGTCTTATTCCTAACTGGAACAAGGAAAAGCTCTCAGTTCTTTTTCACATTGAGGATGATATTCACTGTGGGTTCTTCAGATGTGGCCTTATTATGTTGAGATATGTTTCCTCTTTTCCCTACTTTGTTAAGGACTTTTATTATGAATGGATGTTGTACTTTGTCAAATGCTTTTTCTGCATCTATTGAGAGGATTATATGGCTCTTATCCTTTCTTTTATCAGTGTGGTATATCACATTGATTGATTTGTGAATATTGAATCACCCTTGCAGCCCAGGAATAAATCCCATTTGATTGTGGTGAATGATCTTTTAATATTCTGTTGGATTCCATATGCTAGTATTTTATTGAGAATTTTTGCATCCATGTTCATTAGGGATCTTTTTAAATGTGATTAGGTAACCCAGGTGATGATCAACATTGTGAGGCCTTTTTTCATTTCTTTTTTCAAAAGTTGTATGATTACACAATGTTGGAAATTTCCCAATGCCTTTACTGTTCAAAGCTGACTTTCAAAAAACCAATGTAGATCTGGTAAATGTTCATTTTAACACTACCTCTACTCTCTACAGATAGACACACTAGACTGTTTTTAAGGATCTGTATTATCCTACCATTACATTCATCATCTTCCATGGAATAGTTTCTATTTAAAGACTCCAGACCAGCTAACCAATAGGGGACATTTAATGGGTACTAGGTATTCCATTTTTGGGGTTATATTCTGGTAAAAAATACACAATGTCCAAAGACTAACTTTATTATTTGTCACAGAAAATTACAACAAAGTCTTTTAATGTAAATAGAAAGTAAGTAGCATGAAAAGAGAGAACGTACATAATAGTTACCCTTAAGAAATACTTTATTAAAATACTTCCTAGAGTAGATAACAAGTAGGGAGGCACTAAACAGCTTCTTAACATTATATTCAGATATTCATTCTTGGGCACCTGGGTGACTCAGTGGGTTAAACCTCTGCCTTCAGCTCAAGTCACGATCTCAGGGTCCTTGGATCGAGTCCTGCATTGGGCTCTCTGCTCAGTGGAGAGCCTACTTCCCCCTCTCTCTCTGCCTGCCTCTCTGCCTACTTGTGATTTTCTCTCAGTGTGTCAAATAAATAAAATCTTTAAAAAGAAAAGATATTTATTCTCACTTACAAGCAAATAAGTTATCTGTCTTAAAATTACAGAAGAATTTATAATGCTGCTGGCATAATTGGGTCCCCAGGGGAAAAAAAAATAATTAAATAAAAAATAAAAAAAGTGCTTAAGTTCATACAAAAATAGTGAAAAACAGGGAGTCTGGGTGGCTCAGTGGGTTAAGGCCTCTGCCTTTGGCTTGGGTCATGACCTCAGGATCCTGGGATCAAGCCCCGCATTGGGCTTTCTGCTCAGCAAGGGAGCCTGCTTCCTCCTCTCTCTCTGCCTGCCTCTCTGCCTGTGATCTCTGTCATCTCTGTAAAATAAATAATAACAATTTTTAAAAAATAGTGAAAAACAAGCAAGAGATAAGCCATAATTTTATTGTAAAGATCTAACTATACTACCATGCCTTTGTTATCTAGTTATAATTCCCATTATATAGATAGGATATATCAATATGGTTATTATCAGTGATGTTACCAAGTTTTATCAACTCAGTATTTATTAGGCAGTATCCACTCAAATGAACCTATTGGTCAACGTTTTAAAACTTCCATGCACTGGTTTGCTATATTTTAAAATATACATAAAGTGTTGTTTTTAATGGAAATTTTTTTCAAGAAAGAAGATTTGCAATCTTGAAAGTGTTTTATCTTTAAGAGATTTTTTTTTTTCCTTTGGGGTTTCAAAACATGGAGATAGGAGAATTTTAAACAGACACACACACACACACACACACACACACTCACACACACACATACAAAAGAAAGAAAGAAGAAAGAAAGAAAGAAAGAAAGAAAGAAAAGAAAAAAAGGAAAGAATGAAAACAAAACCCAAAAACTGAACTATCAGCATTTACTATTGCTTGTATTTATAAATATAAAAAAGCCTTACTGACTTTGGTTAATTTCTACATAATTTCCCTAATTCCATTTATTCTTATTTGTTGGGAATTTGAAAGAAAATTGGCTTAATATAGTCACAATTGTTTTGTTGGGTTTTTTATTTCTGAGCCACTGAAACCTTTCCTCCTTTTTTTATTCCACTCTCTTTTTTCTGAATACATTATCTATGTTACTATTCCTTTTATAATTATACACAAACTCTAAAAGTTGTTTCTGTGTGAAAGAATGCAAAAATATCTCTCCTTATACCAGTTTATTTTATTTAGTGTAATGATTCAAAATTTCAATGGAAAAATTTTGTTTAATACATCAGCATTTAGGGGTGCCTGGATGGATTAGTGGGTTCCAGGTATCTGACTTATGATTTTGGCTCAGGTCATGATCTCATGGTTCCTGGGATGGAGTCCTGCATGGAGTTCCCCATTCCAGGGGAGTCTGAGATTCTCTCCCTTGGCCCCTACCCCCATGAATGCTCTCTCTCTCTAATAAACAAATAAATTTCTTAAAAAATTACCTCAGAATTTAGATGTAGTAAAATAGGTAATCCAGAATTAAAATATTATAAAAGTGATCATCTCTGCTTTATTTACCAATGCAAGAATTTTGAAATGTGAACTCTCATTTTATATTTAATATTTTCTAATTGATTTCAAATATTGAACTTGGTTTTCATCTATGACTATCACAAAATTATTTGTGTCAGTGACCCAATAATTAAATATACACTACTACTCCTTTTGCTTGCTACTATGAATGGCAACATGGGCATTATTGTTCAGACAACACTAAAAACCAAAACTGAGAATATTCTTCTAATACTCTTTAATGTTTATACTTTTAAAATATTTTTCTATTGAATAAATTTGTCTTTCAATATAATACTTTAATTAATATGTATGAAAGTATCTATACTTTTAGTTATTTTTTAGAGATGGGGATCATGTAATTTTTGGAAGTAGGTTCACTGGGATTTGATAACTATAATTTGTGCTTTTCCATTAATGCTAAGATGACTAGTTCAAATATAAATTTTGGATGTGTAGGCTAATTTTGTCTTCTATAAAACTATTTTGATGCCAGGAAAGGATAAAAAGATTTACTAAGTGGTTTTACAAAGAGTCACAGTGTTAAAGAAAAATATATACTATCAGAGTCATTAGGTGGATTTGAAAATTTGAGCCATGAATTTTCATAATGTTGGTATGAAAGTCTCCACATTTGAAAGGTATATAATGGGTAGTATGTAGGTACTCTAAGCAATAATTGAACAAATAATGATTAGATAAATATACAAATGATATATAATTTGCTGAAGACTTTCTTAATTAGAAATAAAAAAAATAATTTATCCGATTTATTTAATCTTATTTGAATTTAGTGAAAATATTGAAAGCATAATAATCTTATCTTAACCTACATTCTGAGTGCTTTAAGAATAAAGAAAACAGTGTCTGTGAAAAGACATTAACTTATTTAAAAAATAATTTGTATGTGTTTTAGGTAGTTCTGCAGAAGCAGAGTTGGGGATAGGTAATTGTTTGTTACAATTTATTAAGAACACCTTCTCAAAAGGACAGGTAAAAGAGTCAGAGAAGCAGGCTAGGGAAGGTGAAGAAGCTCTGTGAGAATGTGTTTTCAGAGGAAGTCTAGTTGATTCCACAGGGACCTCTGTAATGTAATTTGTCCTGCTGAGTTTGCTCACACCTGAGACAGAAGAGTGGATCATTTCTACATCTATTCAAGTCAGTTATTGCCTATGAAGTTGTGCTACCAGTGTGGTAGGGTGCAGCATAAATCCCAAGACCACAGGGTTAGACAGCTTCAATCATCAAAGGGTAGCATTCAGAAAGTTTATATACAGGAGACATTAGTCTCAGCATCTACACCAGGATCAACAAAGGGGTGGGGACACCAATCTACATGGTGATTTGGGGTATGGTACTGTATTAGTTTTCTTTTGGTGTTGTATCAAACTACTGAAAACTCAGTATCTTAAATTTATTGTCTTACAGTTCATTATCTTAACAATTCTTACAGATCAGAAGTCCAAATCTTACCCTACCTGTCAGAAGTTCAAATGGGTTTTACTGAGTTAAGTCGAGGTGTTGATAGTATTGTATTCCTTCTGGAGACTATAAAAAGAATCTGTTTCCTTGCCTTTTCCATTTTCTGGAGGCTGCCTATATTTTTTGGCTTATGACAACACCCTATATCTTCATGGGCCTATGGTTTCTATGCCTATATATATGCCTATGGGCTGCAAAGTAGTTCTGTTGGTTTGGAGTTCATAGCTAAAAGACTGGTATATTCCAGTCTTCCTATGAACCCTAATCTCCCATTTCCTTCTTATGAGGATCTTTGTGACTATATTGGGTCCACATGGATAATACAAAATAATTATTCAATTTAGAAAACTTATTCATATCTGCAAAGTCCCTTTTGTCATTTAAGGTAAAATATTCACAGGTTCTGGGAATTAGAACATGAACATCTTTGGGAGCCATTTTTCTGGACACTACAGGCACCAAAAGACTCAACTATAACAACTTATCAAAAATAAGTCATTGTCGTCATACAGAGATATACTCTCCAAAAATTTCAAAAATTAATCAGTAGGGCAATGTGTACAAAAGTAGAAGGAAACATGACTGTTTCTTTCCTGACAGCATGAACCTGCTACAAAGTTAAGCAGCCTGCATTGTCTGGATCTGGGAGTACTTGTTCAAGCATTCTACATTTAATAAAAAGCAAATATTGGTATGTTTTGTTTGTTTCTGAGCTCAAGAGTTAGCAGATAATGAAAGTATACTGAGCCATATTTGGTTTATTCCTCGTTATGTCAGTAGTCTACCAAAGAGAGAAATTGGGTACAAAACGCATCCTTTTCAATTATTTATATTTTGGAAGCACGTATGCAGATATAACATTCTTTTTGTATTACATTAAGTGTAGATTAAATATATTAATCCTCAGAAAATAAAACCTTGGGAACATTTGTTTGGAAACTGGGAAGGAGTAGCGAGACATCTATAGTTAAATTCTCATTGAAACTGGCTTAAACAACAGTGACAGTAACAATACAATACCAGGAATTAAGGAATCACATTCTGAAGATGTGATTTAAACTCTACATGTGACTCGGTATAGGTGTTAAAATAAGTTACCAGGTCTCAGGCTTATTCTCTCCTTTCTCTCATGTAATAGATGAATTGTACTCCCTTTCAGACTCTCTTCTAGCAGTGCCAAATTGGATGTAAACAGTACAGGTTTTACTTTGTCTTCCAGTCATTCTAAGCACATACAAAAAAATCTGTATTTTGATGACCCAACAATCCAAACATTTAAAAGTAAAATCCTGGAAAGTGGTCATGGTGGTTGTTTAAATAACCCCCCACACACACACAAATGTGCACATTTTAATCCCTAGAATTTGTGAATGTTAATTTATATAATATGATTAAGAACTTTGAGACATGGAGATTATTCTGGATTATCTAGATGTGTTCTGAATGCAATCACAAATACCTTTCTCAGAAGGAGGTAGAGGGAAATATGACAGAAAAGGAGGCAGTGAGACAATGGAGGCAGAGATTGGAGTGAGGCAGCACAAGCCACAGAGCACTTACAGCTATCGGAAGCTGGAAGATGCATGCAGTGGATTCTCTTCTAGAGTCTTGGGGCAGAAGCAGAAACCTTGATTTCAGATGATTTTGCACCCTGGCCTCTAGAATTGTGAAAGAATAAATTTATCTTACTCTAAGTTTGTGGTAGTTTGTTAAAATAGTCACAGGCGACTTATACAGTTATTTTAGTGAATTGGTCATTATATAGCATTAATTGGTTTGGCCTGGGTTATATGTACACAACTTGAGCAGAGGTATCAAGTGAACTAAATTACCATGGACTGAAATTCAAGGAGGCATGGTTTTCCAGAGTAAATAGGGAGCTGGTTTCAGAAGTTGTCAGTTACGCACACATAAACAGCAGATGTTTATGTCATAGGAGACCAGATAGATATGGCTAGTATATTCCAATATTGTATGTGGCTGTCTGTGGCCTTCAAAGTAGTTCTGTTGATGTAAAAACACATGGAGTCATAGTGCTTCAAAGTGGGTGGAGAAAGGTCAAGATTTGTCTTCTTTTCCTCTTCTCTCTTTCTTTTTCTAACGTATCCACTACTTTTCATAGGGAAGATTTAAGATTAATTGGAAGCAGAAAGGAAAAGTAGAAGTTAAATTATGCATTTAAAACCAGCACTTCATGTTTTGATTCTTATTTTTATGGAAAGTACTCTTAATGTTTGACTTTAATTCTGATCACTTTCCAAACTATAAAAATGCATTCTGAAGGATTATATCACTTGGAAATAAAAATAAAAATACGTCTAAAACATAAGACCCAAGCATATGGACCCAGATTTTCCTCTGATGAGCAACACAATCAATTTTGTAAACTCTAAAACTTAAAGTGAGGGTCTACTTCTTTTATTTATTTTTCCCTTCTATATCAAAAAGCTTATCAATTGTGCTTATCTCTTCAATCACAATAATGTGTTTGTTTCTCTTTACCCTAAACTAGTGAAGAGGACCAGAAACCCTTTCTTTAATTTATCACTGTCCTGGTTTCCTAAATGGTTTCAGTCTTATTCTGTACCTAAACAGAGAAGTACTAACAAATTAATTTAAAAGTATGTCTTGAATAAAAAATTACTGAAAGAAAATAGCTCTTCATAACCTATAAAATTAAGTTTAAGTTCCTAGCTTGGCATTACAGACACTCCAAATCTAGACTAAGCTGAGAAACATCCATTAAAATCCTTTTCTCCCCTTGAACTGCCAATACACTTGAAACGTTTGATATTTTTTACACCTGCCTCCTACGTAGCTTCCATTAAATTCTTTCTCCATAAATTTCATTTATCTTACAGAACGATGTTTTCCAAAGTGTGAACTGAAGTTCCTTTGCTTCTGAATCAGCTCCAATGTTTTTAGAAAATTCTGATTTCTGCTCTAAACCCCAGGCCTACTCAAAAGAAGTCCTGATTCTTGTCAAGCTTCCTTATTGATTCTTTGATAAACTAAAGTTTAAGACTACTTCAGAAGTAGACCCTTCATTTCCTTCACAAACCTCCTCAGTCACCAAAGCTCACCATAATATGTGTTTTTTCAATATAATATTAAAATTCCATTGTTGGAATTAAAACATCTGAGTCCCATTGCTGTATTTATTTTAATGCATGCATAGTTTTTATTTCTAACATTTTTAAGGACAGAGGAAAGTAACTGTTCATTTAACATTTTAACATAACCAAAGAAATATTCTGGACAATTCAAATTTTCTAAATCATAGGAAAATGTCTTTAAATACTACATTATTTTCTAGGATACTTATTAAAGTAGTATAACTACTCAGATTCATTCATAGGAAATACTGAACATAGTTTAATCTTTTTTGAGCTTAAGTATGCTTCACATTCACTTCTGATATATTTCTCACAGTTATCTCTAAAGCTGATACCATTATCTCCATTTTAACAATTAAGAAATTAAATTATTGGAAGTCCTCTGGTTGCAAATTACTTATATTTTCCCCACAAAGTTACTAAGTTTTTTCTCTGCCTGGAGTTTTGCCAAGTTATCTAACTAAACCTTATGTACTTTGTCATTATGAGACATTACCTTATATGAATCATTCTATGTTGAACTAGCTTATGGGGCTAGCCAGAAAAGCAAATGTCTAGGACATAGATTTAAAGGGGATGCTAAAATATTTTAAACATATTGGAGTTATGTTGTCCATTAACTGAGGTTTGCATATAGAAACCCCTATATAAATGGCTAAATGTACATTGATCAAACTCCTATGGATTCAGATGGTATATTAAAAAAAAAAATATTTTTTCACAGATGGCAAAAAATCTGTTGATAATTTTTGGCAGAATGCCTGTGAACATATAGATTGGACCAGTGAATACAGAACAATTACTAGCAAAAATCATCGGAAGCTAGAACTCAGACTAAAACCAAATAATGTATAATTATTGTTTGGTTTGGTTAACAGGAATGGCTTGTTTTGTTATCTAAATTTTAAACAGCTTAAGAAGTAACTTTGGCATAGGAAATTACATATTGAATGTTAGAATAAATATTTATTTAAAATATATGCAAATGTGTACAACTTTTATTTAATAAAACATATGTATTTTTGTTGCCATTAAACAGATGGGGTACACATTTTGATAGAATATAATTTGAATCAGGACCTACACAATTGGTCTCTTAAGTTTCCCTCATGTTTTAGTCCAGGCCTAAATATGTGTCTACTCTTTCAAGCAATGATTTTGTTTAAATGTAACAGTTGTTGATACATTAAATTGCTCTCAAAAGTGTTATTTTTCAACCTTGTGCCTATATTCCTTTTCAGTCTTTACTCCTACCTCACTATCAAGGTATCAGTTGTCATTTTCTGCATTTTCTAGTAGCCAGATGAAATACAGCATTTGGAAGTTAGATATCATATACTGAGATCCTTGAAAATGCTTGTATATAATCCAATGTACCCTTGGAATCCAGAAAACAAGTTAGATTTAAAAAATCATATAAAAATTATAAACATACTTAACTAAAGGAAGCACTGAGGGGAAATTTCTTTAAAAATTGCATGAGCTTAAGTATTTATTTGGTCATTGTCTTCTGTCTTCAAAAGATTTGTTTTACTTATTTGTAATTTCTTTGCCATTTAATAGACTGTTGTGTATGTATGAGGTTGAACTTTGCATTGGACAGATTTTTTATATATACATACTGACCAACATTTATATGGTTCAATACTAATGCTTAATAAATTGTTGAATGAATTAATAAATGGATTATTCCATTATAAATTTCTACAGTTAAATCAACTTTCCTGTAAGTGGGAAGATATCGAGTTTGACAGATAAAGGATCCAAAATACATGGAAGATAAATGTATTTTAAAGATCATTTAACAAATAACTATCATATACTTTGAAGTACTTTGCATATTAGTTTCTCAGTCCACAAACACACTATGGCTTGCCGTAATAGGTACAGACAGCGACATCATGAAGATGATGACATAGGTCATTCCTTCCTTCATTCTCTCTCAAAAGTATTCAAAAACAAGACACCACTGAGAGAACCCTAGAACATGAGGTGAGATCAAAGCACCCTCCCGCACCTCAAAGACCAAGACGGACTGCATTAAAAGTGTAAGAGAAATGGCTACATTTTGATGACATTTCCTCTTTCCCAGGCCAGCACAGCACCACATGGAGAGGCCTCCCCTGAGCCTCCAGTTCCTCCAGTGAAAAAAGACCATCCAGGCGGGACAACCAGCTTCCCCAGCACAGTGGGTTATTTTGTGGGAGCATCTACTCTTATCACTTACCACAGTAATTGCAGTGGAATCTTCAGAGTTCAACCACTGGGAATCTGACTGTGGCAGAGAATTGGGTGGGGGTTGTAACAGTCACCACACAGATCTTGGCAGACCAAACCACCAAATTGCAGTGCCCAGTAGTAGTCCCACACAGCAGCTTTACCCATCTGCACCGCCAACTTGGGGTGCAGTCTGACAAGGGGACTCAGCATAGTGCAATTCTGTCTGATTTGGATCCTCAGACAAAGAGTTTTATTAGCCTAGAGCCTGGCCCATGCCCATGCACTGTGCTGAGTCAGAGCCCTATCTGTAGTGGAGAGTATTTTTCTACTCCATATACCAGAAAGGCTGGTGAAAACACCTAGAAACCATGATGCCAAGAGGCACTTGAGCTGAGAGGTAGATGCAGAGAGAAGATTGCCCCCAGAGCAAAATCAGTATTGGGTACGGAGTCTTCCTGTGTTATGCATGGGCAGGGGGATTAATTCACAGCCAAGCCTGAGGGTACCTCCTGCTCACTCCCAACTGGAAAGCCTTTTGGAAAATTGAACCTAGAGTGGTTGCTCCTCCTTCCACCCAGGAAAGGGGACAGAGACACAGACTTACCTGCTGTCTCTGTCAAATGGAATGGCTTCCATTTGACCAGAAGGGCTGGTGAAAATACTTGTAAGCTTTGTGGCCCAGTGGAGGTTGAGCTGAGAAAAGCATAGACAGAGTTATCAGTTCTATCTATGCTTTCTTTCTTTCTTTCTTTCTTTTTTTTTTTTTTTTTTTTTTTAATGTTTACAGAGTGAAGCCAGTGGCCTTGCTCTGCCAGGGACCTTGAGATATTGTTTGGCTTGAGTTAGAAGAACAAAATGCTTTACCAGCTTTGGATCTGCTTCTCTTGCTGCAAGAGAAGGGAATCTAATTTATAGCCCTACTCTGTTAAATACAACCTTCAGCCTATCTGACCAAGGAACCTAAGGTCATGGGAAGCTGTATAACCCACTGGCAGCCTTACATACAGTGACACTTAAATAGAAATCACAGCCCATAACTTCCCCTGTTTGCATACCAAAACTAGTTGCCTGATCTGTGAAATCAGTGCACACTTGGACCTTATTCAGGCTCCTAAACATTAAGCTGTACAAGGGCTGGGCCCTGGTCTGCTGCCCTTTCAGGGCAGAGAAGAGAATTCATAGTATTTACTACTACTCAACATAGTACCTAGTCTTGGGCATTTAGTAGGCCTGACCAGAGAATTCAGGTTACTGTTGAGACCATTCTATAGCTTCAGTTGTGTAGGAAACCATACAGTCCTCTCCAACTGTTTTCAGTCAGTGGCATAGCCCCCATTCTTGTCCTAAGAATGCAAACAGTTGCCTTTCCCCAAAATAGACCATAATAGCATGCCCCACCTACTCAAAGACATTACTAGCAAACATACCTGGAAAGTCAAACTGAGCTAAGTGATCAAGAACTGTCCCTGACAAAACAAAACTGTAAAATCTGCAAAAGGAGCCCCACTACTCAAATATGAAAAAAAAAAAAAAAAAAAAAAGCAACAACAGTGAAGATAACCTTTTTTTTTTTTTTTCCTCATTAAAAGAAACTGTGAAGTTCAATTAACTGACGCTAAAGAAATAGAGATCTATGAACTCTCAAAGAATTCAGAAGAATCCCCTTAAGGAGGTTTGGTAAACTACAAGAAAATAGACTAACAACTAAATGAAATTAGTTAACAATGCATGAATAAAAATGGAAATTTGACAAGAAAGTAGCCACCATAAAAAAAAAAAAAAAGCCAGAAATCCTGAAGTTGAAAAATACAGTAACCAAACAGAAGAATACAACAATTTCAAAAGTAAACTCAACTATGTAGAAGAAAAATCAGCTACCTTCAGGATAGAACATTGGAAACTATGCAGTCAGGGGAGTAAGAAAGAAAAAAAAAAATGAAAAAAAAAAAAATAAAGGAGCCCCATAGGAACTATAAGACACACACACAAAAGAAACAATGTTCGTATTTTGAGAATTCCAGAAGAAGAGAGAGAAAAGGGGATAGAAACTGTATTTAAAACAATAATGGCTGAAATCTTCCCAAACTTGGAGGGAGGAATGGGTATCCAGATCCATGAAGCCCAAAGAAGCACAAATAGATTAAACCTAAATAGGGCTACACATTATTAAGACACATAATTACACTGTCAAAAGTAAGACAAAGAATTTTAATAATAACAACAACAAAAAAAAGAGAGACAGAACTTACAAGGAGGGAACCCCTTATTAGACTACTAACAGACTTCTTAACAGAGGCCTTTCAGGCCAGGAGAGAATGGGATGAAACATTCAAAGTATTAAAAGAAATGAACTCTCAACTAAGAATTCTACACCCAGTGAAGATATCCTTTAGAAATGAAGAAGAGATAAATTCTCCCAAACAAACAAAAGCTGAGGGAGTTCAATACCACCAGACTTGTCTTTTAAGAAATGAAAAAGGCAGTTCATGGGGTGGATATGAGCAATTAATTAACATCGTAAAAACACAAAATGGTAGTATAACTCTCTCTTGCAATGATAAATACATGGTCACAGTTAGGCTCTGCAATATGGTAACAGTGGTGCATAATTCACAACTGTAGTTTAAAAGTTAAAAAATTATTACAATAACCTGTTATTAACACAATATAAAAAGTCATAAATTATAACAGCAATAAGCTGAAATATGAGGAAAGAAGACATGAAAGTGTGAAGTATGTGAATTCTGTTGAAGTTGTTATCAGTTTAAAATGGGTTATTATGAGTTTAAGATATTTTGTTTAAGTCTCATGGTAAGCACAAGGGAAAATCTTGTAGTAATTATATAAAAACATAGTAAAAAACATAAAAGTATATTGACACTAAAGACATCAAAATACAGCAGGTTAAGAAACAAGGAACAAATACATTATATGTTAATAAAAAAATAAAAAATTTAAAAGAAAGAAACAAGGAACAGTAAGAGCCTTCATTTTTTATTGCACCTCATTAATAGCTTTTTTGATTTCAGCTTGGATAGATTTTAGTTCTTTTATTTCTCCAGAAAGGGCTTTTATTTCTCCAGACAGGTTTCTCTAATATCTTTCATGCCTTTTCCGAGCCCAGTTAGCACCTTGAGAATTGTCATTCTGAACTCTAGATCTGACATATGACCAGTGTCTATATTGATTAGGTCCCTAGCCTTCAGTACTATCTCTTGTTCTTTTTTTTTTTTTTTTTTTTTTTGGTGGTGAGTTTTTCTGCCTTGTCATTTTATCCAGATAAGAATATATGAAGGAGAGAATAAAATACCAAAAGGGTGTCAAAGACCCCAGAAAAAAAGTGTGTTAACAAAATCAGAAGAGACCCCAAATTGTGGGGGGAAGAATGGGAGTAAAAATAAGTTCAAAAAAAAAAAAAAAGAAGAAGAAGAAGAAGATATTGATATTAGACTGGTGAATAGAACAGAGCCACCCACTTAATTTTGGAGTACTTTGGTCACTTAGACCAAATTTGGAGTACTTTGGTCACTTAGAAGAAACTACTTCCCAAAATTTTAAAGAAAGAGAAATATACACACACACACACACACATATATGTATGTGTGTGTACATATATATATATGTATATGTATATATGTATATATATGTATATATATATATGTACACACACACACAAAATAAAGGTAAACATGATGAAGGGATGGAATATGACTATAAAGATGAAAATTTAAAAAAACATTCTAAAAAATGAGTTGATAAGATAAGTTGGTCGGGAAAATAAAGAAAAAGAAAGTGGAGAGAATTTGCTCCAGCTGAAGATTAGAACAAAGCCCTGTGCTAGATTAAGGGCATATTTTGATCTATTAGAAAAAGTTGTATCCCAAAATTTTTTAGAAGGAAAACCCTATGTATATACAAAAAATAAAGTTAGATACAATGAAGGATAAAATATGGCTATAATAAAGAAGGTTCAAAAAGTTTTTTTTTTTTATGAAAAGTATTGTTAAGATAAACTAGTTAAAAAACGTTAAAGAGGAAAGAGTAAAAGTTAAAAAAATTAGAATAAGAAAAAAATAAAATTAAAAAAATTAAATAACTTTGCAAGACTAAAGAATCATGGGGAGAAAACCATGAATATCATGTTTTGTTTTTTCCTCCTCTGGAATTCCGCCATTCTCCTTGATCTGTGAGCTTGCTTTTGGCTGGATTTCTTGCTGATCTTCTGGGGATGGGGATTGTTGTAGTGATTCTCAAGTGTTTTTGCCTGAGGAGGAATTGCACCACCCTTGCCAGGGACCCAGCTAAGTAATCTGCTCTGGTTTGCCCTCGGGATAAACCTAACCAAAGAGGCTAATAATCTGTACTCAGAAAACTAAAAAGTGCTCATGAAAGAAATTGAGGAAGACAAAAACAAACAGAAAAAAGTTCCATGCTCATGGATTGGAAGAACAAATATTGTGAAAATGTCTATGCTACCTAAAGCAATCTACACATTTAATGCAATCCCTATCAAAATACCATCCATTTTTTTCAAGGAAATGGAACAAATAATCCTAAAATTTATATGGAACCAGAAAAGACCTCGAATAACCAGAGGAATGTTGAAAAAGAAAGTCAAAGCTGGTGGCATCACAATTCTAGACTTCAAGCTCTATTACAAAGCTGTCATCATCAACACAGTATGGTACTGACACAAAAACAAGACACATGGATTAATGGAACAGAATAGAAAGCCCAGAAATAGACCCTCGACTCTATGATCAACTAATCTGCTACAAAGCAGGAAAGAATTTCCAATGGAAAAAAGACAGTCTCTTCAACAAATGGTGTTGGGAAAATTGGACAGCCACATGCAAAAAAAAAAAAAGAAACTGGACCATTTCCTTACACCACACTCAAAAACAGACTCAAAATGGATGAAGGGCCTCAGTGTGAGAAAGGAACCCATCAAAATCCTTGAGGAGAACACAGTCAGCAACCTCTTCAACCTCAGCTGCAGCAACTTCTTCCTAGGAAGAAACAAGGAACAATGGATCTATAAAATAACGCCCAAATTAACAAAATATTAACAGTAAGTCCAAACTTATTAATAATTATTTTAAACATATGAAGATTAAAATTTCTAATCAAAAGATATAGAGTGGCTGAATGAATAAAAAGATAAGATCCAACACTATGTGTTAACAAAAGACTTACTTTAATTTTTTTTTAAGATTTTATTTATTTATTTGACAGACAGAGATCACAAGTAGGCAGAGAAGCAGGCAGAGAGAGATAGGAGGAAACAGACTCTCTGCTGAGCAGAGAACAAAAGACTTACTTTAGTCTTGATAGCATACATATATGAGATTGAAGAGATAGAAATAGATGGTTCAAGCAAATGATAGTCATAATGATAAAACAACTGGGGTAGCTATATTTACATCAGGTAAAACAGACCAACTAAAAAATGGTTCAAAAAAAGATGAAAAAAATCATTATACAATGATAAAAGAGTCAATACTTCAAGAAGATGCAACAGCTATAAAAGTATATGTGCCCAACTTAGAGCACCTAAATAAATAAAGCAAAACTAATAGAAATAAAAACAGAAATAGACAGTGATATAATAATAGTTGGAGACATTAATACCCACTCTTAACAAAGGATAAATCAAAGGGTTTTAACAACACAATAGACCAAATTGACCTAACAGACATATACAGAACATTTTATCTAAAAATAGCAGAATATACTATCTTCTCAAGTATACATGGAACATTATTTTAGGATAATCCATATGTGAAGCCACAAAACAAGTCTTAGTAAATTTAAGAATATTAAAATCATGCTAAGTGCAAGGGCTTATTTAGCCAGAGCAATTCCATCCAGTTAAACAGTGATTTTGTTGTTTATGAAGTAAAACTTAAACTGACCCCACCCCCCACCCCCAGGGGAACTTACTTAAAAGCAAGTCTGGGAAACCAGGAAAATATGGTCAACCAGTCCTTGATAACAGAGCCCAATTACAAGGGTGGGTCAGGTCAGGTGTAGATAATGGCCCGAATGCAGGGATGAGTCGGGTCAGGTGGAGACATCCAATCAGTAGAGCGCGCATACTGTCCCTAGCTACCAAGGGGTGTGGGCCCCACCTTTTGGGTGCCAATTCTAAGGTGATAGGCTAGTTAAAATAGCTACTATGGGATGAATTGTAGTTCAATTGGCCACCCGTGTGTGACCTAGCATGATTGCGCAACTTTCTCTGTGTGTTAACAATCTCATTGGCCACCTGTGTGTGGCCAGGCTCAACCACATGGTCTTTGCTCTATAAAAGTTAGTCTGTAAGGCAGGGAGGGGTCACCATCTCTGTAAGAGTTGACCTTGAACGGTTGGTTTGATTCTCGATGCTTGGCGTGAAATAAAGCTTTGCTTGACCTTCGCTTTGTATCAGTCTCATTCCTTTGACCATGGACCCAACATTGGGGGCTCGCTCGGGATCAAACTACGAGAACTGAGCCAGCATCAGAATTTCTGGGAAAAGCCTCCAGAGGTAAGATCTCCAGATTTTATTCTGTGAGATCTGGTCTGTCTGTCTGGCTGCAGAACTCCAGGGTATGGCCCACTGAGGAGAAGCTGGATGCAGCATTGCTCCACGGGGTGGAGTGGATGCAGGGGATGCCCCATCCCTCTTCTGGGACCTGCCGGGGGTTCAAGTCCCCCTGGACTATCAGGGATTTGCCAGGGGGTTCGAGTCCCCCTGAGCGGTCAGGGACCTGCCAGGAGGTTCGAGTCCCTCTAGCAGGTCAGGGGACCTGCCGGGGGTGTCGAGACCCCCTAGGCAATCACCAGGGTCTCAAGTCCCCTTAGGCAGTCCCCAGGGGTTTGAGTCCCCCTAGGCTGTCCCCAGTGGTTCGAGTCCCCCTAGGTGGCCAGGGGTCAGTGAAAATCCCCACAGGCAAATGTTTGAAGGGGACCGAGAAAATCCCCACCGGCAGCAGGTTCTGGGTAAGGAACGCTGGGTCTGCGGTTGTCTTTGTCTTGTCTTTTTGTTGTCTGTTGTTTGTTGTGTTTGAAGGAATGGGGCAAGCAGAGAGTAAGGGGACTCTGACTTTAGTCTCTCCGTTCCTCCTAATAGATGTGGGGCTTCTCCCTCACTCATTTTGTGTGTTAAGGGTTATAACTGGAGCCAACTGGGGTTAGTCTAACTTGAGACAGAGACTTTAAGGAATAGTCCCAAGCAGCTGCTGAAACTCCCTTTGTTTCGGGGAATTCCTTGCCTTCTCTGGCCCGACGTGGACTGCCTAGCCCCTCCCCCTTGCTGGCAGGAAAGCAAGGCATCTGAAGTGGAGTGGGCCCAGGTGGAACATGAAATCTGTTAGCAAAGAGATGACTAAAACTGATGGTTAATTGTCTGTCTCAGTTTTTCAATGGGTAATTGTTAAAGTAGCTTTCAAAGTCCTTGGTAGCCTGAAACTTTAAACCAAATGGGATAAAATGCTAGAGTGCTGGTTGCTGGAACTAGGTTTGTGCTTTTGAAATTTGTTGGTAAACATGTTTTGTGCTTAACTGCTGTTGCAACAGTTCACAATTGGTTAATGTTTAGTCTTCACTAAAGATTGAGATGTTTCTAAGAAAATGTAAATGGTTTTCTCTTTGCCCACCCAGAATTGTAAATGAGATCTTTTTGTAAATGCAAATGGTTTTCTCTTCACCTGCCCAGACTTATAAGGCTTTTCCTTGGTATGCTAAGTTACTCAGGAAGTACTGCTAAACCAATGATAAACCTTGGGTTACATTTGGGTAATGCTGTAACTACTCTAGAGTAGTTTCCTAAAGTTTAATGTTTTGATAGGGTCATCACTTGACATTTAACCATATCTATTCTGAGTTCTTGTCATTTGTAATTGTTTTAATTCTCTTGTAAAATTAATTCCACCTTAAAGGAAATTCATATGGGAGACTTTCAGGACAAATACAGGTCTTTGATGTGTTGAAATCTTGGGACTGAAATGGGTAAGAATTTACAGAAGTAAAAGCTGCATTCGGAATAAACCAGAATTAGCAACATGGGACTAGATGAACTGAAAGATTGTAATGTTGTGTCTCTTAATGTTTTAAGCATTACTGGTTCTGTAATGTTTCCTCTTCCAGACTAGGGAAACTTTCTCTTAAGTTATCTGTAATTTACAGAGATGTAAAAGTACTCATTTGTAAATGAATCAAGGCATTCAACTTTTCTCTCTGTCTGAATCCTCTGAAACTAAAAGGTCTCAGCAAGTATTCTTTCTTCCATGGCAATCAGTCATTTGCATAAGTTCAATAAAAATCTGTTCTCCTTGTAACAGGACACCATTGGAAACATTGGTTATCTTAGCAAGGCTTTGACTGGAATGTCATATTTGAGAAAGACTCAGATATGACCAGACAGCTTAAAGGAACTAAGGAGCCATAAAGCCCTTTGGAACTGTTGGCCTGATACCTTGCTTACAGAGGTCCCAGCAGCCTCACCAGGTGAGTAAAGAATGTCACTTCCTGGCAGATGCAGGACCTCGAGAAGAGGAATTCCCCCAAATAGACAGGTATTGCAGGCATGTCTGATGGCAACTACGTGGCTTAGCTTCTGGCCCTGAGAGGCTACTAAAAGTTCAACCTAGAGATTCCTTATAAGAAGCACACCTTTGTGGACGTTAAATTCTAGATTTGGTTGTCTTTAAGTGTTTGTTTACCTAAACTAGACAACTTGAGGTAAACTTCAGAGAAGTTGTAAGATAGCTCATTTAGACAATCTTGCTTTTGCCAGTCAGTCAGCCCCAGATATAAGGAGGGAACTTCAGAAAGTTGAAGGATTTGAAGGGAAGAATCTGACTGAGTTAGTGGGAATAGCAGAAATAGCCCCTGAGGACTGTGAGTCATGCTTTTGGGGGACGAGAGCTCTCTTACAGACTCTGCAGGAAAAAGGATAGCGGGTGTCAGCAAAGAAAGCACAGCTTTGTCAGAGCCACACCACTTATTTAGGCTTTGATTTCCATGAGGGAGTGCATTTGCTGAGTCCAGGGAACAGGTGATCACCCAATACCCCTACTCCACCATGCCCTGACAAGTGAGGGAGTTTCTTGGGACGGTGGGCTACAGCAGGCTGTGGATACCGCGGTTCATGGAGATTGCCTGATCTCTCTACATACTAACTAAGGGAGGACTCACTATGGTAGAGTGGACAGCTGAGACAGAAGGAGCATTTCAGGAATTACAAACAGGCTTACTGAATGCCCCAGCATTGGTCATCCCAGACCAAGCCCTTCCATTTGTATGTGGATAAAAGTCAGGGGTGGCCAAAGGAGTTTTGACTCAGACTCTGGGGACTTGGCAAAGGCCAGTAGCCTATCTTAGCAAGAAACTAGATCCAGTAGCAGCTGGGTGCCTCCTTGCCTCCGCATAATTGCTGCCATGGCCCTCCTGGTCAAGGATGCAAGTAAATTGACTTTGGGTCAAAATCTCATCTTGACCACCACTCATGCTATCGAGGGCCTTCTCTGGACTCAACCAGACTGGTGGATGACAAACGCCCGAGTGACAGAGTGTCAGGCCCTCTTCCTCAATGAACCAAAAGTGACTTTCCGACCTCTGGCGGTGCTAAATCCAGTCACTTTGCTACTGGAGGAGCTGGGTGACCACACACATGACTGTGGGTAGGTCCTAACCCAGGTCACAGGAATAAGGCCGGATAACAGAGACACTCCCAACCCGGATGCAGAGATGACTCTGTTCACAGACGGGAGTAGCTACATGGTTGATGGAATGAGGTATGCGGGGGCTGCGGTGGTTTCTCCTGAGCAGGAGCTCTGGATGACAGACCTGCCACACGGAACCTCGGGGCAAAAAGTGGAGCTGATTGCACTCACCAAGGAACTACAGATAGTCAAGGGTAAGACCGCCAACATCTATATGGACGGTAGGCTGGGTAGAGGCTTTTTCTGCCAAACATGAGATGGCAGGAGTGGTAGCCAAAAAGCTACTAGAGGTTTGGGTTACCTCTTGAGATTGGGTCAGACAACAGCTCTACATTTGTGAGTTCAGTCTCACAGGCATTGGCCAAGGCCGTGGGCACTAATTGGAAACTACACTGTGCCTACTGGCCCCAGAGCTCTGGGCAAGTAGAGAGAATGCACCAGACTCTCAAAAAGACCTTGGCAGGGCTAATTCTGGAGACTGGCAATAGACGGGTGGATCTCCTTCCTTTTGCCCTCCTCAGGGCACGATGTACAATCTGCTTAAACAAGGTGACCCCATTTGAAATAATGTTCGGGAGACACCCCCCCCACTCCGCTCTGCCCCTGGCTACAAGAAGTTGCCCTAGCAGAAATGACTGATCAGTCTTGTACTCCAGTCACTGCAGGCATTGCAGTCTGTCTTGGAAGGAACCTTCACAGGGATCTGAACTGCCCACACTGGGACAGAGCGGAGGTGGAGCCACATCGTTGCCAACCCAGGGACTTGGTTTGGATGCGTTGCAGCCAACTGGGAGGCTTGGAACCTCGCTGGAAGGGACTGTTTGCTGTCATCCTGACCACCCCCACGGCGGTGGAAGTTGAGGGCATCAGGGCCTGGATTCGCACAGGTCATGTCAAATGGGCCAAGGATGAGGATGCCCCCCAGAGATGGATGCTACTGCCAGTGGACCCTGCCAATTGTGGACTAAAGCTAAGACTCAAAAAACAAACAAACAAACAAACAAAAAAACCCCACAAACAATGAGTTCATTGAGTTCATTGTTGCTCCTATTATTAAAGTATAGGTGGGAAATATAGACAATTAGGGCTTGACATAATATTTCTAGAAAAAGGGGGGCTCTGTGAAGCCAGAGGAGAGGAATGCTGTTTCTGGGTAAATCACACTGGAGTCATTAAAAACAGTCTGGCAGCCATTAAAAGAAGACATAGAACTGGCTGAAAGTCAAAGATTTGACTAATCTCCAAAGAAAAGGGGGGAATGTAAGGGCTTATTTAGCCAGAGCGATTCCATCCAGTTAAACAGTGATTTTGTTGTTTATGAAGTAAAACTTAAACTGACCCTGTCCCCCACCCCCAGGGGAACTTACTTAAAAGCAAGTCTGGGAAACCAGGAAAATATGGTCAACCAGTCCTTGATAACAGAGCCCAATTACAAGGGTGGGTCAGGTCAGGTGTAGATAACGGCCCGAATGCTGGGATGAGTCGGGTCAGGTGGAGACATCCAATCAGTAGAGCGCGCATACTGTCCCTAGCTACCAAGGGGTGTGGGCCCCACCTTTTGGGTGCCAATTCTAAGGTGATAGGCTAGTTAAAATAGCTACTATGGGATGAATTGTAGTTCAATTGGCCACCCGTGTGTGACCTAGCATGACTGCGCAACTTTCTCTGTGTGTTAACAATCTCATTGGCCACCTGTGTGTGGCCAGGCTCAACCACATGGCCTTTGCTCTATAAAAGTTAGTCTGTAAGGCAGGGAGGGGTCACCATCTCTGTAAGAGTTGACCCTGAACGGTTGGTTTGATTCTCGATGCTTGGCGTGAAATAAAGCTTTGCTTGACCTTCGCTTTGTATCAGTCTCATTCCTTTGACCATGGACCCAACACTAAGTATCTTCTCTGAGCACAATGACATAGAATTAGAAGTCATTAACAAGAAGTAAATGGGAAAATTCACACACACATAGAACACTTTCCTGAACAACTCCTGGGTCAAATAAGAAATTAAATGGAAAGTCAATAAGTTTCTTGGATACAAATGAAAACGGAAACACAATATAACAGGACTTATGGGATGCAGCTAAAGAAATTCTAAGAATGAATTTCATGCAATAAATGCCTACATAAACAAGGTAAAGTTCCCAAATAAACAACCTAATTCTATGCTTTAAGGAACAAGAAAAAGAACAAAAGAAGCCCAAAATTATCAGAAGAAAGAAAATAATAAAGATTAGAGCAGAAATAAATGAAACAGAGAATAGAAAAACAATAGAAAAGTTTAACCAAGCTTACAGTCAGTTCTTTAAAAAGATGAACAAAATTGACAAATGCTAAGCTAGATTTAAAAAAAAAGGAAAAAAAAGAGAAAGGAATGAAATTTTAAAAATCATAAATGAAAAAAGGAGATATTGCAATTTACAGCACAGAAATTCAAAAGATCCTAGGAGGCTATTATGAAAACTGTATAGCAAAAAATTATACAACCTGGAATAAATGGAAAAATTCTTAGAAACATGCAACTTACCAAGACCAAATCAGGAAGAAATACAAAATCTTGATAGACTAATTACTAGTAAGAAATTGAATCAATAACCAAAAATCTCCCAACAAAGAAAAGTCCAAGAGCAGATGGCTTACCAGTTATACAAAGAATTAACTCCTTCTCAAACTTTTCCAAAAATTTGAGTCAGGTACACTTCCAAACTCATTTTATAAGTCCAGGATTATTCTGATATCAAAACCAGAAAGAGGGACACTGCTAGAAAAGAAAACTATGGCCAATATCCCAGATACATAGAGATGTGAAAATTCTCAGTAAAATACTAGCAAATCTAATTCAGCAGCACATTCAAAAAAATCATTCACCATGAACAAAAGGGATTTACTGCTGGGATACAAAGATGGTTGAACATAGGCAAATAAATCAATGGGAAGCATCATGTTAATAGAATGAAAGAATCATATGATTTGATTATCCCAAAAGATGCAGAAAAAAAATCTGACAAAAATCAAGTTAATTCATGATAAAATATTCTTAACAATTTAGCCATAGAAGAAACATATCTCAACATAATAAATATTATCTATGACAAGCTCACAGCTAACACCATGTTGAATAGTGAAAACGGAAACACAATATAACAGGACTTATGGGATGCAGCTAAAGAAATTCTAAGAATGAATTTCTTTTCTTCTAAGATCTTTTTTTCTAAGATCAGGATAAGACAAGGAGTCTCACTCTTACCATTCCTATTCAACATAGTACTGGAAGTCTTAGCTAGAGTAATTAGGAAAGAAAAAGAAATGAAAGTTATCAGAATTGGAGGAGGAAGAGGTAAAACTGTCTCTATTTGCAGATATGATGTGAAAACCCTATAGATTCAGCCAAAAAATTGTTAGATCTCATCAATGAATTCATTAAATCGCACATTTCAAAATTAACACACAAAAATCAGTAACTTTCCATACACTGATAATGACATTTATGAAAAAAGAAATAAAGAATTAGATCCCATTTTTAATAGCCTCAAAAACAATAAATATTTAAGAATAAGCTTAACTAAGGAGGTTAAAGATCTCTTTACTGAAAGTGATAAGATATTGCTGAAAGAAACCAAAGAAGACACAAATAAACGGAAAAGTATCCCACGTTCACAAATTGAAAGAATTAATATTACGAAAATGTAAAAACTCTTGAAAGCCATATATAGTTTTGGTGTAATCTCTGTTAAGATTCCAATGGTATTTTTTTATGGAAGTGGAAAAACACTCCTAAAATTTATATGGAATCACAAAAAAACCCAAACAGCCAAAGAAATCCTGAGAAAGAACAAAGCAGGAGGTGTCACATTTCCTAATTTCAAGCCATACTATAAAGACATAGTCATCAAAATAATATGGTATTGGCATAAAAACAGACAATAGAAAAAAGGAACAGAGTTGAGAGCTTAGAAATAAACCTGAACATAATATGCTCAGCTATTATTTAATAAGGGAGCCAAGAATACTCCATGGAGAAAAGACAGTGTGTTCAATAAATGGTGATGGGGATAACTGGATAGTGACATGTAAAAGAATAAAACTATATCCATACATCACACCACCTACAAAAATTAACTCAAAATAGGTTAAAGATTTAAGTGTAGGACCTAAAACTATGAAACTCCTAAAAACAAAAACAAACATAAGAACGGAAGTCCTTGACACAAGTCTTGGTAATGATTTTTTGAATATGACATCTAAAGCATAAGCAACAAAATAAAAAATACACAAGTGGGGCTACATCAAACTAAAAAGCTTCTGCACAGCAAAAGAAACTGTTAGCAAATTTAAAAGTGAACTTATAGAATGGGGAAAATATTTTAATCATAAAGCAAACCTATGGAATGGGAAAAATATTTTAACTATATATCTGAAAAGGGGTTAATATTCAAAATACATAAAGAATTCACACCACTTAGTAGCAAAATAACATATAACCCAGTTGTAAAATGGACAAAGACTGAGCATTTCTCCAAAGAAGATATACAAAAGTCCAACAGGTATGTGAAAAGATCCTCGAGATCTCTAGCCATTAGGGAAATGTGGATTTAAACTACAGTAAGATATCACATCAATCCCATTAGAATGACCATAATAAAAAGACAGGAGTTAACAGATGCTGATATGGCACTGTTGGTGGGATTTTAAGTTGGTACAGTCACTATGGAAAACAATATGGAGGACACTGAAAAATATTAAAAATAGAATCACCAAATGATCCAGTAATTCCACTCCTGGGAATATATCCAAAAGTGATGAAAACACTAGCTCAAAAAGATATCTACACCCCATATTCATAATTACATTATTTATGGTAGCCAAGACATGGAAACAGCCTGAGTTTCCACTGAAGGAGGAATAGATAAAGAAGTTGTGAAATATATATCACACACACAATGGTATCTTATTCAGCCATGAAAAATGAGAAAATCCTACCATTTGTAACATGGATGGAACTTGAAGACATTTTCCTAAGTGAAAAAAGTCAGAGTAAGACAAATACTATATGATCATATTTGTTTGTTTAAAACAAACACAATCAAACTCATTGAAAAAGAAATCAGAATTGTGGTTATCAGAAGTGGGATGATGGGAATTGGAGGAAGGTGGTCAAAAGGTACAATCTTCCAGTTATAAGTATGTACTAGGGATGTAATAACTCATGTAGCTAATACTGTTATATGATATATAGGAAAGTTAATAGAGTAAATCCAAAGAATTCTCATCACAAGGCAAATTTTTTTCCCTTTCTTCTTTTCTTTTTTCTTTACTTTTTATTGTATTTACATGAGAAGATGGATGTTAGCTGAACCTACTGTGGTAATCATTTCACAATATATGTAAATCAAACCATCGCACTGTATGCCTTAAACTTATAAAGTGATGTATGTCAATTATTTTTCATAACACTGGAAAAAATAAATACAAATGGGAAAAATTTATTCAGGAAGTCATACGTGGAGGATAATAGTAGAAAGCTTAGGCAACTTTTATAAGACATTTAACTTTAAGAATACCTGTCACAAAGTGTTCAACCTGCATAATTCATTATGTATTGATACAATATAAAATCTGTTTATAAGTTTCTAAAATGAAAGATAATAGGCCTCGTATAATGAATAAGTATGCATCTTTTCTTATTTAACAATATTTTCTGCTTATGATTTATTTTCAAAGTGTTTTGGAAAATATCATTTTAATGTATATTCAGTGTATGAGAAAAAAATCCTTTCCTGAAGTGTATATATGTCAATTTATAAATCATTCTCTTAAATCATTCTTTTAAAAAGAGTATATAAATTCTGAGAAAGCACAGCACATATAAACATAACTTTGGATATAGATACAGAATAGTAATAAATAATCTATATTTTAGCTACAAATCCTTTTCAGTTAAAATTATGCTTGAAGATATTGTAACATTTGTATATAACCTGCTTATACATAAATGAAATAACAACATTCAAACTGATAAGAATTTCCCCTTCCCCATCATAATAGAATATTATTTTTTTCTCTCCCTAGGATTTATTTATTTTTTTTCTTTAAGATTTTTATCTATTTATTTGACAGACAGAGATCACAAGTAGGCAGAGAGGCAGGCAGAGAGGCAGGCAGAGAGAGCGAGAGGAGGAAGCAGACTCCCTGCAGAGCAGAGACCCCGACACGGGGCTCGATCCCAGGACACTGGGATTATGACCTGAGCCAAGGGCAGAGGCTTTAACCCACTGAGCCACCCAGGTGCCCCCCTCTCCCTAGGATTTAAATCACACACACTTTAGAAAGGAATAACAACATAAGAGAATGATGTCTTGTAGGAAATTAACTCTTTTGAGTAGTTTGTGACATAGTCTTCCTCTTCTTTCAATGAGGATTAACAGTAGTAGAAGGTGCAACATCCATATCAATATACAGTTTAATTGGCATTTCTTTACCATTATGAGTTCTGAAAAAAGGACTATTTATTTAAAAAAGTAATACAACTTTAAAACATTAAAATTATAAATATAAGTTAACATTATAAATCAGTATATTAACTCATATGTAAGGTTTTTAATCTTGATTAATTTTCATCTTTAAGTTACAAATGTCATGCACTATTCAAATAAAGGTACACAATTCATGTTGATGACATATGGAACATTTTAGAGAACAATACAATTTGCTTGAGTTTGTATTTCCAATTAAATCATTGTTGAAAACTTGCCTATAATATTTTTATATCTGTATCTTAAAAATAGGCAAGAAAAACACCCTTAAAAATTTGTTTTAAGAAAATTAAAAAAAAAATCTTCTTCCAGACAAATCATATTTCTTTTATTTGAGACTCATTTAGTTCAATTTTTGTTGTGGCAATATTAACTGAAGTTTTTAGTTTGTTTTCATTTAATTTAACTTTTAATTCCAACTCCACATTTCAAATTGTGTATTTTTAGTATACAAATTTTATTATAAGTTAAACCCCTTTTATAAAAAAAGTATTTATTTTTTTGACAGAGAGGGAGAAAGAGCACATGCACAAGCAGGGGTAGTGGCAGGCAGAGGGAGAGGGAGAAGCAGACTCCCTGCTTGAGAAAGGATCCCAGGTCCCTGGTACCATGACCTGAGCCGAAGGCAGAATCTTAATCGACTGAACCACCCAGGTACCCCTAAACCCCTTATTACTAAGAAGTGTTTGAGAGGTACATTATAAACAAGTAAATATGTAATGTTACATTAAATAAAAAGATGTAAACTATTTATATGGAAACTTGTAAAACAATTCAATTATAATGAAACACATTTGAGTAGCTGATAAACAATGTAAGTCTGTACAATAGGGAAGCTTTTTTGTATAAAACAATTTCAGCATGACAATTTTAGAAACATACCAAGCGATAAGAATGAGAGTGAGAAAAATTCTTGATTATCTAAAGAATAGAGAAACATTCCTTCAACCAAAAAGGTGATTCTGGAGATCTACTGGAGTAACAATGTTGGCTTTGGCTCAAAGATAAGGTGTGCCTGGGCTCTTGACCTTTATTCATTGTCATAGAGGGAAAGCAATAAGATGACATTTTGTCCTTAAAGCATGGGACTTTTAATGGTGGAACTTACAGAAATCTTTAGCTAGTAGTTAGTTATTTTGTCAAATAAGGCAAAGTTTGTCCTATAGGACTATGAATCTGAGATACTAAGTTCTGTATCTGCCAAATATCTAATTCCCAGGGTTGTTATGAACAGTAATGAGAAAGTTTCTATGACCTGATTATTATCTACTTGCATGTGGATAATGTTTAATAAATTTTAGCTATGATCCTTATTTTTTTTAAAGATTTATTTACTTATTTATTTGACAGAAAGAGAGAGATATCACAAGTAGGCAGAGAGGCAGGCAGAGGGAGAGGGGAAGGAGGCCCCATGCTGAGCAGAGAGCTCCATGTGGGGTTGGATTCTAGGACCGTCAGGTCATGACCTGAGCTGAAGGCCGAGGCTTAACCCACTGAACCACCCAGCCACCCAGCTATGATCCTTATTACTATAAATAGTCAAAACTAAATTTATTTAAATCTCATGTCTTGGGCACGTGGGTTGCTCAGGTCATGATCTCAAGGTTCTGGGATCGAGTACCCCATTGGACTCCCTGCTCAGTGGGGAGCCTGCTTCTTCCTCTGCCTGCTGCTTGCTTTCTCTGTCAAATAAATAAATAAAATCGTTAAATTTCATGTCCTGCAATCTAGCCAATTAAAAAAAAAATACCTTTGAAGAAACTTGCTGTTGCCTATCCACTATCCATTCTATTTTATTTCCTTTTTAACAAACATACATTTTGTGGTTTATTAATGTGCTCAGTTTAATAGTGACAAATCCATTCCAGGTTAAGATATCTAATGAAGTACAAAGAGAGGTTCTTGCATGGGGATTAAGGGAAAGTTCCTAAAAGAGATCCAACTTGGCCTTTTGCTCTTTATCATTCTATTTTCTGCTTGCCTAGAATAGGATGTGATAGCAGAACTGTAGTAGTTATTTTGACCCTATGAAAACAAAAGATCACAAGGACTTCTAAGATCCCATGCTGAAAATTTTGAGCATCTAAACCACTATCACCAATTGCCTACCTCAGACCTCTTATTACATAAGAAAACTAGACCTTTTGTGTTTAGTCCAATGTAGTCATGTCTCTTGGTAGTTAAAATTGCATATAATGCCTCATTAATTAATTTGCCTTGAGGGAGGCAAAAGAAGCTTAACATATTTATCATCTGCAACTACTAAAAACACTTTTTAGTAAAATTCTTCTTTTCCTGTATCTTAATGGAATATTGTTTGTTTTACTAGACACGGTGATTTCAGAAACAGCGTGAAATCCGGTTTGTCATTTCAGCAAAAATAGATAAGGCCTTGGTTTTTCATAAAAATGGTATACAAAGAACATTGTGAAATTAACTGTGGAAGAAAAATACAATGAAGTATCATTTATATTGATGGTTTAAGATTCATAAGAGGTCAAGGAGCAGGAATGTAACAGTGCTATAAATAAATACCCAAATCTACAATTAATTCTCAAACAGAAGTAAAGATAGCATTACTGGGATCTCATTCTCTGCAATGAGAACACAGAATTAATGGTTGCATCTTTCTTCAACATACACTGCTGGTAAGAATAATAGCCAATGGTACATTGCCTTCCCATTAGAGATGGGAACCTTCAGAGAGACTATGAAGGCAAAGAGCATTCCGTAAAGTTGCTATTTGATAAGGGTCATTGGTGAGTATATTGAGTTTCTTCTCTGTGATTTCAGAGGGAGAATTTACAAAATGTTATAGCTGCTTATTTGCAATTGAGAGCCTGAGCTGGAGGTGTCATTTATGGATATACTAGAAGCTCATATTGCTGCATGGAAGCTGATATAATGTATTTTAAAATTTAAGGAAGTAAAAGGCCAAGATGCAAACCCAGCTCTACCCAGGGGAGGACTACCTATTGTGTAGATTCATTACCTGAGTGAATAACAGGAAACTGTTCAGCTTCTGTGTTAAGGTTGATAAACCCGACCATTTATTTTGAAAGTTCATATGCAGAAGATTTGCTATAACTTCTAATACTACAAAAAATATCCTTAAATGATAAGCTCTGAAGTATATACTATCTACATATTTGAGGCAGCATTTTAGACGCAGAATTGAATTGCATAGTCATACACACACATACACACATACACACAGAAACCCCATCCTTCATTCTCAAGATTTTTTAGGCTGTCTGACTGCATAATATGCAAAATATGGCTTAGCCTCAGACTATTGAAAGCATTTTGGAAGGGCATCAATAATGTTCACATTAAAAATACATAATTTAAGATACATTTAATGCTGGCAATATGGCTTTTATTTCATGCTACTTTAAATAACATAGATTGTGTCTATTATTAATACACTTTGATATGGTTAGTTTGGGAAAAAACTTAACCAAAGAATCTGATTTTTTTTTATAGTATTGTTACTAATAGGTGGCCAACTGAATCAAGTTTTACTAATTTATTTTATGTTACTCCCACTCCTTCCAAGCCAGGAAGTTTTCTTTATTATAATTTATCTGCTTTTATATAACCATGCAAAAGAATATAATATAAATATAAAATATTTCATATTTTATATAAAAATATTTTATAATATATAGATTATATATAGCATATAAAATATTTTATTATATATAAAATATAATATTTCTTTAATCCCTTAAGAAATTTGATGTTATCAAATAGTTCATTCATTTAATCATTTTTTATTCACCCAGAAAATACTGGCTGAATTCATATTTTTTTCAAGACATTGTTAAAAGCTGCAAGGCATGCAGTTATAAACTGTTGTTAATGTATTTAAAGAGTAGAAATTGATCTCTTCTTTAGAAATACTTGAAATATTTCATCAACATTTCTCTCAACCAAATTTAATTTGTTAGACTGAAGAGTATGGCCAGGGTAGAGCAGATTTGTTAAACTGTGCTTGGAGAGCCCCTATAAAATCCATATCTGGGTTTTGGCTATGATGAATCACTTGAACAAGTCTATTAATCAGAGTTTATAAATATGTGTGAGTGTTTGTGTGTGTGTGTGTGGTATTTTGGAAGACAGTCTACAGCTTCTAACTGAATGCCAAAAACATACCCTACCTTTTGTCTACCTCTAATGTAAAATCACTGGTGTAAAAAAAAATATATATATATATATAGATATATCTATATATCTATATATATATATCTATTTCAGAATCTTTCTCTAACATGTCACTTTAGTCATTGTCTTTGAACCATTGGTAATATTAATCCACAGGAATGAGTTAGTGGTGAGAAATAAAGACCCTTTGAAAAGCTCATGGGAGATAATTTTGAAAAAATAACTATTAACAAAATGTCTTGCTTTGGGGCCTGAAGCACTTCATGGGCAGCTTCTAAGATAGTCATACATACATACAAAGTATATATTCCCTCAAAGTTTGATAATAACCACAGACTTATTATACCTATGCATTTAATCCTTATAATTTTTTATAATTTAATTTAATTTGAATAAATATGATTGAAAGTCCTATGCAGACTCATGTTAAGAGATAGAAGAATGGAAGAGTATTAAATACATTGGTAACAGTAGGGCTTCACAACTCATACTATATTTACAGACAAATTGAAGGTCTGGGTATAGTAGGGAGAACTGGGGAACTAGTGGTGATTTGTTTGTGTATATGAGATCTTGTTGCAGGAGTTAACAAGGAAGACCAGAAGAATTTGAGCATATTGCTTAACCTTAAGCTTAACTACATCTGAATTATAGAAACTATAGTTATTTTATTAAATATTATAAAATTATTTCAAGTATTACTGTCAATCATGGTTGACTGAGTTATTAGTCCCTAGTTTGAATATACAAAACTAGAGTAAAATCTTTTTCAAGGCTATTACTTTAAATTTGTTTAGTAAAAACTAAAAAGCACATATTAGGTAATGCAGAAGTGAGAAACGGAAAGAATTTAGAAGTCATAAATTCCTGGGGAAAAAAATGTGAAATTCCATAACTTTACCTTTATGGTAGAATGTGGGTTTCATTACATTTTTAATTAACCAACAAATATACATTTATTTCTAAAGCTAAGGTAGAGTTTTGATATTATCATACTCCTACTTCATATTAAATGAGTTTAAATTGTACTTCAAAGTATTTTCTATTGTTGTTTCTGTAGTCAGGGTAGAAGTGTGTAGTCTTAATACTATCATGCCTTGGTAGACAAACACTATTGTTCTATTTCCATCAACCCCCAAAATTCTGGAAGAAGCATTAGCTCTTTTTGGCCATCAAGGTATTATCTAGTCTATTGAAGCAGTGCTTATTAAATAGTCAGTAAAATACTGCCTATTTGGAAGCTAACTACCTTTAGAAACTGCATCAGCTGTTACAGGTCACCAGGATAGTATTAAGTTACTGCTTCAGCGCACTAAGTGGTACTTGGTGTTCTGAAAGACTAGAGCAGACTCTAAAGGCTGACTGATGAGTAGGGAAGAGAATGCAAATAAGATGAATCAAATTCAACTAGGGAATATTTACTTCAGAACCATAACTAATAGACAGGACTTTTGAACCTTAAAGAGATAATAAGATTTTTTGTTTACATGAAAATTTTAAAATATGACCATTTAGAGTCTCAAGCTGTTCTTTTTTTCTAATTTTCCTCTTCCAACAGTTAAAATACATGGCTTTTTTTTTCTTCAAGACTTTAGCATTAATAGCATTCACAGCATGTTTCTATGAGTATTTTAGTAATAGAAAAGAATTATTAAATTACCGATATTATATAGTAGGTTTTGAATTAACTAAAATTAAGGTCTAAAATAGAGCTTTTAGTGGTATTTTATTATTATGAATTTTCATGTTTCAATTGAGTTATATGAAACTAGCTTTTCTTTGTACTTACATAACAAATAGTGATTAAAAGCAGCGTATATAATTGGAAGAAAAGTGTCCCTTGGCAACACTAATTCAAGGAACTTTTAAGAGTTTAAAAGACAGAGAAAGACAAATGCTGTATGACATCACTTACATGTGGAATCTAAAAAAACTAACTCAGAGAAGAGATTTGGAGTTGCCAGAAACAAGAGATGGGGGTGGAAAAATGAGTAAGAGTGGTCAAAATGTACAGATTTCCACTTATAAGATAAGTAAGTTCTAGGATGTAATGTAGAGCTTGGTGACAAATGAAAAAATAATATTTACTATACCTGATATAAGATAAATGAGGATCTGCTTCTGGTGTGTGTGTGTGTGTGTGTGTGTGTGTGTGTGTATCTGCTTTTACCCCATTGGTGAGATTCACTGATTGAGTAAATGACTTGCAGCTACCCAGCAGTAGTTAGGGTGTGGGAACAGGAATTTCAATTTCTGTAAAAGGAGGTTGCTTAACTGTTATTCAGGAGTAGTGGTTTCATTTTTCTAAGTTTGTTTACACAAAGCAGAATAGGCATTGCAATAGCAAAACAACAACAACATTTGCTAACATTTACTGCGAAATTTCTACTTGCCAGAGGTATCCAATTATTTTATGAGCATTAGTATTTCTAATACAAAACCCATTAGGCAGACATTATTATAAACTTTATTCTACAAATGAGTATTCCAAGGCGCAGAGAAAGCAAGTCATTCCAGCAGTCATACTGGTAGTATGTAGTAGAGCCCAGAGCCTATACTTTTAACCACCATGGTATTTTGCCTTGCTTGCCTGTATCTTTAGACTGTTTGCATAATTATGCATATGTTGTACATAGAGTGTACATAAAGTATAAACCAGATAAATATTTGTTAGAATACAGAATAGCATGCAGAAACAGACGCAAATAGGGCTGGGAACTAGATAGACTGAAAAGCAGAAGGGATCCTGTGGAAGATTTACCAACAATATCAAGAGAAACGATTGCCATCTTTTAAAAAATAAGGTTCTACACTTCATTGTTCCAACAACATGGGAAGTTGGTCTCATACTCGTGTTTCCTGAAGAGAAATTAAGTCAATCCTTTCTCTTTCTTTTAATACAAAGGTAGAAGATTTTATTTATTCGTAATAAATGTTAATTTGAACATCTTTCAAGAATGGATGCAGAAAACAGATATCTGCCTCCATTGTATTCTTGTCATGTAATAATTAGAAAGGATCCAAGGTACATGGAAATAATGACAATATATATTTCTCAGAATTGTCTTGCAGATTATATAGTACGTAGGATAATGTATGAGGTATTGTTGAAAGTGAAATATTTACCGTAACCACCCATATATTTTAGACAAATGATTTCAAAATGTTCAGATAATATCTGGATCTGACTTATCCAGTGAATTTTGTCCTAAGAATGTATGAATCCAATGCCATATTTCTATTTGAAAGACCCATCACTAGAGAAAATATATAAAATAAATATAAATTTTGGGATAAACTATTACTCCCTGATTATCCCACATTATAATGCAAAATGTCACAACTAGGTAAGTTATACCTCTTAAGGGAGTTTTTCTGTAATTTCTGTAATATAAATTAATATTCCTCATATCTAATTAGAGCTTGAACTTGGATTAATACACTAAATTTTTAGGATTTTAAATTTATTATAAATTTAATTAAAGTAGTAAAAGATTAGTATAATATACTTTGGAAGAGGCATTGATAATAGGTGTAGGGAGTGGCATTTTGAAGGCAACATTTATTCCATTTTTTGTGGACTAGTGATCAGTGACAAGATGATTCACCTATATACGGAGTTTAGAGACAAAAATTTGCCTATCAGGACAATAACTTTCCAGATGTTAAGGATAATTTGAAAATATTTGTTATACTTGTTTTTATTTTCTCTACATATAACAAAGGATTATGAATTAAAGTTCGTAACAGACATTTTTTTCTCTTTTGCTTTCTGCATGCTAATTCTTAGTGAAACATTTCCTCTTTTTGTACATATAAGCTTGACATGTGACTTCCTTCAACTGTATATTAATATTCTTTAGTTTTTTCAATTCTTTCTACCAGTTTTACCAAAAATTTTGCTTGAATGGAGAAACTACCGGGATAGATAGATAGATAGATAGATAGATAGATGATAGATATATAGAGAGGCATAAATATGTAGATACACACATGCATACATACAAGTTCATTCAGTGATATACATTTTGCTGATGTTTGTATATGGCCTGTTCATATGAATGTTCCTCTTTATATTTACACAGATTTTGATTTCCAGTCTCATATTACCTCTGGTTGGCTGACCTTAAATCATATTTGAAACACTAGATCCATCAAAGGATTATGGAAATAGAGATTTCAGTTTTTCTAAATGTGATCAAAGAGAGCACTTCAAGAGGAAACTAGAATAAGTGTTGAGCAAGCCAATCCAAATTTCAGCAAAAATTGCAAATGTTTTTTCTTAAAAAAAAAAAAACTCCAAAAATATCATGCTTTATACATCAACCTAATTGCAAATATATTTAATAATGCAGTTCTATATCTTCAAATTAATTTTTATACAGCACCAACCAACAAAAATATATAAAATGGCTATTGTAGCTTTTCAGTACTTTGTTTTCCTTGTGCATAATGCATTTTAACTGATTAAATACCCCAATCAGAGGTGTACTTAAAATTCAATACATATTTCTCTATAAAAGTATAGATAGAATGAACTTTTGAAAAATTAAATGGGGAAAATAAGTAATCTCAAACAGAAATATGGATGGTTAAAGGAACAAGGATTCTTCAAATTGGTCTAATACTTCAACTGATATCAGTGTAACAATATATGGAGTATACAAAGTTATACACTGAATACAGAAAAGAAATTAATAATCCAGATTAACTTCCATGCTGAGTAAAATAAAGAATTAGTGTTGTGGCAGAACTTGGCTTCAAATAACCCAATGATATAAGGAATAATGGTCATTTTTAGCAAGGGTCCAAATCTTATTTCATTAGAATGCAAATATATTTATCATTATGAAAAATATTATGGTTAATTTCAAATTCTAAGTCATTACAAAGTGTTATTAGCTGTAATAAATTTTTGAGTGCAAAATGTTGCTTTCTAAAAAATGATTTTAGCTTTATTTAATTTGGTATTACAGTATTAATTAGTATCAGAGCTATAATATTATAGTTTTGCCCTGGGCATTTTGCCACTCCAAGTGCTGTTTTTGAAAATAAATCCAGCTAGAAATAATTATTTTTATAGTGTGAGAGCAATGATTCTTTATTATGAATTAGATCCAGGAGATGCTATTTCAAGAGCTATTTGTGCCATAATATTGTTCCCCACTTACAAACCTTTACAGAATTATAAGTATAAGAATGAATAAATATTCCATATGCACATAGAGAAGGTGGATTAACATTTTTTTTCTCCTTTTAAAAATACTTTAACCTCAGGAACTTCCATATAGTGACACTCATGTGGGTATATATACCACTTGGATAGTAACTGGGTCTCCTAGTCCCTCAAAACACTGTAGTGTCTAAAGTAGAGATTAGCCCTTCACACTGCCTCTTCTGTACTAACACTATGTGGCTCCTGGATTTTCTTTTCTGTTCTTTAATTTTCTTTAATGGTTTTCTTTAATGCATGGTGTACTTCTTTATTCCTCTACTTCTTGATTTAAAAAATTTCATTTTGAATCCTTATGCTAAAACAATTGGATTTATTAATGTATTTCATATATTATAAGAGAAAAGGGAAACCTTAATTTTAAATTAAATTAAAATAATATACTGCTAGTGTCATCAATCTCTAATGGGAATTTAATTGTGAATCTCTTTGAGAGTTTTCAAAGAAAATTAGATTTTTCCCTAGTTAAAAATGCTCTTGCACGAATGCCAATGATCAAAAACTAAATATCACATCAACATACTCTATTCTCTAATTACAACTTACAGTGACATTTCTATTATTTTATTTTATTTTATTTTAAATATTTTATTTATTTATTTGACAGAGAGAGATCACAAGTAGACAGAGAGGCAGGCAGAGAGAGAGAGGGAAGCAGGCTCCCTGCTGAGCAGAGAGCCCAATGTGGGGCTTGATCCCATGACCCTGAGATCATGACCTGAGCTGAAGGCAGCGGCTTAACCCACTGAGCCACCCAGATGCCCCCCCTGCTTTTTTTTTAAAGACTTTATTTATTTCTATTATTTTAATAGAAAAGTATCTCTTGCTTTTAAAACCAAGAGAAAATCCAAGAAAGAAAAGAATTAAGAAAGAAAAAGTAGAATACTGGATCTCTTTCAATATTTGGAATTTCTCCCATATCATTTCCTTGAGTTTCAAACAATTGGTATACAAATGTACTCTAAATACAAAATTCTATATGATGGTTGAATTCATGTATGATTTTCACAGATTCAATCTAATTTAAACATTGTCAAAAATTTCTCTATTTGACAGAGCTTGAATAAAATATAGTAGTAAACTTCTTAGAGTGAGATCTTCATTGTTTTCAGGTGTAAATTTGTGTTTATGGACTTTCTAAATATGATGTATTTTTATCAATTTATAATTTTAATTTATTTAACACTTTAGTTGAACTGTGTCATAGTAGCAATAAATAGATAGAAAAAAGCAAAATTTCAAAATGTTCCTGGCAGCCTGAAATTTTAGGATATTCTCACCTGATCTTTAATACAAATACTTATCATTAAAATTTATTGATCCATTTATATAAATTTATGATTATTTTTAAAATTCATAATAAATTGGGGCACCCAGTTGGCTCAGTGGGTTAGGCCTCTGCCTTCAGCTCGGGTCATGGTTCCAGGGTCCTGGGATCGAGCCCCAAGTCGGGCTCTCTGCTCAGCAGGGAGCCTGTTTCCCCCTCTCTCTCTGCCTGCCTCTCTGCCTGCTTGTGATCTCTGTCTGTCAAAAAAAAAAAAAAAAAAATCTAATAAATTACAAATTTTTTTGGTATTAAAAATCTAATAAATTAAGTCTCTTATTAGACACTGTCAGGAAACAAGTTTATTGACCTGCATGGACTTTAATATCTCACATTTGCATCTAGGTTCCTACTTGCCTAAAGCTTACTAATACTTTGTTCTATTTATAGTAGTTAAATTTCTTTAATCTAAAAATTTAGTCAGGAGCATAGAAACCATAAAATCTTTTTGTTAGGTTCATTTCAATAATGGGGAAATTTTGTTTAATACATACGGTAAGTACTTTATTTTGACTAAACTGTTTATACCATGCAGAAAAAAGTGAAAGTTTTGGGAAGAATTGTCTGATTTAATGCTAAATCAACTGTCTTTCTTTTATGATATAACAAAAAAAATTTTTTTTCTTTCTTGTAATAAGTAATTGGACTTGTAGCAGACCACTTCTGTCCAATCCCCAATAGAAAATAATACAAAATTTTACATTTCTGTGATTCAAGTTCTGACAAATTATCATTATCCTAGTGACAAAATAGAGCTCTCATGGATTTTATTTATAATTGAAAACCTTAAAATTTATAATTACAAAATATCATGTATTTCAAACAATATTAGTTCTTTTTGGTCTCTAGAAGGCTTCTGATTAGGAGACTGTATTAAAGAGAGGCACCTGGGAGGCTTAGTGGGTTAAGCAACTGCCTTGGGCTCAGGTCATGACCCTAGGGTCCTGGGGTTGAGCCCTGCATTTGGCTCCCAGCTCAGCAGGGAGTCTACTTCTCTCTCTCTCTCTGCCTACTTGTGAGCACTCTCTCTTTGTCAAATAAAATCTTTTAAAAAAAGGAGATTGTATTAAGGAGAAACATAAAATCAGTGTGATTTGTTGTGAGTCTATAGTATATGTATACAAAATTAGTTTTGCTTAACCCACTAACCATTCCAACCCCAAGGAACCTACATCAGCACTTTTTTTCCCTTTATACTGAAACCATGCAGACCTGTCCTCTGAGTCACAATTTAATTGTATTCATTTTTGTAAATAAAACCATCAGTCTTTTTCTGTGTGATCCATTCACTATATTAAACTTCACATTTAAACAATAAGACAGTAATACTTTGTTATAATTTAACAACTGTGTAATTATTTTATCACAGTGAGTACAGAATAAATTCTGTCCTGTAATAAGTGTAAATGATTAAAGACACTCCTTGAATGAACTCTAATAATCTAATCTCTAATCCTATGGGATTCTTCAAATTCAGTATGCTAGTAAATCATCCTAAAGTGACTTTCTCAGAAAATGAATGTTCTAAGGAGGCTAGGAAGATTATTTACATTTTTTATATAGTAGTGGAAAATTAAATGTCTAATGAAGACCTAATGATGTAAATTTGAAAATATATAAATGTTAAGAGAACCAGGTAAGGGACGCCTGCCTGGTGGCTCAGTGGGTTAAAACCTCTGCCGTTGGCTCAGGTCATGATCCCAGGGTCCTGGGATAGAGTCAGTTCTCTGCTCAGCAGGGAGCCTGCTTCCCTTTCTCTCTCTCTGCCTGCCTTTCTGCCTACTTGTGATCTCTGTCTGTCAAATAAATAAATAAAATCTTTAAAAAAAACAAAAAAGAGAACCAGATAATATTTATAGCAACTATATTTAATATTTTATAATATTTATAACAAATAAAATGAGGCCATAAAATGTTTAAGGAAACAGCTGCTAAAACAAAATTAAAGATGGCAAAACCAAGAGTGAGTGATTCTGATAGATACAAACCCTCATTATCTATAATCTTCAGAATGGAACAGAAGACATGAACAGACACTTCTCCAAAGAAGACATAAAATTGGTTAGTAGACACATGAAAAAATATTCATCATTAGTTATCAAGGAAATTCAAATCAAAACCACCTTGAGATACCACCTTACACCAGTTAGAATGGCAAACACTAATAAGACAGGAAAGAACAAATGTTGAAAAGGATGTGGAGAAAGGGGAATCCTCTTACTCTGTTGGTGGGAATACAAGTTGGTGCAGCCTCTTCAGAAAACTGTGTGGAGAATCCTCAAAAAATTAAAAATAGAGCTACCCTATGACCCAGCAATTGCACTACTAGGTACTTACCCCAAAGATACAGATGTAGTGAAAAGAAGGGCCATATATATCCCAATGATCATAGCAGGAATGGCCACAATCACCAAACTGTGGAAAGAGCCCAGATGCTCTTCAACAGATGAATGGATAAAGAAGATGTGGTCCATTTATACAATGGAATATTACTCAGCCATCAGAAAGGATAAATACCCAACTTTTGTATCAACCTGGAAGAGACTGGAGGAGATTATGTTGAGTGAAATAAGTCAAGCAGAGAAATTCAATTATCATATATTTTCACTTACTTGTGGAGCATAAGGACTAACATGGAGGACGTTAGAAGGAAAGGAAGAGTGAATTGGGGGAAACTGAAGGTGGAGATGAACCATGAGAGAATGTGGACTCTGAGAAACAAACTGAGGGTTTTAGGGGAAGTGGGTTGGGGAATGGGTGAGCCTGGTGGTAGGTATTAAGGAGGGCACGTGTTGCATGGAGCACTGGGTGTGGTGCATGAACAATGAATCTTGGAACACTGAAAAAATAAAATAAGATAAAAAAGAGATGTTATAAAAAATTAAAAATATTTGTTATGGTATAATAATCATGAAAGACCTCAATGATAAGAAAAGTGAAAAAAAATTTAAAATGTTGTATATTTAGAATTTTATGAATGATAATGATGTGATAATATAAATACCACCTACAAATATAAATACCATTTCACAAATATTATACCTGCTCATAATCTTGATAAACCAGAATAATTTTATTTAACAAATTACTTCTTAAGATCATTTAAAAAATCTTCATTTTTCTGCCTGCATTATTACCATCATTAGGCAATGTTTTAGATAAAGATGCTGTTGAAAGCTCTCTATAAATTTTTGAAATTATATTTTTAAAAACTATAGAAATTTGGAGAAAAACCTGACAAGCTGTGAAAATATGTTCCCTGTCATTTTTCAGAGTGCCTTATAAAATTACAGTGCCTTCTAAAGGACAAATATAAAAGCTAGAAATTGACCAAAAATATCTTGGAGTATGGTGTGATTTCCTCATCTTAAAAATGAACTGGGATACAATTAAAGTAAAATTTTAATTAGTATAGCATTACACAGCATGCCAAAGAAACACACTGTTATTTTCTATATAGTTATAAATGCTGCTGTCTCAAGAGACTTTTATTATAAATCAGCATGATGTAAATCTATTATTCATATTGTGTAATATTAGGTAGTTACTAAAAATCTAAAATACTGGGGATATTTATTATTTGAAATTATTTCCACAAAATAAACTTCCTAAAAGAAATTTATGAAATAGAATACCTATAATTCTCTGAGCCATTCAGGTGCTTTGGGGCTACATAAATAAGGGATATAATTAGTTAATTAGTAGAGGTTTGTAGTCCTACATATTTCCATTTCATTCCCCCAGAAAAATACTGGCACTATATCAAAAAATAACCATTATGTACATTATGTTGTGAATTTTAATGTTTGTGATTTATGTACTGGATTAGAAAATAATAGTTTGAAGGCATTTGATGTGAGTTTAATGACCTAGTCTATAGCATCAAGGAAGTGTCTGGTGCTATAAGACAGATCCAATTTTTTATTATAACATGATAGCATATACATTATTAAATGAAGGATATAATTAACGTATTTTCTTACCTACTTAACTCTCTAAAATTACCTGGCAGATTTTGTTGTTACTTGGATTCATACCAACAATTTGGCTTCAGCCAAGTTAATTAGATCCTTTACACCTCAGTGTATTCTTCAACAAAATGGGAATAATAATACTGACAATCACCTTTGGCTAGATTGAGAGGTAAGTTGAGTTTGTGCATGAAAATAACCTTGTGAATTGTTTGGTATGTGAAATTCAGTAAATGTTCACTCCCTTCCATATTTGACTTTTAGGTATTTAAAATCTTTTCAACTGACATTCCTCTGCAGATATCCTAAAATTCATCTTCATAGAGATATTTATTATTCACATTTATCATGTATTTTTCTTCTAACTTTATTATTGAACAGCTGTTTCCTGGGAGTGGAGGTCTCTTTCATCTCACCCACTCCTGCTCCACAAACATATTAGCCAAGTAATATGCAAAGGTATGAGACTTAGGAGGCTCTAGTCAGGATACAGATAAAGGAAGCTTGGACAGTGTGCTCATCCAATCTAAGTAAATCCAAGCCCTATTCAAGTGCTTAGTCCTTTCTACACCTAAGATTGTGAGAGCTGATGGGAATCTGGTGAACTGAGTTTCCTTCTACTGCTATGACATGAGGACTAAAAACTTTTCAGAAGCTTCTGCTCATTTCCTACATTTAAGGGGTGGCCACAATTCACATGGACATGGACTAGATTAATAGACAAAGGAAAAGAAAAACACAACAAAACAAAACAGAATAGGCTGCTCTTTATATTCCAATTGTTGGGAGAAACTAAGACAGCTTTACTAAAACATAATAAAAACAAAAAGAAATTCAAATATAGTCACAAGAAAAACTTTCTGAAACAAACAAAAATAAATTCATAAAAACGTGATATTCCTATTACAATAACTCAGTAGCTTATTTGAAGTGTATCAGTATAACATAAACATGTAGTAGTTTGTAATATCACATAAAAGAAATGTATCACTTGGAAGAGGAAAACATGAGATTTAAAAATATCAGGTAACTTCAATAGTCAATCTTGTGTGTATTTTCAGATATTCTCTCAATATTCATTTACATATTTTTTCATAGCTTTGTTGTTGTCTTATCCTTTTTATTCTTATATGTTGTGTTATCTCTCTCTTTCTTTTAGTTTTTATTTAAATTCCAGTAAGTTAACACACAGTGTAATGTTAGTTTCAGGCATACAATTTAGTGATTCAGCCCTCCCCTACAACACCCAGTGCTCATCACAAGTGCCCTCCCTAATCCCCATCACCCATTTAACCCATCCCCCATTCCACTTCCCATCTGGTCGCCATCAGTCTGTTCTCTAAGAGTCTGTTAAAAATCTGTTTCTCAGTTTGCCTCTCTTTCTCTTTTTTCCCCATGCTCATTTGTTTTGTTTCTTAAATTCCACATATGAACCCAACATAGTTTTAAAAGAGGCAATTTGAGTTTTAAATATTCTGTTAATAGCAAAAACACATTTTAAATTAATATTTCTTTATGTCTTTTGAATCATTTGTTGTTTTTTAAAGCATTTTTGACATTATTTTACTATTCCATATATGAACATCAACTTTAAAGGTACTAAATAAATTTTAACATATTAGAATAAAAACATATTAGAACAAGCCTTCATTTTTCATAAAAATGTATTTTCATTACAATAATTGAACCATGCTTTTTTGATTGTGAATACTAACATACTCTAATTTCAAAATATGAACATATAATATTAGAATTATGTACTATGCTTCCTGTTATTTGTAATTAGGTTTTTTATTTTTGGTAGCATTCCAAGGGCCAGTTTTTGGTTTCAGTTTTAAGTAATCTCTACACAAACATGGGTCTGTAACTCACAACCTCAAGATCAAGAGCCACCTGCTCTACTGACTGAGCCAGGCAGGAGTCCCTCTAAGACCCAGTGACATTAACATGATAGCTTTTTAAATAATATATTATATATGCAGATATTTAATATCCTATTTAAGTTATATTATATATGCTTTAAAATATGTATTTTCCCTAATCTATAGTCAGATATTACAAAGAATTATATTGGACTTCACTGGCTGCATTTTATGAAAATCAATTCTTTGGAAGAACTGTAAGACCTAGAAAATTTATTTTTTTATATAATTAAATGCCCAGTTGTGTCAGTTTTCAGGTTAAGGACCAAAGATAAAACAAAATGAGGAACTCTGAATCCTACTAACTTATAGTCAGCCAGACAACAGGAATGCTGGTTCTGTAAGGTATGGGACAAAGTGGTTATAGCCAAAAATAATTGTATAGACTATTGGAATTGTTAATGGTTCAAGGTATTTTGTGTTGAATCAATATCAGTTTGAGGTTGTTTAATGCAAACTTTGAGATTTTATTATGCCAAGCATAAAATAAATAAAACAACCATTTTTCCTTATTATTCATAGCTGTTGACTGTCTCATTGCCTCAGCCTATTGCTTTCAAATTATGTTCTGAATGTATCCTTGCATAATTAATAGATTCATTAAGGAACTTTTATTAAAAAACTGTTTTCACATGAATCCTGTTTTCCTATAGAATTTAGAAACAGTTGAAAGCATCTTTTAGGATCCCTCTTTTTTTTTTTTTCCCCTGATGATTTGGACTCATTAACCAGCTTAAAAAAAAAAAAAAAAGCCATCGGTAAAAAATCATCTCTGAAGTTTTCAATGGGCCAAGCATAGGAGAGTAAATGTTATAAACATTGTCATTCTGAAATGCAAAACAGAGTAAAGTTTTATGAAAACCTTTATTCTCATGAGCTGCTATCCTATTATGTCCTGTGTGGGAGGGTGTTTATGGGGAGATAGTGTGACAATGGAAACTTGCTAATTCGTGCTTTTGAAGTCTTTTAAAGTTTAAAAAACTGTCTCACAGTTAATCACTCATTAATTACAGAACTTAACTCTATCTCATGACTGTTCCCTTTACGCCCCTCTTCCTTTGTAAAATGAGATCTAGATAACTGGCAAAACTAATCATATGATTCTGAAGATAGTATTGGGTTTGGTTTTATCTTTATTATAGAGTGGCTGGTGTCAGTAGGAGTATTTAAAAGTGGACATTATAAAGTAAAAAATACATTCAACATTATGCAAACATGACCTTTTTATGGACAGAATTGTAAGACTTTGCTACTGATAATTTCCAATACTTTTTAAATTTCACATTACTATTTGATACAAACTTACAGAAAATTTGAATATCAAAATGCAAAAAGCTGTTCAATTTGACTTTAATTAAGTAACAAAGCTTTTATGTTTGTATTATGTTTACGTTTATGTTTGGAGTATTATTTGAAGTCATGATATCATTAGATTTGTTCAAATGATTTAGATATGTACTGAACATTCATTAATAAACCAATTTTACCTTTTCGTTTTATCTGTATTAATTCTTGAGATCACAAAAATCAGTCCATATTATTTTAACTCTGCTGTTCTAAAAAATGGAACACAAATTTTTGAGATCCTTCCCTTGAGAGGTGGAAACTATAGCCTCTCCTCTTGGATCTGGACAAGACTGAATATTTTAAGTAATAGAGGATGGCAGAACTGATGATGACTTTTATGGAAGACAAGGTCAGAAATGACCATGCCTCTTCTCCCTGGTTCTTCTGGAATGTTCACTCTCTTAGAAAGCTTCTTCCTGGAACATTGTCATCATGCTGAAAACACCAAGCCACACCTTTTACTATCTGAATCTTGTCAGCCCAGAGGTAGATACCCAGAGACAAATTTATCTGGAAATTGAAGCTCTCATCCTTAGGGTTTCCAGCTCCTAATCTTTTAAGGAATCCTCAGCTATTTGAATCAATCTTAGCCGTTGGTATCCCCATCTGAGGCTTCAAACATTATGCACAAGAGATAACTCATCCCTGTTATATTATGTCTTGATCAATAGAATTTTTGAGACTAATCAAACTGTTACATTATGCTACTAATTTTGATAGTTTATAATGTAGCAATAACAATCAGAAAAAGGCACATTGGTTGTTGGAATTAAAATTTGTATAATGATATATGGTACTCAATTATTAAAGCAGAGATTTTTTTTTCCTTGTTAATGAAACATTTTGTCCTTTTAAGGACTTGGAAATTTTCCCAAGTCCTACACTCAAATCCTCAAATCATGATTTACTTTTTAGCATTGAGATTTATTTTCTGCATCATCTATTAAACAGTATGGTAAGAATATTCTTATGTATTTGTATTCAATTGCTTTGTAGTTTTATATTTCATCCTAGTTTTATTGGATAGTAATCTTTCTTACAATGGCGTAATAATTTCTCTGTTCCAATGTGTATCAAAACTGTATTTATATGATGGATTTCTTATGTGCCAAATATTTCATCATTTTAGCTCACAGGAGTTTGACTTAAAATGTTGGTGACTAAATAGATAGCAATAGTTTTTATTCATTGCTCTCTTGATCCACATTTTCACAGGCAAATAAATATTCAGTATTTCTTTTATAACAGAACAGCTCTGCTTAATAGAACAGTTTATTTCAAGAAAAGAAAAATAACAATATAAATCAAATGCCCACTGTTGGATATATACTTTATTGTTTTACTGTTAGAAATTAGTATATGGAAGTTCATATCAACTCAATTTTTTTTAAGAGGCCTCTATTTCTATCTCTTCATGTATCTACCTACACACATGTAGGCATGTATGCACATATAACACACACATATTTCACCAAAAATATGGGTAATGCATTCTATATATTTTATTTATGTATTTATTTACTTATTTATTTATATTTTAAGTAAACTCCACACCCAGCATGGCACCCAACACAGGGCTTGAGGTCACTCCCCTGAAATCAAGACCTGAGATCAAGAGTCAAATATTTAACTGACTAAACCATCTAAGCACCCCTACATTCTATAGATTTTAATTAAGATGTATTTTCATAGAATTCATATATATACATATATATGAATTGTATAATTAGTATGATTACTTATTCCTAAAAAAGGACTTAAATTATGAAGTAATGGATGGCTCTTGAGAAAGGTGCAAGGTCTTTCTGTGTTACTGACTTCAAGTCAAGTAAATACAGCAGTCATTAAGAGACTAGATACCCTAAACATGGTATAGACAATGTTCCATGCTAAATGAAATTGAGATGTGAGAAATCCTAGGGGAAAAAAAAAATGGTACAAGCATTACAAGACTCAGCAATATCAATATCCTAGAATGGATATACTATGTGGGTTTGGAACACCCACCAAAAGGTTGTGTTTCAAGAGAAAGACCAGACCACAAACACAAAATTTAATGAGTTTATAATGAATGTTCTGGTGAAAGGGGAACCAGTATTTTTAATTAATTCAGTGGTATTTTTCTTCTGTTAGGCCAAAGCTGACAGTAAGACAGGCTGCTACAGAGCTTGTCTGACTGAAACAGGAATTTTAAGACCTCAAAATAGTAGAGAACAGATTACAATACTTAACTGTCAGAAGCCAGGGGACTGTAGCATATAAAAACTAACAAGGTTCAAATAGTGATCAAGGGGACCTGACTCACATAGAGTTTAGGATACTGTTAGTAGAAACTTCTCCAATCTACAGGTAAATAAGCAAATAGCTATTGCACAGGAAAAAATCAAGGATAGACATCTAGAAGCCTGAGGACAATCATTTAAATAAAGATTCATGATCTCTATCCCAGTTTTCAGACCTGAGCATGAAATCAGACCTGGAATCCCTGGATTGCAGAAGTGGCTACATCTCTAGGAAGCGCACTTCAGTACTTATTCAAAGGACCCTGTGGCAGTTTATATGGATAACTCTACCCTGGGAATGGACAATAACCAAACATTTTCAGGAACATTGGGTAGAAGTGCTCAATTGTCATTGATACCTGAGATCTGAAGGGTCAGCATGACCATCTTCATACGTTGTAGCTCAGAGAAGCCAAATAATAAATTAGGTCTTTTGTAAGGTCTGGTTTACACTGGGCTAACATAATCTCTTAACCCAGCTGTAGTTATTTCCCTGATCCCTAATATATATCATTAAAATTGACATAATTAGTAATTTTCATGACTTCTACATTCCTGATCTGTAGGATAGGCACTATCAAGAAGGAAAAAGAAACTGAAAGACTCTGAAACTAATAATCTCCAGCTAAGACAGTCAGTAAAAAGTAAGATCACATGCCAGGACTACAGGAAGATTAGTGTCGCTTTACTGACAGAAAGGCTGCAAAGATGGTAGTCTCCTATGTGTCTCCATATAATTCAGTATTTAAACTTATGTAGAAAACAGATAGATTATGTTGGACATCTGTAGACTATTGCAAAAACAGCCAAGAAATCAATGTGGAATCTTTACTTGATCAGTTTAATATAACCCAGGGCCATTTGGCCATTGATTTAGCGAACATATTATTTTCTATTTCAATCAAAAAAGAAAGTCAGAAATTGTGTGCATTTACTGAAAAGAATAGTTATAATAATTTAGTTTTATAGTCTCATCAATTCTTCTGCTTTCTATCACAACATAGCAGACACCTGGATACTGTGGACATACTGCAAAATACCACATTGGTTTATTACACTAATGACATAATTTTAATTGAGTTTTATGAGCACGACATGAGTAACATGCTGAAAGATTTGGTAAGACACCCACATTCCAGAGCATGGTACATAAACCCTGTGAAGATTCAAAACCCGACATTCAAAAACTATTTAAGAATACAGTTAGTAAGGAGTGTGCTAGGTTATTTTCTCCCAAGTAAATATAAAGTTGTTGCACCTTTTTTATCTACAAAAAAAGCACAACCCTCAAGGCACTCAAGGGGTATACCAGTATCCTCTGTCAAATCACACCTATACCTGACAGGGAATTCCATGTGTCCTCCTGAATAAGAAGAAAATTTCCTGAGCTTAGTTTATAGATGGGTCAGTCATTGCATGGCTGTACATAAAAAAATGGACAGAAATTATATTATAGACCACTCAGGGGTGACCTTGAGAATCAGTATCTAAGGAAATTGGGCACTACACCTGCCTTTCTACTTTTGTGGGAAATAATAAATCAAGGTTAGGATGTAAACAGTTTCAAGAATAGAGATAAATATCCTGGATAGGTGGAGCTTGGGGGAGAAAAAAAAAAGTGGAAAGATGGGAGGGAAAGTATTCTGAGGTGAATTTATGTGGGTAGACACAATGGATTTAGCATGAAGTATACAGAACTTTATGTCATGTTATTTCTCATCACATAGTTTTCACCATGGCAAAGGCACAAAACTATCAAGTAAACAAAACTACCTGGCAAGTTGGTATCGGCCAGAATCTGTCAATGACCAGACCAGTGCTGGCGTGAAATTTATCACAGAAATGGCCATGGTGGCAGAGTCAGAAGCCCAGCAAAATGCACTCCCACTTACAAAAGATGATTCAACCTTCTAGCAATAGACACCAACAAGCAAACACCATATTACATTATTCCTACAGGAAACCTACAGGATATTTGGTGGCAAATTTATTTCTCTTCCATGCTGGTTGGGTCAGAAGTTTGTTCTCATATGCATAAACATATTTTTGAATATGGGTTTGACTTTTGTTTCACCAGGGCGCTGGCTGATACCTACATCAATAAGCTTATGGAGCATTTGATTTACTGTCATAAGATGCTCCAGGATCAGACCAGGGATAACATTAAAATCAAAGATGTTGTGAGAAAAACACATGGGGGAGAGTCAAGATGGCGGAGAAGTAGCAGGCTAAGACTACTTCAGGTAGCAGGAGATCAGCTAGATAGCTTATCTAAAGATTGCAAACACCTACAAATCCAATGAGAGATCAAAGAGAAGAAGAACAGCAATTCTGGAAACAGAAAATCAACCACTTTCTGAAAGGTAGGACTGGCAGAAAAGTGAATCCAAAGCAACGGGAAGATAGACCGCGGGGGGAGGGGCCGGCTCCCGGCAAGCAGCAGAGCAACGGAGCACAAAATCAGGACTCTTAAAAGTCTGTTCCACTGAGGGACATCGCTCCACAGGCTTAACTGGGGTGAAGCCCATGCGGGGTCAGCGTGGCCTCAGGTCCCGCAGGGTTACAGAAGGATCGGGGGTGTCTGAGTGTCGCAGAGCTTACAGGTATTAGAACAGGGAAGTCAGCTACAGAGACAGAGCCGAGGAGTGAGCTCTAAACTCGGGTTACCTTGAACCGGTCGCAGGCTTGGTGAGCTCGGAGCGAGGCCGGAGGCCAGGGTGACGGGAGTAATTCGGCGCTGTTCTCTGAGGGCGCACTGAGGAGTGGGGCCCCGGGCTTTTGGCTCCTCCCTGCCGGAGACTGAGAGGCCGCCATCTTCATTCCTGTCCTCTGGACTCTACGGAAAGCGCTCAGGGAACAAAAGCTCCCGAAAGCAAACCCGAGCGGATTACTCAGCCCTGCCCCTGGTAAGGGCGGTGCAATTCCGCCTGGGGCAAAGACACTTGAGAATCACTACAACAGGCCCTTCCCCCAGAAGATCAACAAGAAATCCAGCCGGGACCAAGTTCACCTACCAAGGACTGCAGTTTCAATACCAAGGAGAGCAACAGAATGCCAGAGGAGGAGAAAGCAAAGCATGGAACTCATGGCTTTCTCCCCATGATTCTTTAGCCTTGCAATTAATTAAATTTTTTTTTCTTTTTCAATTTTTTTTCTCTTCTTTTGCTAATTTTTTTAAACTTTTACCCTTTTCTTTTTTAACGTTATATAATTATAATTATATATTAATAACCTATCTATATGTATATATATATTATATAATTATATATATAATATATATACATATATACATACATATATATACATATATACATATAATTATATATATAATATATATTATATTAATTAATAAATTAATATAAAATTAATATATATTAAAATATAAATTTAAATTTAAAAATATAAATATAAATATAAAAAGGAAATATATATATATTATATTTTTTCTTTATTCGTTTTCTTCTTTTAATTGTTTAATTTTTTTTTTCTTTCTGAACCTCTTTTTATCCCCTTTCTCCCCCCTCATGATTTGGGAACTCTTCTGATTTGGTTAAAGCATATTTTCCTGAGGTTGTTGCCACACTTTTAGTATTTTACTTGCTCCTTCATATACTCTTATCTGGACAAAATGACACGGCGAAAAAATTCACCACAAAAAAAAAAGAACAAGAGGCAGTACCAAAGGCTAGGGACCTAATCAATACAGACATTGGTAATATGTCAGATCTAGAGTTCAGAATGATGATTCTCAAGGTTCTAGCCGGGCTCGAAAAAGGCATGGAAGATATTAGAGAAGCCCTCTCAGGAGATATAAAAGCCCTTTCTGGAGAAATAAAAGAACTAAAATCTAATCAAGTTGAAATCAAAAAAGCTATTAATGAGGTGCAATAAAAAATGGAGGCTCTCACTGCTAGGATAAATGAGGCCGAAGAGAGAATTAGCGATATAGAAGACCAAATGACAGAGAATAAAGAAGCTGAGCAAAAGAGGGACAAACAGCTACTGGACCATGAGGGCAGAATTCGAGAGATAAGTGACACCATAAGACGAAACAACATTAGAATAATTGGGATTCCAGGAGAAGAAGAAAGAGAGAGGGGAGCAGAAGGTATATTGGAGAGAATTATTGGAGGGAATTTCCCCAATATGGCAAAGGGAACAAGCATCAAAATCCAGGAGGTTCAGAGAACCCCCCTCAAAATCAATAAGAATAGGTCCACACCCCGCCACCTAATAGTAAAATTTACAAGTCTTAGTGACAAAGAGTAAATCCTGAAAGCAGCCCGGGAAAAGAATTCTGTAACATACAATGGTAAAAACATTAGATTGGCAGAAGACTTATTCACAGAGACTTGGCAGGTCAGAAAGAGCTGGCATGATATATTCAGAGCACTAAACGAGAAAAACATGCAGCCAAGAATACTATATCCAGCTAGGCTATCACTGAAAATAGAAGGAGAGATAAAAGCTTCCAGGACAAACAAAAACTGAAAGAATTTGCAAACACCAAACCAGCTCTACAGGAAATATTGAAAGGGGTCCTCTAAGCAAAGAGAGACCCTAAAAGCAGTAGATCAGAAAGGAACAGAGACAATATACAATAATAGTCACCTTACAGGCAATACAATGGCCCTAAATTCATATCTCTCAATAGTTACCCTGAATGTTAATGGTCTAAATGCCCCAATCAAAAGACACAGGGTATCAGAATGGATAAAAAAACAAAACCCATCTATATGTTGCCTACAAGAAACTCATTTTAAACCCGAAGACACCTCCAGATTTAAAGTGCGGGGGTAGAAAATAATTTACCATGCTAATGGACATCAGAAAAAAGCAGGAGTGGCAATCCTTATATCAGAACAATTAGATTTTAAGCCAAAGACTATAATAAGAGATGAGGAAGGACACTATATCATACTCAAAGGATCTGTCCAACAAGAAGATCTAACAATTTTAAATATCTATGCCCCTAGCGTGGGAGCAGCCAACTATATAAACCAATTAATAACAAAATAAAAGAAACACATCAACAATAATACAATAATAGTAGGGGACTTTAACACTCCCCTCACTGAAATGGACAGATCATCCAAGCAAAAGATCAACAAGGAAATAAAGGCCTTAAATGACACATTGGACCAGATGGACATCACAGATATATTCAGAACATTGCATCCCAAAGCAACAGAATACACATTCTTCTCTAGTGCACATGGAACATTCTCCAGAATAGATCACATCCTGGGTCCTAAATCAGGTCTCAACTGGTATCAAAAGATTGGGATCATTCCCTGCATATTTTCAGACCACAATGCTCTGAAGCTAGAACTCAATCACAAGAGGATATTTGGAAAGAACCCAAATACATGGAGACTAAACAGCATCCTTCTAAAGAATGAATGGGTCAACCAGGAAATTAAAGAAGAATTGAAAAAATTCATGGAAACAAATGATAATGAAAACACAATGGTTCAAAATCTGTGGGACACAACAAAGGCAGTCCTGAGAGGAAAATATATAGCGGTACAAGCCTTCCTCAAGAAACAAGAAAGGTCTCAGGTACACAACCTAACCCTACACCTAAAGGAACTGGAGAAAGAACAAGAAAGAAACCCTAAACCCAGCAGGAGAAGAGAAATCATAAAGATCAGAGCAGAAATCAATGAAATAGAAACCAAAAAAAAAAAAAAAAACAATAGAACAAATCAACGAAACTAGGAGCTGGTTCTTTGAAAGAATTAATAAGATTGATAAACCCCTGGCCAGACTTATCAAAAACAAAAGAGAAAAGACCCAAATAAATAAAATCATGAATGAAAGAGGAGAGATCACAACTAACACCAAAGAAATACAGACAAGTATAAGAACATATTATGAGCATCTCTACGCCAACAAATTTGACAATCTGGAAGAAATGGATGCATTCCTAGAGACATATAAACTACCACAACTGAACCAGGAAGAAATAGAAAGCCTGAACAGACCCATAACCAGTAAGGAGATTGAAACAGTCATCAAAATCTCCAAACAAAAGCCCAGGGCCAGACGGCTTCCCGGGGGAATTCTACCAAACATTTAAAGAAGAATTAATTCCTATTCTCCTGAAAATGTTCCAAAAAATAGAAATGGAAGGAAAACTTCCAAACTCATTTTATGAGGCCAGCATCACCTTGATTCCAAAACCGGACAAGGATCCCATCAAAAAAGAGAACTACAGACCAATATCCTTAATGAACACAGATGCAAAAATTCTCACCAAAATACTAGCCAATAGGATTCAACAGTACATTAAAAGGATTATTCACCACGACCAAGTGGGATTTATTCCAGGGCTGCAAGGTTGGTTCAACATCCGCAAATCAATCAATGTGATACAACACATTAATAAAAGAAAGAACAAGAACCTATGATACTCTCAATAGATGCTGAAAAATCATTTGACAAAGTACAGCATCCCTTCCTGATCAAAACTCTTCAAAGTGTAGGGATAGAGGGCACATACCTCAACATTATCAAAGCCATCTATGAAAAACTCACCGCAAATATCATTCTCAATGGAGAAAAACTGAAAGCTTTTCCGCTAAGGTCAGGAACACGACAGGGATGTCCATTATCACCACCGCTATTCAACATAGTACTAGAAGTCCTAGCCTCAGCAATCAGACAACAAAAGGAAATTAAAGGCATCCAAATCAGCAAAGAAGAAGTCAAACTATCACTCTTTGCAGATGATAAGATACTATATGTGGAAAACCCAAAAGACTCCACTCCCAAACTGCTAGAACTTGTACAGGAATTCAGTAAAGTGTCAGGATATAAAATCAATGCACAGAAATCAGTTGCATTTCTCTACACCAACAACAAGACAGAAGAAAGAGAAATTAAGGAGTCAATCCCATTTACAATTGCCCCCAAATCAATAAGATACCTAGGAATAAACCTAACCAAAGAGGCTAAGATTCTATACTCAGAAAACGATAAAGTACTCATGAAAGAAATTGAGGAAGACACAAAGACATGGAAAAATGTTCCATGCTCCTGGATTGGAAGGATAAATATTGTGAAAATGTCTATGCTACCTAAAGCAACCTATACATTTAATGCAATTCCTATCAAAGTTCCATCCATTTTTTCCAAAGAAATGGAACAAACAATCCTAAAATTTATGTGGAACCAGAAAAGACCTCAAATAGCCAAAGGAATATTGAAAAAGAAAGCCAAAGCTGGTGGCATCACAATCCCGGACTTCAAGCTCTATTACAAAGCTGTCATCATCAAGACAGCATGGTACTGGCACAAAAACAGACACATAGATCAATGGAACAGAACAGAGAGCCCAGAAATAGACCCTCAACTCTATGGTCAACTAATCTTCGACAAAGCAGGAAAGAATGTCCAATGGAAAAAAGGCAGCCTCTTCAATAATGGTGTTGGGAAAATTGGGCAGCCACATGCAGAAAAATGAAATTGGATCATTTCCTTACACCACACACGAAAATAGACTCAAAATGGTTGAAGGACCTCAATGTGAGAAAGGAATCCATCAAAATCCTTGAGGAGAACACAGGCAGCAACCTCTTCGACCTCAGCCGCAGCAACATCTTCCTAGAAACATCGCCAAAGGCAAGGGAAGCAAGGGCAAAAATGAACTATTGGGATTTTATCAAGATCAAAAGCTTTTGCACAGCAAAGGAAACAGTCAACAAAACCAAAAGACAACAATGGGAGAAGATATTTGCAAATGACATATCAGATAAAGGGCTAGTGTCCAAAATCTATAAAGAACTTAGCAAACTCAACACCCAAAGAACAAATAATCCAATCAAGAAGTGGGCAGAGGACATGAATAGACATTTCTGCAAAGAAGACATCCAGATGGCCAACAGACACATGAAAAAGTGCTCCATGTCACTCGGCATCAGGGAAATACAAATCAAAACCACAATGAGATATCACCTCACACCAGTCAGAATGGCTAAAATTAACAAGTCCGGAAATGACAGATGCTGGCGAGGATGCAGAGAAAGGGGAACCCTCCTACACTGTTGGTGGGAATGCAAGCTGGTGCAACCACTCTGGAAAACAGCATGGAGGTTCCTCAAAAAGTTGAAAATAGAACTACCCTATGACCCAGCAATTGCACTGCTGGGTATTTACCCTAAAGATACAAACGTAGTGATCCGAAGGGACACGTGCACCCGAATGTTTATAACAGCAATGTCTACAATAGCCAAACTATGGAAAGAACCTAGATGTCCATCAACAGACGAATGGATAAAGAAGATGTGGTATATATACACAATGGAATACTATGCAGCCATCAAAAGAAATGAAATCTTGCCATTTGCGATGACGTGGATGGAACTAGAGGGTATCATGCTTAGTGAAATAAGTCAATCGGAGAAAGACAACTATCATATGATCTCCCTGATATGAGGGAGAGGAGATGCAACATGGGGGGTTAATGGGGTAGGAGAAGAGTAAATGAAACAAGTTGGGATTGGTAGGGAGACAAACCATAAGTGACTCTTAATCTCACAAAACAAACTGAGAGTTGATGGTGGGAGGGGTGTTGGGAAAGGGGGTGTGGGGTTATGGACATTGGGGAGGGTATGTGCTATGCTGAGTGCTGTGAAATGTGTAAACCTGGCGATTCACAGACCTGTACCCCTGGGGATAAAAATATATTATATGTTTAAAAATAAATAAATAAAATTAAAAAAAAAAAAAGATGTTGTGAGAGTGAAGCCATGTCCACAAGATCCAGTATTTGTCACACATTGTTCCACCCAGAAGCTCCTGGATTACTGGAGAGACATTTGCCTCACAAGCCCTAAGGAAATATTATGTAAGAATAGCATGTATCATCCAGGATGCATAATATGCATTGAACAGAAATATTAATTTTATACTATTTCTTCAAAAGAAGATTACATGAATCAGAGAAGCAAGAAATGGGGGGAAAAAAAGAATATCCCCTGTTATTATAATTTCTGATGACCTAGCAGGAATTTTTATCATTTAAATTTCCGCACATCTGGGCACTGCAAGATTTAGGTCCTTTAACTCAAAGGGAGCACACTTTTTTTCGAGGAAATGCAAAACTCTCATTGAAGGATTGTCTAAACCTTCCTCATGGACATATTGGGCTTTTTGTATCCAGAGAACAGCAACCAAGAAAGAAAGTCACTGGCTTTTTTTTTTGCAGGTACTGACACAGATCATAAGGTGGTATATGTTACTCAATAAATGTAAGGAAGAATACAATAATACAATAATCAACAGTTTCCCATCTGTGAATATAATTGAAAAAGTATAAATGCAGCTTAAGAATGTCACAGGTACCTGGGACTCAATCACCTTGGGGATGAAGTTCTGGGTTATACCAAATGGTAAGCCATTAATCCATTAAGGCCAAAAGAGGTAGCTCTAGAATGAACAGTGGAGGATGGCAACAATTAGCATTAATTGAGGTACCGAGGCCAAGTGCATTGGCAAAGTTTGAGGTTTATTTCACTAGTATTGCTTTGTTAGGTCTTCTATCAGAAAGAAATGCTTAACGTCCACAATAGCCAAACTATGGAAAGAACCTAGATGACATCAACAGATGTCCATCAACAGTGGATAAAGAAGCTGTGGTATATATATATATATATATATATATATATACATATATATATATATATATATATATATATACACACAATGGAATACTACATCAAAAGAAATGGAATCTTGCCATTTGCAATGACGTGGATGGAACTAGAGGGTATTATGCTTAGAGAAATAAGTCAATCGGAGAAAGACAACTATCATATGATCTCTCTGATATGAGGACATTGAGAGGCAATGTGGGGGTTTTGGAGGGGTAGGAAAAGAATAAAGGGAACAAGATGGGATTGGGAGGGAGACAAACCATAAGAGACTCTTAATCTCACAAAACAAACTGAGGGTTGCTGGGGGGAGGGGGGAGGGAGAGAGTGGTGGGGTTATGGACATTGGGGAAGGTATATGCTATGGTGAGTGCAGTGAAGTATGAAAACCTGGCGATTCACTGACCTGTACCCCTGAGGCTAATAATACATTATATGTTAATTAAAAAATAAATTTAAAAAAATATATATATATAAATAAAAGAAATGCTTAATGGAATCATGCATTGTTGCTCCACATACATGTGTGGAGAAGTGGATTCACTTAGCACAAGTGGTTGGAAAGAAGTAGACATGGTAATATGCCACCCAGATCCAACCTCAAGGAAGACCTTTGTGCTCTGAGGAGTGTGATCAGCAGACTGCCTCCAGCTATCACCTTCTTCAGGTTCCCCCTCAGCTGCAAAGAATGGCCTTGGCTGAAGTCCCACTTCCTCAAGGAAACTTTATCCAATGACTAAGCAAGGCAGGGGAATAAAGGCCTACACATTTTAGTCCAGCTGAGCAAAACTTGGTGAATGCCACACTCAGGAACTTCTCCCCCAGAATGGCCAAGTCTTTTTCGGAGTTTGAATTGTTCATCTTCCCCATTCTGCTTCTTCCTTCTTCTTTTTGTGGATTTTGATTCCTAGTAAATATATGGCACCTCACTCTTGATCTCAGAGTTCTTTTAGAGAATATACTGGACATTCCCTTTAAATGCATTAGTACATAGAAAAGGAACACATAAAAGGGGAATTCTTTGTTATTTCTGGTAGTATAATCAATTTCTGGGTAGAAGAAGTAGCTTCCATTTGAATAAATCATCAACTTTCTTATAAAAAATTGTCTTAAATAGCCCTTGGTAAAGTGACGCTGGCAATTACTCATTTGTTCTAATTAAATGATGTGAAGATAATCCTGAATATCTAATGATAAAACATGATTACAATTAGATTTCCAGTTCTCTTTGTGCCTCTTAAAAGATTTTTCATATGCTACTCTATTATCTTAATTCTCTCTCTTACTAGAGCTGCTATGTTTCTGTATCTCTGACATATGTTTAATGATTATAGCTTCAACATTTTTGAGCTGAGTAATGAAGCTTCATTGGACAACTGCTATTGGTAATATATGTTTTATCTCTATGAAGAATGCTGCTCACTGTCTATACATTCCACTTTGATGTAATTTTGTAAATTAAATCAGATGCAAAAAATGTATTTTAAAATAAGAGAGAGTTGTCATTTATATTTGAGTTCTTGTTAATTAAGGAATTAATTTGTATCTAGTATTTTAATATCTATAATAGTTGCCATGGTATTTATTTGAATGCCTTTAAATCAATCTCCTTCATTAATTCAACATTTCTGATAGGTTCTATTAATACATAGATTTATAGCAATTAAGATTTACTAAATAAGTTGTTTACCTGATACCATAAGGCATTTCAGTGATATTTCCTTTCATTCCCAGTATTGTGTATTTTTCAATATATTAAACTCTCTAACATGTGGGTCTTCCTTCATGGATTAATAACTAAATTTTTAAATTTGAAATATAATCATAATATAGTATCTATTATATGCACATTATATACATATTTATCATATATACATTATATACATGTATATGTATATATATTATATATACATATGTACCTATATATACATTATATATGTGTGTGTGTGTGTGTGTGTGTATATACACACACATTATATACATATTTATGAAAGTGTACTCTTTTCTCTGCCTTTGGAATAGAACAAACATGTTTACCAAAAAACAGAAACAAAACAAAATTAACTAAAATTAATTTATCACTAGTAGGGCAATGATATATATGGTCAGGTTGCTAAGCATCCAGATTTAATTATGACATAAATACTAATAACAAGACTTTAAGGAAAATAAAATTGTGACTTAATAACCAATTATGAGTTAAAAGAAAGCTGCAAAATAAATACGTACCATGAAGCACTGTGGTTACATAATGCATCTAAAATTAATGAATAGGTATTAACTAATTCATATATACACATATGCAAACACTCATGTGTATTTCCTACTATTCTGCAAAAACATTTCTCTGTGGTTTCCCTACTATTCTTTCTATCATGTTATAGAAGTGAGTTGTACACAGTATCTAGAATATTCTTGAAAGAACATAAATCAAATAGATTCTGACACTTTTTTGTTGAAAGCCCTTCAATGATTGACTTTCACACTTAGCATAAAATAAAAACTGGTTAGTCAGTGTATTAATTTGCTAGGGCTTCTGTAACAAAGTACCAAAGATTTCTGGAGCCTGGAAGTCCAAAATCAAAGTATCAGCAGGATGAGGCCTTTCTCCTTAGCTTCTAGTTAACTATCTTCATGTTCACATGGTGTTCTCCCTCTTGGTGTATCTGTGCCCTAATTTCTTCTTCTTTTAAGGATACTAGTTATATTGGATTAGAGTCTACCTTAATGACTTCATTTGAACCTAATTACCTCTGTAAGGCCATATTCAAATATAGTCACATTGTGAAGTGTTTGGAGTTAAAATTTCAACATGTCAATTTGGGGTAACACAGCTCAGCGCTATAACCAGGACACAAAGGTCTACATCACCTAACTACTCTCTTCCAGGAATATTTTGTCTCTGTCAAAAGAAAATTCAGAGAGTTTTCTTTGAGCTTTTCATTAACAGGGACACATCAAACAGGAAACTGGTATGTCGTTCAGAGGCAGGATGTTATAACGTGGCTTACAAAGTGAAAATGAGGAAGTCGTTTAACCTCTGGAATTACTGTTTATTACACAATGGGCATTTCCAAATGACAGGGAATTGGTTAAAGATTATAATTTTATATCATTTTAGTTATGATTCATGTTTCTTTTATGATTTTCAAAGCCATTATAAGAAATAAATTCAATTTTGTATACATTTATAAAATAAGGTAGACTAAGTTTTTCTTATGCGGTTTAAATGGTTTTGTCTTCCTGAGGGATTTTCAATCCTGGTTTTCATTTTATTTTATTTTAACATTCTCCATGCACTCTGGTCCAGGCCCAGACACACTAAACATTTTCACAGTTTTTTAAGTACCCAAACCTACTCTACACTGACACCATTTCTTCTGCCATAAAAGCTATTCACAGTGATTTTGATTTTGCAAGATTTGCTTCTTTCTTAACATTTCAATTTAAATGTCACCTCCTAAGATAGATCTTTCATAATAACAACAAAAATAGAAATCACTATATATCATAGTAATACTTTAATTTTCTTTATAACCCTTTTTGCTATCTGAAATTTTCGTTTTTAGTTATGTGTTAAATTTACTTTTCTCAATTATAAGGAGACAGAGAAGAAGGAAGAGTATGTGTGTGTATATGTGTGTGTGTGTGTGAGAGAGAGAGAGAGAGGGAGAGAGAGGGGACTTCTTTTTCATGTTCATAACTGAATTCTCAGTGAATAGAAAAATCCTTGTCAGGTAGAATATTTAATTCCCACTATTTCCCAGGCAATTTTCTACAGGTCTTGTCCTTACCTTTAAGATCTAATATGTTTTGGGAACATATTAGATATGTTTCCCATATCTAGTGTATGTAGAAATATGTAGAGCATATTTCTACAGGTCTTGTCCTTATCTTTAAGATCTAATATGTTTTGGGAATCTCTCAGAGTTATGATATGCATCTTTAAAATTATTTAAAAATTATTTAACCAGGAAACACTTTTTTTTTCCTCTCCCTCGTGACTTTTGCAACTAATCTAAGAAATACACATTGAAATATTCTTCATAAAATTTAGTGGTGGTGTGATTATTTTTCTAGGATATCTCATGACTGGATCTAAATATTATTAAATAAAATAATAAAATGGATCTTGCCATTTCCTTCTATTTTCTTCACCAACTGTTTAAAAATAATGGATGGTACAATAAATAACTTGTGGTATCTAATATCAAAAAATTTGAACATTCTTTGACTTTTTTTCATTCCATAATTCAATTGAAACAAACAAAAGGAGGAATTTCCTTGCTTTTTATAATTTTCCAATATGATCAATTGACTTTAGGACTATTTCTCTTGTGTTATTAAAATATTCACTGTACTATTATTCTAAAAGTGAAAATTTTTAATTTGTAGCTATCACAAGAAAATTTAATTTTTCAAGCTTCAGATTGAAATGAAATTTGACTTATACCTAAAAATGCTCGATTAGTATTATTTAATTTAAAATTATGTAAATCAATCTTATGTTTTTGATCTTCAACATATTTATACAGAACAAAGAAGCAATTGTAGAACAGAAAGATTACTTAGGAAAAAAATGCCCATTTTAAGTAATTAATAAAATCAAGTTTTCTTTTTTAAGTCATCTAATTGTGCTATTTTGGTTTTCAAATCAATTACATATTGGGTAGAATGAATTATTCATATGTTTTTTCCACTACTCTAGGAAACAAAGGATTTTTCATTTATGACATTTTTTTCTATTTGCAAGAGAAAAAAAAATCTGTTGAAAAGAAAGTAACATAGGTTTTTGGTCTTCCTTACCTTAAGTATTAACACCAAAACTCATGAAAATATGATAGTACTTGTTTTTTGTTGTGTTGCTAAAAGGTTGCTACATCTTCCAGGGTTTCTGAAGGATACCTTGTTTTAGTTATCAGTAGTAAATATTTAAATTTATATAAATACTGTATTATTATTATATAAACACTGTATTATATTTATATAAATACTGTATTAAATTTATATAAATACTGTATTATAAATCTTTAAGACAGATCTTTTTCCTCTCAAAGCTGATCTAGCAAAGATCTGGCCTTCCCCAAATAGACAACAGTTCTTTCAGAATTTTTTATCCATAGTTTTTATTTAATCATTCATAACCCATTCCCCCTCCCATCTATCACAGAGAGTAACATTTCAGCTTCTATTGAAATTGAATTTTAATGTCTGTTTTATTTACCAATTAGATATTATGCTTGATATTAAATTACTATAGCATAAATCTTGGCCATTCTCTGCACGTGTCCCAGGAAAAGCATTAGCTAAATAACATGTATGCATTTGGTGCAAGTTAGGTATTTATAAATTTAATTTGCCAAGTCCAACAATCACCATTCATTTCTATTTTAGCCTTATTTTCTTCCACAATTTTGCTGAGTAGTCTTATTTCCAAAAGTGGAACATGAGAACCTCCACAGCTGCATGTTAAGGTGAGTTTATGTGCTGAGTCACAGGATAAATATGGTCCAGTATTAGTTCTTTTTGGAAGTTTTAGGATAATTCAAAAATATCAGTAAAATATTTTCATATTTAAACAAATATGCACATAATTTGGGATAGAATACAACTCAAGAAGTGTTGCATGTGTAATTGATCATCTCAGACTCACTCTACTCAAAAAAGTAATCCTTCTCTATCATTAAGGACACCATGCAACATGAAACACTCTGCTCCCTTCCTGTTTAACATACCTTACTGTTGGTTCCATTGTCTTTCACATTATTTTGGGAGGGTCAATTTTTATTTTCAACCTATTTTCCTCTTCTATCTCTTATGTCCTGCTTCTATCACTGTCATCCTCAGTACTTTACGATAATCTGATCAATTCAAATAAATTCAACTTTTGGAGGGTACTCTTAAAGTTGATATAATCTTGGTTGTGTGTAGGAAGGCCTAGTGTATAGATCAAATGTAGAGTGAGTCCAGTTGATGGAACACATTCTTTTTACTTTACTTTTAAAGGGAATTCACTAGACTGACTTTTAATGTCTATTTTATCTACCCACCTAGAGAAAGTTGGGTCTTGAGGTATTAGTTTGTATATCCTGAGAAGTGAGTTTGCATATCACATTATATAATTAATATGTAGTTTTCTTGTTTGTCTCATGAATTAAATAGTGGATATTGTTAGTATTGAAATAGGATCACAGACATTTTTGTTACTCAGGGTAACATATTAAGTACCAATAGGTTGCATACTGTTTCTAGTCAATGATTATTTATTGTGCAAAATAAATTTATTTCTCTTACAGCAGAATTTAACAAAAAATTATTTTAAATAGTAAGCAAATATCACTTTTCCAGGGGCTAGAGGTGTTTTGCTTTTATTTTATTTTTTAAAGATTTTTTTTTTTTTTTTTTTTTTTTTTTTTTTTTTTTAATTTCAGAGGAGATAGAGCAAGGGCAGGGTGGAGAGGTAGAGGGAGAGGGAGAAGCAGCCTCTCCACAGAGCAGGGAGCCAGATGCAGGACTCCATCCCAGGACCCTGAGATCATGACCTGGGCCGAAGGCAGATGCTTAACACGTAAGCCACGTAGGAGACCCTAAGGCCTAGAGGTTTTGTTAATGATGTTTTCTAATCCTTAACTTGTAATTGCTTTTACATCCTTCTGGGTCTTGAAATGGGCTTGGGACAGGCTCTGTGCTCAGTCCAGAGTCTGCTTCTCTCCTTCTTCCTCTCCCTGTGCCCCTCCCCATCATGCTTGCTCTCTCTCCCTCTAAAATAAATAAATAAATCCTTAAAAAAAGAGTGAGAATGTCATAAGGGAAATATATTCCAGGCAACTGGAAAAAAAAAAAAAGAAGAAGAAGAAGCTGGGATAGCAATATTAATATCAGACAAAATAGACTTTAAAACAAAGAATGTATCAAAAAACAAAGAAGGACATTACATAATGGTAAAGTGATCATCCAACAGGAGGATATAACTATGGTATTCTATTATCATGAAATTCAGGCTAGTCACTGCAGGTCCTGATTATATTATTTTCCACTATATTTCCCATGAGTAGTTGGCAAATATAAATTTTGTGAACATGGCAGAGAAGAGTTAGGAATTGAAGTGAGTCCTGCGGCTATTGTTTTGAACTGTTTTCACTATAAGCTATAAAAGGACTAATATGAAAAGTCAGATATGGGAAGGCATATTTGTGAATTATATATTTGTAATTTCTGTAAATGTTGAAAAATCTCCTGGGCTATATATAGTAGTTGCCTTTCTTTTTTTTTTTTTCCCACCCTCAAACTTACCATAACTTTGGGATGTTCTCTGTGTAGGGAAGACCTTTTCCATAATGTTTGTAAAATGAAAACAACCTAAAGTCTTGCCTTATTTGTCCATCTACTTTTTTCCCCTTTCTATCTCTCCAAGCTATATGTCACCAGTGATTATGAAGCCATTTTTTTTTTTAAGAAGTAAGTTTCAGGGTTATATTTTAAACTATAGGCAACTTTGCTTTTGTAATACAGTATACCATGCAGTGTGTCATCTTGGGTCAGAATCTTTATGGGGAACGGCTACTTGCTGAAAGGAAAGAAATAACATTTTTGCTGTTGATATCAATTCAACTTTTCACAATTTAAGATATAAGATGTAAAGTTTCAATACAATGCATGGAAACATTATTTCACACTTTAAAATCAGACATGAAAACAAGAGTAAGAAAATGTGATTTCAATTTCCATGCTCTATAAAAATGATTGAGAATGGAAAAGAAGTGTAATGAAGTAGAGTGTCCAAATCTTTTTAAATGGGCAGGTCAATATTTTTTAGTTCTTCTAAAGACAGAGCTTATCATATCAAAAAGGTTTAGGATTCCACAAAGTGATTCCCATGCACTAAATATGTTCCTTTTATATAAGCCCCAATTATACAGACAGAAAGGATATTTTATAGTTAAGTTGTGAAAAAATGTACTGATCAATATAAAAAATGTTCTTTTTCAATGCATGAAAAGACAATTATTTGATTACATACAAATATGTTCACAATGAAGGAAATCGTAGAGAGGTGATATACTGGATAAAATATTTGCAATGTCTAAAAATATCAGGGGTAACAGAATATTCCAAGAAATCTTTTATGACAAGAAAATGAAATCCCAAGAGAAATATAGTCAATGTATGAGAATCCAAAAATTAATAAAGAGGAAATCTAAAATGTAAGTAATTATAATGAAGAGAGGTTCAAATTCACTAGCAGTCAGAGATGCTCAAATTAAAAAAAAAAGAAATGTTAATTTATAAGAATTAGCATGGTAAAAATTAGATAATGAACATCTTGGTGTGGAGATGAAAAATAAGAACTCATTCCTGGTGAAGTACACAGTAAGAGCTATTTTGAAAAGAAATATGACACTTTTCATTATATTATACATATCCTGTGTTCTCATTACTAGTTTCTATACCATTGAAATTTATGACAAATATTTTACAGAGCATATGTAATTTTGTAGTCATGAGGAGAGGGATAAGTTAAGAGACCATTGTTTGACAACTGATAAGTAAAATATGGTAGATGCTACTGTAGAATACTATGGTATGTATCTAGAATCATCAAACATATATAACTAAAACAACATGCATATATCTCAGAAATACAGTATTGAGGACTAAGTAAGTATAATGAGGTTGTAGAATGCCTGTATATTTCCTACAGTGATGATGAAACTATAAAGTAATACAGTCACTCTGAGAAACAGTTTGGAAGTTTCTTATTAAGTTAAGGATATACTATATAGCAATTACACTGTAGGAATTTATCCTAGAGAAAGGAAAACTAATGTTTAGCAAAAATCTATTCATAAATGTTCATAGCAGTTTTATTTCTAATAGTCAAAAGAAACCACATAAATTTTCTCCAATAGGTAAATGAACTGTGATAAATCTATATAATGGAATAGAACTGAGCAGAATTCACTAATAAAATGGAAAAAAATTCATACAATGATTTTGTTTTTTTAATTTAATTTTTTTTTCAGTGACCCAAAATTCATTGTTTATTCGCCATACCCAGTGCTCCATGTAATATATGCCCTCCTTAATACCGGGCTCACCCAAGCCCCCACCCCCCCCTTCCCTTCTAAACCCTTAGTTTGTTTTTCAAAGATTTTGTGAATCTCAATGTTGTTATATTGAGCAAAAATACCAATCTGAAAAAGTTACATATTGCTCTGTTCCTATTCCATAACTTTTTTCAATGTTTGAAATTACAGTCATAGAGAACAGATTAGTTAGTATTTAACAGATCTTAAGGTTGGGGATGAATAGGACTACAAAAGGAGAGCAAAAGGGAGTTTATTTGTGATTACTGAAGTATTGTAATCTTACAATGATACATGAATCTATGCTGTGAAATTTCATGTAACTATACAGAATTAAAATATGCAAGTAAACCTGGTAAAATCTGAATAAGGTGTCTAGTTTTGTTAATAGTTTCAAAATGTCGGGGCGCCTGGGTGGCTCAGTGAGTTAAGCCTCTGCCTTCGGCTCAGGTCATGGTCTCAGGGTCCTGGGATAGAGCCCCGCATCGGGCTCTCTGCTCAGCAGGGAGCCTGCTTCCTTTCCTCTCTCTCTCTGCCTGCCTCTCTGCCTACTTGTGATCTTTGTCTGTCAAATAAATAAATAAAATCTTAAAAATAAATAGTTTCAAAATGTCAAATTCCTTGTTTTTATAACTTAATGTCTTTTTAAAATGATACTGTTGGGGAAGATAAAGGGTACAAACAAACTCTTTAGTATTTTTGCCATTTATTTTGAGTCCAAGGTTATTTTTAAAAACGAATTTAAAAATGAAGTAAAAATATAGTCGGGAATTAATAGTATAATATTAAATTTACAAATTTATAAATTGATTTCAGTAGAATTGACATATTTATATTACCTTAATTTTTTTCAAACAGGAACATAGTATCCTATTATTTCTCTACATTAAGTCCCTTTTTTGTACTGTCTGGTTAAGATTAAAAAATTATATATGTGTGTATATATATATATATACACACATATATATATTAATGTATTAAGTATATATATATAAATTTTTCCAATTCAGTTTCTCTGTGTTTAATTCTACTGAGTTTATACTTTTATATTGTGGCTATTAATTTGAAGGACATATTTTACCTTGCAATATCAAATTGGTTATAGTCCTTGTCACACAATTTTTTTGTCTTCTAATGTTTGAACTTGCCCACATAATTCATTCCTGTTTTATTAGTTTTTGTTTAGTTCTGTTATTTTTGCCTCATAATTATTTCTAAATTTTCAACAGTCTTAATTGATGATTATCTTTGCAAATATTTTGTAAATATATCAAGTAAATGAGAGGACAAGCCACAGACTGGGAGAAAATATTTGCAAAAGATGCATCTGATAAAGAACTGTTTTCTAAAACAGACAAAGAACGCTTGAAACTCAACAATAAGATAATAAATAGCCAAAAAAGAAAGAATCAAACCAAGAAACAGACTTCTGCCTCATAAATAGACAAAGAACCCTTAAAACTCAACACTAGATAACCAATAGCCAAAAACGAAAGAGGCAAACCAAGAAACAGAGTCCTATCTCCTGGATAGAGAATAAACTGATGGTCACCAGAGGTGAGGTCTGTGGGAGGATGGGTTGAATGGGTGATGGGGATTAAGCAGTACACTTGTAATGAGCACCTACTGATGTATGAAAGTGTTGAATCACTATATTGTACACTTGAATTTTAAAAGATGCATAGTAAAGGATTGTCAGCTAGGTATGACTCTACTCCAGTGAAGCAATGAGATTGACAATACACGTTTAAAGATTTATTTATTTAGTAGAGAGAGAGAGACAAGATCATAAACAAGGGAAGGGGCAGAGACAGAGGGAGAAGGAAAGAGTCTCAAGCAGACTCCCCGTGAGTGTGGAGCCTGACATGGTGCTTGATCCCAGGACCCCAGGATCATGACTTGAGCTGAAATCGAGTCAGATGCCCAGCTGATTGAGCCACCTAGGTGCCCTGACAATATACTTTTAAAGCTAATGAGGCAAACATAACCAGGTTTATTTGCAGTTCTTTGCAAAACTAAAATAAATACAACTGTAAGCAGAGAAATTAAAAGGCTGGGAAGTTCATAAATTTGTATCTGCCTCATTTTCAAAATAGAATATATAGTATTTAATAACTGAATATCAGCTTTTGCTCAACTTAATGTAAGTATGTGTGCATTAACAGGATGATTCTGATTTTAGTGAAAGAATGGAAGAGCTTAACAAAGGATAAAGAATAATTCAGTGGGCAAAAAAATATCATTCAAATGACTTTTTTTTTAATTGCAGTTAAATGACAATAAAGACCAAGACACTGAAATATTTTACCTCAGTCAATAAGTTCCATAGTTTTCCATACACAGATTTGCCCTGCTGCTCTTAATTAAATGGGGGTAAGTTTAGCATTAAAGGATAAGGCTAACAAGCAAATGAAGTTTATATGATAGACTGTGTCTAATAGAATGTACCACCAGCTGTCCATTTACAGTTCATTTGGAATGTAATCATGGTTACAATAGTTGTTTTCATTATGTTTAGAGTTGTCTTTGAAGGTACTATGAGAGTTCTCTGTTCATAAAATTTTATTTTATGCACTAATATAGCTTACCTAAAAATAGTATACTTTTATTTTTACATACTAAATATTTTAAAATAAAAATATTCATAACATGGTAGCTAAAATTTTACCTAGTATCTAGGGATGAGTTAATCAATGAGAAATATTAAAGAATATGTCATATTTTTTCTGTTACTATCCTGTAAAGCCTATAAAGTATTGATGTAGTTGTGTATTTCCAGCTAGGAAATGCTACTGCAGAATTATTATTACATAACTAAATGGCTGTATTATTACATAATTAAGTTAATGTAATTTTCCATTATTTTGCTTCTAAAATTAAGTTGTCACTTCAAGGAATTTAGTCAACAACTCTTGCTGAAGTAATGTTCAAAATTGATCTTCAAAATTGTTATTTATTACCATGTTTCATGTAAGAGGTACTAAACACATTTTAAAAAGATAATTGTTCAATAAATATTAAAATAATATTATATGCATATGGAAAAATAATGACTATTATATGTTTATTACGACATAACATTTCGCAATACAACATCAGTCTAATCCACTAATTTTTTTTTCTTTTCTTTTTTTTTTTTTTTTTTTAGTTTTTTTAATTTATTTGACAGAGAGAAAGAGACATCCAGAGAGGAAAAACAAGCGAGGGGAGAGGGGCTGTGGGAGGAGGAGAAGCAGGCTTCCCACCGAGCAGGGAGCCCAATGTGGGGCTGGATTCCAGCAGCCTGAGATCATGACCTGAGCAGAAGGAAGCTGCTTACCTGGCTAAACCACCCACGCGCCCCCACCAATTTTCTTTTGTCAGAAATTTTTACCACAATCCCTGACTTTGCTTGACTTTTCTCTTACATATGTGTGCACACTATACATAACACGTTACATAAATCTATCAAGCCTGACCTGAAACTGTATAGGAAATCTCTTTATCTTTCTCTCAGGAAGTGAACCATTGATTGGATTTTAAGTTTAATTCCATCAGGCTTAATTTTGTGGCTCACGTGGCTGATTTCTATCAATTATTTCAACATCATTACTCCATCATTCTATACAATGGTTCTGTGATCCTGAATATGTTTATTACCTTCTTTCTAATAAATGTGCTTGGGTTTTTCAAATAGAAGCTATCCTCTGCTTTCCCCATTTCTCTTTTATCTCCTTTCAGTAATTTCCAGGAGATTTTTAATGTAGCAATCTCTGTGCATTTCTGGAATTTAAACATTTTATATATAAGTCATTATCAGAGTTTTGTAAAATTGGAAATTTCAGGTTACTGTTTTCATAGCCACTCAAGCTTTCTATATAACACTGTTCCAGAGTTTCCTATATTAAGTGTCACTAACACTATAGTGTAGCACATTCATGCTAAATCTCAAAAGAATACAGGGATGTTTTTAATATTAACAATTTCAAACTCTCTTATACGTAATATAAGCATAGAGGCTTCCTAGGATTCACTATTCAATTATTGATTCAGTCCCAGTAGCAAACCTAGTGAAAACACCAGCTTAAGTATTTCTAGTCAGTCTGTTTGAATCTCCGTGTGTATGTCAATGCTTTTGACACAGCTAACAGTCAAGTTGTGAGTGTATGTTCAGCATGTATATACACATGTGGTAACTGTGATACATTCATCATTTGGAAAAACAACTTATTTTATATGATCCATAAAAGGAGGAATTTTAAATATGTTCTATTTGATGATTAATAAATATTTGTTGTATAAATGCTTTGGCTCACTGTAAAAAATTGTGATTGGACTATATATATGGCTTTAGATGTGTGTCCCTTTTGACTGCTTCAAAAATAAAGTTAACGAGAGAAAATAAAACCCACTATTCATATTTATTTCTGAACTCTGGAGTTTACCAGTTCTTAAAATAACAGATAAGGGGCCACCTGGGTGGCTCAGTTGTTAGGTGTCTGCCTTTGGCTTAGGTTGTGATTCCAGGGTCCTGGAATCGGGCCCTGCCTTGGGCTCCCTGCTCTGCAGGGAGCCTGCTTCTCTCTGTCTCTCACTCTCTCTGCTGTGTTGTCTCTTGCGCTGTGTCTCTCTCTGTCAAATAAAAAATTAAAATCTTTTTTAAAAATCACAGATAACTGGCAAATAACTGCTCATTATATTTTCTTACTGTCCACTTAACATCTGCAGAGTTCACATTGTCTACTTTCTTTTCTTATATTGGAATTGTGTGTTTGCAAACTTTCATTCTTAGCAAGTCTTATTCAATTTTATTAATTTCATTTAATTACATTTTCAAATAAAATGTAAACATTTTGGGCTTATTTATTTTCTTTGCAAAACAATCTATTGAGATATCTCTATTGAGAGAGATATATATATATGTATTTATATATATAATATATTTATATATATATATGTGGAGCATTTGAATACTTTTTGTAAATTTTTCAAATGTATTGCCCATTTTATTGGTTTGTTATCTTACCATTGATGGATAAGAATTATTTGTACATTATTTATATTATATTATATGAATATAACATATTTTCATTATAATTATAATATATTTACAGTATATAAATTCATGGTATTATGAATATGATATTATATATTAATAAAATATAGTTGATTGCATATATTCATGTTCTTATTTATTTATTTATTACATAAATGCTGAGTTTTTTTCATCTTCTCTATTCAAACTCTTATAGTTTAAGATTTAATGTTGTCTGTGAGTTAATTTTTATATAAAGTAAGATTAGAATTGAGATTCACTTTTTCAAAACAGATATCTGACAATATCTTTTATTTTAAAGCTCTGTTATTAGCAAAATACACTTATTACTAAAATAATTTTGTTGAATACTTTTGTCATCATTAAATGTTTCTTGCTACTTCCATTAATGTTGCTTACCTTGAACTATCCTAGCCTGATTTTAACTTTCAAAACATCTATGTCATTGCACTATAAATTTTCTTTCATAGACATTCCATAGCAAGGTTTTGTTTTTTATCCTTTCTGACAATTTCTTCATTTAATTGGAGTACATTTATAGTTAATGTCATTATTGATAAGATTGGATTAAGTTTTTTTTTGTTTTTCCCCCTATTTTGTCACCAGCTTTTTTTCTTTTTCCCCACTTTTGTGTTCATTTGTATTAATCAGAACTTCTTTCAATATTCTGTTGTAATCCTTTAACTATATGTTAGCTGTTTATTACTTTAATATAATGGTGTTTGTACTAAGGATTAGACTAGGTTGCCTTAAATTATCACAGTATAGTTAGTATTATTAATAATATTCCACTTCATGTAAAATATGAAGCATTTGTAGTAGTATAATTTCATAGACCCACCTCTGTTGACTTTGTGGTATCGTTATCACATATTATATCTATATACATTATAAATCTTCAAACAGTTTTACAGTTTTGTTTTGAAGAGTTGTATGACCTTTAAAAATATAAAGGAAGAAAAATGAGCAGTCATATTTACTCTCAAATTTTTCATTTTTGTTGTTCATTACTTTCTGAAGACTTGAATTTCATCTTTTGTCACTTCTCTTCAAGCTAAAAACATGATGTAGTATGTTTTTGTAGTGCAGATCTACTGCCAATAAATTCTTCCAGTTTTTATTTAACTTAAATTGTCTTCAGTTTGCCTTCAATTTTGAAGGATACATCAAACATATATAAAATTATGAGGTAGTAGATTTCTCATGTTATAGCTTTAAAATGAATTCATTTTATGACAGAAAAAGAAGAATCTGTCCAATAATTCTTTTTAGTAAAATTTACTAGGATGAATGCATTTAATAAATATGAAAATGCTTGTTAGTACATTTTTTATGTTCTGTATCTACTCCCTGTCCTGTTACCCTCTTTTGAATCCAATCCAATCAGGATTTAATCTTCATCCATTCATTTTAAAAGCTCCCTTTTCAGTCACTAATTATTTCTGTGTTTTTAAACTGCTCATTTTTCTTGACATCTCCATAGAATTTGTAGTTGTTCTGTAGTTCTCTCTCGCTCTCAATCTCTCTCTCTCTTTTTTTTTTTTTAACAAAACATACATTCATATAGATTCTGAAACACTGTGCTATTTTTGTTTGCTCAGTACCTCAGTAACTCCTACTTTTAACTCACTATTGGTGGATCTTCTACTTTGTCCCACTTTCAACTCTCTATTCCTAGATTTTCTATCACATTCTATTCTTAAAGTTGGAGTGACCCAAGATCTAATGTCTGTCCTCTTTTTTCTCTGTAGCTGTCTGTGCTAACCCCTTAAATAATCCCAACATTTTTTTCCTTATGACTTTTGTTTCCACAGACTCTAGAATACAAGGCAAGAAGCAGAGTGCTTTCTTGTGTTAGTTTCCTATTTCTGTAACAAATTACCAAAATATTAATTGGCTTAGGTACCATCTATTTATTATCTCAAAGTTTTTGTAAGTCATAAGTCTAAGCATCACTTAACTGGGTTCTTTACTCAGGGTCTGACAAGGCTGAAGTCAAAAGTGTCAATAAGAACGGATGTTCACCTGGAGACTCAAATGAGTAATTATCCACTTCCAATACATTCAGGTTGTTGGCAGAATTCATTTTCTCATGGTTGTAGGATTCATAGTGGCTTGTTTCCTCAAGTCCAGCTGAACCGTGTCTTTCTTTTGAGTTTTTCACTTGATTAAGTCATTACCCATGAAGGATTATCTCACTTCTGACTAACTCTAACTCAATGCACTTAAACCTGAATTATATCAGTAAAATTCTTTCTCTTTTGCTATATTCCATTGGCCCGAACTGCCACATATTCCACCCACACTCAAGGCAGTATGGGTTATACATGGCATAACACCAGGTATAGATATAGAATTTTGCCTACCATGTTGCTCAATAAATATTTGTTTAAAAAGTTAGTGAATAAAGATGGGGGAAGGCAATTATATATTATAGTGGACCTGTTTCATACTATTGATCCTCAGATTTATATTGCAGTCTTAGCAAGGTTTTTCTAAGATCAAGTAGAAAATAACAAGATCAGATTCATGTTCCAGGAAACTATTTTGATAGTATTTTTATAATTGATGGTAGCAAATCCACATATTTTAACATATTTTAACTTAACATTATGCAGCTAGTAATGAGGACCAGGATGAAGTAAAAGAGTAAGGGACATGTAAGACAAATACAGAAAATATTTAGTGACCAACTAGATGTGGAGATAATGAGCCTTCAGGGAGACTCTCAGTCTGCTAACAATAAGAATTGAAAGAATTCTGATACTTTGTCAAAAATGGTTATACTAAGCAAAGATTAGTCCAAGGGTCAATGTCCTGAAAGTTCTCCATGATCTTTCACAACAGTCTTTCTAAATGCTGACAGAGTATTAAAAAACAATTTGTTTAGTGTATAGTATTGGTAGAATGCAATTATATTTATTCTTACTTTCTGCCCTTTGTCAGCATAAATAATTTGATATTCACACATTTTGTTGCATATACTAATAGTTAAATTCTTTTAGTGTTGAGTAGTATTCTGTTGTATGAATTCTCTACAATTTGTTTATCATTCACTTTTGGTGGATTTGTATTTTTGTTTTTCACTGACAAATAAGGCTGCAATGAATTTTAATTTATGCCCACAATGTTTTATATTTTCAGTTTACCAGATTAGAATGGCACTACTAGGTATTTACCCAAAGAAGGCAAAATTTTATAAATATAAATTTTTATTTAAAAATATGTATATATGGTTGTGTATATGTGTGTATATGTATGTGTATATACATATACTTTATATATATATACTTAACACACACACATATATATATATATATATATATATATATATATATACCATTTCTTCTTTATCTATTCATCAGTTGATGGACACTTGGACAGTTTCCACAATTTAGCTATTGCAGATAATGCTGCTATAAACATTGGGGTGCATGTATCCCTTTGAACTAGTATTTTCATATTTTTTTGGTAAATACCTAGTAGTGTAGTTGCTGGGTCAGAGGGTAACTCGATTTTTAACTTTTTGAGAGCTCTCCATACTGTGGCTGCGCCAGTTTGCATTCCCACCAAGAGTACAGGAGGGTTCCCCTTTCTCCACATCCTGGCCAACACCTGTTGTTTTTTGTGATGTTGATTTTAGCCATTCTGACAAGAGTGTGAGGTGATATCTCACTGTAGTTTGACTTTTCTGAGTGATGTTGACCATCTTTCCATGTGTCTATTGGCCATCTGTATGTCTTCTTTGAAGAAATGTCTGTTCATGTCTTCTGCCCATTCTTAACTGGATTATTGGTGTTGAGTTTTGTAGGTTCTTTATGTATTTTGGATACTAACCCTTTATTGGATATGTTATTTGCAAATATCTTCGCCTGCTCAGTAGGTTGCCTTTTTGTTTTCTTGATTGTTTCCTTAACTTTGCAGAAACTTGTATTTTATTTTATTTTATTTTATTTTATTTTATTATGTAGTCTCAGTAGTTTAGTATTGGTTTTGTTTCCCTTGCCTCTGGAGACATATCTAGAAAAAAAGTTGCTACAACTGATATCAAAGAAGTTACTGCTCATACTTTCTTGTAGGGTGTTTATGGTTTCAGGTTTCACATTTATGTCTTTCATTCATCATGAGTTTATTTTTGCATATGGTGTAAGAAAGTAGGGGAGTTTCATTCTTTTGCATGTAGCTGCCCAGTTGTCCCATCAACATTTGTTGAAGAGACTATTTTTTTCCCACTGCACGTTCTTTCCTCCTTTTTTGAAGATTAATTGACCATATAATTGTGGGTTTATTCCTGGGTTTTCTGTTTTGTTCCATTGACCTATTAGTCTATTTTTGTGCCAGTGCCATACTATTTTGATTACTACAGCTTTATAATATAAATTGAAGTCTGGAATTGTGATTTGTCTTTCTTTTTCAAGAATGCTTTAGCTATTCAAGGTTCTTTTGTGGTTTTATACACATTTTAGGGTTATTTCTTCTAGTTCTGTGAAAAATGCTGTTGGTATTTTGATATGGATTACATTAAACATGTAGATTGCTTTGGATGGTATAGACATTTTAACAGTTTTCTTCCAATCCATGAGCATGGAATGTCTTTCCATTTCTTTGTGCCATCTCCAATTATTTTCATCAGTGTTATATAACTTTCAGGGTAAAGGTCTTTCATATCTTTGGTTAGGTTTATTCCTAGGTATCTTAGTAATTTTAGGTGCAATTGTAAATGGCATTGTTTTCTGACTTTCTCTTTTTGCTGCTTCATTATTGGTTATATAAATACAGCAGATTTCTGTACATTGATATTATATCCTGGGACTTTTCTGAAATCCTGTATGAGTTCCAGCAGTTTTCTTGGTGGAGTCTTCTGAGTTTTCTATGTACAGTATCATATCATCTGCAAATAGTGGCAGTTTGGCTTCTTCCTCACTGATTTGAATGTCTTTTATTTCTTTTTTGTCTAATTTGTTTCTGTTGGCTTTTTATTTTTTTATTTTTTGTTGTCTGGCTAGGACTTCTAGTACTAAGTAAAAACTATATATTTTTTTTTTTTGCATCTATGTTCATCAGGGATATTGGCCTGTAGTTGTCTTTTTAATGGTATCCTCATCTGGTTTTATCAAGATAATGCTGGGCTCGTAGAACAAATTTGGAAGTTTTCCTTCCTTTTTAATATTTTGGAATTGTTTGAAAAGAATAAGTATTAGCTCTTTTTTAAATCTTTGGTAGAATTTGCCTGTGATGCCCTCTAGTTGTGGACTTTTGTTTGTTGGAGTTTTTTTGATTACTAGTTCAAATTTTTACTGGTTATTGGTTTACTCAAGTTTTCTATTCCTTCCTGTTTCATTGTTGGTAGTTTATAATTTCTTCTAGGTTGTCCAATTGTGAGCATATAGTTTTTAAAAATATGATTTTTGGCATTTCTGTGGTGTTGGTTGTTTTTCTTCTCTCTCATTTGTAATTTTATTAACTTGAGTTTTTTCTCTCTTTTTCTTGATAAGTCTAGTTAGAAGGTTATTATTATTTTTATTTTTTTTAAAGAACCATTTCCTGGTTTCACTGATCTGTTTCATTGTTTGTTTAGTTTCTGCATCATTTATTTCTTCTGTAAACTTTACTGTTTCCTTCTTTCTGCTGGTTTTAGGTTTTGTTTGTTGTTCTTTTTCTAGCTCCTTTAGGTGCGAGGTTAGGTTGTATATTTGAGCTTTTCCTTGATTCTTGAAATAGGCTTGTATTGCTATGAACTTCTCTATTAGAACCACTTTTGCTATATCCCAAAGGTTTTGGATTGCTGTGTTTTCATTCATTTGCTTCCATGTGCTTTCTTATTTCTTTTTTTAGTTTCTGGTTGACCCAACATTGTATAGTAACATAGTGCTTAACCTCCATGTATTTGTGGTCTTTCCAGATTTTTTCTTGGGTTTGAATTCGAGTTTCATAACATTGTGGTCAGAAAAGATGCATGGTATGACTTCGATCTTCTTGAATTTGTTGAAGCTCGTTTTGTGGGCTAATATGTGATCTATTCTGGAGAATGTTCATCTTCCTGTTAGATGTTCCCCTTTATTATTATATAGTGTACTTCTTTGTTTCTTGTTGTAGTCTCTGTTAAAGTCTATTTTGTCCAACATAAGTGTTGCTATTCCAGGTTTCTTTTGACATCCATTTGTATGATAGATGTTTCTTCATTTCCTATCTTTCAATCTGCAAGTGTTTTTAAGTCTAAAGTGGGTCTCTTGTAGGCGATATATATATGGGTCTTGTTTTTTGATCCATTCTTTCACCTTATGTCTTTGGATTGGAGTGATCAGTCTATTTACATCAAATTTATTATCATATCTGTCTACCTATTGATTGATCAATCAGTTGATCCCTCTATCTCCCTTTAGTCCTCTGTGTACTCCAGTTGCCTGTTCTCCTTAGACATTCAACTCCATCTTGGCATTTTAGAAAGACCACTAATCTCTGACTGGTTTCCTCTCAAGCAAATGGCCAGGAAACTCTCTTTAGAGGGTAATCTGGAGCAATAGGAGTGTTCATTCATTCATTTATTTTTTTTTCCTTCATGAATCACTGGCCTTTGTTGCCTGATGCTCAATAGCATGAGGACTGTTTCATATATATATATATATTAAGGTTTTGTTTGTTTGTTTGTTTCATGTAGGAGGATAAATCTGATGTTCAAAAATGGAAATTCTAGTATGATATCTTTAAACAATTACCTGTATTCAATTTCCAGGCACTATTTATGCTTTCCTTTGGTGATATATGATGCATGAGAATTCCAAAGCTAATTGACTGTCTATGAATTTTAGTTTTTGCTACCATTTGTGTCCTCATATGCAGTCTAAAATTATGCATTGTGCTAGGCACTCCAACCCCCATCCTAGATACACCATCAACTATGTTAGTATTTGATGAGTATATTCACCCAACAATCATAGTCTCTGCATTACAATAAGGTGAGATAGTAGTGACTAGTATTCATACTAAATATACCATTTAGTAAACTCTACATCTTCCCTTGCACATCCTGATAACAACAACTATCTTAAGTACAGTGAAAAGGGATGATTTCATGTGCTATCAATAGGTGCCAGCTAGTCCTGGAATGGGTTTGAATAGCAGCAATTTAATGAATTACTTCACCAAACACTGAAAAACACATTAAGGTGTCATCCTTGCATTTGAGAATAAAGGGGAAAATTCATTTTCTATGACTTTCAAACTGGCTATCTTTCAGCTCTGAGATGCAGAATCATGGTGATCATGTGATTGGAGCTATCAGTTAACTAATAGTAGAGAATTTCAAACTTAAAACGGGAGAAGAGTCGATATGAGGTAGGGGGTGGAAATGTGGATAAGGTTTTTTGTTTGTTTGGTTGGTTTGTTTTTGTTTTTGTTTTTGTTTTTGTTTTTGTTTTTTTGTAAGTGTATATTACCATCCAGGCTACCTCATTGCTAATATATGGAAAAAGAATTTGGAGTCAAACTAGAGTATTTGAAAACCATATTTTGGTGCAAATATAACTCCAGCGACAACAGTTAAAAATGCCTGCATGAAGTAAGGTGCCAAGTTAGGGATAACACATTATCAGGAGCCATTAGGAACCTGGTAATGAATTATTTCATTGCCAGTCCTAGCTACTTCCTGTTGATACTTTTATATCATTATGAGGTAGTGGATTGAGTCTCTCTGCATTCTAATGTTTCTAGTTTGACAACGTGTGAATGTGTTTCACCAATTCAAGACCTCAGAAACAAGTGTAGTATTTATGATCAAATAATATAAGTCATTATAAGCATTATTTTAAAACATTTGTGACTATTAAAGACACTGATTAATTTTAAGTTACATGGAGTAGTAAAACAAGTAGTTTTAAAACAACAAGGAGTTGTAAAACAACTTCACAGTAAGAAATGTAGCAAATATTCTACTTATTAGGAACAACGTGACATTTCTGCTTCTGGACACTAAAATTAGTTTGGTAAATTTTCTTGAATTGATGAAAAGTATAATCTACAGTATTACAAAACTGATATGTAGTCTTTGATAACAGGAAATCACTGGACTAATGGCACGTGTAAGAAACCCACTGCAACACTCAACTATAGTTTAAATTCTTATGTTATTGCATACTACTGCTATTATTCTATTGTTATTACTTTTATAAAAAGTCACTTTCCTCTAGATTTTTGCACTTGCATACTTGGCAAAGATGAATTATGTGCTTCATTCTCTACTTCTTTTACTACTCCATGTCCTCCTGGTTCCGCTAATCTGAGTTCACAATTATTATATTTCTTCATGTATTTTTCCAAGATTGTATTTTCTCTTTGATCATCTTGTTTCAGATACTATTCTCTCCAAATTCTACCCACTCTAAATTCACTAAGGAACTCATTATATCTCAGGCACACAATTTGAGTTCTCATTATTTTCATGATCTTATTTCTTGTGTTTCCTAGTTGTGGCTACACATAAAGGGAGCCATATTAAACACTATGGTCTCATGACGGATTACTCTTTTACCATATTGTCTTCTTAGATACTTATTTATTAATGTTCTATGTGCCCTCCTTTATTCTCAGTGTTCAAACTCCCTGCCTTCCATTATGAAAGGATTATTAAATTTGCATTGTGGATTTCTTCAGACAGTTAACAGTTTTCAGGATGACAGCTTTAATCAGTATGTAGCAAAGAGATACAATGTATGCATTCAGCTGAAAAAATGCTAGAGTTTGAAAATTTGATGTAAGGGGCCTCTGAGTAGCTCAGTTGGTTGAGCATGTGGCTCTTCCTTTTGGCTCATGTATGATCTCAGGGATCCCCATGTCTAGCTCTGCACTAAGCAGGGAATCTACTTGAGAATTCTCTCCCTCCCTCTAACTCTCCTCTCTCTCTCTCTCTCTCAAATAAATAAATAAATAAATAAATCTTTTTTCTTTTCTTCTTCTTTTTTATTTTTTTCCTTTTAAGGAAAAGTTGGTGTAATGTTTTGGAGAAATTAACTATATGAAGCCTTAGTTTATTCACCTAGGAAATGAATACTCTGGAGTAATTTAATAATTGTCATAGGTTAAATTGTGTTACTTGAAAAAAAAAATACGTTGAAGTTCTAATTCCCAATACCTCAGAAAGTGACCTTATTTGTAAATATCACTAAAGATGTAGTTAGTTAAGATGAGTTCATACTAAATTAAGGTGGGTCCCTAATCCAATATGATACATATCCTGATAAGAAGAGGACAACATTATGAAGACAGAGACACACAAGGAGAATGCCATGTGACAATGGAAGGAGAGAGGAAAGTGCTATAGCTGCAAGCTAAGGAACACCAAGAACTGACAACAAACCACCAGAAGCTAGGAAGAGGCAAGGCGGATTCTTCCTTGCAAGCGTCAGAGGGAAAATGACCATGCTAACACCATGATTTTGCATTCTTCCCTCCATAACTGTAAAACAGTAACTTTCTATTGTTTTGCACCACCAAAATAGCAGTTTTACTGCTTTGTTACAGCATCTGTCAGATCATGACAGTCCAGTCATCCTGATCACTTTAAGTAATATATGATAGGTACCTAGTACAGAGTCTGCCTAATAGAAGTACTATATAAATATTAGATGTTGCCACCATTATTCCTAATATTTGCCCTTACAAACTTCAAATGCCTTTTTTCCCCATGACTCTTTTCTATCTCAACTGTGAAAACTAATGTTTCTTTCATGAGTGTGTTGCAAGGAACAAAATAGCCATATTCACTATGCAAAAGTTTGAGTCACATTGAAATTGTTCCTATCAAATCAGAAAAATCCCCAAATATTCAAATACTTCTTGCCAAAATATGAATGGGTTGCAACTATATTTCATATAAATATATATTAAAGATTTCTAATTTGTCTTACCAAAAAAAATCATATTTTAGATTTCATTTAGGGCATATTATAGAGAAAGACTAGTGTGAGGTGGAAGGCATAGACTTTTTTCTAATAAAATTCTTTGGCACTGATATGGGATTTGTTGGTCTGTTTGTTTCCCTAATAGCATTGTACTCCACTGTTTATGTCTTTGCCCAAAAATTCCCTCAGATGATCCTATGTTCAGTGGCCAATACTGGAACCCAGCAGATGGAGAAAAAAAGTGACAGAGGAGAGTCTGTGACAAAATCTAGAGGATCAAAGACATACAATTAACAATCTGTGGATCTGACAATGAAAACTTAATGTAACTGTTTCAGTAAATGTAAAATTTTCAAATCATTATGAGAAAGAATAGATATTTTCACTTCTAAGGATGCATCTGCAATAGCAGGCATGGAAATAGTTAAGATAAAAGAAATAATTTGAAAATGTCACTTAATTCATGTTAGGATAAAATGAAACAATTCTCCTAAGGCTAAAATTACTCCCCAGGAATGAGTTAAGCACACAGGGATGCTGCATTAACTTCATGATGCTAATGTGCCATTCCAAATCATCAAACCCCTCTCTCTTCAGTAGGAAATCATATCCTAGGAGAATTTGACTGATTATACTTAGATAGGTTCATTAAAATATATAGAGAAAAAATGATCCCCAAAGCTTAATTTTCATGGTATGTACAAGAAAAATTTGTCACATGTACAAATGCTGATTTTACCTTTCATAATATTCCTATTGTTTATGACTTTAGAAAGACAACATAACCATTTATCAGGAATTAAATAAATGTGGCAAAGAAATGCATTATTTGGAACTTGTATTTAGCTAGTCACATAAACATAATTGTAGGGAATAATAAGTTCATGGTTATAATCAAATGTGGCCTGATGAATGCATCCCATATTACTGTTAATAGTTGTAAGTGCTCATTACAGGAAAAATTTGCACAATAAAAACAGTGGTAATACAAATAAAAATGGTTGGTAGTTTGGTATAGGACAAATTTGAAAATATCCTTTGGTCTATTGGTAACACACTAGCCACCATATCTTGCACAGATGGAGTTTAAAAAGATAGTTGTGTAAACAAGCCAAGATTCCCTCCTCTGTCAATATAGTGCATATATTTGAAATGCTATTGATTATTTATCTTTATACATTAAACACAGTTCATTAAAAAATATAAAATGTTCAATACATTTAGTATTTTGCAACTCATGAACTTTATTAATGACAAGAAGTAAAACAGCCAACTTAAAGTGAAATAGTTCCACCCCTAGCTCTATATAAAGGGCCTATTATATTTCAATGAAAATACTGATATAACTTCTATAGCACATATGTGATGGGAAAGCTGATTCCAGGATATTTAGAACTATTCTGGTAATTTGTTTGCCACAATGTGAAACAGATCCTTCTCTATAGACAACCTATTAGTAGATCAGGAAAACTTTATACTTCTCATTCATATGTTACCCATATTCAATTAGGAATGCATTCACTGGTTTGTTTGAGTAATTCATTATCAAATGACCCTGGAGTGTTAAATTTTAAAAATAAAAGGGTCTAGAGTGTTACTATAACTGCTTTTTATTGGCAAACTTCAGTATTTTCTTCTAAATAAGATGTGTGCTACATACATGATTATCACTCAGTTCATAACTGCATCTCAAATAGAATTGAACAACTATTCATAATATATAATAGAGACATTGTAATGATTATATGTAAGATGAAGATAATATCTTTAACCACAAATTTAGCTAGAGATAAATATTTCATGTTATGATTTTTAATTATTTTTTAGCTAGAACATATATTTGCACTAGCACCAAAAAGATAGAAGAAAATGCATTATTATTTTTTTTAATTTGGTCACCTTTTGACATATATAAAAAACTTGTGTCATCGCCATCATCTTACTACCATTATCTAATCTCCATTTTGGTATTAGATTTCAGAATTTTGTTTATAAACTCTACAAACATAAAGTGGTGTCTTACAGGGTCACCCATAACAGTTCATCACAGCTGAATTAATTTTTCATGATTTTGTGAGTTGTTGGAATCCACATCCATAGCGTGAAATCTGTCATATTGGCATTATTTACATCACAGAAACTACATATTAGAAAGTGTTTTCTCCTATTAGGAAAGTCAGGTTTTCAACATTTACCAACAAATCATTACAGACACATATGTAAAATAAATCTTTATACTCTGATAGGAAGAATGGCCCTCCAAAAAATGTGACTATGCTGTAATTACTGGGACCTGTGAATATTTTACATTACATAACAAAAGATGCTTTGCAAATGTAATTAAGGTTATGGACCTTCAAATAGGGACTTTATCTTGAATTTTCCAAGCAGGCACAACTTAATCCCAAGCAGTTTTAAAAAGAAAGGACTTTCTCCTTTGGGGCATAGGAGTTAAGACAGAAGGAGGTTTTGGGGTGCCTGGGTGATTCAGTAGGTTAAGCGTCTGATGCTTGGTTTCAGCTCAGGTCATGATCTCCCAGTGGTGAGATGGAGTCTCGAGGCAGTCCGAGTGCACCTAGTACGAGTCACCCTCTCCTCACTCTCTGCGTCTCTCTGCTACTTGTGAGCCTGTGTTTGCTCCATCTCTCTCTTTCCAAAATAAATGAATACATATTTTAAAAAGAAAAAAAAAAAGAATAGAAAAGAGAGGTTTCAGAGAGATTTGGAATGTGAGAAGGACTTGAGTCAGTGTCCATGACCTTGAAGATGAAAAGAGGCCTAAGTCAGGTAAAATTGGAGGACTAGTATTTAGCTATTTAGCTTTCAAGGCCGATGACCTTGAAGATGAAAAGAGGCCTAAATCAGGTAAAATTGGAGGACTATAGAAGTTAACTCTAATCCTTGTTAAGGGAAATCATTCTTTCAATGGATAGGAATTTGTTAAATAAATAATTTGGCATTCTCACTGCTTTAAAAAATAACTTTCATATATACATATATATCTTATAAATTATGTGTTGATATATAAATAAAAATAAATATAAAAATAAACTATATTTTATCATATAAGAAATCATTAAATCACATATATGTATATACAAACATAAATTATATAAAAGTATATTTATAAATATATAGTTTATTTTTTATTGACTCTAGACATTTTGTTTAAAACATTTGTGGTTTCCAATTAAAAGTTTGTTCTTTTTAATTTCAGGATTATTTTGGATATTAATCCTTAAATTACCAAGAACAAGTCAGTACAACCCACAAACATTGATGAAATAAAACTGTAACTTTTTTAGAATTGTGTAACATGTTTAACTATTATTTACTTATTAAATGGAATTATACCACCCATTAAATGGAATTATTATAGACATAAATGCCATGATATTTATCATTTCTAAGGCTGGAGTTTCTATGTGATTCTGACATACCGTTAGTTTCAGATTCATAGTAACACATTATCACCTAGAATGGACTGTATTCAAACCTATTTGAATGAATTTAAAATCTTATTTTGAAACATTTCATAGGTTGTTAAAGCCATGCTTTAAGCATGTTCACAAGCAAGAGTAAACCCAGTCCTCTTTCGTGACAAGACCAAAAATCCTGGATGATGTTAATCTAGAAGGACATTCACAGCTCATGAAAGAATCATCACTGCTAATCAAATCAGAGAGAAAACCCACCACTCTGCACCACTGGAGACATTTCATGTACTGAATATTTCATAAGAAGGGTGCTCTAGCTGAAGCAGAAATTCTCAACAGCTTCTGGTTGCGTGCAAATATTTACTTAAACATTCTAGCACAGTCCAATTGGTGTGCAGCAACAACACCAGTGAGCCTGGAGTGATCTTTATAAATTATGGTAATTACACATGACATGATTCTTGCTAGGTCACAGCAGCTTGCCTTGGTCTCTCTTGCTTTGCCAGCAATTCCCCTACTTGCCTGACTAAGTGGGCAGGGTGCCATAGGAAATCGGATGCAAACACAATGACAAATGTCTGTTTTGACTGCTTAACTTAAACTCAGTTGTTGAATTACAAAAACATCAAAAACAATCAAGGACTGACACTAAGCCCTTGAGTCAGGAGAATTGGTATGGAGGTAGAACTTGAAAGCTTTGGAAGACTATTCCAGGTTGTCAAAATTTCCAACAACTCTTAGTTACAATGACACACAATACCCCACTACGTTTTTCTCTACACATTTAATGAACATCTTTGCCTCTACCTGTGTATAGAAAAGAAAGTATAAAAAAAAAAAAAGAAAGTATAAAGATTCTAAAAAAAAAAATCATTTTCATTGTTTTTAATGATTATTTTTGCAATGTCCTGATGAGTTCTTTGAATGTTGAATTTAGTCAAAGATTAAAATATGAGTAATTAGCTAGGAATGAAGCATAGTAACTGAAAACAGTTGTAAGTTTGATAAGAAGAATTCCATTTGCATGAATATTGACCAACTAGTTCATACTTGATTATTAAACATGGAAAATGAACATTACTTCTTGATGCTTTCTCAAATTTTAAAATTTTCTTTTTTTATCACTGTGTTTTCCCTCTATTCTCAGAGTATCGAAATAAAGTTATTAGTTCTTTATTTTTACAAGTGAAGCAGAGTTTCCTTTTAACATTTGCATATATCCTAGTATCCTGTAATTTAAGTCTTCTTATTTGAAGTACAGTCTAAAAATGGGTTTCCAAGTATTAGTAAAAGGACTGGTAAGTGAACAGGGCAGAAAGGGAAAATAATGTAGTAATTAGTTTACTGCCTTAAATATCAAAGGAATAATAAATAAGCAAATAACAAAGTATTTGATATGTGAGAAGCATTTAAAAAGTGAAAAATTCCTATAACTTTGATGCATACGAAACTCCCCATAAATACATAAATGGGGATATTAATTGGTAGTTCTCATTGATGGTATATATCCTACTTATCAAAAGTAAAAATTGAAACTAGAAAAATGGAAACACTGGAAATAAACTAGAGGGAAAATAAAAATCAAACTCAAATTTGAGGTGTATGTAATTAATAAGAATAGAGAGCACTATGTTAAGCAAAACAAGTCAGTCAGAGAAAGACAAATACCATATGATTTCACTCATATGTGGAACTTAAGAAACAAATAAGCAAAGAGAAAAAAGAGCTAGAGAGAAGCAAACCAAGCAACAGACTCTTAACTGTAGAGAAAAAAGTTATGGTTAACAAAGGGGAGATGAGTAGGGGGATGAATGAAATAGGTGATGGGGATTAAGGAGTGCACATGTGATGATCACCTGGTGTTGAACATTAGTGTTGAATCACTAAATTGTACATCTGAAGCCAATATAATATGGTGTGTTACTTGGAATTTAAATAAAAACTTTAAAAAAGAATAGATTTCTCTATATTAAAGAAATTTTTTTTTTAGCTTCAAATGAGAAATCTAATTTTCCCTGACTTGTTCCTGTTCTTGAATATCAGATGTGACTGAACATGGTGTGACGTGTGAAAGTGTAAATTACAATTAAACAAAATATTCCCTTGTGGCTTTGGCAAGTATTTTACAGCAGATCAAGGCTCCCAATGAGAACAACTATGCCTGATCTATAAACTCATTTAAAACGTCATCTATTGAATGCCTCACAGAGCTTCCAAGGCAGCAGGAATTGAAGATTAATGTTCTAGTAGACAAAGAAAACTTGGGATTACATCATCCCCATTGAATTTAGGGAACAGAGTTTGATGTTAGAAGTGTACCTGACCAGCCATAGAATTCTGCATGGATGTTAGTACTCTTCTCCTGTGTGTGTTATCCTTAAGTGAGGGAGGGGTTTATGGGTACTTCCTAGAAAAACTGTTAAGTCATAAACAGATCTTATGTGTTAAATTTACTCAAGCCCTCTAATATATCTAAGCTTCTGGGTTTTCCTATCTAAAAATATATGAGGAAATTTTTGTTATTTCACTGCTTTTATCATAGCCTTCTACTTTGGTTAGAGTTCCTTACAATTGATTCTCACATATATTCCCCAAGTTTCTGTAAATATTACTTGGTGAAAGTTTTGTGATTCTTTTTGCATGCATTGTACCTCTCATGGGTCATATTTTGTAAATCACCCTTCACTGACTAATTGACCCTTCAGTTGAGTCTGAGTCTAGCAATGAAGTATGATAGGGTTTTGTTCTTAATAGGCTCAACAGTTCCTTACAAGGCAGCTACTTCAGTGGAGACCACTATATATTCTACAGGGCAAAGCAAAACTAACTTCTTTAAACAGGGAAGAAAGGGATGATTCTAGGAGCAGTGTTGAGAGTTTCATTATCTCCAGCTTCAGCTGATTCAGCCCATATAACCCTACCCCAATTTTTAGTGTCTCACTTTTCCCAAAGTTGTAAGTTTTAAAATAAGGGACTCTGTGAGATTAAAAATCAGATTTGCTTTGTAAGTCATCTACCAATATGAATAGGCTATTGACTTGGTTTTCAGAAATCATATCCCTAAGCTACAGGAGAAAAGGGATTTTGACATTGTATTTTTGTTGTTTTATATCATTTTTTAAATGGTCAATTATATAAGATTTTAGGTTCCTAATGCACATGTTGAGTCAGTAATTTAAAACAATGAACTCACATATTTTTTTTTTTTTTTTTTTTTGCCTAGATTCTTCAGGACACTTAGAAGCTACCAAACAACTCCATTATACTCAGTGATTTTACTAAATTATTTTATGGCAGAAAATATTTGGTCACCCAATGCTTTGTCTTCTGTATGTGGTTGACTATAGGTGATAATTTGAGTAATTTCTTTGCCACCACATTGTGTAGATTACCAATGTCCCCTTTCCATTGAAAACATGGCTATTCCTATCTTTAAAACAAGTCAAATATCTAAATTCACTTAACCCGGTCTTAAATTACTTTTCTTCTAAAACAAATTCTAGTAGCAATTTTAAAATCTTTCTTCTCTAGCCATTGTTATTTTAATACTCTCTGCCCTCCATTCTTTCTACACAATATCCTTGGGACATATACTGCAACTTACATCCTTATGACTCTCACTGTATCACTAAACTTGTTTTGGAATTCTAGGAAAATGTACCTAAATACTTACATATTCATTTTATGTATTTGTATCATAGGCATTTCAAATCAATATATATAATCTTAAACTCTTTGCCTCATACTACAATATTGCTATTATCTCAGTGTTGCAAATCTTAGCAAATGATATTATCATTCCTTCATTTATGAAGGTCTGAAATCTTCATTATCTATATCTCTTTTCCTTATATCCCAACCCCTTTCCAATCAATCACTGAGACTTACCTAGTCTCTCTTCTAAATAAATCACTAATTTTATTATCTCTCTCATTGCTACAGTCTCAGACTAGTACAGAAAATAATCATCATACTCTTGAATCACTGAGCATCATAGTTTTATAGTTTTAATAATCTGAATTAAACATCATAGTTGCTTCTTATTATTCTGTGATTATATACCTCATATTAAGAAAGAATGGCATTTGTCTAACGTAAGTCTCATTGCTTTATCTAAAATACATAGCTTCTAACAATGCTCATAGTAAAGCTGGAATGCTTTATGCTCCATCACAAGACACTTCATGACATAGACCAACTTACCAGTTTTATCTTTTGCAACTAGCTTCTATTTTTTGCAATCCAGTTATATAGGTACAGTAAATAATATTTTGAACCAATAATGGTACTTTATTTGCCCAGTTAATTCTCTGATTGTTCTTTCTCTATCCCTCTATTGTTCTTTCTCTATCCCTCATGAAGCAGTGAATTCTCTCTCATCTCTCACTAACATTTATATATATATATATATATATATATATATATATATATATACACACACACACATACATATATATATATATATAATCTATATATTATATATAAAAACAGACAAATTCTTCATGTTCAGTATCAAATAGTTTCTTGACTCTTTAAAATAGACATAGCATTCTTAGAAATATAGGACTTCAGAGGCACCTGGGTATTTCAGTTGGTTTAACATCTGCCTTTGGCTCAGGTCTTAATACCAGGGTCCTGGGATGGAGCCCCAGGTCAGGGGCAGTTCCCTACTCAGTGGGGAGCCTTCTCTCTCTCTCTCTCTGCCTGCTGCTCCCCCTACTTGGGCTCTCTCTCTTTCTCTCTGTCAAATAAACAAATAAAATCTTTAAAACAGAAAAAAAAAAGAAATATGGGACTTCAATGACAAGATCTAGTTTTATGGTTTTTATCTTTGTGTGTGTGTGTGTGTGTGTGTGTGGTGGTGGTGGTCATGGTGGTGAGGGGTATATGTGTGTATATGAAACAAAGTTCATGATCAAGTCATGATCTCAGGTCCATTGGATCAAGCCCTGGGTCAGGCTCCAAGTTAGGCATGGAGCCTGCTTAAGAGTCTCTTTTTCCCTCCCCCTCTGCCCCTCCCTTACTCTCTCTCTCTCTCTAAGAAAAACAACTATGTGTTATGTCATAATATGATTTCATAGCTTTATATCTTGTTAAGCTACTATAACCAAAGCTTAAATGATTGGATTCGTACATACTGTGATGAAAGTTTCTAGCCATATGTTCTGAAATGACCTTATTCAATATTTATATTAATGATTTATACAAAGACATAGGCTATATGTCAATAAGATACACAAATGGCACCAAACAGATGCATCTGGGATGGGTACAAATACTCTTTGTGAAAACATAAGAAAAAAAAAACATAAAACAAAAGCACGACAAACAAAAACTGTTCTAAAACACAAGGAAAAGATCAATTCAAATAGTAAGATTGCACTCCAGGAGAATGAATGTGAACTCTAATACTTTGCTTATAATAATGCATTGATTACATTAAGAATGATAGTTACTGACTCTGAAACAATCCTTGCAACAGTTAGTTGATTAATGATCCTTTTGGGATTATGACTTAGCAATACCGCACACCTGTTTTTAATTTTCTGCCTTAATTTTGCAGGAAATATCAACAGGGCTGACTTTCATCTCACATCATCCTCTAACAAAAAGAATAGAGCGCTCATGTAACCCCTGAGTTATTAATCTGTTGGTAAGGGCTCTACTACCCATCCAGGTGTATTTCTAATTAGATGGAGGACTACTCTTAATTGTTCTTTCTTCCTCAAGGCTGTTACATCAGAATCAGAGTCTTGTTATTCGTTGGATTATTTCCTTCATTGCCCATTTAGATTAATAGAAGACACAGGGCCAAATATTTTATACTTCTTTGGGGAAAAAAATCAAAGCAAATTCCTTTGAGGTCCTGTTAGCCAATAACTTACCCTTGAATCATACTAATGGAAAGCATATAAAAACCTAATAATTTCTAAACAACTGCTTTGTTCTTTCTTAGGGGAAAATATATTAAATTATTTTGTTAGAGATTTTCTTAAACAATTTCATACCTTTTTGTTTGTGCATGCTTCTCATGTTAGGTAAAAGGATTACAAACAGAAAAGAACTTTCACATACAGTGTGTGTTTTCCAGTACGATTTTAGAAAACAACAGTTAGAATTGCAAGTGATGGTACTCCCCTACCCCCATATTATTCAATTTTCTAACCTGTACAACCCATCATTTTCTTGGACTATCAAGAAGTAATACACAGTGAAGAGAACTTTCTCATCCTTAGCTGCATTCTTTTGTATGGGTCAAAGGAATTTACAATAGAAACAAGCCTCTCCCATTGGGAAGCTATTTACAAATAACACTGACATTGTACCATAGGAAAACAGAATCACTGGTTGCAACATGCTTGAGGCAGGCATTTTGTTATTGTCAACCAGTTACCAAGGACAATTTTTTGATCTAAGAGTGTACACTACACATATACACACCCATACACATATATCATGATTTTATATTTTCCCATGTAGAGATTTACAATACAGTCATAAAGAATTTGTGAGAAATTTGTAAGAAAAATAGCATACACTTTGGGCCTAGACTATCAGACTATTTAAATTGCTTTTTTTTTTCCTTTTTTTAAAAACAGCTTTATTCAAGTATAATTAATATATTTAAATCTTAATATTTTTACTAAAACAGGTTATGGAAAATGTGAAATATATACCAATTCAATATGAAAAATAGATTTTTGTAGGTTTTTCCAATTGCCTTTTATATTTCTAGAAACAAAATGGAATGTCTGAGAAATATAGTATGTCAGTGTGCTCCCAATTATTATAAGAATTTTTTTTTTTTTTTTTTTTTTTGCTAGGAATTAAGTGTCCATCAAATTTATGGACTTAAAAAAGTATTTTTTCGGGACGCCTGGGTGGCTCAGTTGGTTAAGCAGCTGCCTTCGGCTCAGGTCATGATCCCAGCGTCCTGGGATCAAGTCCCACATCGGGCTCCTTGCTTGGCGGGGAGCCTGCTTCTCCCTCTGCCTCTGCCTGCCATTCTGTCTGCCTGTGCCCGCTCTCTCTCCCTCTCTCTCTGACAAATAAATAAATAAAATCTTAAAAAAAAAAAAAGTATTTTTTCACTCTGAATACCTGCACCCTTATGCTTTTTTCCAGAATTACTAATGCTCAATAACTGTAGCTCAATAACAATAACCCAAAAATATATACAAAGTTCTATTAGTCCCAAAGATCTACCATCTACAGGTCTGTATAAAGCAATTGAGAAAATATGCTCTACTTTTATTTACAAAGATCTACTACCATGTTCTAGAAGTTGCAAGACCTTTATGGGGAAATGCTAACCTATTGTTTTACGGAGACTGAAATGAATCATAACCCACCTGTCTCTTATTTGTACCAATTTATTGTAGTCACATGCACATTTTAAGCCCATTCTAAACTTCCACATATTTGAAAGTCATTATGATCCTTTAATTGTTCATTTTCTTGAGACTAACCAATCTTCCTCAAGTGCTCCCCACTTTGTCAGATTTCCTTACCTTTGCAAATTTTAACCCAACTTCTCTCTGTGGCCTGTCATTTTTTTTAATACTCTGCTCAAAATTTGTTTTGTGGAACTTAAGTCTCCAGTGCTGCTGACCAACCAGGAACACAATGGATTCATTAGCTAATCTCTTTTTCAGTTTCTGCTTCCATTAATTTTGGTCCAATCAAGGATCCCCTGCTGAAGTTGATATAAACTGCTGTTAATTTAGATATCTTTTATGCTTTGCATGGTGTATAGCTGATTTTTCACTAAATAGAATATTTCATATTTATCACAATTATTCTTCATTCTGCTAATCAAGGCTGTTTACTTTAGATGTGTTTATAGTATTTATATATAGCATATATATGTGAATACAGATGCAAATATTCACTTAATATTTCATCTCTGAACATTTTATTTTTTCAAGATTTTACTTATTCATTTGTCAGAGAGAAAAAGAAAACACAAGCAGGGGGAGCTGCAGGCAGAAGAAGAAGCAGGCTCCTGCTGAGCAAGGAGCCTCATAAGGCAGTCAATCCCAGAACCCTGAGATCAGGACCTGAGCAAAGGCAGATTCTTAACCAACTGAGCCACCCAGGCATCCCTCTGAACAGTTTGTATAACCTTCAAGTTGGATAAATAAACTTTCTATAGTTTTGAACTAGTGACTGAGAGATTATTTGATCAGGTCAACTCTGGGCTCTGTGATACACTACTAGAGCTCTAGTCAAAATTACATCATATCATGGTATCTCAACATAGTTTATCATGAAATCTGAAAAAAAAACACACTGTATTTAATTTTCTAATATCTGCCACCATTTCTCTAGTGTGTAAAAGAAATTTATGTTTGGATGTCCTTGCTTTTATGTATCTGGGTTAATAATGGTAAGGAAAAGCAAGCTTTTTATTCTCATCTAATCTGTAGAGTAGTAATAATATTCATTTTATATGAATTAACAGTATTTAGTGAGTAACTGTTAATAAAACTCAGAACCCATAGAAAAGTAAGCATTTGGTATGCAGGAAATTATAAGCTTCATCTCTCCTGAAATAATTTAAAATACCATAGCCATCATTATTAAAATATGAGTTTAAATTCATACAGTATATCTGTGCTAGTCTAATTATATCAACATTAAGCTAAATAATATCACATATATAGAGATATTTTTAATTAACTAAGAGTTGGGAAAAGCAGATGGAATTTATTAATTAAAATGTGGTTGTAGGCAAGTTTTATTAAATTAATATAGATAGCTATTTTTATAATACTGGTACCACTTTTAAATGACTTAACTCATGCAGTAATTTGCTAATATTTTAACTTATAGAGAATCTTTTTATGCTTCAGTGTTACTGAAAGGCATTAATCTTTCTTTTGAAATATAATATTGATATTATTGAAGTCAATATGAAATCATTTCCATGTTACCTTTTTAAATATTAGTGATGATAGAAATAAGTTTATTCAATAGGTGGTTTTAATTAGAATGCATAATTTAATAATGTATGCACACATATATTCAAGCAGTATGTTTTCAAAAAGGATCATTATTTCCAACAAGTATGATATACTAGGAACAGATTTTAATGACAAATCACAAGCGAAAATCCAAAATTATTTGATATTCAAATTGACTTAGAACAGAATAAGAAGGAAATAATACTGTTTCCAAAGACAGTTAAATATAATTATGATTGCAGCCCAAATATTGTATTAATGGTCATATATAAATGTTAATAACCTTAAAATCTATTGTTCTGATGTTCTTGAAAAGAAGAGTTCTAAAAAATAAAGTTTAATAGAGAGCTCATATGGTCCTGGCATAATGTTCTTGAAGATTGTGAAAAATGCAAGGCTAATTAATTTTTCTTTTTTTTTAAATCAGCTTTAGTGAGGTATATAGAAAACTGCACATGTTTAATGTATATAATTTGACGAGTTTAGACATATGCACATACCAGTGATACTACTACTACTGTCAAGGTAATAAACATACTCATCACCTCCAAAAAGTTTCCTCATGTCTCCTTAAGAATCCTTAACATGAAACCTGCTTAACAAAATTTTAAGTCCACAGTATTCTTTTGTTAACTATAGCCATTATGTTGTGCAGTAGATCTCTAGAAGGTCTTCATTTGCTGGAGTTTTATTCTGATTGAACAACTCCATCCCCGCCCCCCCACCTCCCTTCAGCTCCTAACAACCACCATTCTACTCTCTGCATCTAGGACTTTGGCTATTTTAGATTCCACATACAAGGGAGATCATACAGTTGCTATCCTTCTGAAAGTGGTTTGTTTCACTTAGCAAAATGTTCTCTGGTTTCATCCACATTGATGCAAGGAGCAGGATTGCCTTCTTTTTTAAGGCTGAATAACATTCATTGTATGTATTTATCACTTTCTCCTTATCCATTCATCTGTCCATGGAAATTCAAGATGTTTCCATATCTTAGTTATTGTGAATAATGTGAAAAATAACACGGGGTTGCAGATATCTCTTTGAGATCTAGATTGCAATTGTTTTGAATATGTACCCTGAAGTAGGAATGCTGAATCTTATGGTAGTTCTATTTTTAATCTTTTGGGGAACATCCATACTATTTTCCTTAGTAGCTGTGCTATGCTACATCACCACCCACAGTATACAGGGGTTCCAATATCTCTATATCCTCACCAACACTTAATCTCTCTCTCTCTTTCTTTAATAGCAGTCCATTTTAAAATATTTATGTATTATTAAAAGTAACAGGCAATATAAAAAAGTATGAACAGTTCAAGCAAAAGTATAGATAAAAATAACAGTGCTGGCAACTTGCAAATTAGGTGTTTGTTGTCATGGGATTTCATGTTAGTTAATGCTTGTGAAAAGTCTTGACAAGTAGTCTTGTAAGTGTACGTACAAATAAAAAAAATTCTGTTGAAAATAAGGGAAAAGACTACTTCTGCTCCCTGTTTTAGGAGCATTTGCTTTAGAAAACACCTAATTGTAAGCTTTCTCTCTGCTTGAAATGTATGTATATCTTTTTAAAAGCTAAATAATCCTCTTAATAACTTTTAGAAGCAGAAATGGCTTTTTCAAGGACCTAAGAACCATGTATTTGAAATGTAATCATCAGTGATGATAGCCCCCCTCTTTTCCAGTTTCTGTGGAAGCTAAGAGCCTAATTCCCACAGGGATTTTCTCCATATTGTAAAATGACCCCCTGTTATGAAGATATAAGGAGTTTATTTCTCCTTTGGATAAAGTCAATTAGCTATACAGAGGGATATCCCAATTGCCAGGGAAATTTAGGATGAACTATGTGTAACAAATTGTGTCGTCAAGCCCTTTTACTTGGGGATCACTTGTTTATCATGAGAACATGTATGTAATAGGTTGCATTTGCTTGGCTATCTAAAAGGAGATTTTGTTCCACTTTGCAATCTCTTTAGTGGACTGTTTGGTTGTGCATGACATTTTGGTTTAAAGTTTTTTCAGTAAGAAAACTTTCCTTTGCCTCTGTGGAGAGGTTTTCTGGATTGAGAAGAAATTTTTTTTTTTTTTAAGTTGCATTTCCCCAAAAATCTCTACCTGTAAATTGTGATGAAGCTTCAGATGCTAATTTGTAAGGTGAATGACCTCTTATTTAATGATGTCTTTAAAAATTATTCTTTACCTTGTTTTCTTTTCTTCTAAACATTGGAAATTGCATTATAGATATAAAAATATTCCCTAATGTTATAATCTTTACTTACTTTTTTGAATGAATAAAGTAATAACATTTATTAATTGCAGAAAATTTAAATTTCTGTCATTTGTAAAACAGTAGATACATATACCTTCCATTAGATTTTCAATCATCATGTTGTTAAAACAGAGATGTCGCACAATTTAAGCATGATGTATCTAAAGTGAATACAAAATGCTCAGCATAATACATTTAAAAATAATCCATATTATATTACAATTACTTAAAGAATACCACTTATAACAATTTGCTTTTTCCATTTTTTCCATTCTAAGGTTTATTCCTGTTTTGCTAATAGAGCTTTTGGTATATTAATATATGATTTTTATATGCATTTTGGACTGAAAACCATTGCAAGTTCACATAGCATTTGTTCAAAAGCAAATTATGGATATGTATAAACAATGTTGAGTAAGAAAATAAAGTTTAAAACTTAAAAAGTGGGAATTTCCAAGGTAATTTTTAATCTGTTAATTTGCAATTTAAGAAGAATATATGCATTAGAATTGCTTGATTTGAGAATATTGTATTCATTCCTTTGAAAATCACACAACTTTCTTATCTTGTCATAAGTGAGTTAACACCTTTTAATTTAGAGCTTCTGTATCCTAAAAGAGAATATATTACTTAAAATCTTTGACATTGTAAGTGTGGGGTTTTTTTTTGTTCTCTCATTTTGTAACTTCATGCCTACTGATATTACAGAAAAAGTCTATTCAAAATATGCCAGAGGAAATTTAGTGGAAAAAAGAAAGAGGCAGAAAAAAAAAATCAAATTTACCCTTGCATTTTTTTTAAATGGAGATTCATGTTGTTTTACATTTTTCTTTCTTTCTACCTCCCATGATGGTCAGAAGGTAAGATTTTATGTTCTTATAAAATAAAGTGGTTTAGTATAATAGTTTAATTCCATTTTAAATTTTCTATATGATCACCATATATACAGTGAATGTAAATATTAAAATTGAATTTAGAAGAGGGTTAAGATGACGAAGGAGTAGGGTGACCCTAAGTTTGCTTCTTCCCTTGAACGTAATTGAATAAATATCAAACCATTCTGAACACCCAAGAAATCACTCAGAATTCTTCTAGAACAAAGCTGTATGTTGACAAAGAGCAGAAATGACCCATGGAAGGTAGGAACTGTGAAGAGTTGGTTTGTGGAAAAAAAGAGCTGTGGGCACTATAGAAGGGAGGTAGCCCTGATAGTGGAGACAGTAGCAAGAGAAAATGAAATAGAAAAAGAGTGAAAACACACTTAGAGGACTCCACAAGAAAACTGTTCTCAAAACCATTGACTAGGAAAAAGGAGAGGGTTTCAGAACCTCCAGTTTCCTTATAAACAGAGCACAGAGTCTGAAGATTTGGAGGTCAGCACCATAGCCAGGGTTCAGGCCTGACAGTGCTCCGGCAGGGAAGCAGAGCAGAGCCTGGGAGCAAGCAGCCCAGTATGATGATTCCCTGGGTTGTCAGGAGAGGAGCAGTTCCCTTGTCTTGAGTGCATTTGGTAGAGGTGATATGACATCTATATGGCCAAAAGACCCTGCAGCCTCCATTGAGATATCCCATTCACCAGTATTGGAACAAAGATGTTGGCTGAGGTCACCAAACCCTGGCACTAGCTGTATGTTGTTACTTACCATAAATTCCAAACAGCTGTGTGATTGCACAACTGTTTTCTGGGAGAAGATAGCATGAGCCAAAGCATAGTGAACCCCTCCCCCTCTCAGGGGATCAGCATATATCTGCACCATAGAGTTCTCTGAAGTGTGGGGTTTTGAAACACAGTTGTACCTACGATAAAACACAGGAGTGCTGCACTGCTTGGCAGGTGACAGCTTGGTCAAAGACAGGATGAAGGCCAGGATCTGACAGAAGCTGGAAAAACAGGAAGGGTGATTGTTCGCCTGTCTGTGAGGGCTGCCTGAGGAGTAACAAGGACTAACTTCCTATTCCAGAAGTGAGAGAGATGAGAGAGGTCATTTCCATCCTTTGCCCCCCAACACTGATTGACCTTAGTGAGCTAAACAGCACCAAGTGGACAAAGGAGCCACCACACCAAGCCCCGCCCCTCTGTGCCCAGCAGGTGCATCTCCACTAAGGCAAGTTCACCTTGAAAATTGGAGCAGCAGACTCCTCCCCCAGAAGACAAGCACAAACCTCTTATAGGCAACAAGTCTACTGATCATAGAGTGCTGTCAAACTTGAGTTCTAGGAAAAACAGGATTTAGCTTCCTTTGGGCTTGTTTGCTTTTTTTGTTTGTTTGTTTGTTTTTGTTTTTGCATACAGAAAACAATTTTTCTTTTCTTTTATTTTTTATTCTATTTTTTAATTTTTAATTTTATTTATAGTCTTTTTTCTATCAAGCTTCTCTTAACAAGCAGACCAAACACACCTAGATTCTAGCTTATTTTTTTTTAATTTTTACATTTAAATTTTATTTTATTTTGCCCTCTCTTTTTTTTTTTTAACCTCCAAAATGACAAGATTGAGGAATTCACCCAAAAAGAAACATCAAGAAGAAATGATGGTCAGGGATTTAATCAATATAGATACAAGTAAGGTATCTGAACTAGGTTTTCTAAGAACAATTATAAGGATACTGGCTGGACTTGAAAAGCATAGAATACACTAGAGAATTCCTTACTGCAGAAATAAAAAAGGTAGGGGCGCCTGGGTGGCTCAGTGGGTTAAGCCTCTGCCTTAGGCTCAGGTCATGGTCTCAGGGTCCTGGGATCGAGCCCCGCATCGGGCTCTCTGCTCAGGAGGGAGCCTGCTTCCCCCTCTCTCTGCCTGCCTCTCTGCCGACTTGTGATCTCTCTGTGTCTATCAAATAAATAAATAAAAACCTGAAAAAAAAATAAAATATACTTTAAAAAAAAAAAGAAATAAAAAAGGTAAAATCTAGTCAGACTAAAAAATGCTACCACCAAGAGATAAACTTAAATGGATGCCATAACAATGAAGATGGATGAAGCGGAGGAAGAAGTCAGTGATATAGAAGAAAAAATTATGGAAAATAATTTTCCCTGAAAAGAACAGGGAAACAAGGCGATGAATCAGGAGAGTAAACTTGGAGAACCCAGTGATTTATTAAAACATAACATTCATATCATAGGAGTCCCAGAAGATGAAGAGAGATAAAAAAGGGAAGAAGGGTTTTTTTGTTTTGTTTTGTTTTGTTTTGTTTTGTTTTTAAGGAAATTATAGCTGAAAACTAACCTAACCTGGGGAAGGATATAGACATCAAAATCCAAGAATCACAGAAAAATCCCATTAAATACAACAAAATCTGGACATTGTCAGGACATATCATAGTCAAATTCACAAAATACACAGACAAGGAAAGAATGAAAGCAGTAAGGGGGAAAAAAGTCCTTAACCTACAAGGGAAACAGATCAAATTCACAGCAGATCTATTCAGAGAAACTTGGTAGAAGAGAATGGCAGGATATATTCAACATGCTGAATGTGGAAAATGTGTAGCCAAGAATATCCAGCAAAGCTGTCATTCAGAATAGAAGAGATAGAGTTTCCCAAACAAACAAAAATTAAAGAAGTTAGTGACCACTGAGCCATCCCTGCAAGAAACATTAAGGGGGACCCTTTGAGTGTGGGGGAAAAAAAAAAAAGACCAAAAGTAACAAGGAGGAGAAAGGAACAGAGAACATAACCAGAAACACCAACATTTGAGGTAACACAATGGCATCAGTTCAGATCTTTCAATAATCACTCTGTTAAAGAACTCAATCAAAAGACATAGGTTTTCAGAATAGAAAAAGGAAAAACAAGACACACTGACACAGGAGACTCATTTTAGACCTAAAGACAGAGATCAGGAGATTGAAAGTGAATGGAGGGAGAATAATCTATCATGCTAATGGGTGCCTAAAGAAAGCCAGAGTAGCCGTATTACTATCAGACAAACTAGATTTTGAACTAAAGACTGCAACAAGAGATGAAGAAGGGCATTATATCATAATTAAGGGGTCTATCCATGAAGAAGAGATTATAATTATAAATATTTATGCCCCAACTTGAGAGCACCAAAATATATAAATCAATTAATAAAAAAAATAAAGAAATTCCTTGATGATAATACAACAATAGGGAACATTAACACCCCCACTTAACAGCAATAGACAGATCATCTAAACAGAAAATCAACCAGGTAAAAATGACTTTGAATGATACCCTGGACCAGATGGATTTAACAGATACATTCGGAACATTTCATCCTAAAGCAGAAGAATACACATTCTTCTTGAATGCACATGGAACATTCACCAGAATAGATCATATACTGGGTCACAAATCAGTCCTCAACATGTACAAAATATTCAGATCACACCATGCATATTTTTAGACCATAGCGCTATGAAACTAGAAGCCAACAACAAGAAAAAATTTGGAAAGACCACAAACATATGGAGGTTAAAGTACATCCCACTAAAGAATGAATGGGTTAGCCAGGTATTAAAGAAGAAATTAATAAGTACATGGAAGCAAATGAAAATGAAAACATAGCAGTCCAAAACCTTTGGGATGCAGCAAACACAGTGCTCAAGAGGAAGTATATTGCAGTACAGGCCTACCTCAAGAAGCAAGAAAAGTCCCAAACACACAACCTAACCTTACACCTAAACAAACTAGAAAAGGAACAGAAAATAAAGCTTAGGGCACCTGGGTGGCTCAGTGGGTTAAAGCCTCTGCCTTCAGCCCAGGTCATAATTCCAGGGTCCTGGGATCAAGTCCCGCATTGGGCTCTCTGCTCAGTGGGGAGCCTGCTTCCCCCTCTCTCTGTCTCCGTCTGCCTCTCTGCCTACTTGTGTTCTCTGTCTGTCAAATAAATAAATCAAATCTTAAAAAAAAAAAAAAGAAAAGAAAGCCTAAAACCAGGGAAAGAAAGGAAATAATAAATATTAGAACAAAAATAAATGATATACAAACAAACAAAAAAACAGAACAGATCAACAAAACTAAGAGCTGTTTCTTTGAAAGAGTTAATAAAATTGATAAACTTCTAGCCAGACTATGGACAAGAAAAGAGAAGGACCCAATAGATAATATCACAACTGAAGAAATACAAATAATTATAGGAGAATATTATGAAAAAATATATGCTAACAAGCTGGGCAACCTGGAAAAAATGGACAAATTTCCTAGAAACATATAAACTATCAAACAGGGAGAAATAGAAAATTTGAACAGATCAATACCCAGCAAAGAAATAGAAATCAAAATTTGAAAAGGAAAAAGAAGTGGATGTACATACTAAAAGAAGGTGAAATTATTCCTTGAGGAATGTTTTCCCCAAAGAAACACTTAATAGAGATTTGAAACAAATGCTGGTTTTAAAGCACTTCAGCTTGTCTATCCAAGCTAATATTTAAGAAGGCTTACAAACTTTATAGTCTTTCTTTTTAGTAAGAAAAATGTTTATAAATTTGGAATGATTTTCTTTGTTTTCTGATTGTGATATTCAGTGTGGCCTTAGGTCTTCCCTTTAAGATATTTTGTCTCTTTCTGGCAGTATGTTTTATTATGCACAGTCAAGAGATATTAATGGCATTATTAAAGCAACTTAAAAATATCATTTGCCACTAAAATTTTTATCCTTTTGTGATATGTGAAACTTAATCTTGGTTATCTGTTCATAACTGAAGCAAATCAAAACCACAATGAAATATTACCTCCCAACTGTTACAATGGCTACTATCAAAAAGACAAAAAATAACAAGTATTGGCAAGAATTTGGAGATACTGGAAGTCTTGTACGCTACTGGTGGTCATTATAAAAAACAGTATGGAAGTTCTTCACAAAAATTAAAAGATAGGATTACCAAATGATCCAGAAATTCTCCTTCAGGGTATATAACTAAAGCAAATGAAATCAAGGTCTCAAATGGATATCCGTACTATCATAGTCATTGCAGCTTTATTCATAATAACCAAGATATGGAAATAACCTAAATATCCACTTTCAGAAAAATTGATGAAGAAAATGTGATATATGTATATCATATATGTATTGGAATATTATGCAACCTTCAAAGAAATGGAAATCCTGTTGCAAGTGTGCAACTAATAGATTAACCTAGAGAACATTATAAGTAAAATAAGCCAAATAAAGATAAATATTGCATGAACTCAGTTATATGTAAAATTAGAAATAGTCAAATTCAGAGACATAGAGTATAATTGCCAGGGGCTAGTGGAGGGAGGAGGTGTGGGGTGGGAGGAGTGGATGAGGACTGGGGAGGTATGGGATGGAATGTTGGGGGAGAGGGATGAGGGGAGAGATGCTGGTCAAGAAGCACAGTTTCAGTTACACAAGATGAACAGTTACACAGGATGAATAAATTCTGGAGATTTAATGTACAGCAATGTGACAATTGTTAACAGTACTGTATATCATAGATTTTAATTTTACTAAGAGGCTAGACCTTAACTACCATGAAAAAAGAAAAGAAAATGATAATTATGTGTGGTGATGGATATGTTAATTAGCTAAAGCATGGTGATCATTTCACAATATATAGGTATATCAAAACATTAAGTTTTACACCTTAAATATATGCAATTTTTATTTGTCAAGTATACTTCAATAGAGCTGGTAAAAATAATTACCCATAACTGACAAAGGCAAAATAGAGGCATCTATTTTATAATCATTATCACATTCCATTAAACAAAAATGCACCCTTTAAAAAATTCTAAATTTGTAATTAACCTCATGGACTAAAATAGTCCTAATAAAGGACTATAAAAATAATATTCTCATGATGTTCTGATTTCTGTAAAGAGAATGACCTAGCCATGCTTAGGTTAAGATTCTATTTGAATCTTACCCAAATTTGACATTTTATATGTTAAAACAAAACTCTTTTCTGGATAAGTACCCTTACAATTTTCGGAATTCCTTACATTCTCTAAAATATGTCATTAGCTGTGCTTATTCTTTGTGTTCTAAGGTCATTTTCCAAAAGAAACATATTGTGTAGCACTCTGTAAATTATGCTCTGCATGATAAAGCTCAGAAACTAACAGCATTCTTGATGGGGATTTTGCCCAATAGTTCAGGGCTTAAAGTCACTGTTTGGAGCCATTTGGAAGAATCAACATTTTGATACAATGGTTTTCCTGCCATTGCATTCATTTTCTGTAGTTCCTCTACTCTTTAAAGGTCTTGAGTTTCTTAGCTTAAAATATTATCCTCACCACTTTGAAAAGTTTACTGTTAGAGAATAAAGAGACAGATTTTTCTCTCTCAGGTTTTGGCTGAAACATTGATAATGATATTTATATACATTTCCTAGAACATTTGATTCTATCTTTAAGAATACATTTATCACTTATGTGTTATTTTGAGTAAGGCAATTAGTTCAGATTTAGTAAAGAACACTAGAAATGGAAAGAACAGAAATAAAAATTTGTCAAATTTGTATTTTATAACAATTCTTAGAAAACTTAATATGGATTTAAATTGGCTGAAAAAATAGACTTTTCTGAAACTGGTGTCCCTTTGCAATAACTTATAGGTTATTTCTAGGGATAGAGTGGATTACATAATAAATCCATTAACTGTTAAATAATGAAATTATTAGATAATAAAAAATGTCAAATCTGTAAAAGCTTTAGTTATTAGAAATAAATTTGAAGACTATAGATAAAGGCATTTTGTTCTCACATGGAACTATTATAGTGCTATTTTTATTCTCTATATTTTATCTCAATTAATATCAAACTGAAAATTTTTTTATTATACAGCAATCACTGAAAGCAATTTTAGCTGTCAAACAGATGATTTTAGGGAGGTCAAGTTAAAAAAAATGAGGATGGTTCTCCTTGAAGTGTTTTTATTCCAGAGAATTTTAAATTAAATTAAATTAGATTATTTAGGGCGGATGAAAATAGAATGACATACAGTGCCATTCTAAGGTAACTTTTGAGAAGATTATAATTCAACATTCTAGTCAACATAACAAATGCATTTTCATCGGTTTTCTTGATCTAGATATTGTACATTGAGCAACAAAAGTTAACGTTTATCTTCATTTTGAGTATATAAATGCCAAGAGTTAGAAATATTCTATTTATAGTTTTAGTACAAGGTTGAATGCACTTATCACACTTCACTGATTGCACATTTTATACTTAGAAAAAGTGTTAAGAGTCTTTTTTATTGATTTGCAGGCTAAGCAATTTCATTTTTTGTTTTCATACTTTGACCTACAACCCTAGGATCCATTAGGGCACTACAACAGCAAGGTGTAGACACATCAACTACAAAGAAATAGAACTAAAATGACACTGTCTCCAGCTAGGGATGCATTAATAGACCTGAGAATTCGAACATAGAAAAGGCAATTTTTTCCTGCTGGGAAGTGGAGTCCTCAAGAGAGCCATTTCATACTGAAGAACGTGATATGAAAATCAATAAAGGCCCTATTGTGCTACTGATGTGTCCGGGAAGTGTCATTTTATATCTTGCTAGTGCATATCTGAAGGAAGTTAAAGCTACTTTGCTCATAGTAACTGGACGAATCCTCTTTCATCAGTGGTCTATTTTGCTCCTCAAAGTAAAAGTAAAATATACTGTGGAGTCCAGTTTGAAATGAGATATCATGAAAATGAATTAATATGAAAACTGTTAGGTCTTTTTGCAGAGGTGAAAATGAGATCAGTGATCAGTGATGGCTTTCAAAAATTCCTATAATTAACACATGAATTTAAACAGATAACTGTAAATACTGGGCCAGTTGGCAGGAAACTGTGGTTGGGAAAACAGCACGTTGGCTAACCAGGGAAGGAAACTTAAAAGGCATCTTTGGAAATATCAGAATGATTTGCAGACACCAAATAGCTGATTTGAAGACTTAATTTTGTAAATAGGTATGCATTAAAGCTAGAAGGGTAATATGCTTGGAAATAGTCTAGATATTAACTCCTGGAGTTGTTATTGCTCATGGTACTAAATACTATTTTTTCCCAGATCACTATAATAAAGTTTAAGAACTTTATGGCAACTATCTTTGGTTTCCCCAAAAGTCACTTGTCAATTATCTCATTATTTCCCCCCAAAGCATATTTATCCCATGGAAAAACCTTATATTTTTTGTTTGCTACTATATGATATTTGAAAGAGACTATGTAAGGTAAAGCAAGAGCAGCTATTAAAATTGGAGATTTCTATTTTAGATTCGACACTTTTCATCTCTTTTTACCTATCAGTTTAATCCACAAAGCATTTGTAATGGCTAAAACTCTTAAGTTTACATAGTATACTCAGAAATTTCAAAAATTCTGAATTTGAATGTTTACTTAATTCAAATTAGCTTCATTGTTTATTGGTTAGTGGGAAACTCTAGGAGTCAGAATTCATTAATTTATGTATTAGTTCTACAAGCAATTTGGGAGATAACTAGTCATAATGTAAAATAAAGAGCTTTTCATACATGAATGAGTAAATTAAATTGACAAATAAGGATTGGTATTTTACATGTATCAAGTTATGTATAATACACTGGTGCCTATAAAAACAATGACCTCGGGGTGCCTGGGTGGCTTGGTTGGTTAAGCTTCTGCCTTCAGCTCAGGTCATGATCCTGGGGTCCTGGATTAAACAGTGCATCAGGCTCCCTACTCAGCAGGGAGTCTGCTTCTTCCTCTCCCTCTGCTCCTCCCCCAACTTGTGCTCTCTCTCTCTCTCTCAAATAAATAAATAAAATCTTTAAAAAATGATGTCAAAGGTGAAATGGCCAAAATTAGGAGAAGTGGAAATATAAGGGAACAAAGATTTTTAATTGAGAAACAGATGAAAATAAGGATACTAGTATCCTTTACAAACAAAGGTGGTAATAATTAGCCATTATTACTCTGACCATGTGGAACAAGCAGAGGAAGGAATTCTGTGCTAGCTCTATTGTTCTTGGCAACACTCACCTGCACATTGCCACCTACAGTGGCAACACTGCACATTTCAGTGTCTGAAAATTCCATGGATCTCCCTAAACCTGTAACATATTTTATTCATTCCAGATATGTTTTCTTTAAAATGAGCCTTATAAAAGTAAAATATAAAAGTAAAATGCTTTTTGAGAAAAAAAAACAAAAAAGTATTTTATCAATTCTAAGATGCACATGTTTTCTCATTTTGTTGTTTGTAGAGTTGAAATCTATGTAATAGTTGAGCTGGAAATTTATTTTTCTTAAATAGTAAAATGAAATCATGATTCAATATAACTTACAGCATCTTAAACTTGATAGATGGAATCTAATTATATACATGTCAATTAAAACCAGTGAACAGCCATAGTTACACTATGGTTGAAATAGTTACTATAATTCCTGTAAATAACAGGAAATAGAGTTTAGATTGTCCTGTATTGGCTCTATTACAAATTTCTTCCTCTTTTCCTCTTGCTGGTTCTGAATATTTTGTCTTTATTTCCTAAAATTATCAACATCAGAAAATGTTTTTTTTTCTATCTACATTGTCCCCCATCCTCTCTGTATTCCATACTGTTGATAGCCATATTTCTTTCTTTTTTTATTACTTTCAGCTAGGCATTGTATAGTACATCATTAATTTTTGATGTAGTGTTTAGTTATTCATTAGTTACATATAACACCCAGTGCTCATCACAACATGGGCTCTCCTCAATACCCATCACACTGTTACCCTTTTCACTCACCTCCCTCCGCTCTGAAACCCTCAGATTTTTTTCCCGTGGTCTATAGTCTTTCATGGTTCATCTCTCTCTCTCTGATTTCTCCCCCTTCAAATTTTTTTCCCTTCCCATATGGTCCTCGGTGCTATTGCTTATGTTCCACATATGAATGAAACTATATAACTGTCTCTCTCTACTTGACTTACTTCATTTAACATAATCCTCTCCAGTTCCATCCATGTCAGTGCAAATGGTGGGAATTCATCCTTTCTGATGGTTGAGTAATATTCCATTGTATATATGAACCACATCTTCTTTATCCATTCATCTGTTGAAGGATCTCATGTCCTTCTACAGTTTGGCTATTGAGAACATTGCTGCTATGAACATTGGGGTGCATGTGCCCCTTTTTTCCACTACATCTGTATCTTTGGGGTAAATACCTAGTAGTGCAATTGCTGGCTGGTAGGCTAAGCTCTATTTTTAATGACTTGAGGAACCTCCACACTGTTTTCCAGAGTGGCTGTACCAGCTTGCATACCCACCAACAATGTAAGAGGGTTCCCTTTTCTCCACCTCCTCCTCAACATTTGTTGTTTCCTGTTTTGTTAAATTTTGCCATTCTACCTTGTATAAGGCGGTATCTTATTGTGGTTTTAATTTGTACTTCCCTGATGACTAGTGATGTTGAACATTTTTTCATATGTCTGTTAGCCATTTGTACATCTTCTTTGGAGAATTGTCTGTTCATGTCTTCTGCCCATTTTTTGACTTGGTTATTTGTTTTCTGAGTGTTGAGTTTGAGAAGTTCTTTAGAGATTTTAGATATCAGTCCTTTATCTGTAACATCATTGCAAATATCAATGATAACTATATTTCTAAAATAAAAATTTGATCATGCTAATCTCTTCATTAAAATTCCTTAATCCCTCTACATCTTCAGCATAAATTTCCAACTTCCAAAATAACATACAGAATCTATTATGATCAGGTACCTCATTCTCCCTGTCTTTCTTTTCTTTCCACTTTCCATATCCACCCTTGTCCACCTTTACAAAATAATTTGCATATCTTCATTTGTGGAACTTCAGTGTGATTGTACATGGTATTTTTTCATGGATATACTGTCTTGCATAGTTATTAAACATAGTATTAAGAGCTTTTCATAAATAAATAAATGAATTGATAAATGGGGATTGGTCATTTATATGTATCAAAAACATCAATCTAATTACTTATGACATTTCTAAGGAGGTTGATTTCACTTTTGCAGATATTTTTAAAAGCCACACTTCAACCATTTCTTTATTTACTAATTATTGTATTTGTACATGTGCATTCACACAAAAAAACTCAGAATGTTTTATTCTCTACCACCAAAAATGTATTTTATTCTGACCTCTACAAAAATTACCCAATGCTTCATTTCCTGTTCATATTTGTTTTATGTACCAATATGATTTCAATGCTAGGTTTTGATGAGATGAAGACTAACATTTTACTTCAAGGGTTATAATTTCTATTTCTTTATCTTCCACTAGACTATAGACTTCAAACTAACATGAGCCAAGTATGATTTCTTTGCAGTTGTATTTCCAACTTCCAGGCAACTCTTTGGTTGCCTGAATAATACTGTGTTTTAGCTTTGGTGCATTCTAAAGTATAAAGCTGTTATTTAAGTAACAAACATATTCTTCTGCAGCTGAAAGTTTTAAGAAATTAACAGTTATTTGAAACATGCTTGTTGCTGTTAAGAAGAGTCAAGGAGGTTTTTGTTTTAATCACTATTTAGTAAACAAAATATTTTAAAATAAACAAACTGATTTTGAATGAAAATCAGATTTTGTTTTTATTATGTGAAAGTAATTCACAAAGTAAACACAATGATTAATACTAAAGAAAATGCTCGTCTTTCTTGTATTTGGATTTAACCAAGGGTGGTTTATAGCTTCAAGAAATCGTGTCACCAGTGACAGATGTACTTTTGATTTGAGTCACCAGTAAAATGTACCTGTATTGGGGCACCTGGGTGGCTCAGTCAGTTAAATGTCTGCCTTCAGATTCTGGGGTCGTGGGACAGAGCCCCACATCATGTTCCTTGTTTAGTGAGGAGACTGCTTCTCCCTCTTCCTCTGCTGCTCCCCCTACTCAAGTTCTCTCTTTCACTCACTCTCTCCCTCAGATACAATAAATAAATTTAAAAAAAAATGTGCCTGTATAAGCTACACTTGAATTTGTACTTCCAAGGTGACTTCACTTATAGGTTATAAACTGTCATTATTTCACTAATAATGTGATCCAGCAGTTACACATGTTGAGCTACATATAATTTTACTAAAATTAATTTTCTTTTAATTTTTTCATTATATAATACAAAGCATTATATGCATATACATGTACATTTACAGATATATATTTTAATGCGAATTATAGATTTATTATATTTGAATTAGTGAAGAATGTTTCACGATTTTTTTTTAAGATTTTATTTATTTATTTGACAGACGGAGATCACAAGTAGGCAGAGAGGCAGACAGAGAGAGAGAATGAAGCAGGCTCCCTGCTGAGCAGAGAGCCCCATGTGGGGCTCAATCCCAGGACTCTGGGATCATGACCTGAGCCGAAGGCAGAGGCTTTACCCCACTGAGCCACCCAGGCACCCCTGTTTCATGATATTTGTTACCAAAAATTTTTTTAAAAAGATGTTATTTTCAGTAAAGTGAGATTTATTGAGTTAGACTTTGAAGTTGCAAGTGTAGCTGATAGCATAACAGTAAGAAACTCACATTGTATATTAAATTTTGTGTGATAGCTGTACTGAAATTTTAATTCTGGAATGGAGTCTCTCATTGAAACTACATAGGCATGAATGATAAGTATTCTCTAAAATCAAAAATGCACTTTCAATGTAACTAAGTTTTTTTCCCAATCCTTCCTTATTTTTCTCTTCTCCTCCATTATTTAAACATCTGTTTATATACTAATTGCCCATTGTATTTAATATGGACTTATGTTTTATGGATATTGGTGGGAATTCTGTGAGTTTACATGAGCGTCTATTCCTCCAATGTGTTCTTGTGTTTATTTCCAAAATGAAAGTATTTTAGTTTTATTAATTAGCTTCAGATTTCAAATACAAAACTCCTGTAAAGAGAAAACCTTTTAAACTGAAGTATAGTCAACACATAATATTACATTAGTTCTGCTGTACAACATAATGATTTGACAAGTAAATACATTATGCTACTTTTACCTCAAGTGTAGGTACCAGCTGTTACCATACAATGCTATTAAAATATCATTGACCATATTCTGTACGCTTTTCCTTTTATCCTTATGACTTATTCATTCCATGACTTGGAGCTTGTATCTCCCACTCCCCTTCACCTATTTTGCCCATGCATCCTCTCTGGCAACCATCAATTTATTATCTGTATTTATGGGTCTGTATCTGCTTTTTCTTTAGGTATTTATTCATTTCTGTTATTTACTTATTTTATTTATTTTTTTAATATTCCAGATATAAGTGAAGTTGTATGGTGTTTGTCTTTCTCTTCCTAACCTATTTCATTAACATTATACCCTCCAGGTCCAACCATGTTGTTGAAATTGGCAAGATCTCATCCTTTTTTATGGCTAAGTAATACAAGAGAACACTTTTTAATCAAATGTTTAGGATGTATTATTTTGTCCACCTGCTATCTCATTCAAATGAATTGCTTCTTTCTAAGTCATCTTTGAAAGTAGGATTTTTGGTTTGTTTCTTTTATTAAATACTTTTCCCTTTCACTGACATGTTTGGACTTTGAGTGTGCAAGCATTATGTGAGCACCCAGTTCCTATTTACCATGTTGTGGATTTTCTTTTTTCCTTTGTTTCTGGTTAAAACTTAGGGTTCTATGTTTTTTATGGGAGCTTTGGCTTCTGAGACACTGTGGTACTTGACTTTCAGTTTCCTCTTCATATTTGGTGGCTAATAATTTTGGGTAACTTGTCAGCCATCTATGCAAGTGAAATGTAGGTTTTAATTTAAAATAGGAATTTTTATTGTTGTTTGTCTGTTTTTTGCATAATATCTAATTGGCTAAGTTACCAAGAGCTTGGTTTCAACAACGACATTTTCTATTCCAAAGCCCTCTTCATATGACTGGTGCAGGTATGTGCAATATTGCCTTGATATTAGATAGACTTCTCTAGAACTGTCTTTTAGACATTACTTGTTTTATTCCTGTGTCTATTTTAATAGATAACTCTGGCCTTGAACTTACCACATATATTTGACTAATGAATATTTTATACTCACTATCCTTTTCCATAGCTTCAAATCTGCATTTGAGATGCCTTCCAAAATAGCAAAGTCTTACATATTCTACTTTAAACTTTTCTTGACATCCCTGATGTTTTAAAAGTGAGGGGCTAATTTTGCTCAGGCCAGCTATTCATTAGCCCAGTTCTTATTCCTAAAAGAGGAGAAATTGACATTTTTTAAGAACAGAGGGCATATTTAGGAATAGGGCTTTTGTTTTTTGTTTTTTTGCTTGTTTGGTCTTGTTTTGTTTTTTGCCTTTCAAAAGATTAAATTATTACTGAATTTTTCAACTCAGTATTGGATTCTCTGTGAAAAAGGAGGATCATGATTTCATTTGTTCTAGAGATAGCAAAGACAAGGTGTTTGAAGCTGAGAAGTAGTTCTAAAATATTACAACCCAAAAGGTGGAAGTAATTTTAAAAAACAACATGATAATTATGATAACAAACACTTATATAAGTGATATTATTCCAAATACTTTGTATGTATTAACAGTTTAATTCTTATAATAACCTTAGGAGGTGGATATATATATTTTTTTAAAGATTTTTATTTTTATTTATTTGACAGAGAGAGATCACAAGTAGGCAGAGAGGCAGGCAGAGAGAGAGGAAGGGCGGGTGGGGGGAAGCAGGCTCCCTGCTGAGCAGAGAGCCCGATGCGGGACTCGATCCCAGGACCCTGAGATCATGACCTGAGTCGAAGGCAGCGGCTTAACCCACTGAGCCACCCAGGCACCCAGGAGGTGGATATATTATTATCACCACAATTTTTTAGATAAGCTGTGGCCCGATGAGGTTCAGCTTACTCAATAAGTGTCACAGAGCTATTAAATATGGCTTTCGAGCACAAGTTTCAGAATCACTCATGTCTATATACATAGCACATGAAAATTGTTATTTTTATTTATCCAAGAAAAAAAGAGATATTGAAGAAGGTGAGAGATCCATTTGTAAGATTTACCAAGAAGCTGGACCTTAAAGAAAGGGGAGTATGCTCTAATAAAGAGAAAAAAAAAAGAGGTCTTCACAAGTTCACAAGTAGCTGGATACAAATCCCAGATTAGACATTTGCCAACAATACTGCTTTCTTGGACAATTTATTTAATCTCACTGACCATGAATTTCATGTTCTGTACAATGGATACAACTGTAATAACTTTTCAGTCTCTTGTGAGGACTAAAGGTTAGGGAACAAACACAGTACTATGTCAATTTTTCCTTTCCTTTTTTTTTTGTCCTTTTAAGTGTCACTAATGAACCAATATTTTTTAGATGGAAGAAGTTTGAGGTCAGATACTAATTGTATAAAGCACAAAATACTCAAAATACAATCACTACATGATCTGGAGCATTAAGACTAGTCTAGATATGTAGAAAAATTTCCTAAAAGGGAGACATTCCTGATATGATTAAAAAAAAAAACAGACATTGGTTTCAGGTTCAGTGTATCTTCACTCTCCTTTTGGAAAGCAATCTACCAATATATACTTTTAAACATTTGGCATCTCTTTAATAGAATAATTTCACATCTGGAAATCAAACTGGAGGCAATGATCCTAAACGTGTGAGGAAATTTGCAGAGTTCATTATAGTTTTAATGATAATAAGTAAACAACTTAAATATTGACTACAAGTAGAAGAATTAAATAGATGATGATATTTATTTATTTATTGTGTTTTTTTAAATTAGTTCAGTAGTCAACATATAACTCATCATTGGTTTTTGATGTAGTGTTCAATGATTCAATAGTTGCATAAAATACCAAGTGCTCATCACAACATGTGCCTTCCTTAATACCTATCACCCCATCCCTCCAAGCCTCTCCCTTCTGTAACCCTTAGTTTGTTTCCCAGAGTCCAAAGTCTCTCATGGTTTGTCTCCCTCTGATTTCTTCCCATTCAGTGTTCCCTCCCTTCCCCTGTGGTCCTCAAAGGGGAGGACCTCAGTGTTATTTAATATAATATTATGCATGAAAACTTTTCTAAAAGATTAGGTGTGTTGTTACTGTAAGTAACAGTCTTTAACATATGTGGACATTATTATTATAAATGTACTAAAGAAACAAAATAAAATGAAAACTCTAGAAAAGAATGGGGGTGAATGGAAAATGTTGCTGGTAAAAAGAAAAAAAATTTGCTAAACTGCTTATTCTATCTCTTCTGTTATTATTAATTTTCATATAGACTTATCTAAAGTGAATTGTTGTTCTTGCTCAAGCTAGGAAACATCATTCTAGTGTCTTGTCTATGGGACTACTGCACCTTCTTTAGACTAAAATTTGTATTTTATAAAAAAAAAATCAATAGTTCATCCTTCCCTTTATTGATGTGATTTTGTTGAATTAAAACACTGTCAGTTTATTATAAAATCTATTTATTTTATTTACTTAATATTTTATGATATAATACAATTTAGATCATTTTTTTACTTAACTATAATAGTAAGATGATTTGACATTCATTTTGCTTTATTTTAGTTGAAAAGTTTCTTTTAAAAAGTTTCCAATGGCTATGCTGTTGTTGATACTATTTCTGGATTTTTCTCAGGCCTTCAAAAATCCTTTGTCATCTTACAATATTCCAAAAGAGTAAAGTGCTGTGGGCTGCACACAGGTTTTGTACTATTGCAGAGAGCAATTACTATGACTTACAGTTGCTCAGAACTAGCCTTGAAAGACTGTCTCAGCCTTATGTACCACAGACAGTTGTATAACAAAGATTTATAGGTTCTGGAAACAGCTGGTACCATTAAATAAGTTATTCAATTGAGATTAAAGGAGTATAATTAAAAGTCTTGAGGAAATCTAGAACAGATTTATTTCCCTTCATGCAACAAATATTATAGTGATGGCCATGTATCCAGAATTATGCAATCCAAATGAGATATAAAGTTAAATACATATATATGACATGTCTTCTTATGTTTATATCTAAGAAGATATAAAAAGAGAAAAGCATATACACAAATAAAAGAGAAATACATATACACAAATAAATGTGATACTAATAATGACTAAGAGAAATTTTCTTTGAGCTTATTGCTTCCATTCTCTTTGTGATTGGCCATTTACAGATGTTTCTCCTGAAAAAACTTTCTAATCATTATGTTCATATTTATCATCTCTGTTCATTTTTCTTTAGAAGTATAGTTATTACATATTTAGTTATGCCACTCTGAATTAATACCAGAAGTTTCAAGACTGTAAACTCCACTGTCCCATCAGTATTTATGAATTGATCACAGTAATAATTAATATGGTTAGGTAGTAGACAGACATATTGACAGAACAAAATACCCCTGAATAGAGAAGCATATGAAAAGAGAAGGAATATAATTTCTTTAAATTTTTGTTTAGATGAAAGGGAAGAAAAAGTTGACATTAAGTAAAAAGTAGAAACATCTTACTGGATCTCTCAGAGAATTTTAAAAACAAGAGAACCAAGTTCTAGGTTAAATTTTCAGGAATAATGTACAAAACCTTGTATAGAAATGGCCTTAGGAGACTTTACTGCTTTAGTTCCACCAAACAACAGAAAAAAAGTAATTTGTTGTCCATTATTTGCACTTTTATACTGAGAATTTGAGTTTGAAAACATGGCATTGCCTGAAAGTGAGATAAGTTTGCTGTCAAATTCACAAGCAAAGTAAGTTTCAAGTCTGTTCTTCCTATGGAAGTCTTATGATGAAAGACTTATGGAAGTCTATGAATACACCATATAAGTGGGGCCTACATAATAAGTTAACATTCTAACTGAAAGGAAATAGAGAAATACAATTTTCTTTAATTCTGGTTTCTACCTTGATTGTAAGTATAGAACAGATTTGTTTTGGAAAAATCTGGGAGAAAAAAGAAAAGAAAATTCTGGGGAGAGTGATGTAAGTTTCTAAATTTCCAAAAATGGCTAGAGTGTTCAATGGTTGCAGAAAAGCTAGAAATCTTGTCTATCATAATATTATTTGGTTTTCTTTAAACTGAAATGATCAAACCCATCCTTTAAAACCATTTATAAAGGATTACTCAATAATTTTAAAGAATAAAATCATCAAAATTCATTATCTACTTTTCGTTAATTATGCCAACCTCTCACATGGTATAATACTTTCCTAATTTTACCTCAATAGGGTACATTTTATTTAAGTAATCTGAAATAAAAGTACCTCTCAGTGTTTTCTGATTATGAGTAAGTGTACTATTATCAATAAACTTGTCCTGTCCTTATAGTTTGTTTAATAGAGTGTTTCCTTTCATGTCAAATAGAGTGATAGAGTGTTTCCTTTATATCAGAAAGTGTATTGTTGTTAGAGTGTTTCCTTTCATATCAAATAAGAACTTCAGGTTATATCTCATGGTATATCTCTATATCTCATGGTTTGTCTACCTGTACAATTTCCCCCAACTCACTTCTGCTTTCCATCTCTCAATGTCTTCCATGTTATTATTCCTTATGTTTCACAAGTAACTGAAACCATATGATAATTGACTCTCTCTGCTTGACTTATTTCACTCAGCATAATCTCTTCTAGTCCCAACCATGTTGATATAAAAGTTGGGTATTCATCCTTTCTGATGGAGGCATAATAATCCATTGTATATATGGATCATATCTTCTTTATGAATTTGTCCCTTGAAGGACATATTGGTTCTTTCCACAGTTTGGTAACCGTGGTCCTTATTGCTATGAACATTGGGGCACAGATGGCCCTTCTTTCCACTACATCTATATTTTGGGGGTAAATGCCCAGTAGTGCAATTGCAGGGTCAGAGGGTAGCTTTATTTTTAATTTTTTGAGGAATCTCCACACCGTTTTCCAAAGTGGCTGCAACAACTTGCATTCTCACCAACAGTGTAAGAGGGTTACCTTTTCTCCAAATCCTCTCCAACATTAGTTGTTTACTGTCTTGTTGATTTTGGCTATTCTAACTGGTGTAAGGTGGTATCTCAATGTGGTTTAGATTTGAATCTCCCTGATGGCTAATTATGAGGAATAGTGTTTCATGTGTCTGTTAGCCATTTGCATATCTTCTTTGGAGAAGTGTCTGTTCATGTCTTCTGCCCATTTTTTGATGTGATTATCTGTTTATTGTGGGTCGGGTTTGAGGAGTTCTGTATAGATCTTGCACATCAGCCCTTTGTCTGTAGTGTCATTTGTGAATATCTTCTCCCATTCTGTGGGTTGCCTCTTTGTTTTGTTGACTGTTTCCTTTGCTGTGCAGAAGCTTTTGATCTTGATGAAGTCCCACAAGTTCATTTTCACTTTTGTTTCCTTTGCCTTTGGAGACATGTCTTGAAAGAAGTTGCTGTGGCCAATGTCAAAGAGGTTACTGCCTATGTTCTCCTCTAAGATTTTGATAGATTCCTGCCTCATGTTGAGGTCTTTTATCCATTTCAAGTTTATCTTTGTGTATGGTGTAAGAGAATGGTCAAGTTTCATTCTTCTATACATAGCTGTCCAATTTTCCCAGCACCATTTATTGAAGAGACTGTCTGTTTTCCACTGCATATTTTTTCCTGCCTTGTCGAAGATTATTTGACCATAGAGTTGCAGGTCCAAATCTGGGCTCTCTACTCTGTTCCAGTGGTCTATGTGTCCGTTTCTGTGCCAGTACCATGCTGTCTTGGTGATCACAGCTTTGTAGTAAAAAGCTTGAAATCAGGCAATGTAGTGCCCCCAGTTTTTTTCTTTTTCAACATTTCCTTAGCAATTCAGGGTCTCTTCTGGTTCCATATACATTTTAGGATTGTTTATTCCAGCTCTTTGAAAAATGCCAGTGGAATTTTGATCAGGATGGCATTGAAAGTATAGATTGCTCTAGGCAGTATAGACATTTTAACAATGTTTATTCTTCCAATCAATGAGCATGGAATGCTTTTCCATCTTTTTTGTGTCTTTAATTTCTTTCATGAGTGTTCTGTAGTTCCTCAAGTACAGATCCTTTATCTCTTTGGTTGGGTTTATTCCCAGGTATCTTATGGTTCTTGGTGCTATGGTAAATGGAATCAATTTTCTCATTTCCCTTTCAATTTTTACACTGTTAGTGTATAAGAAAGAAACTGATTTCTGTACATTGACTTTATCCTGCCACATTATTGAATTGCTATAAGAGTTCTAGTAGTTTGGGGGTAGAGTCTTTGGGGTTTTCCATATAAAGTATCATGTCATCTGTGAAGAGACAAAGTTTGACTTCTTCTTTGCCAATTTTAATACCTTTTATTTTGTTGTTGTTATTGTTGTCTGATTGTTGCTCCTAGGACTTATAGTACTATGTGGAACAAGAGTGCTGAGAATAGACATCCTTGTCATGTTCCTGATCTTAAAGGGAAAGCTGTCAGCATTTCCCCATTGAGGGTGATATTCACTGTGGGTTTTTCATAGATAGATTTTATGAACTTGAGGAATCTTCCCTCTATTCCTATACTTTGAATCATTTTAATCAGGAATGGATACTTTATCTTCTCAAATGCTTTTTCTGCATCAATTAAGTGGACCATGTGGTTCTTCTCTCTTCTCTTATTGATTTGTTCTAGAACAATGATTTGTGAATGTTGAACCATCCATGCATCCCATGGATAAATTCCACCTGGTCATGGTGGATAATTTTTTAATGTACTGTTGGATCCTATTAGCTAGGATCTTGTTGAGAATCTTGGCATCCATATTTATTATGGATATTGGTCAGAAATTTTTTTTGGTGGGGTCTTTGCCTGGTTTGGGGATCAGAGTAATGCTGGCTTCATAAAAGAGTCTAGAAGTTTTTCTTCTATTTCTATTTTTTGAAACAGCTTTAGGAGAATAGGTATTATTTCTTCTTTGAATGTTTGGTAGAATTCTCGAGGGAATCTGTCAGGTCCTGGGCTCTTGTTTTTTGGGAGGTTTTAGATCACTGCTTTAATCTTGTTACTAGATATCAGCCTATTTGGGTTGCCCATTCCTTCCTATTCAGTTTTGGAAGTTTGTACGTTTCCAGGATGCATCCATTTCATCTATGTTGCTAAACTTACTGGCATGTAACTGTTGAAAATAATTTCTGATGATTGTTTCTATTTTCTTGGTGTTTAGCTGTGATGTCTCTTTTTCATTCCTAATTTTATTAATTTGGGTCCTTTCTCTTTTCTTTTGGATTAGTTTGGCCAGTGGTTATTGATCTTATTGATTCTTTCAAAAAAACAGCTTCTAGTTTTGTTGATGTGTTCTACTGTATCTCTAGTTTCTATCTCATTGATCTCTGCTCTAATCTTGATTATTTCTCTTCTCGTGTAGGGGTTGGCTTAATTGTTGTTGATTCTCCAGTTGTTTAAGGTGTAAGAGAGCAGGTTTATCCTGGATTTTTCAATTTTTTTGAGGACAGCTTTGATGGCTATGTATTTTCCCCTTAGAACCACCTTTGCTGTATCCCATAGGTTTTGGACTGAAGTGTCTTCATTCTCATTGGTCTCCATGAATTAATTTCTTCTTTGACTTCCTGGTTGAACCAAACATCCTTAAGCAGGGTAATCTTTAGCTTCCAAGAGTTCGAATTCCTTCCAAACTTTTTATTATGGTTGAGTTCCAGTTAAAGCACTGTGGTCTGAGAATATGCAGGAAATAATCTCAATCTTTTGGTATTGGTTGAGCCCTGATTTGTGACCCAGTATGTGGTCTATTCTTGAGGAAGTTCCATGTGCACTCGAGAAGAATGAGTATTCTTTTGTTTTAAGATGGAATGTTCTGTATATATCTATGAGGTCCATCTGGTCCAATGTGTCATTCAAGGCTCTTGTTTCTTTATTGATTTTCTGCTTGGATGATCTGTCTATTACCAAGAGTGGCATGTTAAGATCCTCTACTATTAATATATTCATATCAATATGAATCTTTATCCTGATTAACAACTGTCTTATGTAGTTGGCTAATCCCATATTGGGGGCATAAATACTTACAATTGTTATATCTTCTTGGTGGATAGACCCTTTATCTCTGTCTTTCTTTATCTCTGACTACAGTCTTTAGTTTAAAATCTAATTTATCTGATATGAGAATCACTACCCCAGCTTTCTTTTGTGTTCCATTGATATTAAAGATGTTTCTCCCTCCCTTCACTTTCAGTTTGGATATTCTTAGGTTGCAAATTGGTCTCTTGTAGACAATATATGGACGGGTCTTGTTCTTTTATCCAATCTGCAACCTTGTGCCATTTTATGGGAGCATTTAGGCTATTCATGTTGAGAGTGATTATTGAAAGATATGTTTTTATTGACACCATGTTGCCTGTAAAGTCCTTGTTTCTTTAGATTGTCTTTGTAAATTTCTGTTCTATGTCACTCTTGGGTTCTTTCCTCTTAGTATTTCTGGTAATGCAGGCTTGGTGGTCACATACTCTTTTAAACCTTGTCAGTCTTGGAAGCCCTTTATCTCTCCATTTTGAATGTCAACCTTGCTGGATAAAGCATTCTTGGCTGCATATTCTTCTCATTTAGTGCCCTGAATATGTCTTCCCAGCCCTTTCTGGCTTGCCAGGTTTCTTTGGACAGGTCTGATGTTATTCTGATGGACTTTCCTCTGTATGTAAGGAATCTCTTACCCCTAGCTGCTCGCAAAAGCTCTTGTCTAAAATTATGATTCATCAGTCTCACAGTCCAGCGCTTCAAGGTCTTTCTAGATTTGTTGACCTTGAGGGGTGTTCTTTCTACCTCTAGGAAAGGAACTTTGGTTTCATTCCCCATATTGGGAAAATTTTCATTACATAATTTGTTCAGCTGCATCTTCTAGTCTTCTCTCTTTCTCCTCCCCCTCAGGGATCCCAATAATTCTGATGTTGGAATATTTCCTGGTATCATTTATTTCCCTAATTGTGTTTGTATGGCTTCTAAGCTGTTTCTTCCATACCTCCTCTTGATCCTTTTTCTCTATCAGTTTGTCCTCTAGATCACTAATTCTGTCTTCTGCCTCAGTTACCCTAGCTGTTAGAGTATTTAGATTAGATTGGATCTCATTGATAGCATTTTTAGCTTCTTCCTGGGTGGCTTTCAGTTCTCCTTAGAGATTCTATGTAGTTATTAATGGTTTTCTCCACCCTAGCCATTGCCTGGATAATTGTTACCCTGAATTCCCTTTCCTACATACTTTTTATGTACATATCCAACAGTTCTGATGGAGAGGGCACAGTCTGTGAATTTTTCTTCTGTTGGGTGTTCCTCTTCCTTGTCATTTTGGTGAGAGGTGGTTGAGGAGATGTACAACTGGATATATCAACCTCAATCCAGGCAAGGTGCACCCTGGAATGCTTCTGAGCAATCGGAAGTCACCACAAAAGGAAAGAAAAAAGAAAAAAAAAAAGAAATAGAGAGAGAAAGAGAGAAAAGAGAAGACCCAGTCAGAATGGGCCCAAAAGGTAAGATTTATAAGGTAAACAAACAAGAACAGACAAACAAAAAGACCAACAAAAGTAAATGACAAGAAAAAAAAGCAAGGAACTCAGCCAAAATGAACCCCAAGGGTAGGATTTATATAATACCAGAACAAAAACAATTACACAGAAACACTGACAGAAGAAAAAAAAATGGTTATAAATCTTCAGTGTGAGTGAGGAAGTTTATTTTGATTCTTCCTGGGTGCATCTTGATATCTTTGTTAAAGGGCTATATATAAAACTGGTTTATATATAGGCGTAGTATTGATTAGGGAAAGAGGATCACCTCGAAGCTTATACCTATATGTATATTAAAAAAATAGAAAAGAAAAAGAAAAACAGAAATATATGTATGAAAAAAGTTCAAGTTAAATGTTATTATAGAATATGTTGTATTAAACCTCTAGTTATAATTGTAATTAGGTTAAAAAATTTTTGTTTAAAAAAATTTAAAAATTTAAAAGAACAAGAATAGTGAGAATGAACTAAAAATAAAAGTTGTATCTAGGAAATAAACAGGTTTTAGGGCAATACTGGGAGCTTAATATATTGTTTTTCCCTGATATTGGGGTTTTACAGTTTTATGGCGACCTTGTGGTAGTTGTCCTCTCATTCTTTTGGCTGGCTTTCTAGGGGAAGGGACTGCCATGTTGTTTTTCAATCAGTCTTGTTTGGGTTGAGTCCTCCTGGTCCCTATCAAAGGGCTGGGCTCTGTGGAAACAGGTTTTTCAGGCTCTTGTTTCTGGAAGTTTTTGTTCTTTGGTGGCTTTTTGAGACTTTTTGGAGGTTTAGGGGGACGGAAAGTGCACCCAGACCTCTGTCTCAGGGAAAAGCCTCAGTCTGCTCCCTTCTGGGTCATCCAGAACACATAGACTCATCCTCTGCAAACTCTGCTGAGCCATTCAACCTCCCACAGGCAGTGCATGTCCCCAGCCATCGTCTCAGGGGTCACCTGAAGCATCCGCTTATCTTTGCACCCCCATACGACTAAAACTGCAAGTGATATTGGTCCAGGGAGTTTGCTTCCAGTGGCTGTCTTTGCTGGGACTGCTATCTAGGGTCTAGACCTCAGGTTGCCACCATGGGATCACGACCAGAGATCATGCTGAGTTCCTTCAGGTGTGGGATGGGAGCATCCAGACCCTTGGCTGGTCCTAGAGATCACTGGATAGCCCCTGCATGGAGTTTTCTTAGGCACAGGCAGGGAGTGGGTCAGACTCCAGTCATGCAGTGTTCAAACATTCTAGGGAGTGCAGGCTGGTGCCATCACCAGACTCCCTCATGTGAGGTGGTGGGTATGTCCAGTCGAGCCATGGTGCAAGCTGTACAACCCCAGGGCTCTGCCACACTCTTTCCAGCACAGGTGGTCACTGAAGGTGGCTGTCCTGGGACAGCCTGGGTTTAGGCCCGTGCCCATGACCACTGATTCCACCAGTTACCCCTTAAGATCTTTTGCTCTTTTTGAAGGTTCTTAACCAGACTCCAAGTTAATGCTGGTCCCCAATCACAGGGCACTTTCGTATTGGGGTATTACTTTCGAATGGATCTCTTCTGGTAGCTCCCTCCCTCTTCTATTTATCCTTTGATATCAGTCAAAGTATTCCCACTAAGCTTTACCTCTCCACTGGTGTCTTTTGCCCTTGTAGAGATCCAGAAGTGTATAATCCTACATCTCAGGCTGATTTCATGGATATTCAGAGTGTTCTGGTAGATAATTAGCTCACTGTAGGGGACTGGTTGAAACAAGGTCTCCTACTTCTCCACCATCTTGCCCCTCCTTCCCTTGAAATCCATGTTTAAAATATTTATTAATCATTCAAAATGTTTGCAGAATTGTTTGTGAATTTATTCTAGGAAACAGGAAAAAGACCAAAAATATATGCAAGTATTCAATAAAAGGGAATGTAGGAGAATCAATTTTGTGATATTTGAGGTAATCAAACAACAAAATTAAATTTAAAATAGTCAACTGATGGACTTTACAATACAAATCAAGAAAAGTAAATGAGATATTGCAAATTTAGGAAAAAAAAAGACTTCAACCATATTAGCACTGCTGAATTCTGATTCTGTATAATGAAAGGCAAATCTGAGAAAAAAAAATTCTAGAAATCAAAGATGAAAGACAAAGAATCAATATGACTAAAGAGGTTAATTAATTAATTATGTACTCATTCTTTGACCCAGTCAATAAGCTTATGTTGAGCATATGTTATTTGCCTTGAAATATTGTAAGTACTTTGAGTAAAAAACAAAATGGCAGATGCAAAATTCCCCTTCTGGTGGAGCTAATATTCCTGGAGTAGACAAAAAGAAGGAAACCACAGAATATGTGATATAAATTTTGGTGGTAGTAAGTGCTATGACAAGAAATAAAGTACATAAAGAAGACCAAGAATAGTAAATAATTACTTAAAGTTAGGATGATCAGGGACTTCTTCAAGGAAAACACCTTAAAAAGAGAATGAGTCATGTTAAAATTTGTGGAAAGTGCATTTCAATCAGAAGCAAGTACTATGTACTATACCTGCTACTTTTAATGTTTATAATAAGTCCAAACAATCATGCTTAACATGATTGTTAAATATCTAAGTCTCCCAGATTAATCAATACCACCATTCTATTCTGGGCAAGTATATGAAGACTACCTCTATTATTATTTTGTATTTTAGTTTCACATTGTTGTAACCTCCAAAAAGCCTACATAATAATGTTTCATTAAATTTTCATATAAATTTACTAACATTTTAAGCATCTGTTTTGCTTTTTCGTTCATCTTTTTTTTTTTTTTTTTTTTGGACAAGTATACTGAAACTTAGTACAACAGATTTTTGAACAGTAGATTTATGTGGGACTAATTTCTACTTATATTCTATTTATGCCTCTATATTTAAAAAACAGGACAGATATTCTTCCTTAAAAACAACAACAAAAAGCTTAATTGTATCAGAACAATGTAGTTTAATAAAAATATAATCTCCAGAAATAAAATATTCCTTAATTCTAAACATGAGAGTTGGATTGTTTTACAAAGAACAGAGTACTAATGGATCATTCAGTTTCCATGCTAAGCAAAACCTAATTTTAATCATGAACATATGTTTGAAGGAATCCTTTCTGTTTCAAGAGAATGACTCTTACTGCATCATTCTCTAGTGAGATAATAGCATAGTTCATTTTCCAGTCGGATATAATCTTTTGCTTTCAAGTAGATATGGCATTAATGACTTTCAACCTGAAAACCTAGCTAAAACCTATTTCATGATTAATTAGTCCCTTTTAGAAACTCAATTAAATGCTAGATGCTATGCATTAAAATGGATAGATAATGACTGACAGAATGGAGAAACATGGGTGTGCATAAATTGTTTCTGACGTGATTTAAAGACTTAAACTGAAAATTTAACATCAAAATGAATATTATAATAATGTGTCATGTCCATCATTCTCTCAGCCAGGGTAGCATCATCAGGTTTTACGACAGCATGAATACTGACATTGTTTCATTAAGTTTAACATTTGTTTTAGTCAAAGTACACAGTTCCTACAGGGTGAAATACTGTAGTTGTCTTAGGACATACCAATTTTCATAGTGCTATGCAGACTTTTTCATTCTTTGCTAAATTTTGCTTTGAGATATTTTCTGGATGATATCAGACCATCAGACTAAAAGCACAGAATCCTGGGAATGACTGCTTGAGGAGACTGTTGGTGCTGATAAGTACATTAGAGTCATCCAGTCCAATTTTTCATTTTTTTTTAATTGCCATAGTCAGGTTCAGAGAAGTTTATTTGTAGTTGTCGTCATACAATATTTTTGAATGGTTTTATTTTAATAACTGGATGTCTGAACCTCAGAGTCATCTCACTTCTTTTTCAGAAAATCTCTAAAAAGTGTGTTGATTGCTTCTTTTATAGAAATAGAACCTTATATGAACAGTAATTGTCATATGCCAGATAAGTTAGTAGTTTTAGTTTATTTTACCTACACTCAAATATAAAAGTGTTTCAGTTTATTTTTTAACTTTGCAATGTTGGACATTTGTCATTTCTTTCATTATTATTAATTCATACATACATGCCTTGTCTTTTTGATTTTTGCCTAATATCTAAAAGTAGTGTTTTGTAGTATTTAGTTTGAAGTGTAAATTATAAAAATTCTGATGGTATCCAACTGAGAAAGATAGCAAAGTAAAAATAAAAACAAAATCACCATAATATTTTATTATCTGTTACCTGAATACAATTCAAATTAATTTTGTGATGAATTTCACTTCCTTCTTTCCTTCCTTCCTCTCTCTCCCTCTTTCCTGTATTTGTCATATCTATGATCAAATCATCCATCTATTCTTTTCTGCCTTTTTAAACTTTTTATTTTAAATTTACTCCCCATAAAAGCATTATTCTAAGGCTTAATAGTTCATTTTATATTCAGTCATGTTTATAATACAGAAAGAATAGATTTCATTGGAATGAAACAACCAGGGAAAAAATGGCATTAAGTCCTCCAAAAAGAAACATTCAATAAATAAATGCAAACTAATGTATGAAACTTTTAACAAAATGTAATTATTGTGGTAAAATTGCAAGCAACAAAACTAATGAATCAAATAAACAATGGCAATTTGGAGGAAATATTTAAGGAAAACCATTGGCTTGAGGTGCCTGGGTGGCTCAGTCAGTTAAGTTTCTGTCTTCGTCTCACTTCATGATCCCAGGGTCTTTGGATCCAGCCCCACATCAGGCTACCTACTCAGAGAGAGATTCTGTCCCTTCCCTAACCTCTGCCCTTCTCCCCCCATCCCCACTCATGCTTATTTGCTTTCTCTCTTTCTCTCTCTCTCTCTCCATCTCTCGTGCTCTCTCTCTCCATCTCTCGTGCTCTCTCTCAAATAAATAAAATTAAAAAAAAAAGAAAAAAGACAACCATTAGCTTGATGATAACATTGCTAACTAAAAATAGGTGCTTAGTGTACAAAACTAATTTTTTTTTTTTTTTTTTTTTTGTCAAAGACTCAACTAGAAGATCCAAGATCAGCATTGAATGAGTACATTTGGCAACCATTCTGGACATAGAATTAATGCCCATTGGTCTGGCCTTGTGGATAGAGATTACCATAACACATACTTATGGAAGATAGTTCAGCTTAGAGTTCATAAAACAATTAAAATATCTTTAGTAACTATAATATTGAGAATACTGAATTAGATAGATCATTAGTCTCAGCTGATATATTTGTTATATTTTTAGCATGCTCTTGGGATATGCCACTTTACTTCCTATACAATTTCCCTAACATCACTTAAATAATATTGATTAGCTAAACCTCAGTTGTGACTGTCCATAACAAATACATTCTTCTAAGAATCCAAGATAGCATTTTAAGGTGTGAGACTGCTCAAAAAGTATTCATAATACCTTTTTAGTAATAAGATCGTGTGTGTGTGTATGAATCATAATTATATAGGTTGGTTTGAATCTTCTTATTTCTTAGCTACTCAACTGAATACAAAATTATAGCTTCTATTATACAAAAATAACAAATACAAATAATTAGCATTCTTGAACCTCCCAAGATTACGATTTGGCAGGAATATCTAGCAGATATTACAATCAGGTATCCACTAGGATGTAAGTAGAGAATACAGAATATTTCTCTTGGCACTTTTGTCAACAAGCTATACGGTCAAATACTTTGGACATTTTCCAAGAAATATTTTTCCTGATTGTTAGATTGTTCAAAAGGAGTTCTTAAAATACAAAATCCTTTCTAAAAGAAAGTAATTTTAATTTAGTTTGAAGGAGTTAAAACACTGGTGACAAAAATAAATTGTGCTCTTGACTCTAAATTACCTTTCTTTGAACTTTTGTATACAATGTGAATGAGCACTTCATGAAGGCCACATTGAACTAAATGCCTTCATAATCAATAATCACAAAGTGGGACGCCTGGGTGGCTCAGTTGGTTGGACGACTGCTTCAGCTCAGGTTATGATCCTGGAGTTCTAGGATCGAGTCCCGCATCGGGCTCCCAGCTCCATGGGGAGTCTGCTTCTCCCTCTGACCTTCTCCTTGCTCATGCTCTCTCTCATTGTCTCTCTCTCTCTCAAATAAATAAATAAAATCTTTAAAAAATAATAATAATAATCACAAAGTACTCATTATCTCTATTTCTTCTAATTAGAACCCACATTCTAGAAATATGCTGTGCATGGATTAAATACAAATGAATTTACTGCCTGTATTATGCTATTTAGGATGGTTTTCACTGTATGTATGTTGGTAGTTTAAGAACTGACCAGCAGGGCCCAAATTGCAACTGAAGGTTTGAGTTAACACATTAACAAAAAATGAGGTTAGTTTTTCCTAAATGCATAGAAAAAAAATTATTCATGAATAGGATTTCAGTGAAGTCATAATTATTTTGCAGAGTATAGAGTTAAGTTCTCATATATAATATATAGAACAAAATATGATAATTTAATAATGTTAATTTACCTTGGAATAAATAAGTAAATAATTAAATATCCTTTGCTTCAAAAGATAAAAACAAGTTTAGATCTTTTTGTCACTGGAATCAAATCCTTAGTAGTATAATTTAAGAATTATATGCTGGCCACAACTATTAATAATTAAAATCAATTTTTGTGGTTTCAATTTGATCATTTATTTCTATTATTAAAACATTTATGTTTCAACTGGTTTAGAAAGTGTATTTAAATTCTGTGAACATTCAGACTCATAAGAAAAAGACACTGTTGTGATATTTTAACTAATACATTTGAAAATTATAACTGTTTATAAATTTCAAATTTTACTTTAATTCTTATTAATTTGCTCTTTTATAATTTAACATTTACTAATTAGGATATGGTTTTCATAGAAATTAAGGAAATTGTCCAAGATTACATTACAAACCAAGGGTTCGTATGGGTGTTTAAATGCATTAGAAGTGGCATTTAAATATATTTTTCTATCTAATTTTGAAATGTTTTTTCTACTACACTCCTTATGCCTGTCACAGAAGTAAACTGTAGAAAATTACACATCTTGCTATTCATTATTTAGCAAGCAGAAATATTGCACAGATGTTCAACATGCCATCATATTTTAAATGAAAATTAAAAGAATTTCTCTAAAGATGAATACTGAGAAGTCACCATCAAGTAAAACTAAAGGAAAGGATATTCCAGAGTGAACAGTTTGGGTAAATGCATGGACAAGGGAATACAACATAAAAAGACTTCTGTGATACTTACCTGTCAGGGGAGATACCATGATCAAGAAGGTGTTTTTTCGCAGGGCAAGGCTTACTCATTGCACTCTTGATGTGCGATTTCCCCAAATGTGGGAAAGTGAACTGCAAAATTTGTGGTAATGGGGACTGTATTCTTGCTTTCCTCTAAAAGAAAAAAAAAAAAGGACTTTAGTGAGATTAGACTACAGATGTCACTTCATAGACCATAGAATGAGTGTTTGTGTTGTGTGTGTCTATGAGTGTTAAGGACGGGGTGATAGGTAAGAGATGATATTTGTCTCACAAGCTCAGGCATTAATAAGAGGGTTTGTATTACATGAAAAAAAGTAACAAACAAAATCAGATGGACATTTCTGAATCTCAATCTTGCAGAACAGTAAAAAATATTTGAGGAAGAAAGATTGCTATGGTATTCTTCTCACTACCCTCTCAACCCTCAAATAAGTGCAGTTATCCTTTGCATATGATAATATCATTTTCAGAGTGTTATGATTAAAATGATGCCAAAAAATAATAGTGAACTCAAAAATAAACTGATCTAATTCTCTTTCATTTTTAATATAAACAAAAAAAGTTGAACCCAAGCACTTCTCTGACATCATAAGTGAAGATTAAGTTATCTCATATAATCTATATTTATTAAGACAATTTTGAAATGTAGCTAGTGGAGTAAATTTTAAGGTATAGTATGATCATAATGGTATCTACTTTAAAAATATCAATATTCATACCCAATAACCCCAAGCAAATAAGCCCTTAGGAAATGTTCACATTCCTCGAGTTTCCCCACCATCAACACTATTCCCTTTTCACACAATGTGGACTAAGTTAATCAAATAGTAACTATAATTTCATGTAAAATTTGTGATAATGCACTATGCACTGACACAGAGTCACAACCTGGAGTTTGAAAAATACTGACAAAATGGTCTGAGCAAATTCTATTTCAGTATATTAACCACAATTCTTTTACACAGCCAAGATCAACTACCTAGCTGAATGCTATCTTCATATTACTTCTCTGTGCCACTAGCTATAATTACAAAGTGATGAATACTTTAATTTTCATATCCAAATGGTTTTGAAATAATATAAGTATTTAAAGCAATCAGAGGAAAATAAATAACTGATATGTAGAGAAACATTTTGTATCCTTAAAAACTTTGGGTGTTTAATATGCTGTAGTGTATTTATCAAATGTATTTATCAAATGCAAAAGAGAAAATAAAACCCATACAGTGTGATGTAATTTATGTCAGGAAATCATCCTAAAAATCATGAGGTAGTTGTTCTGAGTAACTTTTAAGGGGTTATAATTACATTATGCTTGTCTGTAGTTGCTTTGCATCTTACTTTTCCTTGGTAAAAGCAGAACACATTGAATCGACAGAATGGCGAAATATATTTCAGTCATCAAAAATCTTGAAGGTACAGATATAAAACAATAGTCATGGAATATAGGAAGAAACTAAGATGAAATGAACACAATTTGTACAGCCAGCAACATTCAAAGTTATATACAGAATGGTCAGCATTTTGAAATTTTACGGCTGTGGATGAGAACTTGGCATTTAATATATTAAGGTGAATGCCTTTGATCCTTATTGAGATTTAAGTAATTTAATTAGTATGTAGATATTTTAAGAATATTAATAATTTGCACCTTTATATAGTAAACATTATGTATCATCACCCTTGTCAGTATTTTATATAGGTGTATACACACACATAACTTAATTTTCTCCATAACTAAAACAATGATTATCTTTACATAAAAGTGGTGCTATCTTTATTTTATAGTGATCTAATTTGGACAAAGAGAAAGTAAATTGCCCCATTTTACTAGGGAAATTTGTACAGAGGCTATATTGCTCTACCATCCATACTTGGCATATTCTAGGTTTCTATTTTTATATACCTTTTTATTTATCTTGCCTGTGTCATATCTGTAAAGATATTTAACCATTAGAGTAACATTTTAAGTGTAGGTTTAAACCATATTGAATTCATGTATACAATTTATGAACTTTTAAGTTTCAATGTAATATGATATCATATTTAATGCAACTTTAGAGAAGAATTCCCTATACATTTAACTATGAGGAATTAATATTCACATTTAAAAGTTCAATTAGGGGGTGTCTGGGTGGCTCAGTTGGTTAAGCGTCTGTCCTTGGCTCAGGTTATGATCCCAGTATCCAGGGACTGAGTCCCACATGGGGCTCCTTGCTCAATAGAGAGGCCTGCTTCTCCCTCTGCCTGCTATTACCCCTGCTTGTGGTCTATTGTTCTCTCGCTCTCTCAACTTGTTTTAAAAAAGTAGAATTCAATTTTTCTTTTTTAAAAAATTATAATGTTTCATTTGCTTAAATTTATGGAATTATATTATATATACATATTTCAATAAAAGGAAATTTTCACTTAAAAAATTCTCAGGTCTGGGGCACCTGGGTGGCTCAGTGGGTTAAAGCCTCTGCCTTCAGCTCAGGTCATGATCCCAGGGTCCTGGGATCGAGCCCCGCATTGGGCTCTCTGCTCAGTGGGGAGCCTGTTTCCTCTCTCTCTCTCTCTCTGCCTGCTTCTCTGCCTACTTGTGACCTCTGTGTCAAATAAATAAATAAAATTAAAAAAAAATTCTCAGGTCTTCATTAACTTCTCTAACCAAACTGAAGTGATAATTTCTACAATATTTAATTGGAAGTTTTATCTGATAATCTCTAAGTGTGAATTTTTAATTTTTCTTTAATGATCTTAAATCAGAATTTCACACTGAATAATTGCAATTAAATTATGTTAACCATTTATATTTTGAATATTTGAATACTTTCCTTCTCAGACCAAGAATGTGTCAATGGTACTTGTCACTAAATCTGTTCTACACTGTCTTAGTGTATTTAGATATTGCAATAAAGTGAGAAACTTTTGAAAAAACATGATCCCTTGAAAAAAGGAAATAAAACTTTCTCTATTTGCAGAATATTTGATTGTTTACATAGAAAATATTAAGGTACCCTCAAAACAATTACTAAAACTGAGTAAATTTAGTAGTTACCACATATAATTTTAGTAGCATCGATTAATTCAAATGGCACGCTAAAAACAATTCAATGATGCCAACAAACTTAAATTTCTTCAAATAAACTAAACAGAAAAGAAAATGTTAGAACTCTATCTACATACAGAACTAAAAATGGCATTTCTGGGAGAAATTAAAAACCTATGTAAATAGAAAGTTATTCCATGTTCATGAACTGAAAAGCTTAACATTTATATGTCAGTTCTTTCCTAATTGACTTGTAGGTAAAATTCCAATAGAAATCCCAGGGGGCTTTTTTTTTTTTTAAGATTTTATTTATTTATTTGATAGACAGAGATTACAAGTAGTCAGAGAGGCAGGCAGAGAGAGAGGAGGAAGCAGGCTCCCCGCTGAGCAGAGTGCCTGATGCAGGGCTCGATCCCAGGACCCTGAGACCATGAACTGAGCCAAAGGCAGAGGCTTTAACCCACCGAGCCACCCAGGCACCCCTGCCAGGGGGCTTTTTTAAGACAAATTTTTATTTCTTTTAGAACAGTTTTGTATTTAGCAAAAAAATTGCAAGCCAGTACAGTGTGGTTCATTGATTTTTGGCAAGGCAGGGAAAAGTATTTTTAATGAATATTGTTGGTATTACTGGATATCCATAAGCACAAGAATGAATTTGGAGCCCCTACTGTACACTATATATAAATATAACAGAGATGGGTCAAAGACCTGAATTTAAAACCTAAAACTATTAAGTTCTTAGAAGGAAATGTGAAAAACGTCATGAACTTAGATTAAGAAAGGTATATCATGACACCAAACACACAGTAATCAAAGATAAAATAGATAGATAAGACTTCATCAAATTAAAAATTTTATGTGTCAAAGAACACTAACAAAAAAGTGGGAGGGAAAACCCTATACAATAGGATAAACATTTGCGAAATTAGTGAAGTACCATTATTTCTAGGCCACTCAACTGACAGTGCAAGAAATATGTGTCTGTGTGTTTATACTAGCTTGTGTGTACATATATATCCACAAACACTTGTATATGTAATCATCTGCATGTATTTAAGCTAAACATAAGTTCATATTGCTGCATCTAACTTTAATCTGTTTCAACATGGATCTTTCTAGCCTCCTCCCCTTATTTATCTATAACTTCTCACTCCAATAGTGAAAAACTGGACTCTCACCATGTGCCATTTATTTACTTAATTGTTTAATTCCAGTATAAATATATAGTGATTTCAGAATTCTTAACCTTTACGCAATGGGAAACTTTATTATTTAGAATATAAATCTGTAGTTTCTTTACCTTTGGCTTTCAAGGATCTAAATGTTCTGAAATTATTTAGCTCACTATTGCTTCCCCCACTTCCTTCAGTAGTTTCCTATATTTGTAATGCATTTAGAATCTTTTGTCACATTCTGCATTCCATACTGAGATCTGCTGACCTGTTAAATGATTTTTTAATTGCATATATTAAGTTTTATTCTATCGACTGTAAAGTTCTATTGGTTTTGACAAATGCATGCTGTCATATACTCACCATGACACTATCATATAGCAGCTTTATTATCCTAAAAATATCCCATGTACTTCACTTATTCTACTCCCCTTCTTAAACTTGAACCTGTGGCAAACCACCAGTCTTTTAAATGCATGTATAATTTTGCCTTTTCTAGATTGACATAATATAATCATATAAAATGTAGCTTTTATATACCAACTTCTTTGATTTAGTAATATGCATTACAGATTAAACTGTCTTTTTGCAGTTTGAAAGGGCATTTCCTTTATTCACTAAATAACACACACTGTATAAACATACCATTGTTTACTTATTCATCCGCCCATTGAAAGAAAGCTTGGTTGCTTGAAATTTTTGCCAATTATGGATAAACATTTGCATGCAGATTTTTGTGTGAACATAAGTTTTCAGCTGAGATGTTAGCTATTCCAGGTGATTATTATTGTGTTCAATAAGCCCCAGAGGATAGGACTTTATCCAGAGACTAGAGCTTGGAATAAGATCAAATAGCAACAGGGTTATGAATGGGGCTTTTCAAAAGAGATCAAAAATACTGTTTTCTAAAGATGGGGCTTTTCACAAGCTCTCAAAGAGGTAAATCCTTCTGTTGGCTATGAGTCTGCCAGCCCTCCTGACTACACACCATGGAGTTGGGGAAAGGAGATGTGGATAACTCCAAGCAAAATGCCAAAGATCTCACTGTTCTTACCAAGTTTCATTAGTTTTTCTCAATAAATGCTTTTCAGTTTTTCTTCTGTGCCTTTGGTTATTTGTAAAAGTTCTAAAATGTTTGATTATCATAGTTTGGCAGTATTTTTATTTCTTGCATGAAAGAGTAAACTCACAGAGGTCATTAGTCCAACTTCTGAAAGTCCCACACTACTTTGGTAATCTCTTCTCTAATACTTTGCCAACCATAGCAGACATAAACCAGAAATATGCTAAAAAAAAACAAAAAATCTGTTTCCTAATCTCTAGACATAATTTCATCAATCATACATTCTACCTCCAAAGTTACTATGAATGACACTTTAAGCATTTTTCTGGTGGGTATTATAGGTTGCCATCTTTCCAGGCTCTGATAGTGACTCATAAGCCATCAACTGCTCAGCTCTTAAGTCAAAGGTATACCTTTTAGTTATAATCATTGTTGTTTTTTTTAATGCCAGCCACTCACTTCTAGGTACCAGTTTCCGGAATTAGTTATGATAGACATGGTATTAGTTATTTTCCTTGACAAATGATCCTCAATCTCAATGGCATGAAACAGTTTTTGTTTCTCTTCTACCTCACCAAGGTATGTTGGCAGGAGTTCTTCTCATGGTAGCCGTTCCAGATTCAAGCTAATGGAGGTTCCATTGCAACAAATAATTCAAAATTGACAAGGGCATGGGGACTTACTTGCCCAGAGATATACATCACTTTTGCTTACATTGTGTTGGCAAGAACAAGTCACATGTGCATAAGCAACTTTAAAAGAGGAGAAAAAATTGCAATCCAACTGTGTACCCTTGAGAAAAGGAGAACTTATAGCAAGAACAGTTGAAATATACTCCCAGAACTCTAGCAATTGAGTTATTTATCATTCATATTAGGAAGTAAACAGGCTAGAAGATTTACATTCTTATGCCTTTTCTGAGTAAGTCTTGTATCTACACTGCTAAATCAGGAGAGTAGCTATTGCTGTAGAGTAGCTCTAACCTAAAGATGGAAAAATATATTTCATTTCCAGTGCTAGCTTAAACAGATTGATAGCAATTGCCCAGGGTGGTGTTTTGAGAAGTATTTTGAAGGCTCTTCAAGGCTCAGTGGAAAAGATTGCCATGATTGATTAGTATATTTCAGATAAACAAAACTATTATAGACATCTGAAATAGGTAGTTCAATCATTCTACTCTCCAGAGCTCTAAGCATACAATGTGAACAGCCATGCACCAGCTTCAGAATAACAGAAATATTTTAAACAAAATATCATGTCAAGTACTTTTAATATTTTATAAAAGGTATAGTAATTATAGATATCTCTAAAATAGAAATACATGGCATCTTGTGGACAATAAAAAAAATGCTGTCATACCAACAGTAAAGTACTAATTACATATATATTCATATGCATATATATGCATATATATATTTTTTTTAAACATAAGCTTTGTGTTGAAGAGTAGGGAATGTTAGGTATGTGAAATTAACAACCATCAACTGAAACATGCCAAATTTTTTGGCATCTGTTGAAAAGTTTCTAATAACTGTTTAATCAAATTTATCTAGATAAAAAATTTCCCAGGACAACATTGGATTAAGAACAAAATATTATGTTGAAAAAGGAAGTATTCCTCTTAGCTCTATCTCCTCCAACTTCTTGTATTTATCTCTGTGTTGATATCTGGTGTGTTTTCCCCAAAAGATTCTACAAAGGAATCCCTGCCAATAATTTGCCATTCATTTGCATCCCTTCCACTATTACTAGGCAATATTTGGTCTCTCATGAATGAGAGCTGCTACTGTCATATGGTCACTAAATTTGTAGATGTTTAAGTAAAACACCTTATATTGTATTGAAAATCCCTTTCTCTCTTAACAGCGGGACACTCAGATTGAATCATGCAGACTCATCCCATAGAATGATTTATTTACCAGAGTATTTTTCTATCCCTTTGGCAAAAGGACCTCTGTTGTAGCCAATCTGTCTCTTTTCCTTGCCTAAATCATAAGGTGAATATAACCTAGTATTATTCTGGATCTTCTGAAGAATCGTGAAGTACAGTTATAAAATGTCCTTTCTCACTAGTGACATGGATATAGGCATGGACATTAAGTTCTGTATAACTGAACATATCTTTAGTTACATAACCATTACTTATATTACAATAAATTTACTTAAGTGGTTTTATTGGCACTTACCATAATTATAAATTAATGACTTCCTTTGTCAATCACACATTCTTACCAAATAATATCCATGTTTTTGCAGTGTCCTGTTCTATAATAGGTTGCATATAATGTTAAACATAAAACAAATTTGGAAAGTTTCATATAAATATCCATTACAAAAAGGCTTCTAGGAATTAGCAGTAATTTAGTCCATTTTCTTACTTTTATAGAAAAGATAGCAAAAGCCTCCAAATTAAATGACTTGTCCAAAGTCACAAGTTACTTAGTGGTAGGGCCCAGACTATAACTATTTTCTGACTGCTAATTCAATACCAAATATCCCCCAGATTTTTTAAAATTTAAAATCAATTAAAAAAAATCAGGGGAATATTTGTTTCAGAGGTAGAGTTTAGTGATTCATCAGTTGCATATAACACCCAATGTTCATTCCATCAAGTGCCCTCAATGCCACCCAGTTACTTCCCTGATATTTAGTTCAAGTTTAACAAAAGTTTTATATTTTATACTAAATTTATGGTTAAAATAATTGGTATTTTGTTTAACATCTTACCCCAAAATATAGTTGTATAATACAATCTGTTATGTCATGAGTGTGACAAAATTTTGACCTAATACAGTAACGAGGGCTTATCCTACTTAACAATGTCTAGTATAAGAGTTGGAGGTCTCAAAGGGTGAGAATGGAATATTTTAAGACTATTTCACTCAGCTGTCTGGGAGTTGATTCTAGGAAGATTAAAAGAGCTGAGGCCTGGCACAGCTTCCCAAGCAACTCATTCTATCTCTATGTGATCTCTCAAAATGTTACCTCCAGTATGGTGTCTTCCATGTACTCATATTTCTTACATGTTATCTCAGGGCACCTAAGACATGTGTCTCAAGAGGGATAGTCAGGTGAAGCCACATCACATTTTATCACTCAGTGAGGTATCTGACTTGTAAATCACTCAGTGAGATGTCTGGCACATTTTATTTGTCAAGGTCATTACATAAATCTGTCAAAGTTCAAGAGGAGGGCACCTGAATCTTCTCTCTTGATGGCAGAGTTTCAACTTCATATCATAGGGAGATGATGTGTGATGAAATAGTTATTAGTATATCTGTTTTTGAAAAATACAGTCTGAAATGGTCCTCTGGTCATAATAACTCAAAACCATCTCACATCAAAAATACAGTCATCCCCTTCACCAAAACTTCCAAATCTCACCTTGTTATGGCATTATCTAGGATGTCCAGAGCATCCACAACTATAGCTCCTTAAATACAGTCCTTTTGAAAGTTATCTGTCCCCACACATCCTACATCAATGATAGGATGAATAAAGGAGAGCTACCATAGATCCACCAGTTCAAAAACTGAGAAACTGAAGGCGCTTAAGAGCCATGGGTCCAGCCTGGAACATTCTCCCAAATCTTTGAGTAGGGTTTGGTCTTACTGTTTGGTAAGATCTGTGTGTGTCTTGGCTCTGCTAAGTTATGTAAATAAGTAATACACAGTAATAGTGCAAGAAAGGAGCAAGACAGACATAAAACCTTGTTATGGAGTTAATATTCATGTCCTACCAAAAATCATGTATTAAAACCCTCGTATGTTGACCTCCCCCCATGTGATTGTATCAGGAGGTGGTCCTTTGGGAGGTAATTCAAATTAGTTGAGATCATGAGAATCCTTGTAATTCCTTATAGGGTCATGAGAGGGCTTGCTTCCTTTCTCTGCTCTCTACCATGTGAAGATAAAGTGACAAATCAGCAGTACAGAAGAGGGCCTTCACAAGAACTTGATTATGCTGGTACCCTGATCTTGGACTTCTAGTCTCTCAAACTTTGAGAAATAAATTTCTGTTGTTTGTAAGTCACCCTGGAATTTTTGTTATAGCAACCTGAGCTAAGACAGATTGGATAGAAAACAAATAGAAAAATAGTAAGTCTAAATCCTTACTTGTAAGTAAATGCCAGAAATGTAAATGGATTAAACAGTCAGATCAAAGGACAGAGATTGGTAGAATAAAAAGAAGAAGAGGAATAGGAAGTAGAGGAGGAAGGGGGAGAAGGATTGGAAGGAGGAAGAAGATGAGAAAAACACAATCCAACTAAATGGTCTGCAATAGTTGGAAATTCAATACTCTACTTCCAATACTTTGTAGATGAACAATAATTAGAAGGCTTGAACAACACCATAAAGCAACTAGACCTTATAGACAGTTATAGAATACAATCATGTGGAAATTAAACACATATTTGGGTGAGGGATGCAATGGGGAGTGACTGCTAATGAGTACAATGTTTCTTTTAGGAATGATGAATGTGTTTTGAAGTTAAATAATAGTAATAGTTGCACAACTCTGCGAATATACTTAAAACCCCTTCAAAGGGATTAATTTCATGGTATGTGAATGATATTTCAGGAAATCTATTATAAAAGTCATTTACAACTTATTAATTAGATGACAAATTATGCCATTAACAAAAAGACAAAATATCTGAATAGACATTTTTCTGAAGAAGAGATTCAAATAGCCAATAAGCACATGAAAGTATGCTCAACATTAGCCATCAGACAAATGTAAACATAATCACAGTGAGACACCATTTCATACCCACTAGGATGAGAGAGAGAGAAAGCAAGCATTGGTGAGGTTGTGAAAAAAACAGAACCCTCATAAACTGCTGGTGGGAATGTAAAATGGTGCAGCTACTGTGGAAAACAGTTCTGCCGTTCTTAAAAAGTTAAACATAGAGTTACTCTATGACACAGCAATTCTATCCCTAGGTGTATAGTTAAAAGAAATGAAATTTTATGACCACACAAAACTTGCACATGAATATCTATAGTATCATTATTTATAATAGCCCCAAATGGGAAACAACCCAAATGTCCATCAACTAATTAGTGAATAAGTAAAATGTAGCGTATCCATACAACTGATTACTATTTAGTAATGAAAAGAAATGAGGTAGTGATAGGCACTACAACATTCATGAATCTTAGAAACATTAAGCTAAATTTAAAAAGGCAGTCACAAAAGACTATTGTATGATTCCATTTATAAGAAATATCTAGAATAGGCAAATCTATAGCAATGGTAAGAAAATAACTAGTTCTCTAAGACTAGGGGGTGAGAGGAGGTTGTGGCAATAAGGAGCAACTGCTAATGGTCCAGAGTTTCTAAATATTCTAAAACTCATTGTGAGGTGGTTGCACAACTCTGTGAAAACAGCAAATACCCTAGAAATGTTCAGTTTATAAATAAATTATATTGCATGTTATATATATTTCAATAAGGATGTTTTTTAAAGCAGTTATGTTGTTCACATATGTGCAATTTGTCTTAACTTCATGTGGCATCATCATCTGGGACAGTTCAAAGGCTAAGGGATAGATTTATCTCAAGGCTGAGAATGTCATACACTGAGCACCTAAGACTCCTTGGGCTCTCTGTCCATTCCTATATATTTTGAATACATGATATTTTCAATATGACATTTTTATGTAGGCAAGCTTTTTATTTATCAGCATAAAGCTGCCAAGTTCCATCTTCAAGAGAAGGAGTGACCCAACAAATAGCACTAATCTTTTAATAAACTAACCTGGGAAGTCACATGCTATCACTTCCACCATGCTCTCTTCATTGGGGATGTCTTGAAACCCTGACCGAATTAAAGAGGAGAACCAGCATTTCTTTTTAAGAAGATACAGGATGCACATTTGAAAATAAGTTTATTTGACAACTACATATTTGGAAAATACAATCTGCTGCAACTAAGAAACATCTGATGTTGAAACTCTACCAGTTTGTCCCATATTACCAAGTCTCTAATTCTAACACACAATCTTGTTTTAAATTACATTTTTTAACAAGACTTATCTATTTTAAGACATGTATGTCTTCTATTTTGCCTGTGGAGTGCTTAGGAGGATTGCCTTTAGATTAAGGATATGGTGATTTACTAAGATCCCAAGATTTGTAGTCAGGAAACCTGAATTTGAAAGATCATGAACTTAGAAAAAGCATTTAGTAACTTGGTTCCTCCCTTTACTCACATGGACAAGTGTTTAATATTTTTTCCTCAATGAGATTTTGTTTGTTTTCTTAAGGGGATGTGCAACCATATTCAGTGTTTATTGGATACCATTCACTATTATCACTTTCCAAACATTGCACTTTCCAAGCATTGACCAAATGCGGCAGGCACTACTATATTCAAATGAAAAAAATAGATTCACATGGAAGTTAAATAACTTGTCCAAGCTTCTAGCAATAATGCTGGGATTCTGGCCTAGGCAGTATGGCTCTGAAGTCTCCAATCACTACCACTGTGCTATGCTGCCTTTAAAGAAGAAGGTAGGAGGATGAAAGATGCATTAGGAAGTACTGAAGAGATGGAGACAACTGGAGGTGAGGGAAGGAGATTATTTTCAACTACCTGGAGACCATGCATGTCTGAGAGTCCCCAGAAATACCTTACATGCACAAGGCCCTTACTCGGATTTTAAGGAATAGAACTTAAGACATTTGATTACACCAGCCTGGCATAGAGCACATACTGCATAACTAATAATGCTGGTAATTATTTTTCTTTCTTCCAATCACTTTTCACTGCATGCCTGCCTGGAATTGCACATCTTTGCCAAAAAATCAAATTCAGTTTTCTATTTCTACTTCAAGCTGGGATCAGCTTCTTTCCCCATATTTCTCTCCAGACCCCAGGAATCACATCATCAGGAGAGGGGCTATTCCCAGGCAGCCTGGCAAACTTCTGGGAAGTCAGATGAATGCTGGGCCCTCTTCAGATACAAGGGAGAGCAGATGTCTTCCTAGAGTGGTTCCTACTAGGGATAGTTGCTGAAGTGGCAAACTAATTGATCTACTTCCTCAGTCATTTATGGGGTGAGTGGAAATAAGGAAGTGGGGGGCCATAAGAATAATTGGGAAAATTCATGTGGTTATTTTGAAAATAGCTAAAATTAAGACATGTTAAATTGAATTTCTATATGTTGGGAAATATGGAGCAAAGACAACAGAAAAATAGTTCTTCTCATTGGAATTGTGAACAGAAAGAAACATCTGAAATGAAGTCAGTACTTAGGGGACCCTAAAATGGAGCCTACAAGCCCACTTCTAAAATCTTAATTCTTTAAAACCAACTTATATAAGTCTATGGTTTTTGCCTTTATCAACTCTGGCTTTCTTCTTCCCACTCAAAGCACATTTCCCATTCCTCTGGAATCTGTCTCCTGGTTTCAGATTCATAAAGACTCAAGATAAACCTTTGGTTTTTTTTATGACCTCAATTCTTTCTTTGCAAAAACTGAATATCAACAGTATTAAAAGTAATAAAAGTCAAAATTTTTAGTTTTTGATTTAAATGTTTTAATTTTTCAAGGTCCAATTTTCATTGTTTTCTCTATACACACAAATACTCAGTTGCTTAAGAAATATAGTGAATACTCATCAAATATTAAAAGATATGTGTGCAGTATATGTGTTTGTGTTGCAGAGAGGTAGGAGACAATTCTTCCTCAGAAAATAAATATTATGTAATAAAACAGTTCATAATAAAGGAAACTCTCTTAATCTGATAGAACCAAATCATAGTCTTTAATACTAGATAGCTTAAAGGGATGGAAATTCTTGCTCACATAAAGATAATTATTGTAACAAAAAAATAATAATCTGCCAAATGTCAGTTAAAATAAAAATAAATCTTTATACTTATTTTGTTGAGGGTTTTTATCAGGAAAGGATGCTGTATTTTGTCAATGTTTTTCTGCATCTATTGACAGGATCATGTAGCTCTTATCCTTTCTTTTATTGATATGGTGTATCATGTTGATTGATTTGCAAATATTGAATCACCCCTACAGCCCCAGAATAAATTCCACTTGATGGTGGTGAAAAGTTCTTTTAACTTATTGTTGAATTTGATTTGCTAGTATTTTATTGAGAATTTTTTCATCCATGTTCATCAGGGATATTGGCCTCTAATTCTCCTTTTTAGTGGGGTCTTTGTCTAGTTTTAGAATCGAGGTAATGCTGGCTTCTTCACAGAATGAATTTGGAAGTTTTCCTTCCATTTCTATGTTTTTGGAATAGTTTGAGAAGTATAGATATTAACTTCCCTTTAAGTGTCTGGTAGAATTCCCCTTGGAAGTGATCTGGCCCTGGATTTTTGTTTGCTGTGAGATTTTCGGTTACTGATTCAATTTCTTTCCTGATTATGGATCTGTTCAAATTTTCTCTTTCTTCCTGTTTGCTTTGGTAGTTTCTAAATTTCTAAGAATCTGTCCATTTCTTCCAGGTTGCCCAATTTGTTGGCATATAATTTTTCATAGCATTTTCTTACAGTTATTTGTATTTCTGTGGTGTTAGCTGTGACCCCTCCTCTTTCATTTGTGATTTTAACTATTTGGGTCTTTTCTCTTTTCTTGTTGATAAGTCTGGCTATGAGTTTATCTTTCTTTTTTCTTTTAATTTTTTAAATATATTTTCAGCGTAACAGTATTCATTGTTTTTGCACCACACCCAGTGCTCCATGCAATCTGTGCCCTCTCTAATACCCACCACCTGGTTCCCCCAACCTCCCATCCCCCGCCCCTTCAAACCCCTCAGATTGTTGTTTCAGAGTCCATAGTCTCTCAGGGTTCACCTCCCCTTCCAATTCCCTCAACTCCCTTCTCCTCTCTAACTTCCCTTGTCCTCCATGCTATTTGTTATGCTCCACAAATAAGTGAAACCACATGATAATTGACTCTCTCTGCTTGACTTATTTCACTCAGCATAATCTCTTCCAGTCCCGTCCATGTTGCTACAAAAGTTGGGTATTCATCCTTTCTGATGGAGGCATAATACTCCATAGTGTATATGGACCACATCTTCCTTATACATTTGTCCATTGAAGGGCGTCTTGGTTCTTTCCACAGTTTGGCGACCGTGGACATTGCTGCTATAAACATCGGGGTACAGATGGCCCTTCTTTTCACTACATCTGTATCTTTGGGCTAAATACCCAGTACTGCAATTGCAGGGTCATAGGGAAGCTCTATTTTTAATTTCTTGAGGAATCTCCACACTGTTCTCCAAAGTGGCTGCAGCAACTTGCATTCCCACCAACAGTGTAAGAGGGTTCCCCTTTCTCCACATCCCCTCCAACTCATGTTGTTTCCTGTCTTGCTAATTTTGGCCATTCTAACTGGTGTAAGGTGGTATCTCAATGTGGTTTTAATTTGAATCTCCCTGATGGCTAGTGATGATGAACATTTTTTCATGTGTCTGATAGCCATTTGTATGTCTTCATTGGAGAAGTGTCTGTTCATTTCTTCTGCCCATTTTTTTTATATGATTGTCTGTTTTATAGATCCTGGATATCAACCTTTTGTCTGTACTGTCATTTGCAAATATCTTCTCCCATTCTGTGGGTTGCCTCTTTGTTTTCTTGACTGTTTCCTTTGCTGTGCAGAAGCTTTTGATTTTGATGAAGTCCCAAAAGTTCATTTTCGCTTTTGTTTCCTTTGCCTTTGGAGACATATCTTGAAAGAAGTTGCTGTGGCTGATATCCAAGAGGTTACTACCTATGTTCTCCTCTAGGATTCTGATGGATTCCTGTCTCATGTTGAGGTCTTTTATCCATTTTTAGTTTATCTTTGTGTACGGTGTAAGAGAATGGTCTAGTTTCATTCTTCTACATATAGCTGTCCAGTTTTCCCAGCACCATTTATTGAAGAGACTGTCTTTTTTCCACTGTATATTTTTTCCTGTTTTGTCAAAGATTATTTGACCATAGAGCTGAGGGTTCATATCTGGGCTCTCTACTCTGTTCCACTGGTCTATGTGTCTGTTTTTATGCCAGTACCATGCTGTCTTGGTGATCACAGCTTTGTAGTAAAGCTTGAAATCAGGTAACGTGATGCCCCGTTTTATTTTTGTTTTTCAACATTTCCTTAGTGATTCGGGGTCTCTTCTGATTCCATACAAATTTTTGGATTATTTGCTCCAGCTCTTTGAAACATACTGGTGGAATTTTGATCAGAATGGCATTAAAAGTATAGATTGCTCTAGGCAGTATAGACATTTTAACAATGTTTATTCTTCTGATCCAAGAGCATGGGATAGTCTTCCATCTTTTTGTGTCTTCTTCAATTTCTTTCATGAGTGTTCTGTAGTTCCTTGAGTACAGATCCTTTTACCTCTTTGGTTAGGTTTATTCCCAGGTATCTTATGGTTCTTGGTGCTATAGTAAATGGAATCGATTCTCTAATTTCCCTTTCTGTATTTTCATTGTTAGTGTATAAGAAAGTCACTGATTTCTGTACATTGACTTTGTATCCTGCCACATTACTGAATTGCTGTATGAGTTCTAGTAATTTGGGGGTGGAGTCTTTTGGGTTTTCCATATAAAGAATCATGTCATCTGCGAAGAGAGAGAGTTTGACTTCTTCATTGCCAATTTGGATACCTGTTATTTCTCTTTGTTGTCTGATTGCTGTTGCTAGGACTTCTAATACTATGTTGAACAAGAGTGGTGAGAGTGGGCATCCTTGTCGTGTTCCTGATCTCAATAGGAAGGCTGCAAGCTTTTTCCCATTGAGGATGATATTTGCTGTGGGTCTTTCATAGATAGATTTTATGAAGTTCAGGAATGTTCCCTCTATCCCTATACTTTGAAGCATTTTAATCAGGAATGGATGCTGGATTTTGTCAAATGCTTTTTCTGCATCAATTGAGAGGACCATGTGGTTCTTCTCTCTTTTCTTATTAATTTGTTCTATCACATTGATTGATTTGCGAATGTTGAACCATCCTTGTAGCCCAGAAATGAATCCCACCTGGTCATGGTGGATAATCTTTTTAATGTAGTGTTGGATCCTGTTTCCTAGGATCTTGTTGAGAATCTTAGCATCCATATTCATCAGTGATATTGGTCTGAAATTACCTTTTTGGTAGGGTCTTTGCCTGGTTTGGGGATCAGGGTAATGCTGGCTTCATAGAAAGAGTCTGAACATTTTCCTTCTGCTTCAATTTTTTGAAACAGCTTCAGGAAAATAGGTGTTATTTCATCTTTGAAAGTTTAGTAGAATTCCCCAGGGAATCCATCAGGTCCTGGGCTCGTGTTTCTTGGGAGGTTTTTGATCACTGCTTCAATCTCATTACTAGATAATGGTCTATTCAGGTTGTCAATTTCTTCTTGGTTCAATTTTGGGAGTTTATAGTTTTCCAGGAATGCATCCATTTCATCTAGGTTGCTTAGCTTATTGGCATATAACTGTTGATAATAACTTCTGATGATTGTTTCTACTTCCTTGGTGTTAGTTGTGATCTCTCCCTTTTCATTCATAATTTTATTAATTTGGGCTTTCTCTCTTTTCTTTTGGATTAGTGTGGCCAATGGTTTATTGATATTATTGATTCTTTCAAAAAAACAGCTTCTAGTTTCATTGATACGTTCTACTGTATCTCTGGTTTCTACCTCATTGATCTCAGCTCTAATCTTGATTATTTCCTTTCTTATGTGTGGAGCTGGTTTGATTTGTTGTTGATTCTCCAGTTCTTTAAGGTGTAGAGACAGCTGGTGTGTTCTGGATTTTTCAATTTTTTTTGAGGGAGGCTTGGATGGCTATGTATTTCCCCCTTAGGACCTCCTTTGCTGTATCCCATAGGCTTTGGACCAAAGTGTCTTCATTCTCATTGGTTTCCATGAATTGTTTAAGTTCTTCTTTCATCTCCTCATTGATCAAGCATTCTTAAGCAAGGTGGTCTTTAGCTTCCAGGTGTTTGAGTTCCTTCTGAACTTTTCCTTGCGATTGAGCTCCAGTTTCAAAGCATTGTGATCTAAGAATATGCAGGGAATAATCCCAGTCTTTTGGTATTAGGTTGAGTCCTGAATTGTGACCCAGTATGTGATCTATTCTTGAAAGGTTCCATGTGCACTTGAGAAGAATGAGTATTCTGTTGTTTTAGGGTTGAATGTCCTGTATATATCTATGAGGTCCATCTGGTCCAATGTGTCATTCAATGCTTTTGTTTCTTTATTGATTTTCTGCTTGGATGATCTGTCTATTTCTGAGAGAGGTGTGTTAAGATCTCCTATTATTAATGTGTTCATATCATTATGACTCTTTATCTTGATTAACAGTTTTCTTATGTAATTAGCTGCTCCCATATTGGGGGCATAGATATTTACAATTGTTAGATAATCTTGGTGGATAGTCCCTTTAAGAATGATGTAGTGTCCTTCTGTATCTCTCACTGCAGTCTTTAGTTTAAAATCTAATTTGTCTGATATGAGAATCGCTACTCCGGCCTTCTTTTGAGGCCCATTGGCATGAAAAATGCTTCTCCATCCCTTCACTTTCAGTCTGGGTGTATCTTTAGGTTCAAAATGAGTCTCTTGTAGACAACATATGGATGGGTCCTATCGTTTTATCCAATCTGCAACCCTGTGCCCTTTTATGGGCGCATTTAGGCCATTCACATTGAGAGGGATTATTGATAGATATGTTTTTATTGACATCGTGTTACCTTTGAAGTCTTTCTTTATGTAGATCGTCTCTATATTTCTGTTCAATGCTATTCTTAGGATTTTTCCTCTTTTATAGAACCCCCCTTTAATATTTCATGCAATATTGGCTTGGTGGTTGCATAGTCTTTTAAGCCTTGCCAGTCTTGAAAACTCTTTATCTCTCCATCCATTTTGAATGTCAGTCTTGCTGGATAAAGTATTCTTGGCTGTATGTTCTTCTCATTTAGTGCCCTAAATATATCTTGCCAGGTCTCTGTGGGCAGGTCTGATGTTATTCTGATGGGCTTTCCTCTGTAAGTAAGGAGCCTCTTTGTCCTAGGAGCTTTCAAGAGATTATATCTACAATTATGATTCCTCAATTTGACTATCAGGTGCCTTGATGTTTTTTTGGAATCTATAATCTTGGGTGGAGACCGTTCGGCCTCTAGTACATGAATGCTGGTTCCATTCATGAGATTGGGAAAATTTTCATGGAGAACTTGTTCCACTATATCTTCTAGACTTCTTTCTTTCTCCTCCCCTTCAGGGATTCCAATAATTCTGACACTGGAATGTTTCATGGCATCATTTATTTCCCCGATTCTGTTTTTGTGGCTTCTAAGCTGTTTGTTCCAGGGTTCCTCGTGATCCTTTCTCTCTATCTGTTTGTCCACCAGATCACTAATTCTATCTTCTGTCTCAGTTACCCTAGCTTTGAGAGAATTTAGATTAGATTGGAACTCATTGAGAGCATAGTGCACCCCATCCCTGGTAGCTTTCAGCTCTGCCCTGACATTGTGAACATCATCTCTGGTCGCTTTCAGTTCAGCCCTAATCAATTCCATTTGGTCATCCCTGGCTTTCTCCAACCTAGCTATTGCCTGGATAATTGTTAGCCTGAATTCTCTTTCCAACATATTGTCTATGTTGATAGCCATTAGCTCTGTTGCAGAAGGCCCATCCTCTGTATTTTTCTTCTGTTAGGCATTCCTCCTCCTAGTCATTTTGGTGAGAGATGACTGAATGGATGTAGCTGGATGTATCAACCGTGGTGCAGTCAAGTTGCACCCTGGAACACTTCTGAACAATCAGGATTCCTCACCCAAATGAGAGGAAAAAGAAAAGAAAAAGAAAAAAAGAGAGAGAGAGAGACGGGAAAGAAAGGAAGATAAAATAGAAGGTTCAGCCCAAATGGGCCCCAAGGTAAGATTTATGAAGTATACAAACAAAAACAGACAAACAAAAAGACTGATAAAAGTATATGACAAGAGAAATATATATATATGGAAATAAAGGAAGAACCTCGTCAAAAAGAACCCCAAGTGTAAGATTTATATACTATCAGGACAAACACAAAAACACAGAAACACTGGTGGAAGAAAAAGATGGGAGAGTGGTTATAAATTCTCAATGTGGGTGAGGAAGGTTGTTTTGATTCTTCCTGGATGTATCTTGATATCTTTGTTAAAGGACTCAACTTTCCTAAGATAAAGGGAGATTAAAAATTGGTTTACCTATAGGGGTAGCATTGATTGGGGAAAGGGGATTACTTTGAAGTTTAACTCTATATGAATATTAGAAAATAAAAATAAAAAAGGAATAAACTAGACTAAACTAAAATTAAAAAAAAATTTAAAAAATAGAAATGCAAAAAAAAACACAGGTGTATGTATCAAAAAGTTCAGGTTAGACAGTTATTATGGAATTTGATGTACTGGACATCTCACTGTGATGGTAAATAGGTTAAAAAATTATCTATGAGCCAGAATAGTGGGAACAAAATAAAAATAAAAGTTGTCCTATGAAGTAGTGGTGGTTGTTCTCTTGTAGTTTTTTTTTTTTTTTCTTTCCTGGTTGGTTTTCTGGTGGAGGGGCCTGCCATGTGGGTTTTCATTCAATGATGTTCCCTGAGTTAAGTCCTCCTGCTCCCCTCTAGGGGGTGGGCTCTGAGGAAATCGGTTTTTTCAGGCTTTTGTTCTCTGGAGGTTTTTATGTTTGTTCACTTTTTTTTTCTCTCCCCTTGACCGCTTTTGATGGTATTTGTAGGTTGAGAGGAAAGCAAACTGCACCCTGACCTCCCTCTCAGAAAGAAGCCTCAGTCTGGCTGCAGAGCCCATATAAATTCCCCCTTGGCCACTGGCAGAGCAGGTTCCAAGTTGCGGTCCCTGGGGACGCAGGATCTTCTGCTTGTACCCAAAACCACGGCAGCGGCGGCGCTCTGGGCAGCTCCAGACTGCCAAAGAGGTTCCAAGCAGCTATTGCACACTGAGATTTTCCCACTGGCCCGGGCTGGGAGTGCCTGGTCTTTCTGGGTCTAAGAACGCCCAGCTTGCACGCACCTCTCTCAGGGGAGGCTGTGGGTTGCTCACGTGTCTCAGGCTCTGAGCACAGTGTGCGGGTCCGAGAGCACCAGGCTGGGCCTTTGTGCACCTCTCTCAGGGGAGGGTGAGGGGTGCGCGTGTCTCAGGCTCTGTAGCACGGCTGGGTGTTCTGCCATCTGGCGAGGCTCCCAGCACCTCACAGGAGCCGGAACCCACACAATCTCTGGTGCTCTGGCAGCTCGGGGACCAAGACCTGGTTCCCCCAACCTCCGCCCCCCCCCCCCACTTTCTTTGGCTCAGCACCAGGGGAGGCTGTCCTGGGTCCGGGGACTTAAGCCCCTGTCCCTACCTGCCCCAATTCCCACAATTCCCCTCCACCCCGTGATCCTTTGCTCTTTTTGAGTGCTTTCAACCAGTCTCCAAGTTAATGCTGGTCCCCAGATGCAGGGCGCTGTCGTATTAGGGGTATTACTTTCCAATCGGTGGCCTCTGGTGGCTCCATCCCCCTTTTGTTTGTCTTCTGGTATCAGTCCAACGTTCCCACTCCGCTTTACCTGCCCACTGGCGTCTTCTGCCCCTGTAGAGATCCAGACATGTATAATTCTGATCTCAGGCTGATTTCATGTGTGATCGGAGTTCTTTGGTAGGTTATGATGAGCACTAGGTATTGTATGTAAATGATGAATCACTGTTTCTACTCCAGAAACCAATATTGCACTGTATGTTAACTACTTAAACTTTAAAATCAATCAATTAATCATGAATATGTAAACCATCTTAGAAAGAGAGATCATCAATCGAACGACTAATTTTAATCAATAAGCTTGTATAAAGTTGTATTAATGCTTATGGATTTACAATGGGGACTTGTCAGTTAAAATGAACCTTGGATATGAACATATAATACAGATTTTTTGTCAACATAGAGAAATTATCAACTATGTGTTCCTCTCCATGTTATTATGGCAGGTTTTTAAATTATGTTACGACAATTTAGCAAAAATAATTTAAATTGTTTATGGAGTCATTCAAATATTTTGGTTATTTGTAAATAAAATCAGCAGTTGTATATTATATATCTATTGTTTAAAATTGAAACACATACACTCACACTCACAATAAGATTTTATAATATACATAGTACTATTACCATATATATCTTATACATGATTTATGGAAAAAGTGAAATGGTTCTTAAACTCTTAAAAATATTTTTTCAGGGGGCACCTGGGTGGTTCAGCGGGTTAAAGCCTCAGTGGGTTAAAGCCTTGGCTCAGGTCATGATCCCAGGATTTTGGGATCCAGCCCCACATCAGGCTCTCTGCTTGGCAAAGAGCCTGCTTCCCCCTTCTCTCTGCCTGCCTCTCTGCCTAATTGTATCTCTGTCTGCCAAATAAATAAATAAAATCTTTAAAAAATATATATTTTCTTGGGTGCCTGGGTGGCTCAGTGGGTTAAATCTCTGCCTTCGGCTCAGGTCATGATTTCAGGATCAAGTCCCGCATCGGGCTCTCTGCTTGGCAGGGAGTCTGCTTCCTCCTCTCTCCTTCTGCCTACTAGTGATCTCTCTCTATTTATTTATAAATAAATAAAATCTTTAAAAATATTTTTTTCCACAATTACAGTGTATTTTTGTTTTTCCAACATTTTTATTGTTATTTTTTGAAATATAATTTTATATATAATTAAATTTATTTTTAGTCTATGAAATTTTATAAACTATTGTTTGTAGTTGCTCTGAGAGATCTACTCTTGGTGTATACTTTGGCATCATTGTGTCATGATTTTCCTCATAGTCTATATACTTCCTTAGGGTGATAACTATGTCATGTTCATATTTCCTGGCTCATTTTATGTACCCACATATATTTATCAAATTGATGAATTTGTACTTGCTGTGTATATGCTATGTTTTCTAGTTCTAAAAATTAAAGAAAAAAACTAGCTATAATTATTGTTCGATTTTTTAAAAAAGGATGGCAAACTTTTGAGGTCTCAATTATTTCCAGTAAATTTTAATGCAAGATTTAAAAAGATATATATTTAAGTCTAATTTCTTCCATTGTCACTTTTTATAATAAATTGTTGTCAAAGGTGACATGAATAGAATGAATAAATCTGAAAAAGTAGTTACTTTCCTACCTTCTTGGGTAATAGTTGAACCTATGATTATGTTTCATCAGGAATGCTGCTTTTTAAAGCTTGTCTGTGAAGGTAAGAATTTGTTTAGTTTGTTCATCCACCAAAGCAGAAAATTAGATTATTCTAGAAGACTGATCAACAGAGCAGAAAGTTAGCTACATCTACAGGTGAGTGGAGGTGGCATTGAGATGGAAAGTCATGCTGTGTCACCATGTTGGTGAAATTGTTTGAGAAGTGAAAGCATAAAAATCATCCAACAATATCTTCATGAAATAAATTATATTTCATTGAAATAACCTGAAACATTCCAGGAAAAATTAATTCTGCTTATAGAGGCAGGTAGAAAACGTAAGAAAGTGAAATATGTAGAAACTGAAATATACTAGGGGAGATAATGAATAACGCAAATGTGTGAGGAACAGCATTTACATTCATATCTATTGTTGTCTTACAAATTATCACAAATGGTGCCTTAAGACAACACAGTTAGGGGCGTCTGGGCGGCTCAGTGGGTTAAAGCCTCTGCCTTCAGCTCAGGTCATGATCCCAGGGTCCTGGGATCGAGCCCTGCATTGAGCTTTCTGCTCAACAGGGAGCCTGCTTTCCCCTCTCTCTCTGCCTGCCTCCCTGCCTACTTGTGGTCTCTGTCTGTCAAATAAATAATTAAAAAAAAAAAAAAAAAGACAACACATTATTTTTTCACAGAGTCTGTGGGTGAAGAGTCTGAACATTATTTGGCTCAGTCTTCTGTTTAGGGTTTCTAAGACTGCAACTCACATGTCAGCCTTTATTTGGGGACTTGACAAGGAAAGGACCTACTTCTAAGCTTACCTGGATTGTTGTAAGAATTAATCTTTGTGGCTGAGGGCACTGTCCTCTACAACTAGAAGCCACTCTCTGCAATTAGAGACAAATTGTGGGGGTTTTTTGCCATGGGGCATTCTCCTTAGGCACACTCACAACAAAGTGGATTGCTTCTACAGAGCTGATAAAGGAGAAAGTCTATACAGTGAATCTGCTACCACTATAGGATTTTATATAATATAGTATAATTATGGGTATGCCTTTCCATCATTCTTGCCATAGTCTCATGGTTAGAAGCAAACCACAGTTCCCATCCAGATTCAAGGGGAGGATGTTACAAAACAATGTGAATAACAGAAGATGACATCAAATTAAGGCTTTCCTACACAGCTTTTGAGGATCAAGAGCAATGAGAATTGCTGGCTTATATGGTTATTCTGTTTTTAATGCTTTGAGGAAACTTAAAAATGTTCTGTATAGTGTCTGAACCAATCTTCATTCCCACCAACAGTGCACAAGAGATTTTTTTTTTACCTCTATATCTTCACTCTTTATCTCTTATCTTCTTGGTGATAACCATTCTAACAGGTGTGAGATGATATCTCATTGTGATTTTGTTTTGATTTTCCTGAAAATTAGTGATGTTGAGCATGTTCTCATGCATCTGTTGATCATTTGTTGTCTTCTTCAAAAAAAAAAAAAAGGTCTATTTACTTCCTCAGCCAATTTAAAAAATCTGTTTGGGTTTTTGTTATTGAGCTGTCTGAGTTCTTTATATATTTTGGATATTTGTCTGTTACCCAATATATGGTTGGCAAATGTTTTCTCCTATTGTGCAGCTTACTTTTTCATTTTTTGACTTTTTGTTTTGTTTTGTTTTGCTCTGCAAAAGCATTTTAGAAAATACAATCTTGTCCTCATTTTCAAATGAGGACTTTCATCAAGGCTTTTTCACAGAAGAGCTTCTGTTAAGTGCTGAACATTTGAGGGTCCTTGCTCTACCTCTTGAAAATGCGTATCAATTTCACAGAGTTTGACTATTAAAAGCATGCAACCCTTAACCAAGGCAGTACAATTTTAGGGGCAAATAGGTAGCTCTGAATAGAGATTTCCTTTAAAATCAATAGAGAATACCTAATAAAGCAGGATGTACTAAAGCTGTGTATATAAACAGCTTTGGAAACTTCCAGAGAAATTAATTTCCTATTATCTATTTTTCACAATAAAGTCCTTCATTTTTAAAAAGCTTATTGACTAAATGCTAATGGTGAATGTCATTACTGAGGTGCTGCTCCACAGTTCAGCACACATTTGAATACCTTGGAGGATTGACTACATATAACATTTCTTCAGTTCTACCATGAGTAAGCTACTACACAGTCTGTAGGGACCACTTCTATTATAACTGGTTATATAGAAACTTTCTTTTAGATTATGTTGTTTAGTTTCAGGATCTTTATTTGCTTCTCCCCACCCTAACCCTTTTTATTTCTCTATAAAAAGTGTTTTAAAATTCCTGTCAGTGTTGCCTGGGAATCAGTCTCTATTGACTGAATTTCCTCCTGACATTGGGCTGCATTTCCATATTTCTTCATCTACACAATAATTTTTATTTTATCCTAGACATTGTAGATGTTATGTTATAGAGATTTTAAATTCTGAACATCTTTTTTTTTATTTTACTGTTATTTCAGAAAACTCCTACCTTTGTTGAACTCAAAATATAAACTCTCTATTAAATAGCATCTCAAATCTCAGTTATTTTACTTAGCTGAAATGCTTGGATTCTGTCCCATGTTTCTATATTTAAGGAGTCATCCAGTTATTTGGGTAGAGTTTATGCACAAAAAAATGGATAGCACAGGGCTCTTTCCTGTGTGCTTGTCTATTTCCATTGGCTGTGATTTTCCCAAACTGTCCATTTTTTCTTCAAGACACAAAACTATGGACTTCGTGCCAGAGTTCTAGCTATTCTATATAGTCAATGCCTTCCTTCAGGATTAAAGCATTAAAATTCAATCAAATCCAAGACCATTTCCTTTTAAATGCTTACAACTCTCAATTAACTATATGATTTTTCCATGCTTTCCTGGGTCTTTAAGTTGGTTTTGTGTGTATGTGTATATATTTTGAGCATAGTTTATAGCTATTGTTTATATAGGATGGTCAGTCCAGGATGTCAGGAGTCCACGCTTGTATCAGGAGTGGAAGTCCCATGAAAAGAACCAGTGATTAAAGGATGCAATTTAGAGTTCTAGGGTTTTTCATGCTTTGACTCTGCTGTTTTTGGATTTCTTCAGTGGCTTAAACACAGCTGAGTATACTGTCTTCTTTCTTTGTTGTTGTTTTTGTTGTTCGTAATGAAATTATAATCTCCAAGTAAATATATAATACTAATAGTCCATAACTGCCAAGTGGGAAGATCCCTTAATAATTTATGATATCACTTTGAACTTGTTTAGTCTTGATTTGCAGCCAATCTCATTCCTCTAAGCCTGTAATTCTGAGAAATTCTTCAGTAGATACCATATTTTATTTTTGATCCAGGGAAAACTAGAAATTATTAAACCTGAGAAAATAATTTCTTTAGAAATATAGATAGAGCAATATAGTGCAAAACAGAAATTTAACTATTTTCATATTTATCTATATGTTTTTAAATTGAGGTCATTAAGACTTCTTGAATAAATAATTATTTGAATTTTGAAATAATAGTTCTGAGTTTTTTCAGTGTGTATTAAACTCTGAGATAGCTAACAAGTGTTGCATTTATAACAATGACAAGACTATTATGTCTTTTCACATACAATTTTAGAATATTAATAATTTGGAAATACCAAGCAATAACTTTGATATATTTAGAATGATTTAAATTCTCTCCCCCAAAATAATTTAAAAATAGAAATAAATTACTTCTAATTCATATGATATTAATTACTTGTTATTTCAATGATGCTTATAAAATTCTATTATAAGGTAATGGACTAATGAATTATTGATAAACAATTTTCTCCTTACCAGCAAAACTATATTGGTGATCTTTTTTATAGGAACTCCTTTATGAAAAGTCTTATGGAAAGCCTTCACAGATCAAATTGACACATTGGAAGGGGCTAGCTAAACATTCAAACATGCCATTGTGCACATAGAGAAAACAATTGGAGGATTAAGGTTAAGTCTGCAGTTGGAGTTTCAGGTCTGCTGTGTTCTTTCCTTTTCTATGGAAGGACACTCACTTCCTGCCAAAAGTAGCTTCTGTACTCTGGTGCTCAGACCACCACAGACTATATAGCCTGAAGACAATTTAGTGATATTGCATTCACAAGAATTCTTAATCTGAGTGCTTGTTTTGGAACCCAATGATCTCCACCACTCACATGCTTCTATAAGGGATTATACTATATAACAAGGTTTATGCTTAACTGCATTCAGAATAATTGAAAATACTTCACAAATTTATTATGATGATGATGTCACAATATCACATTAGCAATTATCCAGTGATCTATACTTAAGTATCAATAGAAGGCAATGATGAATATACAGCATTGCAGCTCTATTAGTGTCTTCTACTTGTGTCTTTCTGTTAGTGTCTTCATTGTGATTTCAATCTTTAAGTGATTTCAAAGTGAAATAAGTTCATACATTCTTTTTCTCATATTTTATTCAGGTTTTAACCAGAGAGTTTGTAACACTATATTAAATTGTCAGAAAATGGCCATTAAATGTGAAACAAAATACAATTTAAGATGGAAATTCTCTGAGATCTGTACATGTTAGTACCCAAAGGACAGATACTATGGTTAAAAATCATGGTGAGGAACAATAATTTTTATGAAATTAATATGAATTTACTTTTAAACAAAAGAAAGTCTCAAGCTTTTATATCTGCCTCAACTTTGGCATGGAGTTTAATAAAGATAAATGATAATATTAATACAAAGGGACATTTCTTACCGGTTCACACTTCAGCACCCTGAACCTTTTCTCACTTAATTTGCTTTATTAATTTTAAAGAAGATGACATTTAGGTGTCTTATTGTTACTCTGATAGATAATATTCAAGAAGTATTGAAGCATCTAGGATTTAAGTGGGGAAAAAATCTATTGAAAAAGAGGGACAGGTAATAAGAGATAAATTGTTAATAAAAGTCCAGGGCCAGATGGCTTCACAGGTGAATTAAGCCAAACATTTAAAGAAGAGTTAATACCTATATTTGTTAAACTATTCAAAAAAAGGAAAAGGAAAGAAATTTTCCAAATTCATTCTATGAGGCCAGCATGAGTCTGATAGCAAAAAGAGATAAAGACACCACTAAAATAGAAAAGTAAAGAGGAATATCCCTGCTGAACATAAATGCAAAAAATCTTAATAAAACAATAACAAACTTAATTTAACAATATATTAAAAAAGTCTTTCACCAGGATCAAGTGAGATTTATTTCTGGGTTGCAAGGTGGTTCAATATTCACAAATCAATGTGATACACCACATCGAAAAGAGAAAGAATAAGATCCATATGATTTTATCAATAGATGCAAAAAAAAAAAAAGAGAAAGTACAACATCCACTCATGATAAAAACCCTCAACAAAGTAAGTTTACAGGAAACATATCTTAATATAATAAAGGGCATATATGAAAAATTCACAGCTAATATCCTGAGGCCAGGAATAAGACAAGCTTGTCCATACTCACTATTCAACATAGTACTGGATGTTCTAGCCACAGAAATTAGACAACAAAAAGAAATTAAAAGAATGCAAATTTGTAAAGAAAAATTAAACTTTTGCTATTTGCAGCAGATGACATGATACTCTATATAGAAACACAAAAGACTTCACCAAAAAACTGCTAGAACTGATAAAAAAAAATCAGTAAAGTTGCAAAATACAAAATCAATGTATAGAAATTGGTTGCATTTCTATATACCAATAATGAAACAGCAGAAAGAGAAATCAAGGAATTAAATCCATTTACCAGAACACCCAAAATAATAAGATATCTAGGACTAAACCTATACAAAGAGGTGAAAGACCTGTATTCTGAAAACTATAAGACACTATTGGAAGAAATTGAAGATGTTGCAAAGAAATGGGGAAACATTCCATGCCCCCAGACTGGGAGAATGTATATTGTTAAAATGTCTATAAAACCCAAAGCAATCTGCACATTTAACTCAATCCCTATTGAAATACCAAGAGCATTTTTCAGAGAACTAGAACAAACTATCCTAAAATTTGTATGGAACTACAGAAGACCCTGAATAGCAAAAGCAATCTTAAAAAATAAAAGCAAAGCTGAGGCATCACAATCTGGACTTGAAGTTACATTACAAAGCTGTAGTAAAATAGTATGGTACTGGAACAAAAATAGACACATAGAGCATTAGAACAGAGTAGAAAAATGTAGAAATAAACCCACAATTATATGGTCAATTGATCTTTAAAAAAGGAAAGAATATCCAGTGGGAAAAAGACCATCTCTTCAACTGGAGGAAGAAACAAAAACAAAAATAAACTATTGGGACCACATCAAAGTAAAAACTTCTGCACAGAGAAGGAAATAGTCAAAAAAATCAAAAAGGCAACCTATGGAATAGGAGAAGATATTTGCAAATGACATACCCTCAAAAAGGGTTAGCATCCAAAGTATATGAAAACTTATACAACTCAACACTCCAAAACCAAATAATCTTATTAAAAATGGGCAGAAAACATGTGGACATTTTCACCACAGAAGACATACAAATAGATGGCCAACAGACACATGAAAAGATGCTCATCATCACTTATCATCAAGGAAATTCAAATAAAAACTGCAATGAATATCACCTCACACTTGTCAGAATGGCTAAAATCAACAACACAAGAAACAACTGGTATTGGCAAGGATGTGGGGTAAAAGGAAGTGCACTGTTGGTGGGAATGAAAACTGGTGCAGCCACTGTGGAAAACAGTATGGAGGTTTCTGCAAAAGTTAAAAAACAGAGCTACCTTGTGATCCAGTAATCAAACTACTATATACTAGCTCAAAGAATATAAGAACATTAATTCAAAGGGTTACATGTACCCCAATGTTTATAGTAGCATTATTTACTATATGGAAGCAATCCAAGTGTCCATCAATTGATACATGGATAAAGAGGTGTGATTATATATATATATATATATATATATATATATATATATAATATATATATATATATATTATATGTATATAATAACATTCAGCCATAAATCTCAGTCATCTTGCAATGACACGGATGGAGCTAGAGTATAATGCTAAGTGAAATCAGTCAGAGAAAGACAACATATGATTTCACTCATATGTGGAATTTAAAAAACAAACAAGCAAAGGAAAGAAAATAAGAGAGAGAGACAAATCAAGATAATTTTAATTTATATATAATTTTAATTATACAGAACAAACTGATGGTTACAAGGGAGATGCATGGGGGGATGGGAGAAATAGATGATGGGGATTAAGGAGAGCACATGTTGCGATGAGCACCAAGTATGCTGTATGGAAGTGTTGAATCACTGTATTTTTCACTGAAACTAATATGACACTGTGTGTTAATAAACTGGAATCAAAATAAAATAAAAACTTAAAATGAAAAAAGATCTAAATTTTTGGTGTGTTGGGGTGACTCAGTTGGTTTAGCATCTGCCTTGACTCAGGTCATGATCCCAGGGTCCTGGAATTGAGCCCTGCACAGGGCTCCCTGCTCAGCTACCTCTCCCTCTGCCCCTCCCCTGCTCCCCTGCCTGTGCTCTCTCATGCTCTCGCTCTCTCAAAAAGTAAGTAAAAAATCTTTAATAAAGAAAAAACTAAATCGTTAAATTACTGGTGTTTTGCCTTATAATTTGAATTATGAAAAAATAAAATATTTTTGTTTATTTTGTGGATACATTTGGAAGTACATATATATTTTTATAAATGTATTTTATACTTATATATATTAATATACATTAATGCATATTTATATATAAATATGCATTTATAGATATATATTTATATACATTTATACATATTCATACACATAAATATGAATATATTTATATATGTATTTATATACATATATAACAATATATATGATATATAACAATAACAATAACAGTATTTTTATATTTATATATAAATATATGTTATATATTTATATTTGTGTGTGTATGTGTATATATATATATATATATAACAAAAATTAGCATTGTACATATAGATTATTCTCATTTGCATAGCTATGGGTAGTCAAATAATTTTGCATTCCATGTTTTAAAAGTCCAAATTGTTTTTGAATGTTGTGGATTTTCTTTATTTTTCTTCATCTTTTAATATATTTTTCATTTGAATGTCCTCTTTTGAAGAGTCTATTCCAGTCTTTTGCCCATTTTTTCTTTTCTTTTTTATTTTATTTTACTTATTTATTTTTTTTATTTAAATTCAACTAATTAACATATAATGTATTATTGGTTTCAGAGGTACAGGTCTGTGATACAGGTCTGTGAATGATTTATGGACAATTTAATAAAAAGTGACTTGCCCCTTTAATTTAGAAGTCAATATAAAATGCTTAGCATTTTGCCTTTCTTAATTCATATTGAGCCACCAGAAAGATATTTAGGGAAAGTATTACTTCTATGTGGCAGGTCTCTGTATAGATAAATATTTTTACAATGTGCAGAACAACTCCCAAATATAGAAATTATATATTGATAAACATTAAAGGTATTTTGTACAAAATATTTCAAACACATAAAAGTTTATGTCATATGCAATTCATAAATATCAACTAAAAGTTAAGCGGTGATTTCTGCCATTTCACCATGACACTTTGGACAATGAGTGATTAAGCTAATTGATAACACTTAACAAATAAGTGAAAAAAAAACTTATTTAATTGCACCATAAAGCAATGATTTCATAAAAATTATCTTCTTGAAACTTAGAAGAATTTGGTGGCTAGCTATATGCTGTAACAATGGCTTTTAACTAGTATTATTGTGGACTTTGGTGGTACTTATGCTTAGTTATTGAATAGAAAAAAATGACATTATGTATAAAGCAAAGTTTCAAGATGCCTATATATAAACAGAACATTTTAAATGATAAAATTTTTATAAAATGAGATAAAAGTTTAAATTCCTCACCATTATGTCATCATAATCACAGAGATGTTAGTTTTTCTAATTATGTTAGTTTAATCATTATAAAAACAAAGTAAGTATTGAAGCCAAAATCTAAAAGTTCATGTGGAGCGGAGCTGAAACTTGACTGCAGCTCTTCTTAAAAATGATTTAGTCCTCTTTCTGCTCTATGAAATTTCATGGTTCTTTTCAAATAAATGGTTCGAAAATATGTAGGGACTCTGTGACTGAAAGAAATGGTTGATGTTGAAAACCATACTCATCATTTAATTTGCCAATCAATGAAATAACTTTATATGATGTAGGTGGATATGCCAGTTTCTTCCTGATGGTCAACATTACTTACGACATTTGTGTGTGTGTGTGTGTGTGTGTGTGTGTGTGTGTGTGTGACTGCAAGTCCTATTCACTTGGGCTGGAAGCACAAAGCAAGTTCAGTTTTCTACTGCTCCATGCACCTAAGAAATGTCCATTTTTCCCATTCTGTACTTGAAATTGTAACAGAGATGAAATTGTAACAGAGATGTTCATGACATCCATATAAATAATGAATAATTGGATGAAATATTCTGTTTTACATATGGAAAATTATAAAACTAAATTTCTAAGCTATAAGAAAAGAATCCTAACTACAGGTTAATAAGTATAAATAAACATAACATTTATGTAATATTAAAACCCATTGAAGTTTTTAGCAGACAGAATTAACTTGCAAAAGTATCATTTTTCTTTTAATGTGCAGTGGTGTAGAGTCATAAATTTACTAAGATGCAGATCACAGACCAGAATGTCTCATGTAAGAAACATAATAAATATCCATTCTTTATTTTAATTACTACCATTAATCCTATAATTACTCAAATGCCTACAAAGGCAGCACATTTTAACCATTTATTTATAAAGAGATCTTCCACATCCACAAGGCTAAATTTTTTTTATTGTACTTTTTTTTTCAGTGTTCCAAGATTCATAGTTTATGCACCACACCCAGTGCTCCATGCAACATGTGCCCTCTTTAATAACCATCAGGCTCACCCATCCCCCATACCTCTCCTTTCCCAAACCCTCAGTTTGTTTCTGAGAGTCCACAGTCTCTCAGGCTTCACCTCCCCCTCCACTATCACTATCCTTTTCTTCTCCTAATATTCTCCATGTTATTCCTTATGCTCCACAAGTAAGTGAAACCATATGACAATTGACTTCCTCTGCTTGACTTATTTCACTCAGCATAATCTCCTCTAGTCCCATCCAATGTTGATACAAAAGTTGGGTATTCATCCTTTCTGATGGAGGCATAATATTCCATTGTATATATGGACCATATCTTCTTTATCCATTCATCTCTTGAAGGGCATCTGGACTCTTTCCACAGTTTGGTGATTGTGGTCATTGCTGCTATGAATATTGGGGTACAGGTGGCCCTTCTTTCCACAACATCTGTATCTTTGGGGTAAATACCCAGTAGTGCAATTTCAGGGTCGCAGGGAAGCTCTATTTTTAATTTCTTAAGGAATCTCCACACTGTTTTCCAAAGTGGCTGCACCAACTTGCATTCCCACCAAGAGTGTAAGAGGGTTCCTCTCCACATCTTCTCCAACACTTGTTTCTTAAGACTGCATTTCTTTAATCTGAAAAAAAATTCCAACAGAAGAAAAATTTTGAAAAACTGCCAAAACATGAATGCCTAACATATGTTTTAAACAATTTCTCTTGTCAGAAACCAAATATTTTTTTCTTAAAGAAAAGTTCTATTTCCACCAAACTAATGGTCACTCTTTAGCCTTATTCATTGCATTAAGATTTAAAGGAAAAATACTTTTAGATCAATAATTTTGGACTCAAAGTTATTAATTAATGTTTTCTCTTTTTGTCTCTGATGTCTATCTTTCTGTGTTTTAGCCTTCTTTATCTCATGTGTACATACATGCACACACCATAAGAAATAGAATAACTTTACCCACAAAAACTATAAACCTTGTTTAAAATTAACATTTCAGTGAAACAGTTAACAGTGAATGTCAAACCTTCACAAAAATTTAACTTGGTAATATTACTTTTTAATAATACTGAAAACTCAAAATAATCAAAGAATAACATAGGATTAGTTGAATAAATTTTACTGTTGACTAAACAAATATTACATAACACTGTATAAATGTGCTTATAAGCTTGTTTATATTCATGATATCATTTTAACAGAGAATCTTACTTTAAGATGCAATGCAAAGAATGACCAATTTTGTACAAACATGTTTACACACATAGCTATTTATGATAATTTTCACCTGTGATTGAGAATTTTTAAGACTACAATAAGATAATAAGTAAATTTTTTATTACTGACTATAACTTTTCCAGTAGCAATGTAATCATTTCTAACCAAAAGTATGCAATATTATCTATTGCAATAAAGATACAGAAAAATTAAATTCTTGAGAAAGATATGTGACTAAAACTACCAAATATCCCAGTCAGAAAATGAAAATGCATTACAATAATGAATGATTACTTGAACAAAAGTCTGGTGCCAGTGTTTGCTATTTTGTAACTTATTTGTTAAAAATCAAAAGGAAGTTACAATTTTTGTTTTGCTCTAATATAAGGTAACAGTACTAAGATCCATCCTCAGAAATAACTTTTGATATCTCTATATCCAATTGTTTCTTAGAATATAATTGTAAGTTTCCTATATTTAAGTGTTTACATACTATTTTCTGTAGTGTAAGGTTTATGAAGGCATTCTAATGTGCGTTTTGCTATGTCCTATAAATATTCATTTTTTCTGTATCTATTAAATGTTCTAGCTTAACAAAGGAGAATTTTAAAATCCTGAGATGGAGATAAAACTAAATTTAAAGGAGTAAAATTAATCTGATACTTTAATAAAACCTATTTGGCAAGATTTACCGTATGTTCTAGCTAGTATCTGCCAGATGATTTGCTCACTATTTTATTGAAATCTTGGTTAGTTAACAGAAATACTGAAATGTGCACATGCACAGAGAAATGTAGAAATGGTGTCTCATAATTTTCAGGACACCCAAACTATTCAACAGGTGATCTATGTAGAGGAAAATATGTATGCCAAATTTCAAATATAATTCCTTTCTTTGATTCTAAACAATTTTTATTAGTGAATCAAATCGGTCTGTGACATATAAATGTGTGGAGGTGTTTAACTGTTTCCACCACCACCAGCTGTTTGTTTGTTTTTTTTTTCTCAATAATTATTTTTATTTTTATTTTGGTAAAAAACACATAATGTAAAATTTAACTTCTTTTCCATTATTAAGTGTACAGTTCAGTAGTGTCAGGCATATTCACATCACTGTGCAAGAGACCTCCAGAAATTTTCAAAAGTTTCTTACAAACGTGAAACTCTGTACCCATTAAACAACAGCTTCCCATGTCCACCTTGTCCTAGCTGTTAATAATAACCATTCTATAAGACTTTCTTATCTGGCTTGTGTCTGTGTGGTTTGATTTTTCTCTAACCCATCTCAAAACCTGCTATCCAGGAACATACAAAAGCTTCTCATTTCCCATTTGGGCTATCATTTCATGACCTTCATCCCCATCCCATTGGTTGAGATGCTCTTTCCATCTCTTGTATAGGTAACTCCCTGCCCCCAATTTATCAAGAAATAATTGGCATGCATTATTGTACAAGATCCAGGCATACAGCATGATGGTTTGATTTAAATATATTGTAAAATAATTGCTACAATAAGCTTGGCTAGTATCTTTCACCTCAGAAAGATAAAATAGAAAAGAAAGAAAAAATACTTCTTGTGATGACAACTCTCAGGATTTACTCCCTAACTCTCCCATATGTCATACAGCACTGTTAGCTATATATCATCTTATTTTATATTATATTATATCCTTAGCACTATTTGTCTTATAACTAGAAGTTTATACCTTAGCCACCTTCCTCCAATCCCTCTCCCCCACCCTTAGTCTCTGGTAACTACAAGTGTTTATAACAACATAATTAACAATAGTCAAATTATGGAAAGACCCACATGTCCATCAACTTGTGATGAATAGATAAGGAAGTTGTGGTATACACACACACACACACACACACACACACACACACACACTGGACTATAACTTAGGCAACGAAAAGGATGAAATCTTGCCGTTTACAACAATGTAAATGGAGAGTGTATTATACTAAGTGAAGCAGGTCTGACTTTTTTTCTATGAGTTAGGTGGGGTTTCTTTGTTTTGGTTTTGGTTTTATAGATTATACATGTAAGTGAGATCATATAGTATTTGTACTTTTCTGTCAGACTTGTTTCACTGAGCATAACACCTTTAAGCTTCATCCATGTTGTCACAATTTCTTTTTTTCTGGCTGAGTGATACTCTATTGTACATATGTACCACAATTTTTTATCCATTCATCCATCAGTGGACACTTGGGTTGTTTCTATTTCTTGGCTATTTTAACTAATGCTGCTTTGAACATGGTGGCGCAGACATATTTCAAGTTAGTGAATTGCTTTCCTATGGATATATTGCCAGAGGTAGAATTACTGCATTATATAGTAGTTCTATTTTTAACTTTTTTTGAAATTTCTCTATACTATTTTCTATAGTAGCTATACCAATTCACAATTCCACCAACAGTGCGCAGGGTTCTATTTTTCCATGCCAACATTTGTTATCTCTTGCTTTTGTTTATGGCCATTCTAACAGGCATGAAGTAATATTTCATGGTGGTTTTAATTTCCATTTCCCTAATGTCTAAAGTTGGGGAGCAGTTTTTCACATATCTGTTGGTCTTTCATATATCTTCTTTGGAGAAATTTTTATTCAGGATCTTTACCCATTGTTTAATTAGGTTATTTGGGTTTTTTTGCTATTGAGCGGCATGAGTTCTTTATAAAATTTGTATATTAGTATATGGTTGGCAAATACGTTTTCTCATTCCCTGAGTTTTCTTTTTATTCTGTAGACTGTTTATTTTGCTACGCAAACACTTTTTATTTTTATTTTGATTCACTTGCTTACTTTTTATTTTACTGCTTATGCTTTAGGTGTCATATCCAAAAATCATTACTAGGATCCAGGTCAAGAAGCTTTGTTCTTGTGTTTTCTTTTAGGAGTTTCAGGTCCTACATTAAGTTGTTGATCTATTTTGAGTTAATTTTGGGGAGTGGTATAAAATATGGGTTCAGTTTTCTTCTTTTATATGTGAATATATAAATATCCCAGCACAGTGTATTGAAAATAACGTTTTTTTTAATTCACTTAGTACTATTGGCTTTCTTGTCAAATATTAGTTGATTGTATATGTTTGAGTTTATTTCTGGGCTCTCAATTCTGTTCTATTGTTCTATTTGTCAGTTTTTATACCAATACCATACTGTTTTGAAGGTTATAGCTTTATAGTGTAGCTTGAAATCAGGAAGTATAATGCTTCCTGCTTTGTTCTTTCTCAAGATTTTTTGGCTATTGGGTATCTTTTCTGGTTCATGTAAATTTAGCAGTTTTTCTTCTACTTCATAGAAACTGACATTGGAATCTTGATAACCATAGAATTGAATCTATAGGCAGCTTTTACTAGTATTGATATTTTAACAATATTAATTCTTTCAGTCCATGAGTACAAGGTACCTTTCCACTTATTTGTGTCTTCTTGATTTTTTTGATCAATGTCTTTGGCTTTTCAGTGTAGATATCTCTTATCTCCCTAGTTAAATTTATTCCTAAGTATTTTATTATTTTTGATGCTATTGTAAATGGGATTGATTCCTTTTTCTTTTTCAGAAAATGTGATATTAATGTGTATATATGCTACTATTTTTATACATTAATTTTATATCCTGCAACTTTGCTAAATTCATTGATTAGATCTAGCAGTCTTTTGGTTGAATCTTTAGGATTTTCTATATATAAAATTAGGTCATCTGCAAATAGAGAAAATTTTACTTCTTTCTTTCCAATTCTGATAATTTTTCTTTTTCTTGCCTTATTGCTCTAGCTAAGACTTGTAGTACTGGGTTATATAGGAGCAGTTAAGATTGGACATCCTGTCTTCTACCTGATCTGAGATAAAAAGCTTTCCACTTTCCACAACTGAGTATGATGTTAGCCTATATGTTTATCAGGTATGACCTTTGTTATGTTAAAATATGCTTCTTCTATATCTAATTTGTTAAGAAGTTTTGTCATAAATAGGTCTTGAGAGGTGCCTTGGTGACTCAGTCAGTTAAGTGTCTGCTTTTGGCTCAGGTCATGATCCTGGGGTCCTGGGATTAAGCCCCACACTGAGCTCCCTGCTCAGTGGGGAGCCTGCTTCTCCCTATCTCTCTGGGGCTAGCACTGTTTGTGCTCTCTCCCCCTCTCAAGTAAATAAGCAAAATCTTTATCAATCAATCAATCTTGAATTTTATCAAATGTTTCTTCTGCATATAGTGAGATGATTGCATTTTTTTTTCTTTCTTTCATTCTACTAATGTGATTTATCACATTGACTTGCTATGATTCAGCTCTTTGCCTGGGTGTGGGCAAACCAGGCTCTAGGGTCAGAAAGTCCCCATTTGACAACTTGAATCAGACAGATCTGCACCCCGCAGGGTTGCCTGGTCAGAGTGCAACCCCATTTTTGTTCTACAGATGAGTGAAATATCTGGTTGAGATTGTGTCCTTGAAAGTATAAACATGGTTTGCCAAGATCTGTGAGTTGGTTGTTTCAAGTCCCTCCCTCTCTTCAGCATCACAGTCAGACTAGTGGTTCAGCCCTAAAGATTCCCCTGTATTTCGCCTGTAGTTCATGTGCTATGAGATCAGAGCAGGGTCTTCTGCAAAACAGCTCACAATGTGGTGCATGGGGCTGGTTGTCCCTCCTGGATTCTCTTTTTCCACTGAAGAAGCTGAAGAACTCTCCACATGCTACTGTGCTGTTCTGGTATAAGGACAATGCAGTCCATGTGTACCTGCTTCTCCTGGTCTTCTAATGCAGTCTTTGTCTTTTTGGTACAAGGGGTTGCATCACTCTCACCCCCATGTCCTAGGATTTTCTCAGTGGTGCCTTATTCTTAAGTGGTTGTTAGTTGTTCTTGTGATGAGGAGCAAAGTCAGGAATGGCTTATGCCACCATCTTGGTGATGTCCCCAGTTGTTTTTGTTTTTGTTTTTCCTAAACCACTTTATTGAGGGGTGATTGACATGGAAAAAGCTGTACATGTTTGATGTATACAACTTAGTGATTTAGGATATAAGTATTTACCAAGAAAACATTACTGTAAATCTATGCCATAAATGTGCATTTCCTAAGTTTTTACTTTTAGTTGTATAATATGTGAAAAATCAAATAGCTTTCAAATAAAATAATGCCTACTACATTATTTTTCTCCTCAGTAATTATTAGTAGCACTATACTTGGTAGTTTATAGATGTATACTCTATCATTCAATTACTTAAAGCCTTATGACTTACATGATCTTCAATTCATTATTCTAGATTGCTTATACTAAATTTTATTTTAAATTTACAGTGATTATTTATTCACCATTTCCCTCAGACTCACTTCTTAACAAGAAATACTAAAGATGTATATTGGTAAATATTTCTTAAAATTGTATTCTGCTGGTTGTGGGAGATCTTGATTTTCTGAGGAATGCTATTATAAATAAATGCCAACTAGTGTTTTATCGACAATATTTCATTGTATACAATGTACTGATTGATTTTATGTAGAATTACATCTTTTAAACAATTTAGGGCAAATATGGTTTGCATATTTGGAGCCCAAAGCAATACAATTTGCAAAAAAAAAAAGAAAAAAAGAAAACAAACGAGGTTTCCTGTTAGGTTCCTTTCAGCTTTTAACCTTATCATTGCATAATATAAACACTATGGTTTTGGCAAAAACTGATAAAATTTTGTAGAAAGTTTGGGGAAATTCCTTATGTATTTCTCAGGAAATCAGTTGATGTATTTTTCAAAAATTCTAGAATATTTTAATTTAGGATAAGTCTTAACAATGATGTGAGCTATCCCCAGTCTGCCATTGACCTCTGTAATCATGTCATTCTCTCTTTCTCTTGGGGTTTTTATAATTATTTCCTAGAGGAGTGAGGGTCCAATACCTTAGGCAAAAGTCTTCTACAAGGAACTCACCCTAAAAAAGTGTATTGTCAGAGGAACAGCTGTCCCTATTACGGCACTGCTCTAGTATTTCCTCCAGGCATAATTAATTGGAATAACTCTTAAAAACTAGTATTCTGATAACTGAATTTTTTTTAGGTTGATAAAAAATGAGAGTGAGAATTTTTTTTTTTACAAGCAAGAACATGTAATGAATAAAAAGATAATTTTTGCCTCAAGATATTCACTTATTTTTTCTCATTTTCTAACACATTTACATGAATATGACCCATCCATATGTTTAATATTAAGTACACATTAAAATTTAGTATACGTGTTGGATAGTATTTATCAAAATGTAAACTATAGTTCTATTTCAGATAGATAATAATCTTGTTTTATCTTGAAGACCATTTTTAAAACAGCTTCATCTTTCTGGCCCAAGGGATGATTCTGAGGTAATTTGTTCTGCCTGTCAATGATATCAGAGGACATTGGTATCTGTAATTCCTAAATGGCTTGTTTAGCAACAGATTCAACCATTTGTAAATAACACCTCAAAAAAAAAAAAGTACTTTTGGTGTATCATGGTATAAAATGCTTTATATAGTAGTACAAAAACGGGCAATGTTTTATGAAGTAATCTTCAGAAAAGTTCAGATTTGCAAATATGTTTCTAGAACAAAGATGTAGATATTTAGAATGTCTTAATAGAGATAGAATAATTAACATTTCATAATATTTCTGGTGCTTTTATTTGCTGTAATGACAAATAATAATGCAATGACAACATTAAGCAAATATTGTGAATGTAAAGAAAATCCTTTTATTTATTTATTTATTTATTTTATTTCTTTCTTTTATTTATTTCTTTTATTTATTTATTTATTTCTCATTTCTAATAAAATGTTTATCTGTTGGAGTGCCTGGGTTAAGTCTCTGCCTTCGGCTCAGGTCATAATCTCAGGGTCCTCGGATTGAGCTCCGCATCAGGCTTTCTGCTGAGCAGAGAGCCTGCTTCACCCTCTCTCTCTGCCTGCCTCTCTACCCACTTGTGATCTCTCTCTCTGTCAAATAAATAAATAAAATCTTTAAAAAAAACTGTTTATCTGTCATGAAATACAGCCATCATAAGGCTGAGGTAAAATATCTTTGTTTCAAAAAGTCCCCTTTGGGTTTAAGAAAACAAACAAACAAACAAAAACAATGAACAGAGAGAAATGAGAATAATACATGGTTAATATTTTTTAGTTAATTAAAAAAAGCGATTACAATTTTTCTTTCTGCTTGTTATTGATGAAGCTGACTTTGTCTCAATACAATAATTTATTAGAATTAAAAATACATTATGTGGATAAACAGGATTAATTATGAATTGAATTTGGCTTTCCCATTTGAATTTTACATTGTTTTCCATTTTTTTCATAATCTTTTTCGTTTTCATTAATCATCTGGTAACCATTTTTTACTTGGATTTTTGTATGTGCATAAAAATCAATCTTTAGACATGAGGTATGGGATCCATTTTTTACCTCTCTTTTCACCATCTATCAACCTGCTCTACTTTTTCTGTTATCTATCTCTATTCTATAAGTTGAAACATTTTTTTTCTTCAGTTACCTTTGTATATTTTAGAATACAGGCTAAGCTGCTATACTAGAGATCCTGGCTTAGATAAAACACAATTTAAATAAAACACAAATTAATTTAATTTTTAATGTCACTTTTACTGAGAAACCATGAGGTGAGTGGTTCAGGCTCTTAGGGAAGCTGCTCCACATGATTTTTCATGCTGGAGCTGAAGAAATCTTCCTTTGCATGATAGAGCAATAATTACCATTATTTTGGCCATTCAATCAATAGGAGGAAACAGAGAGTGAAAGTCTAGGGCAAGCAATTTCCTTTGAAAGAGGAGACCAAGAAAGTTAACCCCCCCCCACTTTTAATTTATTAGATTTTAGACAAAGGGTCATAAAAAGCTATGTACAAGAGAGACCAAGAAATATGGGTCAGCTGGGTGACCATATGCTCAAACAATTCACTATCACCACATACAAAGGGAATAACACATTTCAGGTGGACATTAGCAACGTGCTGTATAAAATTAGAAAATTTGGGTAATATAATGTTGGTTTTCTTTCTTATAGAAACATTGTATAAGCAGTTTTAATTCCTTCTGGCTACAGGTTCAGTTGGACATTTTAATCATTTTTAATCGTCTAGAATTCCTTAATGACATCAAGGATATTGCAAAAATTTCTAACCTACTTTGATACTTGGGGTTGGTTAACTTTTCTACAGGATAACTTTGGAATGTATTGACTGTTTAAGAAGTATTACAAAATGTTCAGCAAACTTTTTTCTACTTAAAATAATGAAATTATTGGTGCCAGTCTAATCCTCCCACCAAATTTCGGCTTTAACTTTTATTATTGCCTATCCATTCTTTAAATCCATAACTCTATATGTTTCCCTTTATGGCTCTGTTTCTACTTTTCTCTTTGCCTAAAGTGTTTACTTTTACTTTTACTGGAAAATTTCCAAACCTATAAAGCCTGACACAAATGTCACTTTTTATTTGTCACCTTTTCTTTTGCTTTAAGTAGAATTGACCTCTGTGTTCTGAAACTCTATAGTATCTCTATTTTGCTATTTATTTTACTAATTTACCCAATCCTATGACAAAAGAGAGATATAATGTAGCACAGTAACTTCTTGGTAGGATGAAGTAATTTGGTGCAAACCAATACTCCTCTCATGAACAATAGAAAAACTAGAAAACTAAATAAAGTTATCAAAAATAATGAGGATGAGAAGAATTAAGTTCCTGGAGGTGTAGAACCATATAGTGATGAACTGATAATCTTCAGACACATATTTTTCCTGAGGATATTTGTGAATCCTGGTCATTGTGGAGAAGCTTAAAATATGAATTTGCCTGGGCAGAGTGAAACTTTTGTAGGAGATCATAACATTCAGGGCTTTGTTCATCTCATGAGCTAGAGAGATGAATAAAAGGAAATTTAAAGGGTTCCAATACGTAGTGTACCATGCTCTTCTTAAGATGTTTGCCAAATTCTGAAGTCATGTGGCTGGAAGGTATAAGTTTTTACTTAAAACTTCTGAAACTAAAGTGGGTTTTTCTAAAGTCTCTATGTATTAGAGAGACAAAGAGTTGAGCTCAGGACTAGACAAAGAGGTAAGACCTTTCAGAAGAAGTAAAGGTCCCAACTAGAGTTTTTTAAGGTGTAGGCACAAGAAGAAGGCAAACTGGAGACACGTTGAGTCTTATGAAAACTGCAGTTTCAAAATCAACTCAGCTAGATGCTGGAGGAGAATTAACCCCAAGTTATGTGTCTGGCAGAGAAAAGAGTAAGTTGTCCTTGAATGATAATAATATGACCTTTAGTCTCCATAATAGATGATATTTTGGTGTCACATCATCTTCAACTAGATGTCTCCATCCCTAGCTGCTAATAGGACTATTTGCTAATAATTAACAGAAAGCCTAAAGAATTTCCCAAAATATTTTCCTTAACTAATGAGATATTCCTTTCATGGGAAGCTAACTTCTTCCCTTACAGGGGGATCAAAACATAGCCAATGATTGTATTTTACAAATGTACAAAAGTTAGGACTGTTTCCTCACGTGGGTCTACTGGTACTATACAATATACTTCTGAGACCCACCCCCATAGATTAAAATAAGATTGAGTATCATTGGAAGCTGCATATTTTCTTAGCTCTCTCTTTTCCTGTCCTGCCTATTGCTTTCATTATGGGATTTTCTTGACAGGCACTCTATTTCAAGCTTTATTTCCAGAGGACTCTCCCTAAGAGACACTCTAAAATCATTTTTACAGTCTGGATTTTATTAAAAATAACGGAGCACCTGGGTGGCTCAGTCAGTTAGCCATCAGACTCATGATTTTGGTTCAGGTCATGATCTCTTAGATCATGAGTTCAAGCCCTCCATTGGGCTCTATGCTCAGCAGGGAATCTGCTTGATTCTCTCTCTCCCTCTACTACTGCCCTTCCCCCCTAAATAAATAAATAAATAAATAAACCTTTTTTTTTTTTTAATTCACCAAGAATGCAAGGCTTGGTATGATACAAGCTAAAAAGCAAAAGAAAAGCAGATAACAAATGTGATCCAGGTTTTGAAATTAGTAAATAAGGACTTTAAGATAAATAAAATTGCGTGTAAAAAAATTGGAATAAAAATGGGAAAAATAAGTAAATGTATGGAGAATTTTGCTAAAGAATTAGAATCTATTAAAACAAATTAAAAGTAACTTCAAGAACTGAAATTGACAGATTTAAAGAGCAGAAAACAAAATGACTCAACTTGAAGAGAGGTCAGGACAAAACACATGAAGTGAAACACTTTGTTATGGGTTGAATTGTGACCACCCCCCAACCCCTATCCCCAAGAAACGATGTGTTGAAGCTATGACACCAAGTATCTCAGAATGTTATCTTATTTGGAAACAGGATTATTGCCAATATAATCCATCAAGACAAGGTCATACAGAAGGCGGCTGGGCCCTTCATCCAACATGAATGTTGTCCTTATAACAAGAGAGGGAAACAGGCCACTTGAAGGTACAGAGATACAGGGAGAATGCTGGTGAAGGTGGAAGCAGAGTGGAGAGGGTATCTACAAACCAATGATTTCTAGTTCCCAGGGTAGGAAATAGGAATGGAACAGATTCTTCCTCAAAACTCTCAAGAATAACTACCCCTGCTTTTTCTATCTCACAAAAATTGAATGTTGTATATAATATATGTTCATCACTGGCAGGTTTCTATATATGGACAAAGGGCGTGAACCAAATCATTTTCAGCCTGAACTTAGATATCGCATTTGGACTGGAAACTACCATTGTTGTCCATAGGTCATGAAGTTATAATTGTCCTTGAGCACTTTAAGATTTGAGGTCCTTTGGATACTGTTCTTTGGACTTCTTGGCTGCCCTTGGATTTAATGTTTTATATTCTTTTGTGTCTTATCTTGTCTTCTCTCTTGCCTATAACATTGTGTTGCTATAATCCCAGGTGCTTTGAATCTGTTCTAGAATCCCAAAGAGTATGAAAAAAAATAATTGATTTATTTGCCTATTAAATTGAAAGGGATTAGAATGTTTAGGAGTGCTTGATAACTAGTTGCTTCCAAAAAGAGATATAACTAGGCACAGATACTTATTATAGCTAATAATGATATTAAGCAGTTTCCTTATATTTTGTAAGTAAATTATTGATAATTGGTACCATCATACTTCAATATTCTTTAAGCTGTGGGCAAATGAACTAGAATAAAATATGGAGTGTTTTCCACTTTCAGGGTAAGACTGTGGTAAGCATGTATATAAAAGGAACTAAAGATTGATAATTTACACTGTGTAAAATTCAAATACTGCTGTGTCAAAAATAACAAAAATAAGTAACAAATTGAGAAATATATGTAGCAATTTCATACATTGAAAGCTCTGAATATATGTATGTATATATGTATGTAAATATATATTATATGAATTTTTAAAACACAATCCTGTATAAAATTATACAAATAAAAATGTTTAAAAGAATAACTATAAACAAACAAAAGGAAAAAGTTTCAAATGTTCTATTAAAAGTAATTATAATTAAATATTTGACATAAAAATATATCTTCTTTCCAGTTTGGAATTATTTTGTTTATATATTAGTTTAAGAGTAAAATTTTAAAAGAACTCTCACAGAGTACCATTCCAGAGAAATAAACAAAATTTTAAGATAATCTTGTTTTTACTGAATGATTCACATTAAAGAAATTATAAAATCTATGAGTTATAGAAGCTTATATGTAAGTTTATAAAAGCAATAAAATCATCCTATAATTAAACCAAAACATTAGTTCTTTTCAGGAATACTGTCCTATCAAAACAGTTATTTTCAATTAAGTATTCACCAAGTAACAATACTCTTTCATTTAAATTTCTTCCACATTAAATGAGATCTCTCAATATAGTTTAGTTTTTCCTGAACATATCATTTTTACCTTGAACATCATATAAATTGAGTCACAAAACATGGACTCTTTTATGTCTGACATTCTATCAATATACCCAATTTATTAACCCATTCTGTTCTACATAGATGTTTTGTCTTTTTCCAACATAGGTCTATTATAAATCATGTTGTTGCAAACATGTTAAATGTTTTTAATGAGTATGCATCTACATTTCTATGAATTATATATGACCAGCTGAAATGATGCATCTCGGGGCACCTGGGTGGCTCAGTGGGTTAAGCCTCTGCCTTTGGCTCAGGTTATGATCTTAAGATCCTGGAATCAGTCCCCACTCAGGCTCTCTGCTCAGCAGGGAGCCTGCTTCTCCCTCTCTGCCTGCCTCTCAGCCTACTTTTGATCTCTGTATCAAATAAATAAAATCCAAAAAAAAAAAAATGATGGATCTCTATCTGTATCTATCTAGTCTATTATCATTTATTTATCATCTATTCTTGTGTGTAATTTTTTTCTCTTTTTAACAAATGATTGTTATTTTTTTCAAGATTTTATTTATTTATTTGAGAGAGTACACTAAAGAGAGAGAGGGAAAACAGGTGGAGGGGCAGACTCTGCTGAGCTGGGAGCCCAATGTAGGGCTGGATCCCAGGACTCAGGGATCATGACTTGAGTGGAAGGCAGACACTTAACCAACTGAGCCACCCATGCATCCCTGTGTGTAATTTTTAAATAATATTTTTATAATTAGATCATATAATTTATTCTGAATTAATTTTTGTCTGTACTATTAGTTAACTTTTTAAATATATGTATACCTGTTACCCAATTATTTGTTGACTCCCAACTCTTTCCTCTCTAAATTGCATTGAGACAATTGATGTAAATGAATTGATTAAAAAGATAAGTGTTTGTTTCTGCATTATGTGTGTTCTAGCACCTTGACCAATACTGGCCTATCAAGTACCAGTGTCATACTGTCTTAATTAGTGTAGATTTAAAATTACATTTATACCATAGAATATTTTATATAAAGAGAAATTTCTTTTGGCTTATTCCTTTTCCTTCTAATTTGCTTGACTATTCTAGGTTCTTTGCCTTCCATATATGTTGTTAAATCAACTTGTAAATTTTCACAAAAATGTCTTTGGGGTTGGATTTATCTACAGACCCATAAAAGAATTTTAAACCTAGGGGTGCCTAAGTGGCACAGTTGGTTAATCCTCCAAGTCTTGGTTTCTACTCATGTTGTGATCTCAGGGTTGTGATATTAAGCCCCATGTCAGGCTCTGCGCTCATCCTGGAGTCTGCTTGAGATGCTATCTCCCTTTGCCCCTCCCACTTGTGCTCTCTCTCTCTAAAACAAATAAATAAATCTTAAAAAAGAAAGAATTTTAATCCTGACAGTATTGAGTCATCCATAAACAGAGCATATCCCTACATCTATTAATATCTTTTTTACTTTCTCTCAGTAATATATGTCATTTTTAGTAGAGACAGCTTTTACATCTTTTTATAGATTATTCTATGTAGTTGGTCTTCTTGATGTTATTGTACATTTTTTTCAAATTTAATTTTTCACTTGTTTGCTATTAGTACATGAAAACATAATTAATTTCTATATGTTGGATCTATTCAGCAAATATTTTAATTTTACATTTTTTCTAATAATGTGCTGATTCTTTGAAGTTTCTATAAACTTGGTCATGTCATCTAAAAATGAGGCTTCAATGATACAGATATAGTGAAAAGAAGGGGCACATGCTCCCTAGTGTTCATAGCAGCAAGATGCACAAATAGCCAAACTGTGGAAGGAACTGAGATGCCCTTCAACAGATGAATGGATAAAGAAGATGTGATACATATTCAATGGAATATTGTTGAACCATCAGAAAGGATGAACACCCACCATTTGCATCGACATGGATGGAACTGGAGGAATTATGCTAAGTGAAATAAGTCAAGCAGAGAATTACCATAGGGTTTCACTCACATGTGGATCATAAGGAATAGCATGGAAGACCATAGGGTAAGGGAGGGAAAACTGAAGGGGGGGGGGGAATCAGAGAGGGAGACAAACCTTGAGAGAATATAGACTCTGGGAAACAAACACGTTGTTATAGGGTTGGGAGGTCTGAGGAGTGGGGAAGCTGGGTGATGGGTATTAAGGAGGGAATGTGTTGGGTGAGCACTAGGAGTTATACACAATTATTGAATCATTGAATACGACATCAAAAACTTAATGATGTACTACATAGTGGCTAACTTAACATAGTAAAAAATAAAAACAATAAAAAATGAAAAAAATAAAAATAAGGACTTTTTTCCATAAGACTCACTCACTAAAACATTTTTTGACTTATTACACTGCTGAAGATATCCAATATATTACTGAATTAAAGCACTGATATAAAATATACTTGTTCCCAATCTTGAAGGGAAAGGTATCAGTATTTCATCAAAAGTGTTAGCTATTGTTTTTTTTTGAAGATTTTTTTAGATTAAAGATTTTCCTTGCTATTCCTAGTTTGTTGAGATAGATAGATGATAGATAGATAGATAGATAGATAGATTAGATAGATAGATAGATAGATAGATAGATGTTTTTTAACAAAGATCTCAAGTAGGCAGAGAGGCAGGCAGAGAGAGAGGAGGAAGCAGGCTCCCTGCTGAGCAGAGAGCCTGATGTGGGGCTCAATCCAGGACCCTGAGATCATGACCTGAGCCAAAGGCAGAGGTCCTAATCCACTGAGCCACCCAGGGGCCCCTTATAGTTATTTTTTTTACATGAACATGTATTTATTTTTTTTCAAATGATAGTATAATATATTGAGAATACTACTTTGTTTGTATTTTATTTTGTTAATATGATGAATTTCATTGCTTAGTTTTCAAATTTTTGAACCAACCCAGTATTTCTGGAATAAATGCTAACCAGTCTTGATGTATTATTTTCTTTAGAAATTTATGTTTTGAATTTGTCAATATTTTGTTTAGAATTTTTGTGTCTGAATTCATAAGCATATTGGTGTAGAAGAAAAAAATTTCTTGAAATGTACTGACAAGATTTTGTTATGGTCATGCTTAGCTAAGTACAATGAATTGGAAATAGTCTTACTTTTCCTATTTTCTGGAAGAATTACTGCAATCAGTTATGTTTCTTCTTTAAATGATTGGAAGAATACACCTGTAAATCTATCTGGCCCAGAACATTTTTGTTGGGAAGATTTTCAATTATGAATTCAAGCTTATAACTTATAAAGAATTATTCAGATTGTCTATATTTTCTTGTATTAATGTTTATAAGTTGTATTTTTTTTCTAAGTTTTTTTGTTTTTATTTTTTGACAGAGAAGGATCACAAGTAGGTAGAGAGGCAGGCAGAGAGAGAGAGAGAGGGAAGCAGGCTCCCTGTTGAGCAGAAAGCCTGATGTGGGACTCGATCCCAGGACCCTGAGATCATGACCTGAGCTGAAGGCAGTGGCTTAACCCACTGAGCCACCCAGGCGCCCTATAAGTTGTATTTTTGAAGTTATTTTCCATTTCATAGCTTTTAAAACTTTTTTGGCATAAGTTTCTTTATAATATATTCTAATTTCCTATATAATGTTGGGAAAATATAGAATAATGGCACTTCTTTCACTGTTGATGTTGAAAATTTGTGTTATTGGATATGTTTTTTCATGGATCAGTCTTACTATTTATCAATTTTACTGGTCTCTCTCAAAAATCAATTTTGTCTTTATGATTTTCTTTATGATTGGGTTTATATTTACTAATTTCTGCTCTTATTTTTATTGTTACCTTCTCCACTTTCATTATAATTTATCCTTCTACAGGTTTTGAGTGGGAAGCTAAAATAATTGATTTCAAAATTCTTCTTTTCTAATACATAAATTTAAATTTAATATATATTTAATTTTTCAAGGTGCTTTAGCCACATTCTATAATTTTCAGTAACTATATTTTCATTATCAGTTAGATTATAATATTATATGTTGCATTATAATTTGACTTTTTCAGTTATTTAAAAGAGTGCTGAATGTTTCTCAAGCCTTTAGGGATTTTGTAGTTATCTTTGTATTATTGTGCTCTAACTTAATGTCATAATTTTTAAACAACATACACATGTAATAGTGCCTCCGTTTCACTTCCTATTTAGAGACATATTTTATGACTAAACTATTTATCTAAAGCTATATAATAGATTATTATTGTCCACCATTTTCTATTTTGAATGCTTATTGTATAAAGAGAGCACTTTTCAAATTATGTGAAATGTGTCTACCTATTAACTAAATCTCTGTGATACATTCTATTACAAAAACCCTGCTGTATATTCTGACTAAGATTTTTTGCATTATTTTGAAATAACCTAAGCAAAAGCTTCAGTAGTGGATTTATTTTGTCAGAAAAAAAGTAATTCTTATGTTTACCTATTTGATTTACAATTGTATTAGATTAGTACATTATTTATAAATATTAATTCAAGAAGGTAGCATTTTCTGACATCCTTCACATTAGTAAACTAGTTCATCAAATAGCTATTTACACTCTACTTATACAAAGTAAATGTATTTCATGAAATTAAAATATATTTAAATATGATCTATGAGAGAGAAGTTTAATTTGTCATATAAATACCTTCCAATAAATATCATTTCCCTTTAGTAAAATACTCAGGTCTAACCGAGTGAAGTGATAGCCATTTAAAGGATACAACTTCAACTCTTGTATTTGTTGAAGTGATGATAAAATGCTTGTTTGTTAGTTTATTTAACTAAAATATGCTTTTATTTAGTTTAAGATTTTATTAACATTTATTGAATTAATTCCAGAAGACAAAAGATAGAATGTAATATTTAACAAATTGTGGTATTTCTGAAAATTGGGGGTCTCTTTGTGTCTTTGTCTCCAAATTGTACTGCTTATTTCCATTTAAGTAACAATGTCAAAGTGAAAATCTTCGTTAAGTTCTAAAATAGTATAAATCTACAGGTAAGTTTGAGCCTAATTCTAATTAAAATTAAAATGTGTTCTTTCAGTTGAAAATTCTCATAACAGGTAGATAATAGCTTCCTGTATTAACATTACTGACATATGCATCACCTTATATGCACACATATATAAAGATGATTAGATATAGATATATAGATATGGATAGACATGGATATAGATAGCATTCCATCCAATTGACTTTAAAAATAGCTATAAGGAGGGGCGCGCCTGGGTGGCTCAGTGGGTTAAGGCTCTGCCTTCGGCTCAGGTCATGATCCTGGGGTCCTGGGATGGAGCCCCACATCAGGCTCTCTGCTCAGCAGGGAGCCTGCTTCCCTTCCTCTCTCTCTCTGCCTGCCTCTCTGCCTACTTGTGATCTCTCTCTGTCAAATAAATAAATAAATAATCTTAAAAAAAAAAAAAAAAAGAGCTATAAGGAAATATATCTAGGGACACCTGGGGGCTTCAGTCAGTTAAGCATCTGCCTTCAGCTCAGGTCATGATCCCAGGGTCCTGGAATCAGCCCTGTGTTGGGCTTGGGCTATCTGTTCAGTGGGAGTCTGCTCCTTCTTCTCCCTATGGTTCCCCGTGTTTGTGCTCTCTCTCTCCCCCTCTCTCTCTGTCAAATAAATAAATACATTCTTTAAAAAAAAAAGACATATTTAAATTGGATATCAAAAAAAAGTATTTATACTAAAGAAAGTTCAAGAAAAGAATACCCTAGGAACATGTATCAGTGGTATCCGTTTTTGAGAAAATGTTTTCCCCTAATAGCTCCTCTCATCTGTTGGAATCTTATCTGCTGAAACCACCTATCCTTTTTACAATCAAGCCTGAAATATCTCACAGTATTTTTTATGTTTGAGGAGACTTTGGTTTTTAAAGAGGAAAAACTTCAAACCTGGAGAATGTATTTATTCCAGAAGCTCAGGCACAGCATACCATCTGAGTAGGTTTGGGAGGAGAGAAGTCATTTTTTGAGAAAAAAGCACTATCTTTGAGCTAAAAATGGACTGACCCAGCACAGAGTTTGGGGTGGGGGGTGGAGGAAGCGCTCTGAATTATCTCAAGATTCTGCTTGCTAGTGAACTGATCAAGCTGGAAGTCCAGCTCTGGACTAGAGCTTGTTAAACCCTCTACTGCATCAGTCATCTGATCTTGCTGAAACTATGATCTTATGAATTTAAATTTCCTCACCTATGAGAAGGAGCTTCAAATGCCGGCTCTTCCTCTTTTAGAGCTGATGTGAACATAAAAGGAAAATATGCATGAATCACTAGGCACTACAGAAAGTTCAGACATTTCTGCTACCATCTATCATGGCCACAAAGTTTTCTTTCTGGTCCTTTTGAATACTTGTATCTTTTATTTGTTCTTTCTATGATAGTCATTCAAGTTTGAAAATAGAGTTAATTAGATATGTGAAGTAAATCTAAAGCAATGGGATTAATCTTGTTTCTGAAAATAATAGAATGATGTGTGTGTGTGCGTGAGAGAGAGAGAGAGTGAAGGGGGTGGATGAGTAAAATATGTGAAATAGCTTTACTTCAATAAATCAAATAATCACTTTTAAAAAATATTTCAGGGAGTCTTCATATTTGGAATGTTTTGGTGTGGGTGTGGGTTGAACAGTGGCCTCCAAAATTATTATTTTGGATAAAATAAATAAAATAAATTATTATTAATCCTAATCCCTGGGACTTGAAATTGTGACCTTATTCAGGGGAGGAAAAGGGGGGAAGATCTTTGCAGATATAATAAATTAAGGATCTCAAGATGAGATTATCCCACATTCAGCATAAGCCCTAAATCCAATGATAGATGTCATTAGAAGAAAGGCTGAGAGGAGACACAGAGAAAGTCTGGTGAAGAATGAAACCAAGAGGGACGCCTGCGTGGCTCAGTTGGTTGGGCCACTGCCTTCAGCTCAGGTCATGATCCTGGAGTTCCAGGATCGAGTCCCGCATGGAGTCCCGCAGGGAGTCCCGCAAGGAGTCCTGCATCAGGCTCTCCGCTCCATGGGGAGTCTGCTTCTCCTTCTGACCTTCTCTCCTCGCAGGCTCTCTCTCAATGTCTTTGTCTTGCATAAATAAATAAAATCTTAAAAAAAAAAAAAAAAAAGAAACAGAGATTGGATTTATGTTGCCAGAAGCCAAGGAATGCCTGAAGTAACCAGAAGCTGGAAGCTGGAAGAGACCAGGAGGATTCTTCCCCTGAGCCCTGTGTGTGTGGCCCTGCTGACAGGGCCTTGATTTCAGACTTCTGACCTCCAGAACCTCAAAGTAAAAAAATTCTGTTGTTCTTAGCCACTCTGTGGGAATTTGTTACAGCAGTTCTACAAACTAATACAGTGTGCTAAATAATAGCATGTATAAATCACTGACAAACTGAATTATTGGTAGAGTTTGACTACCCTTGGATCAAATGGCTTTTGAAGTTTTTGGATCAAATGATTTTTAAAGTTTCCTAACCCTCAAGTGGGCATTCAAAACATATGTGTAACAGATTGTTAAATGAAGGCTTAAAAAATAGTGCCAAAACAAAGGTTTGAACAATTAAAGCATTATTAAGGAGTATAGAGATGGAAAGTGAGAAATCATCAAATATACATTTTAACTAAAAAAGCCTGGGGTATTCTTATACAAATCAAGTAATCACTTCACAGTTATTGTATTTTAAATGTATTCATTCACATGGACTACATTCATTGACCTTGGCTAAATTGTAAACAAAATTGAGAGTGAAATGAGAAACAGTAAATTCCTCTCCAACTGTGAGAGATTAATACAAGAGTGGCTTTTACAGGAGGAAAGGATCATCACATCCTAAAGAAAAAAAAGGTCAGTCATCCTGATTGAGCCAGGAGAGAAGGGATTCCTTAGCCAAATTGACAATTTCATAGCATTGGAGAATTTGAAATGATTACCAGTGAATATTGCATATAACTTATCCTTTATCAATATTATTCTCATAAGTAAAATAAGAATAAACTATAAAATATCTATTAATAGTGAAGAATACACCTAACATATTACTTGTCTTTTGGGATTTCCTAATTATAGGGTTTTGTTTTTGTTTTTTTAATATATGTTGCTGTAGTTAGCTCTTTAGAATATATGAACACTTACCAGAAATTTCCCTTAAGGTTTTGGTACCCAAATACTAACCTTAAGCAACCCTACTTAGAATAATATTTCTTAAGGTATGCAGGACAAAAACACAAACAAAACCCAGAACATATAAAAGTAACAGCAAAATAAGAATACAGGTTTAAAATGGAAATTTCTGAGTCCCTATACTGGTCAGGTGAATCATGAATTTTTTAAAACCACTGTAACTTGAGTAAGGCTTATGATCTCACTGTGTTGCAGCTTATAATGATTACATTCCAGGTATTTCTAGAAATACAGGGACACTTAGGAAGTAATCAGAGGGAGCTGGCATCAAACATGCCATTTAGGGTAGGTAGGAGTGCATGAGGTGAACAAATCTCTGGTGTGGCTCATACTGTAAGGACCTATTTAGCAAGAGGCTTTCATTAAAGTTAAACTGTCCCTGCTTCCCTTCCCCCAGGGGATTCACTTAAAAACGAGTCTGGGAAACCACCTTCAGGTAACAAAAGCCCAGACATAAGGGTGGGTCAGGCCAGGTGGAGACATCCGATCACTAGGGGTTTGCTTACTGTCTCCCTAGCTACCAAGGAGTAGGGGGCCCCCACCCTTTGGGAACACTTTTTGGTGCCAATCCTAATCAAGGTGTAATAGGCTGGGTCAAATGTCTACTAGGGTAAATTGTGACTCAATTGGCCACCTAGTATCACTATGGAGTTTCCTGTGTGTGTTACAATCTCATTGGTCACCTGTGTGTGGCCAGGCCCGACCCCATGGTTTTTGCCCTTAAAAGCTAGACTGTGAAACAGAGAAGGGTCGCCCTCTCTTGTAAGAGGTGTGGCCCCGAACGTTCGGTTAGATTCTTGATGCTTGGCACAAAATAAAGCTTTGCTTGGCCTTTGCTTTGTATCAGTCTCTCTCCTTTAATCATGGACCCATTATTGGGGCATAACAATACAAGGAACAAAAATTCTTAATCACAGATTTGACAATACAATAATGAGGATTTTTATTTGGTTGGGTCTGAATTTTCCCTTGTAGAAAAATAGACTGGAGTCAGATTGTAAAAGAACTGAACTGCCAATTAAAGGAATCTGGAATTTATCCCTCAAGAAAGGAAGTTTTATTTATTTATTTATTTTTAGAAAATTTTTTTATTAATTTTTAATTTTTTTTATAGATGTACAACCTATTTTTATCCCCAGGGGTACAAGTCTGTGAATCACCAGGTTTACACATTTCACAGCACTACACTTGCCAATGTCCATATCCCCACCACCCTCTCCAAACCCCCCAGCAACCCTCAGTCTGTTTTTTGAGATTGGGTCTTTTATGGTTTTTTCTCCCTCCTGATCCCAACTTTTTTCTTTTCCTACCCACCAAACCCCCCATGTTGCATCTCCACTTCCTCGTATCAGGAAGATCATACAATAGTTGTTTTTCTCTGATTGACTTATTTCACTGAGCATAATACCCTCTAGTTCCATCCACGTCATTGCAAATGGCAAGATTTCATTTCTTTAGATGGCTGCGTATTCCATTGTATATGTATACCATGTCTTCTTTATCCATTCATCTGTTGATGGACATCTAGGTTCTTTCCATAGTTTGACTATTGTGCACATTGCTGCTATAAACATTCGGGTTCACGTGCCCCTTTGGAGCACCACATTTGTATCTTTAAGATATATACACAGTAGGGGCGTCTGGGTGGCTCAGTGGGTTAAAGCCTCTGCCTCCAGCTCGGGTCATGCTCCCAGGGTCCTGGGATCGAGCCCCGCGTCGGGCTCTCTGCTCAGCAGGGAGCTTGCTTCGTCCCCTCTCTCTCTCTGCCTGCCTCTCTGCCTACTTGTGATCTCTCTCTGTCAAATAAATAAATAAAATCTTAAAAAAAAAAAAAAAAAAGATATATACCCAGTAGTGCAATCGCTGGGTCATAGGGTAGCTCTATTTTCAGTTTTTGAGGAACCTCCACACAGTTTTCCAGAGTGGTTGCACCAGCTTGCATTCCTACCAACAGTGTAGGAGGGTTCCCCTCTCTCTGCAACCTCACCAGCATCTGTCATTTCTTGACTTGTTAATTTTAGCCATTCTGACTGGTGTGAGGCGGTATCTCATTGTGGTTTTGATTTGTATTTCCCTGTGCTGAGTGATGTGGAGCATTTTTTCATGTGTCTGTTGGCCATCTGCATGTCTTCTTTGCACAAATGTCTGTTCATGTCCTCTGCCCATTTCTTGATTGGGTTATTTGTTTTTTGAGTGTTGAGTTTGCTAAGCTTTTTATAGATTTTGGATACTAGCCCTTTATCTGATATGTTGTTTGCAAATATCTTCTCCCATTCTGTCAGTTGTCTTTGGTTTTGTTAACTGTTTCCTTTGCTGTGCAAAAGCTTTTGATCTTGATAAAATCCCAATAGTACATTTTTGCCCTTGCTTCTGTTGCCTTTGGCGATGTTCCTAGGAAGAAGTTGCTGTGGCTGAGGTCAAAGAGGTTGCTGCCTGTGTTCTCCTCAAGGATTTTGATGGATTCCTGTCTCACATTAAGGTCCTTCATCCATTTTGAGTCTATTTTCATGTGTGGTGTAAGGCAATAGTCCAATTTCATTTTTCTGCATCTGGCTGTCCAATTTTCCCAGCACCATTTGTTGAAGAGGCTGTCTTTTTTCCACTGGACATTCCTTCCTGCTTTGTCAAAGATTAGTTGACCATAGAGTTGAGGGTCTATTTCTGGGCTCTCTATTCTGTTCCATTGATCTATGTGTCTGTTTTTGTGCCAGTACCATACTGTCTTGATGATTATAGCTTTGTAATAGAGCTTGAAGTCTGGAATTGTGATGCCACCAACATTGGCTTTCTTTTTCAATATTCCTTTGGCTATTCAAGGTCTTTTCTGATTCCATATAAATTTTAGGGTTATTTGTTCTATTTCTTTGAAAAAACAGGATGGGATTTTAATAGGGATTGCATTAAATGCGTAGATTGCTTTAGGCAGTATAGACATTTTCACAATATTTGTTCTTCCAATCCCTGAGCATGAAACATTTTCCCATGTCTTTGTGTCTTCCTTAATTTCTTTGTGTCTCTGTGTCTTCCTCAATTTCTTTCATGAGTACTTTATAGTTTTCTGAGTATAGATTCTTTGTCTCTTTGGTTAGGTTTATTCCTATGTATCTTATGGTTTTGGGTGCAATTGTAAATGGGATTGACTCCTTAATTTCTCTTTCTTCTGTCTTGTTTTTGGTGTAAGAAATGCAACTGATTTCTGTGCATTGACTTTATATCCTGACTTTATATATTTACTGAATTCCTGTATAAGTTCTAGCAGTTTTGGAGTGGAGTCTTTTGGGTTTTCCACATATAGTATCATATCATCTTCAAAGAGTGATAGTTTGACTTCTTCTTTGCCAATTTGGATGCCTTTAATTTCTTTTTGTTGTCTGATTGCCGAGGCTAGGACTTCTAGTACTATGTTGAATAGCAGTGGTGATAACGGACATCCCTGCCGTGTTCCTGACCTTAGCGGAAAAGCTTTCAGTTTTTCTCCATTGAGAATGATATTTGCGGTGGGTTTTTCATAGATGGCTTTGATAATATTGAGGTTATGTGCCCTCTATCCCTACACTTTAAAGAGTTTTAATCAGGAAGGGATGCTGTACTTTGTCAAATGCTTTTTCAGCATCTATTGAGAGTATCATATGGTTCTTGCTCTTTCTTTTATTAATGTATTGTATCACATTAATTGATTTGCGGATGTTGAACCAACCTTGTAGCCCTGGAATAGATCCCACTTGGTCGTGGTGAATAATCCTTTTAACGTACTGTTGGATCCTATTGGCTAATATTTTGGTGAGAATTTTTGCATCTGCGTTTATCAAGGATATTGGTCTGTAGTTCTCTTTTTTGATGGGATCCTTGTCTGGTTTTGGGATCAAGGTGATGCTGGCCTCATAAAATGAGTTTGGAAGTTTTCCTTCCATTTCTATTTTTTGGAACATTTTCAGGAGAATAGGAATTAGTTCCTCTTTAAATGTTTGGTAGAATTCCCCTGGGAAGCTGTCTGGCCCTGGGCTTTTGTTTGTTTGGAGCTTTTTGATGACTGTTTCAATCTCCTTACTGGTTATAGGCCTGTTCAGGTTTTCTATTTCTTCCTGGTTCAGTTGTGGTAGTTTATATGTCTCTAGGAATGCATCGATTTCTTCCAGATTGTCGAATTTGTTGGTGTAGAGTTGCTCATAGTATGCTCTTATAATTGTTTGTATTTCTTTGGTGTTAGTTGTGATCTCTCCTCTTTCATTCATGATTTTATTGATTTGGGTCCTTTCTCTTTTCTTTTTGTTAAGTCTGGCCAGGGGTTTAAGAATCTTATTAATTCTTTCAAAGAACCAACTCCTAGTTTTGTTGATTTATTCTATTGTTTTTTTTAGTTTCTATTTCATTGATTTCTGCTCTGATCTTTATGATTTCTCTTCTCCTGCTGGGTTTAAGCTTTCTTTGTTGTTCTTTCTCCAGCTCCTTTAGGTGTAGGGTTAGGTTGTTTGAGACCTTTCTTGTTTCTTGAGAAAGGCTTGTACCTTTATATATTTTCCTCTCAGGACTGCCTTTGTTGTGTCCCACAGATTTTTGAACCATTGTGTTTTCATTATCATTTGTTTCCATGAATTTTTTTTCAATTCTTCTTTAATTTCCTGGTTGACCCACTCATTTTTTAGAAGGATGCTGTTTAGTCTCCATGTATTTGGGTTCTTTCCAAATTTCCTCTTATGATTGAGTTCTAGCTTCAGAGCATTGTGGTCTGAAAATATGCAGGGAATGATCCCAATCTTTTAATACTGGTTGAGACCTGATTTATAGAATAGACCCAGGATGTGGTCTATTCTGGAGAATGTTCCATGTGCACTAGAGAAGAATGTGTATTCTGTTATTATGGGGTGGAATGTTCTGAATATATCTTTGATGTCCATTTGGTCCAGTGTGTCACTTAAGGCCTTTATTTCCTTGTTGATTTTTGCTTGGATGATCTGTCCATTTCAGTGAGGAGAGTGTTAAAGTCCCCTACTATTATTGTATTATTGTCGATGTGTTTCTTTGATTTTGTTATTAATTGGTTTATATATTTGGCTGCTCCCATGTTAGGGGCATAGATATTTAAAATTGTTAGGTCTTCTTGTTGGACAAACACTTTGAGTATGATCTAGTGTCCTTCCTCATCTGTTATTATAGTCTTTGGCTTAAAATCTAATTGATCTGATATAAGGATTGCCACCCCAGCTTTCTTCTGATGTCCATTAACATGGTAAATTGTTTTCCACCCCCTCACTTTAAATCTGGAGGTATCTTTGGATCTAAGATGAGTTTCTTGTAGGCAGGATATTGATGCATTTTGGTTTTTTATCCATTCTGATACCCTGTGTCTTTTGATTAGGGCATTTAACCCATTTACATTCAGGGTAACTATTGAGACATATGAATTTAGTGCCATTGTATTGCCTGTAAGGTTCCTGTTACTGTATATTGTGTCTGTTCCTTTCTGATCTACTACTTCTAGGCTCTCTCTTTGCTTAGAGAACCTCTTTCAATATTTCCTGTAGAGCTGTTTTGGTGTTTGCAAATTCTTTCAGTTTTTATTTGTCCTGGAAGCTTTTTATCTCTCCTTCTATTTTCAATGATAGCCTAGCTGGATATAGTATTCTTGGATGCATGTTTTTCTCATTTAGTGCTCTTAATATATCATGCCAGTTCTTTCTGGCCTGCCTGGTCTCTGTGGATAAGTCTGCTGCCAATCTAATATTTTTACCCTTGTATGTTACAGACTTCTTTTCCTGAGTTGCTTTCAGGATTTTCTCTTGTTCATTAAGACTTGTAAATTTTACTATCAGGTGACAGGGTATGAACCTATTTTTATTGATTTTGAGGGGCATTCTTTGCATCTCCTGGATTTTGATATTTGTTCCCTTTGCCATATTAGGGAAATACTCTATAATAATTCTCTCCAATATACCTTCTGCTCCCAAGAAAGGAAGTTTTAAATATGTAGCATTACTGAGTTGGTTTTCCGGTAATAATATATGTACTTAATGTTTATATCATGAAGGCAAAGCTGTTAGAGTTCTCTGTTTGCAGCTGTAGGTTGTACTGAGTTTATCTTTAGAATTTTGATGGGATTGAAACAAACAGAATGAAAGAGCTATAACAATGTAAATGAGGCTCCTTAGAAGAATTCATATATTAAGAATGTAGGTGTTCCTATCAAGTTTCTCCTACAGTGAAAGATATGGAATTAAAAACATGGGATGAGACTGAACAATAACCAAGTAAACATCAAACATTCCACATTAGACTTGTTGATTCTCAGGGATTCTGAGGTATTCTGAGCACTCAGTGATGATTTCTGATCCAAAAGAAAAACTTTGTCCATGTATGTTCCTTAGAGAAAGAAAGTGACAGGAGCTCAGCTGTGGTCTCTGAACCCCTTACCCCAGGGTGGCCTGTGACTGTGATGTGTATCTGTAGTTTAATAATATTGCTACATTGTGTCTTTTGCTGCAATAAATGTCAGATTTTAAAACACTGTCATTTTGGATCCTCTGTGTCTTTCACTGTTGAATTCTGTCTGACATTGTTAAAGCCAATGTGATTTAAAAAAAATTCACTATCAAAATTTGATCTCATTTCTATAAGTACTAGTCTTAATTTAGCCTTCAAAATGTGAAGCCTAATTTACAAAATTGTATTTATCAGAAGTAAAAATTTATAATATTTGAATTGTAATATTTAACTTACAATATTTACAATATTACCTTTAGCAAAAGTAAAAATAAATGTGTTTTATTTGGAAATTTAATAGTAATTTGGCCATAGAGTTCAAGTTATATAGTATAAGAAAACTTGGAGGATAAGAATTTAGTTTTATGAATGGCACATTTATTTGTTTATACAAATATGTAATTTCCAAAGCTTTCTTATGAGCATTATCTCCTAACAATAATAGGAAAAAGTCTTGCTATTAGGTTTATACCAAATCAGTTATCAAAATTTCACTAATGGTGGAGAGAGTAATTATATAGTGCAAAGCAAAAATACTCTTCAGGAAAATATTTAGGACTAAAACAAATTAGCAATCATGCTGCTAATTGAGATATTGTTGTCATGAGTGTCTTGAACAAAATATATTTGATTTCAAAGTACATCTCAGTCTTAAAAAAAGGTACATCTCGGTCTAGAAAGCTTTGAGGGACATTTAATGAAAGGTGTAAAATCAATTGCAGAGATAATGACAATGATATCAAGCTAGATTTGAGTTCAATTTATCTCTTCATATCATGGTTATAAATAAAGGAATTATTTGATTTGAACTTAAGCTTTACAAATCCTATTGGGGATGCATATCACATATTTTATCTTTTATATTCTGATGTTGTATATTGAGTAAAATAAAGTACATAAAATGCATAGAGTAAAACCTATCTTGCTCTGCAATAATTGGAGGTGGAGCACCTTCCCGAAATTCTCCATGTATTAATAGTAGTTGAGCAATGAGAACTAAATCCTTCCAATGACAAAGATTTACTGTTGCTTATGGTAATATTGATACTATAAAGGTTGAGAGAATTTGCTTTTCACTCAAGTTAAGACTTAAAATTCAGAATTTAAGAGGGTCATAGGGTAGGGTTCTAGAAATGTTCTCTTTCAGCCAATGGGCAGAGAAATAAAATGCACAGAAATGATACTCCTTCTTAACCACTTTTTCATAGATGTGATACACATAAACAGATGTAATGCTTATATACCAATTGCAAGTCGTTACAACATGGACTCCAACTAGACGTAAAGGAAAATAAAAATGTTATATCTAATTAGGTCAAGCATTCCCTTCCTACTACATTTTTAAATGGAATCCTACATCTTTGATGCAGAGTTGTTCATCTCTGCTGTCTGTCTTAGCCACTATAAGACACAATAAGGCCAACTAGCAATAGTGGGTATCACTACTACATAGTGTTTTCCAAATTATATTCTAAGGATTCTGTTTTGTAAAATAATTCATGAATAAAAAACAATTTTAATAACATTTATAAAATCATCTATATATTGGTCATTTTTATAACATTTTACTATTTATATTGATAAACATAAACTCTGAAAAGCCTGACAGTAAAAATACTTTTTTACTTTATTCCAGTCAGCTTTTTCTGAACAGATTTTATAAGTTCTAAAAATTCCTACAAAGAAAAACCCACTGAACTTCAAAATTTGTAGTTCCAAAACATGTTTACATGTTTGTTGATGTAAAATCTTCATACAACAAAATTGCAAACAGTTAAATGGTTCGTTTTGATAAATGTAGACATAAGTAATGTACCTGTGAAACTATAACCACAATCAAGACAGTGTACATGTCTCTTCTCCTTGCAAAATTTCTTCATGCTTCTTTGTAATATCGGCTTCCCTGAATAACCACTTATTGAATTTCTGAGCAATATAAATTAGTTTGTATTTTCAGGGGTTCAATATAAATGGAATTACATGGTAAGCAAACTTTTGGATGGCCTTCTTTTATACATTATAGTTTGAGATACATCCATGTTGTGACATATTACTAGACTTTTTTTTTTTTTTTGAAGTGTAGGTTCAAATGCTGTATTTTATGGGTTCTTTTTTTTTTGTTGTTGTTAATAGAGTTGGATAGTGCTATATATATTCTAGCTATAAATCCTTTATCAGATGTATGATTTGCAAATATTTGCTCCCAGTCTGTGGTTTGTCCTTCTATTCTCTTAGTGTCATTCCCTTTGCTAGTGATGTGCTTCTATGATAGAATGCACTGGGACTCCTAGCATTAGTGTTTCAATTGTCATGCTGTATCACGTGGCTGAGAATTCCTATAACATATACAAGAAAATTAAGCTAATAAATATGATAAGATTTCACTGCTTTTGACTCATTATTCATATTATGCTACATGTTGTAACTTATAATGCAGTTAATATTAACAACTGACTATTGGGTAATGTGTTCCTCTTTAAGAATAAAGGAAAATAAAGTACATGGACCATTTCTAAAGATGGTGTATAGGGATTCTTGCTTTTTAAAAGCTCTTTATTTCATCAAATACTCATTTAAACAAGTTTCTATGCATTTTCTTTTATATATTGGTATGAAAAATTATTCAAATTAAGTTGAGGTAATAACCATTGAAAATCTGAGCTGGCAACCTTGGGCTCAGTGGGAAAAAAGGAAAATGTTTCAATGTATGCTTTTTTCTGCCTGTGCTATTACAATACATTTTAAAAATTATCTCTCAGTGCTTAATTATAAAGTATGCAAAGAAAAATGCATTAAAAGGTAGTTTAGAAGAATTCTTCCATTTTGACTTTCTACTTCAAGATATTTTCTGACTTCTGTTTTCTCTATATCCATGTTTAATCACAGAAAAATCTTTATAAAAGAACATATTTTTTCTTTAAAGTAATGTTTTTATTTCTAAGAACCAAAGTTCTGTTGTAGAAATCTGTTGTCTAGTGAATAAAGAACATAGAAAAGTAGGTGTGGTATATTTACTCTTTGCAAAACTTGTACTTTCTTTAATAATAAGGATATGCTGGGATAGAAAAGAATTTTTTTCCCCAAATTTTCCATTTATCTCTTTTTTAACTTATGTGATTTTAAAACCCTTATTTCTTACAGAAAAGAATATTTAAGTAACATGTTTGTGGACACAGCTTAAAGTAATTCAATATTTCCTATATGAAGTGTGAATATTTACCCTTTTATAATTATGGCTTATGTTTGATCTAAAAAAAAAGTACATCTCAGTCTAGATGTATCTTGACTAGATAATTAGACACCCAAGTTTCTTGCCCAAATTTTCTTCAGGGTTGTTTGTGAAGGTTGTTGTGAAGGAAAGCAAATCTGAATTCAAATATCTATCTCATGTTGAAGAAATCTCAGATGAAAATTTTAGTCATCTTATTGAAATGATAGTTTAAACAACTTTTAAAGAAAGGGTTTCTAAACATGTACAAGACCGGGCTTATTTTGAGCTTAAGATTTGTTGAATTTGAAGAAGGTTTATAAATGGAGCAGTGGCCTAAAGAAATAGTTAATTAAATGTTTTGTATTTAAAATCATCAGATTAGAGTGAGGCTTCTATCACTAAACATTTTTGTAAGATATGCAACGAAGACTAACTAATGTCTAATTAGCCAAATCAGCCTCAAATGTCATCCAAAGCTATAGAAATTTAGAAACCTATTTGCTTCCTCAGAAATAACTTAGAAAATACTTAAAATGTGTTATACCATCTGAAGGAAAGTTTTATTTTCAAGCATTTTACATCTGCTTATGTACTATTTTTTCAAATGGGAAGTTCTAACTCACCATCAATATTTTTGATAATGCAATACAAATTATATCATTGATGAAATTGAAGTAAGTACCCATTTTTGTCATTGAAACATATGCTTGATCATATATACAGTTTTAATGAATCATATTGGATGATTTCTAATATTATGTGCCTGCCTATATGTATGTAGGTATACATGTTCACTGTACATATGAGATAAGAAAAGAGACATAGACTGTTTTGTTTCATAATAATATAATATATATTTAATATCTGTTATAACATAATGGGGAATGAAGAAGCTAAATTCTCTTTTCTAGTTCTGTTACTTCCTGTGTGACCTTGGACAACTTAATTTCCCTTGATATTTGCTTCATTTTGTAATGCTCACTACTTTTTCTTTTTTTTTTAAGATTTCATTTACCAATTTGTCAGAGAGAGAGAGCATAAGCATGGGGAACAGCAGGCAGAGAGACAAGCAGTCTCCCCATTGAGCAGGGAGCCCAATGTTGGACTCAATCCCAGGACACTGGGATCATGACTTGAACCACCCAGGCATCCCATGATCACTTTTTTTTTTTTTTTTTTAAGATTTCTGAGTTTTATGTGATACTTTGAAATGGATTTACATATAAATACATTTTGGTCTTTGGGTAATTTAGTGATGAAATCAGCAATAAAGTAAGACCTTTATAGTCAAGAAAACATCTATACAACAAAAAGTCACATGATTTCTCTGCTTTTAAATAAGAAACTTAGTACCAAATTTAAAAGCAGAGTTATAAGGACCAAAAATAAAATAAAGATATGGATTCTGTTCTTCTGGAAATAAATCAAAGGAATTTTGAATTTATGTTTATAAATAATCATAAAAGCAAAAATGTGTCAATAGCCAAAAAACATGCCTTGAATATTATGAAAAGCAGCCAATTTTAATTTTAATTTATTGATTTAGACACCTAAAATACTGGCCCTTTTTAAACAGTTTTTGTATGTTTACTTCACTTGACATTCTCATCCACATATGAGCTGTGACCATTTAACCAGGGAGGAGTTAGAGAAGTGTGAGCCTCTTGACCTTGTAAATTACTAATTACCATTAAATTGGTTTCAATCAACTTGAGTGTAATTGAAGTAGCATGGTTCTCTGTTTAGGTGAACAGCTTATTGAATGCTTATTTTGCTACATCAAGCTGAAAATGTTAAATGACAAGGCAAAGTACTTCCTGAATCAATATGAGACATGTCTCAATTATTAATGGTAAGACTCTTTTTAAATTGCATTGTTGCGGTTTTGTGTGTGTGGTATAGCTAACTATGTACGGGTAAATAGCCAACTACAAATCAGACCTGTATGGTTTTAGGTGGTCACTCAATAGTTGCAGGTAAGGATGGCTCTAATATTTTTGAGGACTGGTTTTATTTTTTTAAGTGGATTTAAGTATTGATCATAATATCATTAAATAATTTTCATATAGTAGTTGGGTATATTTCATAATAAAATTCCGAATTGGTATTTCTACCATTTTAGTATAAATTCAGTATTAGAGAGCTCACCTATTAAAGACTGCAATATGTGGAATGTATCAGAATTTTTATTTTAATCTCCATCAGTTTAACTGGGTATTGGATTAAATGTCTTTCATTTATCATCTTCCATATGTTCAAAGAAGCTTTAACCCCCTGTAGAATTTCATATATTATCTAATATTAAATTAAGTATTAAATATAATGATTTTGAAAATAAATGGTTCCCAGGAAAAAAATATTCATATATCTTTATCACCTTTATTCAGATATAATTCACATATCACACAATTTACCCATTTAAGTACACAATTTAAAGTTTTTTTCTCTTTTAAAATAATTCCCAGGCTTGTGAAACTACTATCAAAATTTAATTTTAGAACCTCCTCTCTCTTCCTAAAGAATGTACATACCCATTAGCATTGACACCTTATTCCCCATCTAATGCCTTCCTGATCCCCATCCCCAGTCCTCAACCCTTAATTTCCTATGGTTTTCTATATTAATGATGTATGGTTGACATACAATATTATATTATTTTCAGGTGTACGCCATAGTGATTTGACATTTGTATACACTGTGAAATGGCCATCACAATAAGTCTACTTACCATCTGTCATCCTACAAAGTTAACGTAATATTCCTGCTTTTTTTTTTTAAGGATTTTATTTATTTATTTGACAGACAAGTAGGCAAAGAGGCAGGCAGAGACAGAGAGAGGAGGAAGCAGGCTCCCCACTGAGCAGAGAGCCCGATGCAGGGCTCAATCCCAGGACCCTGGGATCAAGACCCGAGCCAAAGGCAGAGTCTTTAACCCACTGAGCCACTCAGGTGCCCCCATAATATTCCTGCTTTTATTCACCATTTGTACACTGCATCCCTATGATTTATCTATTTTGTAGCTGAAAGTTTATACTTTTTAATTCTCTTTGTCCAGTTCACCCCCCATCTGGCTTTGGCAACCACCAATCTGTTCTCTGTATTTATAAATCTGGATTTTGTTTTTTGGATTCCACAGATAAGTGAGATCATGCAATAGTTGTCTTTCTCTGTCTGACTTATTTCACTTAGCATAATATCCTCAAGGTCCATCCATGTTGTCACAAATGGCAAAACTTTATTCTCTTTTATGGCTGAGTAGTATTTCAGTGTGTGTGTGTCTGTGTATCTCATCTCCTTTATCTGTTCATCAGTGTAATTTTCTTTTTGTCTCTGTAGATTTGCCTGTTCTGGATATTTCATGTAAATAGAATTGTCATATAGTAGGTTGTCTTTTCTGACTAGTCTGCTGCCCTTAGCATACTGAGTTCAAGATTTAACTACACTGTGACATGTATGAGGACTTCATTCTGTTTTATTGGTGAATAATATTCTAATGTATGGGGTATACCACTTTTTAAACTTTGTTCATCAGTTGATTAACTACTGGGTTATGTCAACTCTTTGGCTATCATAGATAATGTGGCTATGAATTTTTATGTACATGTTTTTGTATATCTTGTCTGTATAATTAAATGTAGAATTACTGATAACTCTATGCTTAACAAACTGAGGAATTTCCCAGGCTACTTGCAAAGACTGCTTCACTATTTTACATTTTCATGAGCTATATATGAGGTTTCCATTTCCTACATATACTTGTCAAATTTTAACACTTCTTATGATAAGATTAGACTCACAAGGCAAATGTCTTGCTTAACCCATACATTTTTCAGCACTACTAGATTTACTATAACATCATCCAAATTTCCTAATGTACATAAATCAGGTAATTTTCACAATAAAGCTGAGACATTATATTATAGGTTGGCCTAGGCTATCTTTAAGGTAGATATAAAGTGTTTGAGAAAGAATAAAGATACATGCACAGAGCCACATTCATTTTTACTCACAGGTAATATTTGGAATGATAAACGTGTATATTTTGACTTTGAAAGACTGACCACTTATCCTATATATATAAATAAAACAATGAATTTTTTTGTATTCCATGACTCTGATGAAATTGTAATATCTTTCTTCTATATGGATATAGTAATGAATATTTTGTAGACAAGTACTGAGTCTTTATAATTTAGATCTCAAATTTCTTATTCTAATCACAATGAATATATATATATATATATATATTTACATATATATACATTTTGGAGAATTTAAGAGCTATTGAATATTAGTGATGACATTAAATAAGTCTAAAGGACATTTTAACAAGTAACTAAGTATCACTAAAGAAAAAAGGAAGAAATGACCAAATGTTATTTTGAATGTTTATTATTACTTTGATATTTTCTAAAAAGAAAGTACTTTATTATACATTTTTATTTCCTATACTCTGTCTTTTGTTCATTTGTTTCATGTGCTAGTCTCAAGATTTTTAAGTATAGAATAATGTGCTTTGTATTATTATACTAGAATATCTATTTGGTATACCACATGCCTTCATAAATATTTTTTGCTTGTCAATCTCATTGAATAAATAGCTAAGAGTAGAAGTTTTAACTTAAGTACAGAGTGGGAAAAAAAATCTGACAATTTCACAGATATTCCAGTTCAGCTTTTTATTCAAGCACAAATCCATTGTTTGTACTACATGGGTATTTCCAATTACTAAAATAGTTAACTTACCTTATAATATCGCTGTGTGTCTGGTTAGATAAACCAAGTCAAGCTTTTCAAAATTTATTTCTAAGGTTTCCATACATAATGACATAATAATTTTACTACATTTTAAGTTATGTTTTCTATATTTATTGCATGTTTGCATATTTTATCCACTGAATTTAGTATGCTAAAAGTAATTTAACACTAAATTTATATATTGACCATAATTTAATTTTACACAGATTTTGAAAAATTATATGACTGAATGAAAATTTTAGTAAGCAAGTACATGCATACACATATATTGCATGAAAACATTATATTTAGAGTCCACATTTCCACTGTTTTCATGATCAACATAATACTGTTTAAAATTTCATAGTTTTAAAATATTATACTATGACAATGAGAGTAGTGTTTATTTCAAATATTCATGATATTTAAGGGTGTTTAGTTTTAAAGCTACAGAACCAATTGAGCTATTTTTATATTTCATTAGGCTCAAATCTTGCAAACCAAAGAAACTCAACTTAAATTATTAAATAGATGTCTTTCAGAATATATCCAGAGCCTTTGATGATCATGGAGTATCATTATGAACACAAAAGAACAATGGTGGTTGAAAGATTCATTATAGCAAACAATGATACACCAGGTATGCAAGTTAACAAAATAAATTGTTTTATTTCTTTTATATGTTGCATAAGAAAGAGAAGGAAAATATTAACTTCAGAATTCCCTATTTGAAAGTTATAAAGTCCATGGAATTTGAAATTTGCTGTATGACTTTAACCTAACATAATCTAAAATATGTAATTCTATAAAAATTGTCAGTATTTAAGAATTAAAATAAAACTCCAGATTATACATTTTTTGAAATCCAATTATCTCTGTATAGTATTCAAATAGAAGATGTGCCTTACTATAAAACAAGTGCTGATACTGTATATTTAAATTATTAATAATATTTAACATTATCTGAAATTTCTCCTAGCTACTCCTCAGTGAATGAGTTCCTTCTGGATCTAAATTGCATGCATACATTTGTGTAACTTTTTTTAGAAGATCCATAATTTTAAAAACTCAGAAAATGGTAGACATGAAATAGCAAGTATCAAATATTTTCTACTTGAAGATATTCCTCAGAACCTTGGGTGGCAGTTCTTAATTGTAAGAAGCATTATTTAGCAACAATCCCTAAGAAAGCAAGAATTTTGTTTTAATATTTTAAGGATATTTTGTTAAGAAACAACAACAAGAAAATAAAGACATGAGTTAGAAGATTGTGGAATAATGCCAGAATTTTCCATTTCTGTTTGTGAATATAGCCAAAAACATTGGGAGAACAAGAAATAAATGTACAAACTCTATTTTGGAAAACTAGAAAAAACAAAAACCATATGCAAGGTAATTTTTTAAAATATATTATTTATTTATTTGACAGAGATCACAGGTAGGCAGAGAGGCAGGCAGAAAGAGAGAGAGGAAGGGAAACAGGTTCCCTGCTGAGCAGAGAGCCTGATGTAGGGCTAGATCCGAGGACCCTGAGATCATGACCTGAGCTGAAGGCAGAGGCTTTAACCCACTGAGCCACCCAGGTGCCCCGCAAGGTAATTTAAAAAAAAATTCAGAATGCATTGAAAACCAGAGAGATGTCAAAAGTCTGAGACCGAAAGAAAATTTTATAGCTTTAAATCATTAAAAGAACCAGAAAAGTACATGTCAAAGCTAAATGGTATATACACAGATGCAAAATCCAAACCCTTATTCCTAACAGCAAGAATGGAATGTCAAGGTTAATAGCAGGTACTTCCCTAGATCTAGATAGAATCATACATATATCAAGCCACATTTGCATGAATTAACCTTTCTCAGGGTCTATGGGACACAAAAGAAATTTCCGATTGTGAAAAATTCACATCTTCTTTCTTCATTGGGTAGTGAAATATAACAGTTAAAGAAATTCACATTTTAAAAAATCCCTGAGTTTTGGAGAATAGTTATATAGTTTTGAACACTATTGTGTGTGTTCAATTACAAAATAAACTTACTCTAAATCACTCTTCCAGAACACAAACTTATTCACCTTCTTCTAAGAAGACAATTAAAGAGAAAAAAGAACAGTATGTATGCAAAAGTAGAGAAAAAAATGGAGAATTAACAGAGTGCAAATGCTAAAGCACTAGCCTTACTGTTCCCCAAATTTTGCTACTGACTCAAGGAAAACAACTAGTACTTTAAAATATTTTAAAATTTATAGAGTTATTTTTTAAATTTTTTTAAATTATTTTATTTAAAATTTTTTAAAGTTTTTATTTAAAAATTAAATGAAAATATGTGAGATTCAAGATAAAAGAAGACAGGGTGATGCAAGTCTTAGCAGAGTGCAGAAAGGATTTGGAAGGAATAATTAAAATATATAAAAATAAAGAAAAAAATTGTTATATAAAGAAAAATATGTACTGATGAAAGCACAGTAAGAGAAATCTAAAATTACAGAGAAAAGGAAAAATAATAAAGAACAAAATAGAGAGGCACCTGCGTGGCTCAGTGGGTTAAAGTCTCTGCCTTGAGCTCAGGTCATGTTCCCAAAGACCTGGGATTGAGCCCCACATCAGGCTCTCTGCTCATCAGGGAGCCTGCTTCTTCCTCTCTCTCTCTCTGCCTGCCTCTCTGTCTACTTGTGTTCTCTATCTGTCAAATAAATAAATAAAATCTTTAAAAAAATAAAAAAATAAAAAGCTCTGTAGAGGAACAAATGTATGTATATGAAAAGTTCATCCAATATCCCTACCAAGGTATTTCCCAAAGAATAAAAACTTCAAAATGAAAACAACAAATATATACATGTTATAACATAAGCATTTTTCAAATTTAAATCAAGTTTTAGAAATACTTGAAAGGGCAAAGTATTTTTCAGCCAAAAAAAAAAAATTAGATGATATACATAAAGAAATTTCTGATTAAAGTCATTGGACTTCAATATAAGGAATCCATTTGCAGTAAGGCAAATACAATGTCATTTATTAATAAAATGTTCATATTTCTCCTGTTGTTTAGGGCAGTGCCAATTTAGTCCTCTTATCCCAGATCCAACCTTTTCACTTTTAAATGTGTTTTATTTTTATAATTAACTATTATTGCTATTAAAGGTTGACTTAAAATAAATCAGAGTGAATTAGATAGAGCTCCATTTTTCTTCCAGTTTCTGTCCTAGTGTTCCAAATGGTACATGAATGCAAATGCAAAGCTCTTAAAGTTCTCAACTTTGAGAGGTGACTGAAACAGGAATACCAACAGGTATAACCTCCCTGACCCTTTTAGCTACACCATAACTGCCATCTTCCCCAGAACAGCATGCACAGATCTTACTGGTAAGACAAAGCGCCTCCCGCAGAGGTTGGAGACAGCAAACTTCTTCCAGTCTATAAAAAGTTTTTCCACTCTTCTTTCTTATCTGGCCATTTGGTGTAACAGTCAATTGTGTATTTGTTTGTGTGTGTGTGTGCATGTGTGTGTTCGGGGGTATTTTATTATTCACTCACTCTTATTTTGCAATTAGCCATTTTTATCACTGAGCAGATAAAGAGAAACATGTATCTTTATTCAAAAACTAAGACCTGAATTTCCACTGCTCAATAAAGTTTTTGGTGAACATGTAACTTAAAACACATCTGCCTGCATTTACCTATATTACTACTATATTACGCTGAGTACCATAGTAATATCACCAACCACATGAAAATCAGGACATGGCTGAGTTAAAGCAGCATCAGGATCTAGTTCAAAGGCAGTAGTTATTTTGAGAGGACTGTGCCAAAGGATGTTGATGAAATGGGGAAGCTTTCTATTATAATTCACACCTCAGAAGTATGTAAGTATTTTAGTCCCAATTATGATACAACTAAAAATAAAAATAGTGCTCAGGCAAAATAAATATACTATTGCTTAGAGAAAGAATTCAGGGGCAACTGGGCATGGGGTCTGTTTAAGATCTTCTATCTCCCTTTGCCTCCCCTCTAAAAATAATAACAATAATAATAAAAAGAAAAAGAGTTCAAATATGTTTTAAATATAGGAGTAAATGTAGTGAAATCAATAATCACTGCTTCTTTTAGAATCCATCAATGTTCTATTGGTTTTAAGCCTGTATGAACGCTCTGAAGCATGTCAGCTGAAATGTATTTTCTCATAGTTCTAGAGGCTCGAAGTCCAAGATCAGGGTGTTTAACAGATTGGTTTCTGGTGTGGCTTCTCTATCTTCCAGATGAGAGCCTCTCACTGTATCCTCACATGGTCTTCCCTGTCTTCCCAAGTCGGAAGACAAAGAAATGTTGGGTGCCTCTTCCTGTTTTTATAAAGACACAAGTTCTATAGGATTAGTATCTTACTGTTACAACCTCATTCAACTTTAGTTGCCTCCTTAAAGGCCTTTTCTCCGAATCCAGTCAGATCAGTTAGATCTAGTTAGATCAGGATAGAGCTTTAACATCTAAGTTTGAAGGGAACATGATTTATTATATCACGTCAGTATAATAATTTTTTAAAGATTTTATTTATTTATTTGACAGAAAGATCACAAGTAGGCAGAGAGACAGGCAGGGGAGGCGGAGAAGCAGGCTCCCTGCTGTGCAGAGAACGGATGCAGGGCTCAATCCTAGGACCCTGAGATCATGACCTGAGCCGAAGGCAGAGGCTTAACCCACTGGGCCACCCAGGTGCCCCAGTAAAAGAATATTTTAAAAAAAGAACATGACCCTTGTATGTTATCCTTTTAAGAAAAAATAAACATGGTGGCAAAGATGGCTGAGATTCTTACTGGTTATGCCTATGATTTGGAGACATTAGCAAAGCGCAATTTGGTTGCTGTATGGTCAGAGAAGCTGTTTAAAATGCCTATAGGGTAAGCTGTGTAAAAGGGAAAATAAGTAAGTTATTATAAGTAGTAAGTGAGCCATTGTAAAGAATTTCAGTTATTCATATCAAAGAATGGTTATTAATTTGTGTTGTATTAATGTTATTTGTTAACAGAGTGCAGTTTATAACGCCAATGGAGAATTTTTGCTTTATAAATTGTTCTGGTTTGAAAAGTGATTTTTTTTATATGTAAAAACAGGCATGACCCATGTATATACATATGGTATATATGAAAATTATGTTTTTGATACAAGAATTATCAAAGGAAATTTTCTACTTGAAATTTAATAATATCTTGAGTCTTCTTACTTAGAAAACATCTAAATAAATAGATACATAAATAAATAAAATCTATTATTACATCACAGAGTTCATGTTCAGATTTTACCACTTAATGAATAATTTTTAACGTATTTCCCATTCAAGCACATCTGAGAATTATACAAATCCCCCTTCTGTAAGTATGTCTGAGACAGTATGACTGGCAGCATAAAAACAGAAGAGAAAATGTTATCTAACTTTCTTTCAGATGAGAGGAAAGTAAGAGTTTGAAAGCATGATTATAATATGATTTCCATTCTGGTTAAGGATAATCAGACATGTCCTTTGTGTTTACCTCATTTTGATAAAATTTTTAAATTATTTTGTTTTCATTAATTGCTCACATACAAATAACAATCTTTTATAAGCTGAAGTGAAATATCTCTTTTCTTTTTCTGGTTAATTTCCTCCAATTTCTTGTGCTTGCTTGATTTTCTTGAGAACTACAGACTCTTTCCAATACAGGTCATACATTACCATTGCCGCTTTCAGTGAAAATTAGGTAGGATTTATCCTTCTGCTCTAAGTCACTATACAAGTGATTCAACTTGAACACGTTCAGCTCTTTACCTGCAGCTTATGTTAATACTTTAGCTGCTCTATGTTCATTTTCTGCCTCTGCAACTCAACCACTATTATTTGTTACTTAAGCTTTTGATGCCAGGAAGGTAGTCATAGCCCTGAAGTATGAGCTTGTTGCAAAAAATAAGGTTTGTTAAAAATACAGTGAACTTAGCACGAACTGACAAAAAGAACGAAGCTTTCAAAACAAAAGCTGTTTTGTTTTTGGTTTTGTTTTTTAAGTGTTGCATATCCAAAGGATTGGCTTCTCTAAGGATGACTAGTGATCAAAGTGAGTTAATCTATACAGATAGAGTGAAATAATTGAGTATTTGATTAAAAGAAATGATTGCTATTGTACTTCAGGAAGGAAAAGGAACTTCACGATGCCTGAAGTAGGTCTATGTTAAGAGAAATAAAGTGGTCTTTGAGATTTACATACTGCATTAGTAACAACACTGCTACTTAACCATTTCTCTACTGAAATGCTAACTCAAGCATTATCGATGAAATCCATGTCCTTAGAATAAAACACTATATTTATCTCATTGCATTTAAATGTAAGTTAAACTCATAAAGAACTTGCTGTTCTGAAATTCATGAGCAAATGATGCCAGGTAATTAATGAAATTATTGTTTGGCCAATAGTTACTTAGCCCTTGTAAGTGTAATGAAGCCTAGGGATCTTTCACCAATGATGACAAAAGGAGATCTAACATGAACCTGGGCTATCAGTACTTTGAACAATTGTAGGTTCCTTTGAAAAAGTACACAATGTTAGAGAAACTCTACCTATCCTGGTAAATTCAAATCAAAATAGAACACTAGATTAATTTTGCTTTTGGCTCCCTATCACCCCACAGGGTGCTTGCCTCAAGGCACTCAGTAGGTCTGTCCTCCCCTGGAACATAATGTGGATTTTGGTGATTTTTTCAGTTCATCCCTGTAAGGGGATAAGTGATCATTTTCTATGTCATTTATTCATGGTGTTTTACTAAGGAAATATAGATTTGGAGACTTCAAATCCAGAGGAACAAGTTTGAGGGGTAAAATTGCAAGACTTATCATGGAGTCATTACACCTGGGTGCAAATCCTTCACTACTCACATATTCCACCTATTTGTGAGCTCAGAGCTATTTCATTGCCTTTAAGAAAGCTATTCTGTAATATTAGTATTGATATAAATACCAAAAAAAAGTTAACATTTATTGAGTAATTATCACTTTGCTATATTATTTGTTCCAGTCATTTTACTTCTATTAATTCATAGCTCCTCAAAATAAGCCTACGATATGAGCATTGTTGTCATTCTCTTTTGGCATCTGAATAAATCTTAAGGAATAGAGACGTGAAGCTATATGCCAAGATTACAAAACTAGGAAATGTCAGATTCAGGATTCTAACAATTCATGGTGCTGGTAATTTAACCTGAGCATTTACAGCTCTTTTAAATCCAGGTGTTGCATAAACAATGGATTTTTGAAACACACACACACACACACACACACACACACTAAATTAAAAATAAAATAAAAATCACACAAAATGTAAAAATAAAAAATAAATCCAGCTTACAGTGATGTTTTAGATACTCTGCTTCCCAAGCCTCTAATCTTAACTGCTATATGGCCTTCAAATACACATATAAAATGTATTTATGACATATGCATTCATGAAGTTCATTTATTTATGTATTTATTTATCTCATTTTTTACTAAGGTATAATTGACATAAAATTGTAAGACGTTTAAGGTATACAATGTGATGATTTGATTTACAGTGTGAAAGGATTCTCTCCATTGAGTTAATACATCTGTCACCTCACATACTTATGTATATGTGTGTCTATATACCTCTCTCTTTATATTTTGGAGAGAGCATTTAAGTTCTACTCTTTTAGCAAATTTCAATTCTACAACACGGTGTTAACAACTACAGTCATTATATTATACATTAGATCCTCAGACCTTATTCATCTCACAATTGAAAGTTTGTTTCCTTTTACCAGTCTTTCCCTATTTTCTCTACTCTCTTGTCCCTGGAAACAATTTTCTACTTTTTTTTTGTTTGTTTGTTTTAGATTTTACATGTAGATGATAACATGCAATATTTGTCTTTCTCTGGATTGCTTCACTTAGAATGATGCCCTCTGGGTTCAGGTTTACCCATGTTGGTGGAAATGGCAGGATTTCCTTTTTTTTTTTTTTTTTTTAGTGTTTTAAAATATTGGCATGAATAAAATGTGTTAAAAGAATGACATGAATAAAATTTTTAAAATATATTTTCTAAACAGTATTATAAGTCTTCTAGTTTCTGTGGAATTACATACAGACAACCTTTAAAATATAAAGTTATATTTATCTCATTACATTTAATGTAAGTTAAACTAATAAAGAACTTGCTGTTCTGGCTAATAACAAGTAGAGTCATTATTGATATAGTATTAACAAAGAAACCCAATAAATCCATGTACTTTTTTGTTGTATCTACATTCTTGAAATTAAACAGATAAGTAAATGACGGGGAAGTTTAGTTTCTTCCTTTATCAATACCAAAGTAAAGCGGAATTTAAAGTAGCTTTGAAACTTGAAACAGATTTGAATGGTGGGTAAGCAATTTTACACCATTATAAGAACAAACAAGAAGCCATTTCAAACGAAGGGGTAGATAAACCATTATTTAATTTAGTAAAATTTTTATTTTAGTAAATTTACTTAATAGTATTTTCCTTTAATACCAAATCAGTATGAAAAAAATGTGTGTTAAAATCATCTAAATTCTATGATAATGGAATGAAACATTTTTACTTTTTTTAAGGCATCATCAAAAAAATTTTATTCATCATAAATAATAAAAAAGGAATTGATAAATAGCATAGGAGTAGTATAATAGAAGTTTCAGGTTTTAATAATTCTTGAAACAATTTAGATATCTATTTTATTTTATTTATTTTTTATACTAATTCTTTATTATTGTTGGCCAAATTTGGATGAAAGTCCAAGAATAAATGATCACTTGTTATACTTTTTAATAAATTAAATTTGACCTTTGATGGGTCCCTTAATAAAGTATAATCTTTTTTCCCCTAACATATTAGCTATATTTTATAAAGCATTAACTATCTTATCATAGTCTACAATTTCTATGTAATATTAACTCTTATTTTATTTACCACTTAATAACCAATTATTTTTTCCTTCTAATGTTAATATTCTATATAATGTTAACTACAATTTTATTTATTGGTTTTCTGGACTTAAGACACTGCAGCAGGAGGTTCATTGCATTCTTAAATTTTCTTCATTTTTCTTTGATCAGAATCTAGGAGTGGTATCTGTTTTATGAGGATAACATTAATTCAGCTAAATAGTTGCTCATTATAGGAGAAATGACTACAGGTTGTTTATTCTTATCATTTATTGGGGGCATGTATACCACATAATGTTGAAATAGATTGATGGACATAGTTTCATAGTGACATTGTTGAACTGGTCAAGTTCAAGTTTTATGTCATCTAAATAGTTTAAATGTAGCATCATTTAATAAATATATTTTAATTATAAATTATTATAAAAGACAAATATTTTAAAATGCAAAATATGGAGTGGAAAATAAAATGTCTTTAGTGTTATCTTCACTACAATCATAATGTTGTGCTGTGTTCTCTCCATTGGTACATATTGTTTTATATTACTGGTGTATTACAATAGGTACACTTGCTTATGGATTTGTAGTATTAACAACTTGAAATGCTTTGACTAGAACCAACTCTAATCTCCATAGTTATCTCTTGAGAACAATTACTAGGTTGTGGTTACTTCAGTTATACATATCTATGGATCTCATCCCATATCCTCATTATATTTCTGAAATTTCTAAAAATTCTGCTTATTGTAACATACTTTTTCTTATTTACACAACAATGTTGGATTTAATATTCTCTTTAAATACTTTCAAATAGAAGGGTGTGGATTATCACACTTGCTTCAATACAAATCCAAAGGTTTTTTTAAACATAACTATCAATACATGGAAAATAAATACACAAGTCAAATCACTTAGATCTACAAATAATCTTTCCAACATGTAGTTTTCTAATAAACTTTGTACAAATTCGTTTAGCCAACAATCATTGAGTACTTACTATGAACTAGACTCTAATGATTAAGTAGTAGAGTAAAAGCACTTTCTCTGCTTAAATAGACATACATATAGAAAGGTAAGCTAAATGAAAAACAAAAGGATAACCAGAATAATTTTAAATAGCAGGATGTGCAGGATTACATGTAGGTAGGTAGGTAACTGCTGGTAAGAGGCCTCTACATATTAAGAGAAGGATTTTCAGAGTGAGTTAGCCTAATGGGTCGTCAATGAATGGAATCAACACTATAAAACATAGTGGGGTGAGGATGTTGGGCTTAAGGAATATCAAGAAGAAATGCACTAAGAAAGGCACTGTGTTGGTTGTTTTAGGAACAGTATTAAGGAGAATCTAGGGGAAGTGAGATGGGATTAGCATATATTAAATTGGAACAGGAAGAACTTGAAAACCTCATAGAGACTTTTGGTAGAGATTTTGACTAAGTATAGTGGAAAGCAATTGGAATCTAAATCAAGAGGAAAGTGGTATGATTTTTTTACCCCCAAAGGGATATTCTAGATGTTGGGGGGAGGGAGGACTGTAGAAGGGGTGATGGGTACAGGAGGTTGTGAAGGGAACAAGTCAGTTGGGTCTGCCATTAGTATTCTGGGGAAATTTGGATGCCCTGGGAGGTTTCTGGGAAAGTGGGTGCTTGGGCTCCTGAGCTCATGCCTGGGTGCTACAACTGTGGATGGCCCAAAACCTGCCTCATTTTGGCCCTCACTGCAATTTTTGCTCTGTTCCTGGTGGCTGGATGTGGAGGCAGAGTCTTCAGAGTCTACTGGTTCAATTTTCTACCCTATTTTTAGCAACCCAGTTCTTTTCAAAGCCCTAGAGGTAATCACAGTAGCAAGGAAAACTGTGCTCCATAAAGTCATTTTGGGATGGAATAGAGAAAGTCATCTGAAATCTGAGAATGAATACTGATTTATGCAGGGAAGGTGTATTTAGAGCATAGAAAGAAAATCTTATTTAGAGAGTATCTGTTCACTATTAGCTGACCATTAGCCTCAGCTGAGACTTTAGCGGCTGCACATGACAAAGAATAGACTTAACATAATTAGGTCGGAAAAGTTATTAAGCAAATAAACTCCTAATAGCAACAACAATAACAATAACAACAACAACAAACAACTAAGGGTGGAAATAATCTGATTATGCATGATTTACCACTTTATTTAAAATGTACAGTGGGGGCACCTGGGTAGCTGAGTCAGTTACACTGCCAACTCTTGGTTTCAGCTGAGGTCAGGCTCAGGGTCCTGAGATGGAGGCGCCCTGTGGGCTCCCCACTCAGTGGAGAGTCTGCTTGAAGATTATCTCCTTCTGGCCCCACCCCCTACCATTGCTTGTGCGTGAGTGCGTTCTCTCTTTCTCACAAATAAATCATTTTTTAAAAATGTGCAGTTTTCAACCACAAGAAATCACTTATGAGAAATGTAAAAAAAAAATTAGAATGTACAGCTTACACACAGGAAGAAAGTAGTAAATAGATGCAAGAGAGATATATTTTTGAAAGCCAAGAAAAGAAGTAGAGAAAACAGGTAAGCTCCACCCTCACAGTTTACCATGAATAGTACCTCTATTTAGTATCATATGGATATGAAATAATTTACTCTCTGTTCTTTACTATTGAATAATTTTATTTTACGGTTTCACCATTTTGTATATAACTATGAAGAATATTATAAATACAGACTATTTTTAAAAATATCTCTTTGGAAAAAAATATCTCTGGGATTAATAGCTCAAATAAAAATTATTTCATCCTGAGGTTTTTTTTTTTTTTTCATCCTGAGTTTTAATTTTTTCATGAGTTTTAATTTTTAATGTTCTGTACACTTGCAAATTAAAAGCTTTAGAAATATATGCTCCCAAAACTGTATAAGACTGATCAATCATGGGGTGCCTGGGTGGCTCAGTGGGTTAAAGCCTCTGCCTTTCGGCTCAGGTCATGATCCCAGGGTCTTGGGATCAAGCTCCACATCAGGCTCTCTGCTCAGTGGGAAGCCTGCTTTCCCCTCTCTCTCTGCCTGCCTCTCTGCCTACTTGTGATCTCTCTCTCTGTCAAATAAATAAAATCTTAAAAAAAAAAGACTGATCAATCATCTTTCTTAATTTTATAAGCATTTATTTTTCAATATTTCCAAAATATTAACCTGTCACTCTTTTTATTTAAAATTTAAAATTCATCCATGCCCTTTGCCTTCATTACATTATCTGTGGGAATTTGAAAGACTTCTTTTGATATTAACAAATTGACTTGGCAGGAAATTTTTCATAATTTCAATATTCAAAATTGATTGATTGTTGTCTTTATAGGTTGAACAGGATTACTGATAAATGTTTGTGTAAGATCTACTGACAGAAAGTTCTTGATAAGAGGTACTTATGATTTTTATCATTTTCTGGAGATTTTACTATCATCTTTTGTGTGCTAAACTTAAAATTTAGTTCTTAAAAACACTATAGAAAACTAATACTAGGACAGAATTTTTTTTTTTTTTTTAAGCTAGATAGAACTATATAAGCCTGGAAATTTTAGTGTAACTCTCAAATGTACTTAAAAAAAAAAATGGTGTGAATTACCTTTGTCATAGGAATCACCTGTTCAAAAGTTAGAGAAATGTTTAGTCAGCATTTTGTGAGTGGTCATTGTGACATTAAATGAGATTTGTAGTTTCTTTGGTTTGTTAATTTTTATTTAATTGAACAAATTGCTGGATATTTTAATTCTAAACAGATAAAAATCAAGATCCTTTATTTATTTATTTATTTTAATTTTATTTTATTTTTTCAGTTTTCCAAGACTCATTGTTTATGCACCACACCCAGTGCTCCATGCAATACATGCCCTCCTTAATACCCACCACCAGACTCACCCAACCCCCCCATTCCCCTCCCCTTCAAAATCCTCACTTTGTTTCTGAGTCCACAGTCTCTCATGGCTCATCTCCCCCTTCAATTTCCCCCAACTCACTTCTCCTCTCCAACTCCCAATGTCCTCTGTGTTATTCCTTATGCTCCATAAGTAGGTGAAACCATATGATAATTGACTCTGCTTGACTTATTTCTCTCAGCATAATCTCCTCCAATCCTGTCCATGTTGGTACAAAAGTCAGGTATTCATCCTTTTTGATGGAGGCATAATATCCCATTGTATATATGGACCATATCTTCTTTATCCATTCTGTATTTAAATTAAAATAGAAATGCAGTATATAATTTCAGCATAAATCTGGAATTAATAAACCATATATACATTTTCTTTCCAAATAATTTTATTCATATTCAGTAGACAAATCCATACATGATGTGTTCAATATTTTTCTTCCTTTCTTTCTTTCTCTTCTTTCTTTCTTTCTTTCTTTCTTTCTTTCTTTCTTTCTTTCTTTCTCTTCTTTCTTTCTTTCTTTCTTTCTTTCTTTCTTTTTTCTTTCTTTCTTCCTTTCTTTTAATTAGGGAGAGAGTGTGTGTGCACGGTGGGAGGGACAAGGGGAGGAGAAGAGAGAGAATCTCAAGCAGGCTCGTTGTCCAGTATGGAACATGATGTGGTGCTGGATCTCACAACCAAAGATCATGAACACAACTGAAATCAAAAGTCTAACACTTAACCAACTGAGCCACACAGGCACCCCTCAATATTTTATTTTTAAATTTGTTTAGAGTAATCTTCTGGAGCTGGTATAGAAACATATTAACTAGTGTTATTATTTCTATTATAGTTCAAAATTTTTGAATTACTTTGTATGTTGAAATTAAAATGACAAATTAACAGAGAATTCATTAGTATATAATCATTATTGGGATTGTATCCCTTCATTTTATTTGGATGTTTCTAAACACCAGAACTGATATTTTTAGAAAATGTCATTTATTAATGTAAGTCATATTTTCTTTAATCAGCTATACACTCGACAGTGGCTTTATATTTGGGGACTGATACTATATATATGCATATTATTTATCTTATACACTTAGCTAAATAATCAAATTGTTTTTTCTTCAAGACACTTGCATCATATATCCATTTGTTTCTCCCTTTCTTTATTCAAAGTTTACTTCATGTGAATCCTATAGACATAGGATTAAAGATGTTTGCAACTTGATGGCATTGCATGCTTGCTAATTTAGTCCCCTGATTGTTTTGCACAGGAAATTGTGTGTGTAGATACCTTGATTAGATTTACATTCTCAGGCTAAGTTCTGAAAATTTATCATTGAAAAAGTACATTTACATTTAAATGTTCTCCTGCTTCAGCTACAAGTTAAATTCCAATTTAGCCCTGTCAACAAAAATTAAGCTTATATACAGAAGTCTAATCTGATGGAGTGACGATCAGGTATGATGTATATGACTTTGAATTTGATGTTAGTTAATACTTTCTGAATAGGCAGATAATTATAAGTTACAGACTGAAGCTTAGAAACTTGACTGCTGTTATATAAAAAGTTCTAAATTGAGTTTCCCAAGTTTGTGATGAAAAGCTGCATTTGATTAGTTTGTGAATCAAATGAAAGTATTGAAGAGAAAGAATGGAAAGGATTGGGAATGAAGGGAGGTGAATAAGATGTGAATGACAAGACTTCAGATTAATAAACCCAGTAAGTGGCATGTTTCCTGTTTTTAAAATACTATGAATTATTCTCAAATGTGTACTTTTTTGGATTGCTGTATCACCAAACATTTCAGGGAGGGAAAGGCCTGAAATTATTACATGTTAAATTAATGAATACTCATAAAAATGTATCCAGTAGAGTACTCTTGTCTATACTTTGTACACAAGAAAAGACTGTAAAAATGAATAACCTCTGTAATTAGAGAAAAGCCTTTACTAGAAATTCAATCAAAAGGAGGTCATTGGAGTGCATGATCATTTGACAGGGTGGGTTTTGTTAGCTTTTTAGGCAAGGGATTATCTACTCTAGGTTATAAAAGACAACAAATGCCAAAGAACGAGAAACAATGATGCCAAAACAAACAAATTTATGAAGAAAATTTTGAAAATTGGGTTAAATTTTTAAAATATATTTTAGAAACTCTCTCCCCACCCCCTGCATTGCCATGCTTGGATTTCATGCAAGTCTGTTATTATTGGTTTTGTTTTCTGAATCAAATGCTTATGTTCCAGTGATTTGAAATACGTTAGAGGAAATAAGACTGGCTCAGGGGGACTGATGAATGTGGCAGAGACGATGAAAGCATTCAGGCTGAAAATAATTTTTTCGGTATGATGACTGTGGTTATCCAAGTCAAGGTTCAGGGGACTTGGCTGGAGAAAGCACTGGGGATGTTAAATTGGAGAAGTGAATTAAAGAGGGAAATTTTATAATGCCAAAAGATTAGGAGAGGATTTGTGAACTATTCTTAGTTCTTAATTCTATATAAGGCCCCATGTAAAGTAAGCTGTGTAATATGTGTACTATATTTGGGAACTAAACTTTAATCTTGTCTTAAAATTATGCACAAAGATGGAGTGTATAAATCACCTTTCATGATTAGAATACAAATTCTGTCTCTAACCTCATCATTCAGTACACAATTTATTTTGTTATTTGGTTATAAGAATGTTTCAATGTTTATAGGTTTTTGAGTTGACTATTTTGATTGCCTTTGTGATCTCCATTCTCTTTTAAGTGATTTTTAAATTTTTACTTTAAAAGCTTTTGTGTTATTTTCTTTGTCCTTGCAATACTTTTAAAATGTGTATGTGTCTAGGTGAATCCTTTTTCCTTTCATCTACTTTTCAAATTTGGAGAAAAACCTTATTTCAGCTTACACAGATGTTTAAAAATGTAAAGATTTTAAAGATGTAAACATTTTTAGGATATTTATGACACCATATCCTCAAAACTGGGAAACAAAATAGAAAAAAATTATTTAATTTGTTCAGAAAATGAAGACTCGAGCCCTGTAGACCTGACAATGTTACTTCCATGGAGAGAAAAGTGCAACAGGACTGGGCACCTGCTATCCATGGTGAGCATTAGAATGGAGACTATGGAAGTGTTCCTTGGGTAGGAACATTCTTAGATGATAGAATGATTCTTAGATATGCTCCTTGGGCAGGAACTTTCTTAAATAATAGAATGACTTAGAGGTGATAAAATTTTAAAGTATATTAACAGCAAATAGTGGGGGCAAAAACAGTACTGATTTTTGAAGTAGTAATAGGAAATTATAATTTGAATGGCAAGAGAGTGTTAATTTCTAAGCAAAACAGAGAGATGAAATCAATCAAAAGGAAGATAAATAAGGTAGACAGTAATTTGAAATGTAGAAATAAAATACACTGTGCGAATAAGTTCATAGGAGACTGAAGAAAATTATGTCAGAAAATAAATCCTCACAGGAAAAAAAAAAAAAAAAACAGATAAAATGTGGAGATAAAAATAGGCAGAATAGGGGCACCTGGCTCACTCAGTGGGTTAAAGCCTCTGCCTTTGGCTCGGGTCATGATCCCAAGGTCCTGGGATTGAGCCCTGCATCAGTCTCTCTGCTCAGCAGGAAGCCTGCTTCCTCCTCTCTCTCTGCCTGCCTCTGCCTACTTGTGATCTCTGTCTGTCAAATGAATAAATAAAACCTTAAAAAAAAAATAGGCAGAATATGGTGAAGCTGAAGATGAAGAATAGTTACTTGAGTACCTGTGTTGAGTATTCTTTTTCTAAAAATATTTTATTTATGTATTTGACAGAGAGAGAGAGAGATGACAAGTAGGCAGAGAGGCAGGCAGAGAGAAGGGGGAAGCAGGCTCCCTGCTGAGCAGAGAGACCGATGAGGGGATTGATCCCAGGATACCCATGACCTGAGCCAAGATCATGACCAGAGCAGAAGGCAGAGGCTTAACCCACTGAGCCACCCAGTTGCTCCGTGTTGAGTATTCTTTAAGAAAGAAGTATGACAGGGGCGCCTGGTTGGCTCAGTGGGTTAAAGCCTCTGCCTTCAGCTCAGGTCATAATCCCAGGGTCCTAGGAGGGAACCCACATCGGGCTCTCTGCTCAGCGGGGAGCTTACTTCTCCCTCTCTCTCTGCCTGCCTTTCTGCCTACTAGTGATCTCTGTCTGTCAAATAAATAAATAAAATATTTAAAAAAAAAGAAAGAAGTATGACAATATTTAATATGTAATGGAAAAGGAATTGTCTGAGAAAAATGAGAACAAACGAATGCAAATTAGAAATCTCACTATCACAGAAAAAAGTCCATTTTTTCCTTTTAAACTGAAATCACACCAAATAAATCCTAGAATAAATAAATTTAATGATGAAGATAAATAAAATATTAACTATTTCTGTAAAATCTGGGAAGACTCAGTGGATGCATATAAGAAGCTAACTTTATTTTTAGTACTCTTTATAATATTAATTTCCTGACAATAGGATTATGAAAAAACTTAGTTTCAAGAAGAACCACACATAATATTGATATTAAATATGAAAAACCACCTCAAATCTAAGAAACATCAATACAAATAACACAGAGCTATTACAGTTTTCCTTTAGTATTTTACTAATGCATATATGCATTTATGTAATAGACCTCATCCCCTACATTGTCTTTTGCAGTGTAACTTCCCAAGACTTCAGTATTCCAGGAAAGCCTGTACCTTTGTGTGTCAATGGCTAGATCTAGTTGAAGCAGAAATACCTTGTGACCATGGAGAAAGCAGGCCTCTAATCTCATCCTCTGTGTACGATAACCAATCTATTTCTAATATATTACCTTTAAAATATGATAAATTTATGAACTATTGTCTTTATCAGTCTATATTTGCCACTTTATTAAAAATTAACTTTTGTTATTTTTATTATAACTGATGATCTGCTAATCACATTATCTCATATATCTCAAGGTCAATACATTAATATATAGACATTAATATATAATACATGGATATATATATTATGAAATTTTAGTCTTTTAATATTGCATAATTGTCACTATATCATCTGACTAAACAAGTTCTTTGACAATCCATTCAGACTGAATTATTAGTACTTATGATAAACCAATCTTTGCATATCTCTGATTACTTTCTATGGATTTATTTCTACATGTTCAATTTCCAAATTGAAGTAGAAGGATGCAGTAGTCTTCTCAAACCAAAGTTGACAAACAAATATTATATAATATTGATAAAAACAATAATCCCTGACTTGGTTCTTACATAATGATGATATAAATGTTTCCTCAATGAATACTATGCTGAATATTGACTTAAGGCTATTATGAAGTAGCATGGTAGTGAATAGAAACCATTAATACTGATCAAATGATATAACAAAATTATAAACCTCTATGGTGGTCTTAAATATGCTAGTAATAAGTTTTTTAAAAAACACTTGGAATGAAAGGTGTAAATGTTTATAATTTCGGTTTGTTGGCATGTATATTTTCTATATGTTTAAACATCCACATAATTCCTACAGTTTCAACAGCCAACTTCTATTATTTCCTGAGTAGAGCTCTAAAATAACTGTAATTCAGTATTAGTCATATTACTGATCTTTAAACTTTTAAATTAAACAGTTTCTTAAATTAACTACATTTGTACATTTCACTGTGGTCTGGTGTACTCTGCTCGACTTTAGGAAAAGTAGGTATATAATATGCAAGACATTCAATATCTAGAAAGAATAAGATATCTGAAACCATTAAAGGTTGAAATCAGACTATGTCTCGCATGATAAAATATATTAAAAATTAATACCAGAGATACAGAAGAAATAATAGTTTATTTGGAGATGTAATATCACAGTATAAATTCAGTTTTAAATATGGAATAAAAATTCAACCAGAACTTCACTAACTGCTACCTATCCTTCAAGATATTAGAATCTATGCAATTGGGAATTGCCTAAAATATTAATGCTTATTAAAATAGTTGTAAATTCATTTAGTGTTTATTCACTAAATGTGAAAACATTTAGTGTTTATTCCTATAATTTGAGAGAAAATAAAATTTTATTAAAAACTCATTATACAAGTCCCCTCACTTCCTTACCTCCTCACATCCCTCCAAAAACTCATTACATTATCTAACATATATGTTAGGAAAATGCATATAGTTTAATACTTTACAGTAGTATACACAAATGTACACAGTATTGCATAATTATTAACATACTGTAAAATGTGAGGATATTTAAATGTTTTCTATTTTTGGTCATTAAAATACTTGGTTCAGTGCTTTTAGCATTGTCTATTTCCTTTTTCCCTTCTCTTCCTTTTGGAATTAATGTTTTCTTACACCTTGCTAGTAAACTCCCAGACATTATTGAAAAAGTCTAACTGTATAAATCATCCAGGAGATTGATAGTGTATTTTATATAGTTGTATTCTCCAATGTGACTATATCATGTGTTCCACATAGTAGGTGTTCTATAGCTATCAATTAAATGCAGATAATTTGGGATCTTTAAATTACATACAAATGTATTTCATGCTTCCTTCTTGAATGGAACAGATTAGGATATATTTCAAACAAGGCAGGTCAATTCCTTTTGTTCATTTGTAATCTCGTTGAAGTTAATAGACCCCATAAGTCACTCTCTGGGAGTAAGTAACTCAGTTGAAAAGACATCTTAACTCTTTCTGTGCATAAAAGAACCATTCGTATTTTAGAGATTGAATTACTACAAGTCACTTAGGCACTGGTGATCATATGTTTATTAAGGAAGTTTAGGATACTGAACTGTCACTTGAATAAGCAATATTTCATGTAAATATACAGTAAAAGATAAAATAAAAGTCACTATTATATCAATAGCCCAATATTTTTATTGAGAAAAAGTTGTCCATTTTATTTTTTTAAGATTTTATTTTTATTTATTTATTTGGGAGAGAGAGAGAGAGAGAGTATAAGCAGAAGGAGTGACAAGCAGAGGGAGAGGGAGAAGCAGGCTCACCGCTGAGCAGAGATCTAATGTGGGGTTCGATCCCAGGACCCTGGGATCATGAACTGAGCAGAAGGCAGATGCTTAACCAACTGAGGCACCCAAAAGCTATCAATTTTAAAAGAACTTCTATGTCTAACCACTATTTCCTCACACTACTTTTTAGAGCATGTGAATGGTTTAAAGACAAGGCAAAAAATATGCAGAATGTCCTCTGTTTATCAATCAAGGAAAATATGGCTTTCAAATTAAGTGAGGCAGAAATCCAGGATATGATACATGACCTCTCTCCCAACCCTTCACTCCTCCACACAAAGAGGGTACTCTGTTCCAGAGCAGTTAAGATGCTACTGAGATGTATGTTTAAAAAATGAGAGAGACAAAGATAAGAATTTACTCTTCATCTCTTAAATCCTTCCATTTTACTGTAAGACAATTTCATTACATATAGAATACAGAGAAGTCATATGATCTCCCTGATATGAGGGAGAGGAGATGCAACATGGGGGATTAAGGGGGTAGGAGAAGAGTAAATGAAGCAAGATGGGATTGGGAGGGAGATAAACCATAAGTGACTCTTAATCTCACAAAACAAACTGAGGGTTGCTGGGGGGAGGGGGGTTGGGAGAGGGGGGTTGGGGTTATGGACATTGGGGAGGGTATGTGCTATGGTGAGTGCTGTGAAGTGTGTAAACCTGGCGATTCACAGACCTGTACACCTGGGGAAAAAAAGATATGTTTATAAAAATAAAATTTAAAAAAAAAATTACAACTACAAAAAAAAAAAAGAATACAGAGAAGTCATAAAGGTGAAGCATACACATATCATATTGCATCTGCCTACAAGGACAAAAGGAAATAAAAATTCTACAATTTGTTTTTTTTTTTATGTTACTTTAATGCCATAGTTTTGGTCTTATGATCCCAAATAAATAAAAGCATATGGGCATTATCTTAAAGATCTGATGCTGACTTAAAAGTTAATATAAAATATCTTTTTGATAATTAAGCCCACATGTAAGCAAGAGAATTTGATTTTATTTTTAATTTTTAGGAGTAAAATCCTGAATGAAATTTCTTTCTCATTGGCATTCTCTTTCTCTCACATGTATCAATTATAGACGTGAAGGAACATGAAAAATAAGAGGTGGTACATTTTAAGTCTTAGTACTGGATTCAGGATTCAAAAATCACTTTTCTGCCTTATCCCTACTTATATCTATAAACTTTAGCAAGGCGTAAAACTTTCAGGGATTTCATAGCAACTCAGTTCTCTGACACTCTATCAGCCTTTCCCTGCAAACATTTTTCTTCTTATTTATTACAGATTCCATGATTTCTCATCTTAATAATTTCCATACAACTAACTCATCTCTTTTAATTCCCTATTTTCGTTACAACTGCATGTAAATAAACAAATCCGGATGAATCCAATCGTTTATATTCTCCATGCATGGATAGCAAGGTGCTGTAAAAATGTACAATTTTATTAATATTTTTGATCAACTCCTATGTATCAGGCACCTTTCAAGGCTCCAGGAAACAGAAAAATAACAAAATATACAAAGATTCCTGGGCTTGTATTCTAATGAGGGAGACACATAATAAATGAGATAAATTAGAAAATTTTATGGTAATAACAGAAGTGCTGAGGAAAAAAAGATAAAGCAAGGAAAAAGAATAAGGTTTGGAAGTGTGTTAAAAGAAGGCTTCATGAGAAGGCAAACATTTAGTAAGACCTGAAGGGATATCTGAAAGAAGTGAGGACATGATCCATATAGATATATGTAGGAAGAGCATTACTAACAGAGTGTGCAAAATCCCAAGGCAAGATCAAGCTTGGCATGTTTTCAAGTTGCAAGAAGGCTAGTTTACTTAAACAAAAGATCAAGGGAAATTATTATATGTGATTAAAGTCAGGGCAGGTAATAGGACACAAGGGCCTTAGAGGTTACTTAAGAACATACACACATATACACATACATACATATAGCTAATGTGATGTGATTATTGGCACTAGAAAGTTTAAAATCTGTAGGGCAAATCCAACACCCTGGAATATCAGGCAGGAGTTATTATATAAATGTGCCAAAAATGACCCATATACATTAGTGTTTAAGTCTAGGAATACTAGCCCTGAGATTTCAAATAGCCCTTCCATCATTCCATGATACCATCTGCTTCAGGATAATGGGCAACATGGGACCTCATGATCAGGAAATCACATGACCATAGGCCTTTTGCTACACTTTTTTGCTGTGAAGAAGTGAGTTCTTTTAGCAGTGCCACTATGATAGTGGATAAGGCATTCTACATGTAAGCAAGTGGTAGTCTTGACAGAAGCATTGTATGTAGGAAAAATAAACTTATATCCAGACTGAACTAGTTCCAGTAAAAAGCCTCTTTTATGATGGAAAGTGTCCAAAGACATTAACCTGCAAATCTGGTAGCTGGCTGATTGCCCTGACGAATGGTACCATAATGGGACTCAGTGTTGGTCTCTACTGTTGACTGACTGGCCATTCAGCAGTGGCTATCAGGTCAGGCCAGCCTCTGTGAATGGAAATCTGTTACTGAGCCCATGCATAACCTCCCATCATGGCCATTTTGGTTTTTGAGCCCACTGGGCAATAATACGAAGGCCTGGGAAAAAGAGGCTGACTTGTATACCAAAATGGGTCACCCTATAAAATTATTAAAATCCTCCTCTGCTGAGGTCACACTTTGGTGAGTATTGACGTGGCATACAAATACCTTCTCATTTTTTTGCTATTTTGAGATGTGTTTCCACATACTTTCTCCTTAGACCTTCTTGTCATCTCTGATTATTTTCCTTCCAACTCTCTGATCATCCAACCAAACTATTTGGCCCAAATCCATGAATAAGTATGCAATTGCTCATCTATTTTCTCCTTGCAAGTAAAATTTGAAATCATGTGCACTGCTCAAAGTTCTACCTACTGAGAGGACTTTCCATCCTCACTGTCCTTCAGAGATGTCACAGGAAGCAGTTTATACTGCTAGAGCTCTTCACTTTGTGGTGGTACCTGCATATCCCACAGAACTACATGGAAACCACTGCTAAGTTTTCTCTTCCTCAGTCAATTGATTGTAGGGAATTCCCCCTTGATGCCATAGGTGTAGCTGGGAGAGAGAAAGTAATGTAGCAGGAATGACATAGACACTTGGACCACTTTCTCAGTAATTGACTTATGCCTTCAGAGCCTGCTGCAGTCCAGTCTTATATCATACCCCTTGTAGTTGATGAAGTGCTGCTATGCATGCCCAACTTTATTGCTAGCTGTGTCAGATGGCACCCAATTCATAATGCTCAGATCACAAGGCAACTGGGGCTCAGGGTTAATATTTTATTTTCTACTAAGGCCCAGAGGACAAAAACTGTTTCTCAAAAGGAGAAGAGTTGTCCCCAGAAAATGGCCTGACTTTGCCCTCAAATCCTAAGGGTCTAGGCTGTGATTCAAACACAAGAACTAACTATTTACATTTGTACAATACTACTTTTGGACGACAAACGTGACCCAATATGAACAATAAGTGAATGTGTATAAAGGCTATTCATGATATTTTTGTACTACTGCTGCAAGTTCTTAGTTTGAATTTATCTCAACAAAATCATTTGTTTTCTCTGCTCATTTCTCTCCTGTATGAAATTACTGTTTACTTTGAATTTGTTTCCCTTTCTTGAACATAGTAAACACTTAACATTTGTGTGCCAAATCCTTGGAAGTAAAGTGATTTAGAAGTGGTGAAGTTTCATTTAAAGAAGCTTATGTGTTTATCCTCCCACAGTATATATTAAAAGATGTTCTTCTGACAGTTATTCCTTTGATTTAAAAAAATAATATTTTTTCATCTAAACTATGGCATCAGAATTTGTTGTCTTTGAGAGTTATTTTTGTTTAAACCCTTAGTTTATAAAATTTCTTGTTTTATTTTTTCTAAAATGGGTTAATTGTTTCCTTCAAATATTAAGGAAATTTAACAGAGCTAGAAGGACTCTTATTAGTGTAAAGTAATTTGTTTTGTCCCCATTCTTTCTCCCACTTTTCCAACAGAACTTTAATAATTTTCTGGACTATAATTTTGATATTGCTTAAATCTAGTATTTCCAAAGTGATGTTTTTAATTTTTTATAATATCTAGGGAGGTTCAGATACTTTGAGGATCTTGGGACAGAATCATCAAATGATTACTATTTTTTGGATTTACTCTTTTTAAGGGAGTTTTCCACTAAGCTAAATCTTTCCACATTGGTGAAAAACAGACATCTCTATTTCAAATGCATGGTATATATAAATTTGGACCAACTTATTTTTCTAATTAAAGTGAGTAATCAAAAACTGCATTTTGTTAAAAAAGGGCTCTTATAGCTCAAGAAATACTGAATTTTGTCTTTATGGTGTCAAGATTGCTTGTCTCAATTCCAAGCTCTATTTTACACAGTAGAAAGCATTAGATAATTTATTCACAAGTCATAGCTGAGCTAAACTTGGGAAAGCACTGAGGAATATTTGAAACAAATTGAGCAGAATGCTTTAACATTGGGAAGATAAAAGCATCTGTGAGAGTTTGGGGGGGAATGTGTAGAGCAAATAAATAGGAAGAAAATTAAACTAAAAGCTAGTTTTGAGAAGTTCTGTGGAAAATTGCTGAGTTTTAAAATAATGTTGTTGTCTTTACTTATGTTGTTTTCATGATGCTTTACTTTCTTTTTAGTTCTCTATGTTTGGTATAAAAATTCCACATTTTATCTTCATATTTTTTTAAAAAATTTAAAGACAAAAAAAACTCTTCTGTTTTGACATTTGCCCCTTATTATGTCAAATTAAAAATAAAATAAAATTAATTTTTATATGGTATACATAAACATTATGAAATCTTTTACTTTGTTTCAATTAGCTTTTTTGTTTCAATTAGGTCATATTTTAAATTAAAAATGTTTTAAAGAGATATTGTCTTTTCTAAAAAAAAAGAAAAAAAAACACCTTTTTGCACGGGAATGAAAACTGAAAAGACACTAATCAAAAACAAATTTTAAAATTGTAATCTCAATGTAAAAATTAAAATATAATTGGGCAGCTTTCTATAGGAATATTAACCCCTAAGTTTAGGATAAAAAACAACCTTGAAGTAGAACTCAAACATCTCTTAGTGTTTTCCCATAGGAATAGTTTATTCTATTCTACCAATTAGTTCATCAGACCATGAAACATTTCAAAGGTCAAAAAATGCCTTACCACTAGTCCAAATAAAATAAATTAAATAATTAATAAAATAAATTAAATAAGTTAAATAAAAATAAAATAATTTAAAATCCACAGTGGTTCCAAGACATTTTTAGGTTGAATTTGACATTTTAGGGTTTTTTTTTTAATTCTTTAAATGATTAACAGTTGTTTTTTTTTTTAAGATTTTATTTATGTATTTGTCAGAGAGAGTGAGCACAGGCAGACAGAGTGGTAGGCAGAGGCAGAGGGAGAAGCAGACTCCCTGATGAGCAAGGAGCCCAATGTGGGATTTGATCCCCGGACGCTGGGATCATGACCTGAGCCGAAGGCAGCCGTTTAACCAACTGAGCCACCCAGGTGTCCCTGATTAACAGTTCTTTAAAGGATTTGGATCCTCTATGAGTTTGTTGACTTCTATACTACATACCAGGATTTCAAGATACTGGAAAGACAGTGTTTATCTTAATACAGTCACATATAGTAAAAAGTTTGCCAGTACATCTGGCATATACTCTTCCTCTGTTCCTGAACAGTTTTTTTTGTTTTTTGTTTTTTTTTTTTTTTTTTTTTGGTAAATGACCACTCTGACAAACAATCTTAAGGTATTTGTTTTAAATTTACAATACAATTGGAGATTATGATTCGTTTTTTAAATATTATACCACTCCTAAATAGAATTAATGTTATTTAAATTTTGCATTTGGGGAATAAATAGTTCTAGTTAAACTTGCTAGTATCACCTCCCTTCAATTAAGCCATCATAATTGGTTAATTATTATAAATTGTTATATAATAGTAATTATTATAATGCATATTTTCCTATACAGAACTAGTTGTCTACAAATTCCAATACTAAACAGATATATAGGTTTTCAATTAGTTTTTTATATTGACTACTGTAAACATTTTATTTATACCTTTAATAAATGAATAAGTGTACACCTTTACACATTTATGATTAAGATTTTTTAAAGTTTTTTTTTTTTTTTTAAGTAATGTTTACACCCAATGTGGAGCTCAAACTCATGACCCTGAGATCAAGAGCTTCATGGTCTTCCAACTGAGCCAGCCAGGCACCCTTGATCAAGAGTTTTTTGGTTATCAAATCTACCTCACAGAGTATTGCCTCATACTTTGAAAATATTTTCAGTATTAGACAGACTGGTCACTAGTATTGCACTTTACATAGCTTTTGGTTAATTTCAAGCAATATGTAGAAATGTATTTGTTCTTGCTATCTTTAAAAAATTGTTGTATTCATAAATATATTAAGGATATACATTAACATTGGTTAGCCTGGGTTTTCTAACTTCAACTTTTTGTCTACTAATGTGTGTCCATTCTAAAGTGATTACAAAGTATTCCTCCTATACTTAGCTGAATGTGGACATGTAAGCATTTAAGCATATTTTCTTTATGAAAGAATCTATGTAATTATACTCATTTTGTGTCATAATCTGTGTTCTTAATCAAATGCTCTGTAAGCTACTATAAAAGCTCTCTCTGTCTTTCAATTACAAAATTAATTAAGTCATTATTTTTGAGAAAGGGAGGATGTGTAGATGGCAAGTACAAAGTTAAATGAATAAATTATAAGTGAATAGACTAAATCATTGCTTGGTATATCTATTAAATTAAGGGGTTTTTTTTGTTCAATTTTTAGAATTTTTATACATAATGCTATAAATATTTATTGACAGTATAGTATGTATACCAAGCATATGACAAATTAATCAGAACTAATGGATGGGTATATATATGAGGAAATATGATAATCAAAAATGTTTTATGTTTTGGTTTGAGTTGGTTGGAGAGTGGAAATTATTCTAAGGAAGATTGAGGGAACAGCAAGGAAGGTGAGTGAGTGACTGTGGGGGGGCACTGCACAGGAGTAAACTTTCATGGTTTAAAGATGTAAAATTAATGTGCCTATTAGGAATTAAAGTACAGAGATACTGACTAGATGTAAAGAGTAAAGTCCAAGCTGCGAAAATCCATCTAAGCGAAGATTTACATTTTTAAGGTTGTATATAGCATCTTATATCCATGAAATAGGTGGAATTTCTTAAATATAATTCATAGATAGGGAATATAAAGAGGTCTCAGGCAACCACATTCAGAAGTTCCAGAGAAGTCATGAAGAAAAGACAATGACAGTCTAGTCATGTTGGAGTATGAAATGTCCGAAGGGAAAGGGAAAAATGTGCTTGGATAAAGAAAGAATGAACCCCTCTTCTCAAATATTGCTAAAATAAAAAGTCCAATAAGAACACAGAAATGGATTTGCGTTTTGCAATCTGAAGGTCATTTGTGCCTTTCACAAGAGAAGATTCATCATAATGGAAAGAAAAAAATTGAAATATTTCAAGAAGCAAATATGAGATCGGTAAAGAAAACTTTCTTTAGAAGATAGGAAGTGAAATAGACCAAAAAAAGGATCAGTAGTCCAGGGATATTTAGGACAATAGCATTTTTCCAGAAATTCTCAAAAACAAACCTGTATTAACAGTTATCTCCAAGATTTCTGATTTCTCTTAATTTTGGGCACTGGTGTTCTATAATTCCATCCTGTTGTCATTGTTCAACATCCTTTTTAATCCAGCAATTCATTTGCTTCAATGATAAGGTTGTTTAGGTCATCTAACCCGGTCCATAGTCTGTTTCTTTGTGTAAAGTTTTATTGGAACACAGCCCACCATTTCTGTAAATGATCTCCATACTTGCTCTCATACCACAGCAGAAGAGTTGAGAAGTTATAACAGAGACCTTAAAACCCATAAAACCTAAAATTTTTTTTCCAAATATTTCTTTACAGAAAGTGATGCCAGTCTCAGATTAACTTATCCAATTGTTATAAATTAAATCCTTCTTTCACTTCATCTTTATTTGTCAATATTTAAAATGTCACCCAGAAGATGCATCATGGAGAATTCTATTAGTTTCCAATGTATTGAAACACTTTTTCAACAAATCTAACAGTGGATTTACATTCATTTATGCCATTGTATCAAATCTGGTTGCAAGGACACACAAGTAAGGTACTAGTTATGTTGATGAAAGTAAAAAAAAAAAAAAGAAGAAGAAGAAGAAGAAGAAGTCAAAATTACTGCTATTTTTAATGAAACCATATTATCCAGGATAGATTTAAATGTGAATATAAGATTATTGAAAGTAACTTGTTTCTTTCATCTGAATTTCAGAATATAATAATTTCTTGCAGATTCTGAAATTATATAGACAACCCTCAAATTAAGCATTTTATATTCTGCTGCTTAAATCATTACTTAACTGATGGTTATTGAATTTCAATGTCAATCTGCACTACAAGTCACAAGAAGTATTGTCTGAATTAAGAAATACACACATACACACACACCCCTATCCTGTGACTTTGAGAAGCAGGAACAAAGAAGCTGAAAGCAACAAACAAAAAAGGACCTGTGGTCAGTTCCTTTTAAATTTATGAGTTTTTACTATCTCAAAGCATTTCTCTTGAGAACTAGAAATATAAAATCAAAAGTTCCATGGAAAGTAGACAAAAGGAAAATTATTAACTGCTGAACAAAAGAGTGTAAATAAATTTAAGCAGGCTGCACTAGAATTTCTAGTAATAGAACCATTTCTTTAACCTTCTAGAAATTTTTATTCCACTTTTATATTACTTTTGAAATAATGTGGAATAAAATCAGAAAATATTTAAAAAGTTCAATGAATGTGATAGAAGATAAAAATAAATTTATTTCCTAAAAAGAAATTAAATATAACCGTTGATATAACTGACATTAAAAAGATTATAAGACAATACTGCATGTAATTATCAGGGTACATCTTTTAAAATCTAGAGAAAATAAATATTTATAATCAAAGTGTAAATGACTAAAATTAATCCTCAAAGAAGCAGAAATTTTAACATCCAAATAAAGCAAAAGAGACTGGACAGACTTATTGAAACAAAGACATGAGGACCACATGCTTTAAAACTGAGAAAAGAAGGTTTTTTCCAAATTATTTAAATTATTTCAGAGCATATAAAAATGAAAATTTCCCCAATTATTTTTAAATATTATAAAAATATGAATTCTAAAACTTTTAAAAAGTCATATATGTGACTACCATATATGTGTGGTGTTGTGTGTGTGTGTGTGTGTGTGTATTCAACTCCTTTGTTCCCAAAAACTTATTTCAGCTACTTTTCATAACATATATTTTGTAAGGCTCCTTTTACTATTTTAGAATAAAACTTATTAATTGATAAATTACACTTATGTACACCAAGAGTCAATATACTGTTTAAACTATAATATAAGGAATTAAGGTAATTAATTAATAATATATTTCAACATATACATTCTCAGCTAAAAATGTACTAGAAAGCAAAGTTTGATGTATGTGTTCAGACTTAGATGCCTATAGAAAATGTGCCTATAGGGGCGCCTGGGTGGCTCAGTGGGTTAAAGCCTCTGCCTTCAGCTCAGGTCATGATCCCAGCATCCTGGGATCGAGCCCCGCATCGGGCTCTCTGCTCAGCAGCAAGCCTGCTTCCCCCCCACCCCTCTGCCTGCTGCTCTGCCTGCTTGTTATCTCTCTCTATATCAAATAAATAAATAAATTCTTAAAAAAAAAAAGAAAAGAAAATGTGCCTATAGAAAATATCACTGTGAATATATGGTTTCAAACATATAGTTGGGTTGGACTATTTACTCAAACATTACTATTGGTGCAAGGAAAGGGATTTTAGGAAATAATTGCCAACATTAAGTTTTAACTAAAAAATTAGTCTTTCCTCAATTCTTTGAAAAATTAGATTATTTAATAACTCCCTTCCCCAAGAAAAACTAATATGGAAGGATTTCAGCCACAATTAGATACACTTAGATACAGAAAATTTAATATCATGTATTCAAAGAACTACTCTATGACCAAGCAGAGTTTTATATCAGCAATACAAAAATGGAAAAAGGTTTCAATATTAGGAAATGTAGAAGGGAAATTCATTATATTAACACATTAAATAAAAACTATGATTTTAGTAATGGGTGCTATAATGTAAGTTGAGTCATTTCAACAGTTGTTCTAATAAAAATTCTAAGTTAATATAAAACAGAAGGGATTATCAAATGATAAAAACAATTTGCAATATCAACAGCAAGAAATATAAACAGTGAAATTCTGAAATCATTTTCAAATTATGTGGAATAAGTATTGACATGTATTCTTACCACTTTTTAAATATTGAAATGGAAGTTCAATATTGAAATGAATTTTTAGGAATTTAGATACTAAAATTATACAAAAACAAAAATATCTCTACATGCTAATAAGATATAGAAATTTCAAGAGACTTTTTAAAAATTTACTGGAATAAATAAAATAACTTGATAAAATGGTTGGATGCTAGAGAAGACACATAAATCAATATTTTGTTCCTGTTCTGGCAATCACCAGCTTGAAACAGAAGTGGAAAATAAACTCCATTCCAAATAGTCATAAAACTATCAATTTAACAATAAAGGTATAGCATTAATAAACATCATACATGAATCTTATGAAAACATATAAATGAAAGGATAAACAAAAGACTAGTAATAATGGGGATTTTGGTAATTTGAGGGTTAAGTATAATTCTGCATTTACACTGTAATAATAAAATGAACATACACAAGACACAAAGCTAAATTAGAGTAGAAAAATATGAAACATCCAGTATCAGCAGCAAGTGAAAGTATATAGCACAAACATATGATTCAGGTTCAAATAACTTAATTAAATGGTTTCTTGGAAACTCAAATAAGAGGGAAAGAGTTTGGATCCACAGTCTCCTACTTTTTTATTGTCCAGTCAATATTATGAACACACTTATGTTCTTACCCCAATAAGCATGCTTCATTTTGCAATGATGTTTCATTGAATAAAATCTATTGCTACCATCTGTTTCTCATGATAGGGGGAAAAAAAGCTGATTGTTTAGTGCCTGCAATGTTATGGAAATGATGCTTGCATTCAGTTCTATAATAGACTGAATGACTTACAAGTTTTCCATCCCTTTCACCATTATACATTCTAAATTATGTTTCTATGTGCTATTTGGGATCTTAATATACACACACAATATCAGAAAAATAGTCTGTTTTCAAAATTATTGATAGTATTCTAAAAATATTTTTAAAATTCTCAACATTCCCAGCTTAAGAATTATAATTTTGGGCAGTTTTTGACTGATAAAGAAATCTGAAATGGATATGTTAGGCAGTCAATTAGACATGACCAAGGAGGAATAAAGCAGGTGCTGGCCACATGCTCAGTGTCTTGGAGGATCAACAGCCACACCTTCAGAGCCACATCTGAGAGCTAACAGAACAGAAAAGACCTAACCATAGAGCTGACTTAAAAGCCACAAGTGGACTTTTAACTTTTAAGAGCTGAGCATGTACACAAAGGGTACAGATTGTTCTTAACTATATTTAATGTCATAACAAAAGCTCTTTAGACACTCATAAATATACAATACATAATACAAAAATGCATCACTGGTAGTCACGAGTGCAGATGGCAAAATATGATACAGCTGTTGATCAAAAATGTCAATCAAAGCTAAATTTACATATACACCAAGTGGGTTTAAAAGGATGCAGCTAGAGCAACTCCAGGCCATTGCCACTCTTGCTCTGCTTTCACTCTTGAAAGTGTACTATGCTTATCTACTCCTGGTAACAGATAGAGGAATCCAACGAAGATCCTGATTTTGGGTCCCTTTAGTTGTAGTTGAGAATCTGTTATTGATAGTATTAGAAAAATTACCACAGCTCCACCAGGAGTATCTTGGGAGGGAAGTAACTTTAACACAACCCCAGATGAAATAGTAAAGAACTCAATTAGATGAATCCATCAGCTTAAATTGCCATGAGAAATAGATGAATAAGCACCACAAATGAGGCAGAGTTACCTTCTTAATCAGCCAAATCAGTATTTGCAGCATTTGTTTGTAGTATACACGTTGATAGACAGACTTACTCAAATCAAATATATGAGAGAGAGCAATAGCCAAGCAATATTTATCAGACTGTATTTCCAAGAGAAAGAAAAGAAAAATAAAATTTAGTAAAATCAGTAAGTTTATTCTAACATATGCTGAAATCCTGAAAATGGCTCTATATTTTTTTAAATAAAATTGCCTACTGACCAGAGAAAAGGCTATATCTACTGCTTAGTGAAGGTACTTCTATTAATAAATACTTTAGAAAGTGGGCCCGTAGTCACATAGCCTATGAAACCTCTAAGGACTTAGGAAAGATAAGACTACTCCTTCAGAAGGTTGAATTAAAAATGGTTACTTTGATTTTATATTCATTTTCAAATGAATGAATTTGAAAGATAAACACCAGCTATTCCAACTATTGGAGTATTCTATTACTACTTCACATCTATAAAACTGTAGATTTGGAAAAGATCCAAGAAAATATTCTTTAAACTGTCAATATTAAGAATTTAAAACATGTCTCTAAGAGATTAGAATTGCCTCAGTACCAGGTGGTAGGGGATGATTTGTCTTTGTTGGAGATATAGACTTAGAAACTTGAGTGGGAATTTACATATGACCTGATTCAAACTCCTTTTCTGGATACACAAAGCTATATGTATTGTCTTTATACATAAGTGATTTTAAATAGAATTTTCAGGAGTCATGGGGTGTTATATATGTTTAGATTTTTTTAAAGTAACTTTTCTTACTCTACATGCATTTACTATTAACCAATTACTTTGAAGATCACCTATGCCCTAAAATATTCCAACACCAATTTTCCCCTTGAGTCTAGGCCCATATTTAGAATATTAGTGTCTTCGTATCTGACAGGCTTCTCAAATACATTTCTAACTGTTGCATTGAATGGCAGGTGTTATATAGTATCTACTATTCCTTTCTTCTTTATTCATTCACTTTTATTCATTTATCCATATATTCATGAACTATTTTATTAACACATATTATGGGATAAACAATATAAGCACTGAAGTTCTAGTACACAAAATCTTCCCCTCATAAAGCTCACTTCTCAGTATGGTAGACGTAGTTGAAACTGGATAAATAATGAATGTTGGTATAGAACAGTGATAAGTGAAACGATGAAAAAAAAAAAAGAGAGAGGAATTGAGAGAATATCATCCAGGGAAATAGCACGTCATTTATAATTAAGAATAGGGTGTTCAAACTGTTTTCCAGAGTGGCTGTACCTGCTTGTGTTCCCACCAACAAGGTAAGAGGGTACCCCTTTCTCCACATCCCTGCCAAAATTTATTGTTTCCTGTTTTGTTAAGGTTTTGATTTGTATTTCCCTGATGGCTAGTGATGTTGAACATTTTTTTCATGTGTCTTATTAGCCATTTGTATGTCTTCTCTGGAGAAGAGTCTGTTCATGGCTTCTGCCCATTTCTTGACTGGTTTATTTGTTTTTGGGTGTGAGTTTGATAAGTTCTTTACAGATCTTGGATACCAGCCCTTTGTCTGAAATGTCATTTGCAAATATATTCTCCTATTCCACGGATTAACTCTTAGTCTTATTGATTGTTTCCTTTGCTGTGCAAAAGCTTTTTATCTTGATGAAGTCCCAAAAGTTCATTTTTGCTTTTGTTTCCCTTGTCTTTAGAGATGGTTCCTCAAGACATTAAAAATAGAGCTACCCTAGGACCCAGCAATTACACTACTAGGTATTTACCCCAAAGATACAGATGTAGTAAAAAGAAGGGGCACAAATACCCCAATGTTCATAGTAACAGTGTTCACAATAGCCAAACTGTGAAAGGAGCCAAGCTGTGCTTCAACTGATGAATGGATAAAGAAGATATATATAATGCAGTATTACTCAGCCATCAGAAAGGATGAACACCCACCATTTGCATCAACATGGATTGAACTTGATGGGATTATGCTAAGTGAAATAAGTCAAGCAGAGAAAGACAATTATCATATGGTTTCATGCATATGTGGAACATAAGGAATAACATGGAGGACCACAGGGGAAGGGAAAGAAGACTGAATGGGAAGGAAACAGAGAAGGAGACATACCATGAGAGACTCTGGACTCAGGAAAACAAACTGAGGGTTACAGAAGGGAGGGGGGTGAAGGAGGGCATAATCAGGAGACAAGTATTAAGAAGGCCACATGTGTTGTAATGAGCACTGGGTGTTATATGCTACTAATGAATCATTGAACACTACATCAAAAACTAATGGTATACTATACGCTGGCTAACTGAACATAATAAAAAAAAATAAATTGAACCATATGAAATTACCAATAATTGACTCATTTTGAACTATGAAAACAATTTCACATGGTTCAACCTAGGTGTAAAATGAGATCCAGGGAAAAAAGATATAGCAATCTAGATGAATATACTATGGATTAAATTATTCTGCTTTTTTCCTGGAAAAAAAAAAGAAAAAAAAAAAGGATAGGGTGTCAGAGAAAAGCTGCCCTTGATAATTAAAATCAGAGCAAGACTTGAGGAATATGGGCTGTGAACCATGGGCTGAGGGGAAAAAAAACTTCAAGTAGAAGGATTGGCAGTATGAAGACCTTCCACTATAGATACTATTGAAGATCTGTTGAAAATATTTCAAGGAAGACAGAGTTCTGAGAGCAGAATGATTGAAGGGAAGGTAGTTAGAAGGAGCTCGTGTAATGACATAATCTGAATTGCACTTTTAAAGGACTACACAGTCAGGCTGCTATACTGATAATAAACCAGTTAATATAGCAGTTAGAATAGATCACTTAGAATTCTACTGTAAAATCCAGGTGTCATTTCGGCTAGGGCATTAGCATTGGAAGTCATGAAAGTGGTCTGAATATGGATGTATACTGAGGTCAAGTCAACAAGAGGTACACCATAAAGGTAGCATGTGGGAAGAAAAATTCAGCCATAAAAAACCATTGTTTAATTTCAGCAACTAGAATAATGGTGTTCCCTATTGATGAGACACTACAGATACAGAAGTCTGGAAGGAAAGATTACAAATTCTTCTCTGGATATATTAATCAAATAATAAATATTAAATATTTGTTTTACAAATATATATGCAAAGGTAATATTTGCTGTACTTAAGTATAAATGTCATATAGGCAGATGGTTATAAAGTATGGTGTTTAGGAGAAAAGTATAAGCAGAACCATAACTTCGTTTGTGGCAACAATGTATCTTGCTGTAAAAATCAAGATTTTCCAAGTTCTGAGAATATGTAGTTATCCTTGAGATTAGATTCTGGTCAATAGTATGTAGCAGATGCAATCAGGTATGGTTTCCAAACATCCTTAAAAATGAGGATATACTTACTTATATAAGGATCTTTTTTCTTTTCTCTACCTTTCTCTTCTTCCTGCTTATAATACAACATTATGACAAAAACCATAATGGCTATTTTCAGCTATTAGGATGCCACCTTGAGTGAGGAAGGCCACACAGTAAGAATGGTGCAGCTGGGGGCGCCTGGGTGGCTCAGTGGGTTAAAGCCTCTGCCTTCGGCTCAGGTCATGATCCCAGTGTCCTGGGATCGAGCCCCACATAGGGCTCTCTGCTCCGCGGGGAGCCTGCTTCCTCCTCTCTCTCTCTGCCTGCCTCTCTCTGCCTACTTGTGATCTCTGTCTGTCAAATGAATAAATAAAATCTTAAAAAAAAAAAAAAAGAATGGTGCAGCTGCAAATCTAGAGGAAGTTGGACTCTGGACATCATCAAAGGACCAGGCTAGCTCTGTATTGCTTTTCTCCTGACTTCGTTTTATTCAAGGAAAAGAAACCTCTGTCCTAATTAAATAATTGTTTTAGGCTTTCTCTTTTTTTATTTTTTAGTGTTTTAGGATCTTTTATTTATTCATGAGAGACATTAAAGACACAGCGAGAGAGAGAGAGAGAGAAAGAGGCAGAGGAAGAAGTAGGTTCCCCATGGAGCAGGGAGCCCAACATGTGGCTGATCCCAGGAAGCTGGAATCATGATCTGAGCCAAAGGCAGCCAACTAACCAACTGAGCCACCCAGGTGCCCAGAAAACGTGTTTTATACCTGAATATGATTTAGTTATAAACCTAAGATTACTGCAATCACTATAATCAGATTTTTTTTTCCCTGTAAGTGACTCATTTAAATACCCAGCTAAGAGGAATAGTTCAAGATAGAAAGCACCTTAAGGTAGGGAGAAAAATAAAATTACATTTCACACATGAGAAGTTTGTGACTGAAAATTGATACATGCAATGTGATTCTAAGTAATTCTGTTCAAGTGTCTTATCTCAGAAAAATGTTCAGGATCTAGAAAACTTGAACTTTTAAGATATCAGGATTTTTTTTTAAAAGAGTAGGTGGTGTTCCAAAATACAACACATAATTTTTCCAGTACTTGATATTAAATGCATTAGAGGTAAAAAAAAAATCCATATATATACTCTAAATATGTTCTCAGGTGTATTAAACAAATATATGTTATTTCTACAACAAAGTATAAGAAAATATACGTATTTTCTAGATCCAAAGAAAAATTTAATTGAAAATCCATTACCCACTATTACCTAACTTAAAACATTCAAGCTTAAATCATACTGCTTGAATTAAAGATTGACTACTTGATGAAAGTAAGAACAAATCTCTCCATAATTTTACTATCAGTTTGATTTTAAGATCCAGAGCCCTTGATGATATCAGGTCACTTTTATCTTTACAAGTGATCCAAAGTTGTGAGTTAAGGTTTTCTATACCTTAAATATATATCATAAATAAAAATAGAAACTTGAATGTGGAACTCACCTTACACTTAAGCTGAATGTAAAATTGAATGTAGATGGTTCATAAAACATTATGAACATTTTTGCTTTATTAATATTACATAATAATGATTACTAATGTTCAATATGTATTATATTTCAATTAAAAATATTTGGTGAAAATACAAAAAAAATGGATTGAAGACAAAAATCTTATTACTATAATTATAGTGTGTTACGTGAAAAAGTATGTAAGTGAATATCTAGAACTGTTATAAAGAAAATGTTAATGTATTAAAATATTCTTTAAATTGTGTGTTGCTAAAATTGTAAATCCTATTTAAGTTTTTTCTTTTGAAGTTATATTAACAGCTATTAAATTATTAGTTTAATTTAATGAGTTTAATCCTGAACCCTGGTACTTAATCATGCTGTATAAAATTCATTATACCTTACCTTTGCTTAATTTATAGCATAGATTAATGAAAATGTCACTGTTAAAAATATCTCAGTGATGCATTTGTAGAAATGATTCTACATTTTGGTATGGTTTCTTATTTACTCACCAATCTCTTCCAGACAAAATTAAAAACTCTAGCTGCAAGAATTCTATTACACATTTGTTATATAGAGATAATTCAATATTGAGAAGGTTTGTTTGTGCTGCTAAGGATTTTGCTGATACCACTCTGGCCAGTGAATATAGGATCTCTTTTCAACACTACAGACAGATATCCATCCAGTGTCTGATTGAAAGTATGTAAGGGACTAGATTGACCTAGTTTGGGGGGAATTTTTTCCTGTATTTTAACTGTGTTGATTACTGTACCAAAAAGGCCCAAAATTAATTTTCAACCATTTGTCTTATTGTAGACACTCCAAAAAATTTAAAATACTTTATTTTTAAAAAAAACAGCTTCAGGTTCAGAGCAAAATTGAGAGGAAGGTACAGATATTTCCCATATGCTCTCTGCCTCTGCACATGCATAGCCTCCCATTATCAACATTACTCACCAATGTGGTATTATTTATTATGGTTAATAAACCTACATTAACATATGATAATTATCCAAAGTCCATACTTTAACTGAGGGTTCATTCTTGATAATGTACATTCTATGGGATTAAACAAGTGTATAATGACACATATCCTTCATTATAATATTATACAGAGAATAATAAAATCCTCTGTGTTTTGCCCTTTTATCCCTCCCATCCCCTCAACCCCTGGCAAGAAACATAATTACTAGATCATATGGTAAGTGTAGGTATAGTTTTGTAAGAAATTGCCAAACATTTTTTCAAAGTGGCTGGGCCATTCTCACCAGTGAAGAAGGAGAATACCTGTTGATCTACAACCCCTTCAATATTTATGTATTTTCGATGTTCCAAATTTAAGAGAAAAATGTATAATCTCACAGCGCTCTTAGGAGATAGATGGAAACTGCAGTGTCACTTCCGCCATATTGCACAGTAAAGGTAAGTCACTAGGACAGGCTAAACTGACATCTAGATGTGTGGAATGGCATGTGTTTAAGAGAAGAAAAGGAACTGGTAATTATTATCTCTTACTCTACCACCCACAATCTATTACGTATTTGACTTTAGTAAATCAAGCATGATTTGGTAATTTAGGTAAAAACTAAATACTTCATTAAACAAAGATGTCAAAGAGGGAAAAGAAAATGAGACCTGGAATAGATGATCCAAATAAAACCAGTGGTAAATTAACAGATATAAGTCCCATTTATATTTGTCATTACTTTAAATAAAAATGGACTAACAGGTATAAAACTAATATTTTTGGGTTGGTTTTAAAGAAACATATGCGAGCCTCTGGACTCCAGGAAACAAACTGTGAGGGTTGTGGAAAGGGAGGGGGCTCGGGAGATGGAGTAACTATACCTACACTTATGATGGGCATTAAGGAGGGCACATGATAGGATGAGCATTGGGCCTGACACACAGCTAATGAATAATTGAACACTACACCAAAAACTAATGATGTACTATATGTTAGCTAATTGAATCAAAAATAAATAAATAAATAAATAAATAAAATATATGCTGCTTACAGGATACATATTTTAAATGTAAAGATAAAGAATGTTTGAAATTAAAGGACAGAGAAATGTATTTCATTAAATCACTATATGCTGAAAAGTTGATAAAAACTTTAAGGCATAATGTATTTCTAGAAATAGACCACCTGATGGCATGGCAGAGATAGAGAAAGCTACTTGAGGGCAAAGGAATCAATCAACTTGGAAAATATTTTAAAATTTGCATACACCTTATCACAATCTCAAAAATATTTATGCAAAAAAATCAATAAAAATAAAAGTAGAAAAAGAACAAAATCCATATCACACCTGGAAAGAAAGAACAAATACAATAGAACCATCAGGGTAAGAGTAGGTCTGAATAACACAATCAAACTCTATTTGACATATGTAAAACACCACAACTGGCACTGCATGTGGTCACATAGTAGATGATAAGGCCCAACAAACATGAAGTCTCAAGACAAAATGATCAACGGCAATAAAGAGATTAATCCAGATCTTTATTACATGCTAAATGAATAAGCACCAAATGCTTAAAATGAAATACACTTTTAAATAACTCAAAGTCAAAGAAGAAAACCCAAAGGCAATTATAAATTACTCTGAATTAAGTAATAAAAATTAAATCAAAACTTGCGGTAAACAGAGGAAAATGTATAGCCTTAATGTATAAGATGGAAAAAAGAAAAGCCTTAAAAAATGATCTAGATAGCCGTCTCAAGAAGTTAGAAAACAACAACAACAACAAAAAAAAACTGGGGATTACACTGACTGAACTTAGAGGAAGGAAATAATAAAATAGAAAACAAACATACCATCAAGTAACAACATTGCCAAAGTTGATTCCTTGAAAAGAGTGAAAACCTTATTTAATAGAATAATCAGAAGAAAAAGTGAAAGAAGAAAGAAAGAAAGAACAATATAAAATATCAAAGGAAATATCACCAAAATATAACAAATGTGTACTAAATACAATAGTATGTTTGAGACAGTTTTTTTCCAATAATTTGAAAATTTAAAGAAATGGACACATTTCTAGAAATGCAAAAGTTTTAAAAACTAAAAGAATAGGAAATTTGAGTTTTCAATACTAATTTTAAGAAAATAATTTTTTTTTTTTAAGAAAATAAATTTTTAACTAAGAAACCTTTCCTAAATAATTATCCAGGCCCAGTTGTCTTCCTCAATGATTTCTTCAAAACATTTAATACAGGTCTTAAATAGCCTCTTACAAAATAGGAAGAATTGTTGAGGGCTTCCATGAAGCTGGAGATTCTTTTATTTCCCAAACCTGACAAATACATTAAAAGAATAGAAAAGTAGCATCTGAGAGCCTGGAGCTGGCCTGGAGCTAGAGCCTCGTACTTTCAACAAGGCTTTGGTGTTGCTAAGAACTTGTATCGCCCTCAGAGCTATACCATGGCATTCTTCTTCATAAATAATTTAAGAGCAACATCAGATGAGACCCCTCGGAAAACTCAAGGGATCAAGACAAAGCAAGACCACCCCTACTCATGTATAAATTTAGAAAAAGCAGTAACATTGTCCAAACTACAGAAATAGCCAAATAGTCCCATTTCTGGCTAATACAAATTACTGCTGCTTCTTTACCAATGACAACTTTAACCTCATATTCTTCCTATTTTCTAGATAAGAAATATTAAGATACCAATTAATAGCATTATCTCCACTTCCTGATAGTATCCAATCTAGGGCAAAGCCCCACTTTCTTAAATTCTCAGAAAAATCCTCGGACACAAAACAATGACCATGAAAGCAAAGGCTGTTACTGGGAAGCAGCTTGATTCCTGTGGTGTGCATTTGCCCTCAAAGCAATGTCAACCAACACCATTGTATTCAAATTCAGGTGTGTTTCTCATAATCTTTTTTTTTTTTTTAAAGGACATTGATATATCTTATATATTTGAGCTTAACATTTTGTAAAATGATGTGAAAGGTGTGAGATGAGATTAGGGAGTTTGGAGAAAGGAGAATGCCAGCCCTTTTAAGGAGGGCAGTGTGATGATTGCTTTTGACATTTTATAATTTTATAAGCTTCCCCCAAAACTCAGACATTTCACACTGTACTAGTTCAAGAACGAAGCAAAATTCATTTCTTACTGGTTCTACTCCAGTTTTCATTTTTGTCTATTAGATCAATTGTCAGGCTTCCTAGAGGCACTGAATGGGTAGATTGTTTGTGCTAAATAATTTTATAACAATCTACTTTTTGGATCTACAGTCTTAGCTATTCCAAACTAGATGACATTGAATATTTTGATACCAAAAAAAGGAGTAATTCTGACCAAAATTTGACAGAAACTTTATTTTGTGGTAACAAAACAAAATTTGACAGAAACTTTATTTTGTGGTAACAAAACACAAGCTATTTCTCTAATCTAATCCCTTGTTACTCTTCCCCTAATTGGATTTTTTTTTTTTTTTTTTTTTTTTTGCTGATTGTCAAATGTGTCAGTTATGTCCCTACCCGCTCCTTGCTCTTGCAGTTCTTACTGTTCAAAACGCTCTCATGGCAGACAGTCTCATTTCTAACTCCTTCATTCCAGTCAGGCTTCTGCCCAAATGTGACCTGTTCTGACAATCTTTTTTTTTCTTTTTCTTTTTTTTTTTTTTTTTAAGATTTTATTTATTTATTTGAGAGAGAGAGAGAGCGAGAGAGCATGAGTGGGGAGAAGGTCATAGGAAGAAGCAGACTCCCCGCAGAGCAGGGAGCCTGATACAGGACTTGACTCTAGGATCATGACCTGAGCCAAAGGCGGTGGCCCAATCAACTGAGCCACCCAGGCGACCCTGTTCTGACAACCTTACTGACAGGGCCACCCACGGACTTCGGTCACTCTCCGGCTCCTGGGCATGCATTACACTTTTGTATTGCATGTCTCAGTGTACGGCCAGATTCTGTCCTAACACATCATATAAGCTTAATATGTGTTTGATTTTATATATATATATATATGTGTGTGTGTGTGTGTGTGTGTGTGTGTATTAAAAAGAAAAGCTGGAAATCCATTTACAAACAAAAGCTGGTATCGTTCTGTTTCTATTCTTTTCTGCTAATTCTCAATACAGTGTTTTTTAAAAACTTTGAGATAAGTGAAATAAAAACAAAAGAAATTACTTAAACATGAAATCGGCTTCCTTTACTTCTCATTTTTTTCATTTTTACTTCATACTGAACATGGTGCATAGCTCTTAATTAATAGGTACACCCTAACCTGAGAAGAAAATACTTCCAATAAAACTTCAAATATTTTCCCTTCTCAATCTTCAACGTTTTACTGATAGCCGGATGCAGAGCAGCTATTGGAATGCAGGTTTATTTCAGCACATTAAATGATCTTGAACATTCATTATAGTTTCTATTTACAGAAATTTTAACTCTTTTATAACTTAATGAAGAAAACAGCAACTTGCCGTTTTATACTATATCACAAGATAAATATAAGATGTGCTGCTTTCACCCCCCTGAAGAAACTCAAATGTGATAAATGGAATGTCAGAGCATTATAATAAATGCAAAGGCTCATAGCCTATTAATCCTACTTGATATGTGATGGAGCAAATTAAGAAAGATTATTTCTGCACAGCATCTACTTTTAAGTTTTCTTTAGCATCTTTGCCAGTTCAAAATAATAGACTCATAGTTTGCCATCTAAGGTTTATCTATACAGCAAATTGATGCATAGGAATTAGAGGTAGGGAGGTAGAACTCTTTAAATCAATTCATGATTCTATATTAGTGCCTAGAGAATAAACTATATTTAACATATAGATATATTTATGTTTTAAATATGTGTTTCTATGTTATCTATATATTCACATACATATTGTTATGTCAAAAATTATTTATATATACACAGAAAGAGGGGGCTTGACTTAAGGATTGCTTTGAGAAACTGAAGAATGTAATTTTTTTAAAAGTTCAGCTACTACTACATTTGGTATTATTTATAAATGATCAAGTACACTGTTGCCTTCAGTTTTCTCTAAAGTAGAATACCCCCTCTAATTATATTAAATAAATTGCTACCTTAAAACACATTGATGGGGCACCTGGGTGGCTCAGTCGGTTAAGGGTCCCACTCTTGGTTTTGGCTCAGGTCATGATATCAGAGTCATGAGATTGAGCCCCATGTCAGGCTCTGCCCTGAGTGTAGACCCTGCTTATGAGTCTCTCTCTCTCCTTCTGTCCCTCCCCTGCTCACTCACTTGCTTGCACTCTCTCACAAATAAATAAATAAATCTTTTTTTAAAAGCCCACACTTGAATTTTTTATTACTTTCTTGTATGTTCCATAATCATATCCTTATAATATTCATTATAACATATGTTTTGATATTATATAATGTGTTTTAGAATATATGCACTGGCATAAGCACATAATAATATAGTAGATGTAATTTGGTATTTAAGCTGAAGATTTGAGATTATTTTGATGCTTTAATTTAGAAAAGAAAGTATATGATGACTAGGAAGTCTTTTTGTCTAAAATATTAAGGAATTTTTCAAAAGAATGATGAAAAAGATGGTTTTAAATTAAAATGTGTTAACTTTTTCTTCTATCTAAAGCAGTAAGAATTTGTTTTTTAACCTGTCCTAAAGATTCTGGCAGATCTAGCAACTTACAAATTTAATATATAATATCCTAAGGAATAATAATCATTTTCTGATGTGTGGCTGTATTTTCAATGACTTCTCTATTCCAAATCCAAACATGACTGAATCTGAATTTCCATTATGATATTACTTCTTAAGTGAAATTATATTTATTTAATTTGTCACTCATTATAAACGGCTGGATATTTTAAATCTTATAATCACAGAGGTTGTATCATTTTGCACTGTAAATTCTAATTTCTTTCATCTTTGTTTTAGTCTTTTGATGGGCTTTTGTGTTTTTATAATATACTAAGACACATTAAAATTTTCATAATGTTTAAGGTTTTGGACTTCTAATATATTTTTTTACTCAATCTGGGGTCCTACAGACAAATATTTTCATCGTTATATAAGGAAGAGATGACCACTGAGGTTTAAACTTTTAAAATCCATGGACCAATGTGGTTAGCCATCCAACTGACTAAATGAAAGAAATTTGAAAGTCTTGGACTCTCAAAACTCTAATCAAAGTATCTTAATTTTAGTTGTAAAAATGTACAATTAGAGTATGATAATAATGTCACATGGGGAAATTTAATTTATCCTATTAAACCCTGATTCAAAAATTAATATGTGATTAAAAGAGACTGTCAGGATGAGTCAGAAAATGGAAGGCTCAGGTCAAAAGTGAACAATTTGTTAATTAAAATTCAGACCAAAGAGACCCTGTGTTCTCAGGAAAAAGGATAGAACTACTTTTACAAGCTTCATAATTGCCTGAGTGGAATATTTCTCTAAAGTAGTCACTTCCTCTTACTCTTGATGCTTTCTAAGATTGATGCTTTGTAATAATCTTGCTAATTATTATCTGGTTTTCCATATGTAGTGACATTAGAAAGATCTTCCAATTTAGATAATATAAGCATTGGAATTTGTGGATAAGTTATTTTTATTTTTTTTTAATTTTTATTTATTTATTTGAGAGAGAGAGAATGAGAGAAAGCATGAAAGGGGAGAAGGTCAGAGGGAGAAGCAGATTCCTTACAGAGCTGGAAGCCTGATGTGGGACTTGGTCCCAGGACTCTGGGATCATGACCTGAGCTGAAGGCAGTGGCTTAACCAACTGAGCAAACCAGGTGCCCCAAGTTATTTTTATTTCTAAATGAATGAAATACCAATTACAGTTATGTACTTTATTCCCCTAGTGTGTTCTATTGCTATGTTTCCTCCCAAAGTATAATCATTTCTAGACTATAGAAATACTACTATTCAGATCATAAGTGATACATGTACAAAGGTATTGCCATGTTTGGAGTGAGCTCCATGGTCTTCCTAGCAAGACAGTTAAACTTACTACTGTTGCCATTTCAAACTTCAAGGTGATAGCCTAGATCCAGGGCTGGTTCATCAAACTTGATTCCAGCACTGTAAGAAACTTCATTGGAAGGGATGTGTACAAAGGAGAGGCAGGAGGGAAGTCAACTTTTAGTGAAATGTGTATATTATATACTAACAGGTCATTTGAAAACAGTGAACATGTTGAGTGACCTTGGTGGATAGAAAGAATAAATAAAGTTCACAGAACCATGCAAACTCTCACCCTTCAATGCTAGTCCAACACCTATTCTAATAAATAACTCTCAGGACCATAATACAGTTTCTGTGAATTGCTTATGTTGATAGTGTGCAGCATGTCATTTACATTCCATGATAAATAATAAAACATCTCTGGTGCCATAGCACTTTCATTATGCTCTCTATTACAGTCTGTGACCAGGTTGAAATTGAATTTCAAATTTAAAATCTACCCTGGCTTATTGCAATTTTACAACTGAACTTGAATTATTTAAACTTTTTTCATAGCACTTTTAGAGACCACAGACCAAAGTGCAATTGCAAACTAATTAGATAATATGTCTGAGTAAAAGACAAATTTAAACAGATGGGAAGTTATAATATTTCTCTGATAAAGAACTGATGGATTAATGTGTTCTTCACCTATAGTACATTCAATATTCTTTCAAATTATCAGTAAAATTGGTATAAACATTATATAGAATACCACATTGAATTTTGTTCTTTGATGCATAAAAAAATCATTTTTTCTTCTGATTTTGAGTAATATTTCACCCTTTATCCAATTAGACCAAAGAATTTATGTGATCCAAATAAACTAGCTGCATAAATGAGCAGCAGTATTTCAAGGGGAATATGCCCTCAGTGATTTATCAGAAAACCTTGTTAACTTGTACAGATGATTCAAAGGTTGCTGCACTCAAAAGCAAAACAGAGTGTGTGAGAGAAACCAAGTAGAGAGGCTGGGTTCTAAATTTGTATTGGTTTTAGTAACTATTAACACAATTAAAACCCTTTTTACAATGAAGTCTTTGTGAAATATGCCACTGCACACTGACATCTAATTTTTAATGACTTAACTACCTAAAATTTGATACTCATGGATTACTCTTGATTTAACATGACTTAGTTATTACTACATTATTATTTTTATTAGTAGTAGTAAACCCTTTCTTATATCCCAGGCATATTGCTAAAAACTTTGCATACTTAATGCATTTGATTTTCATAGCAGCACAATAAGACAGATGTTCTCATTATTTGCATTATATTTATAAGTAAACATAGATTTATGGAAGTTAAGACAGGTAGAAAGACACAGAATCAACCCCACCTCCTAACATTTTCCCCACTGACTTCAAGTCATTATGCCCTGATTTCTCATTTTGCATACAGACAATTCCTACATTCAAATTCAGATTATAAATATGCTAAGTGATAGGGTCACATTTTATTTATATTTTTCTTTTTCCCACTGCTCTTACAGATAGTGCTTCTAACCGATTACTTGATTAGTCATTTTAAAGTATTGCTATGGGTTGAATTGTGCCCCACTTAAAGATGTGAAGTCCTAACACCCAGTAACTGTGAATATGGCCTTATTTCAAAATGGGGTCTTTGTAAATGACCAAGTTAAGAGGAGCCATTAACATTGGCCCTAATCCAGTATGACTGCAACCTTACAAACAAGGGGAAGATTTTGACACAGAGAAACATGCATATAGGGAGAAACCATGGCAACATAAAGGCAGATATCAGAATGATACATTTACAAGCCAAGGAATGCCAAAGATTTCCAGCATACCATCAGAACTAGCAGAGAAGCATGGAACAGATTCTTCCTAATAAGGCACCAGAAGAAATCAACTCTGTTAGTAGCTTGATCTCAGATTTCTAAGTCTTCAGAACTGTGACATAATCAATTTCTGTTAAACTGCATACTCAGTTTGCGGTACTTTGATAGAACCATCCAAGCAAACTAAAAGAAACATGCTGTGTTCCCTTACCTGAAAAAAGAAATATATTACATGTAAATATGTCTGATGAAAAATATGAATGTAAATTAATGATATATTTTGTTTAAAATGGTGAAGGTTTGGGGGGCCTAGGAATCTTAAAATTAAAAACACAGTAATAGTAAAAATATATTTTTTTTAAAAATCCAGTGACTATTAAATAAGATCTAAAAGTCTCATAGTAAAGTCAAATTTCTATTATCTCTTTTTTAAAAGATTTTATTTATTTATTTCACAGAGAGAGAGAGAGAGAGTGCACTTGAGCCCAAGCAAGAGGAAGAAGCAGGCTTCTTGCTGAACAGGGAACCCCACCCAGAGCTTGACTCCAGGACCCAGAGATCATGACCTGAGCTGAAGGTAGACGCTTAACCAACTGAGCTACCCAGGCACCTCTATTTACCTCTTTGACTTTGGAAGTTAAATACAATTATGTATTTAATGTAAATGTTTTAATTTACTGAACTGCAGAGAAGAATTTGTTGTGTAGAATTTCCAAACTGTAATTTTTCACAATTATATTTGATCCTTTCCAAGTGTCTAATTTTCAAGGAGATTTAAAATGATGACCAGACATATTGACACAGTAGCACATTTTAAAACTCACTCAAATTCAAACAAATAAACTGTTATGCTTCTTGGAAAATCATTTTAAAAATAGAAGAATAGTTTTAGAAGAAACTGAATTTTCATTTGGACCTAGGCTATTTTTTACTTAGGTCCAGAACAATACTTGTTTTCATATCTAAATTGAATTTGGAAAAGTTCAAGCTGCTTTCCAACAACAAACATTAAGAAAGCAATTTCATCCTTGGTCTTGGATTTCTTAAAAGCAAACTCATTTTGCTTATTTTCTATGGAATATTACTACCAGTTTTTCATGAACTGTAAGAACCCATACATTAAGAATTATTTCAAAACTTTCCTGAGAATAATGTTGAACAGAAAACTATAATATGGAAGTTACTTAGCAAAAGCCACTAATGAAATACATAATTCAATCATTTTCATATTAGGAACATAATTGTCTAAATTCATAAGAATAATATCAACTTCATTTAATTCTAATAGAAAAAATAAATTTTCCATATCCTTCTTTGACATTAAACCAATTGTTCTATAGAGAATCTCACTTATTTAACAATTTACAAATGCTCTGTTATGTGAAATGCTAAACTCAGACTGAATTTGTCTAATTTCATGGAAAATATTTATAAAAATACTGATAATAATCATCACTCGGAAAGAGACTCAGAATTTTTATTCCTAACCCCAGTAAATATTTTCAGACTTAATCGGGGTCAACAATAATAGTTCCTTCAACTCTTATCCAAAGCTTCTTAATTGTTAGCTTTTAAGATCTCATTTAAAATAAATTGATGAAATAGGGTTTTAAATGTCTTCCAATTCATTTTGGCTTTTAATTTTAATGAGCATTCTAGCAAGTCACTTTAACATACTACAAACTTTTATTACATATGTAATTCAATTTACTCTATGACAATAAAAATGGACTGAACAGAAATTATATGAGTTTCAATATTTTGCATTGAATATTGTTTAGTATGTTTTCAACAATATATGAAAAATATACCAGACTTTCCTTCTATTCATTTGATTATTTCAATCTCCTTCTGTATTGGTATGCAAATTAGCAGTAATTCATACCTAATTATGTCATGAAAATTTACATTTATGATCATGACCATACATTTCCTATACTTCTAACTAAAATATATACCTTATTTCCATATATAGTACATATTTTTTTCTCATTTCATTGCATTAAAACTGATTGTAGAAGTTAATGGAAAGTTTATAAATGTCAGAAGTATGTGGAAGAATTCTGACATAGTCCAGTTCATCAAAAGAGTGTTTATGACATTACATGCTCTGTCTCTATTTCCTGTCTTCCTGCCCGCCTCTTTCTTTTTTGGAAAAATCACTTTGCCTGTATAAAGATCAGTTTTCTTGTTTATGAAGTAAACGGGCTTGACCAAAATCAATGAAAATATCTTCCCATTTATGTTTAGCAATTCTATTTTTGTTTAGGAAAATATGTATTCCATTAGAATTCAGGAAATCAAAGTAAATATTTAAACTAGATTTAAATAATATAGAATAAACATAAAATATGATAACTTTTTAGTCAATTGGTTAAAATATTGTTAAAAATAATCAAAGTGACTCTACAAACACCATATCTATTGCCCATTCACATAAAGTTTGACACACGTCCAGGTGATTCCCTATGGCTATTGTGCTCAAGAACCTAGTTACTTTGATCTTCAACTCCAAATTCAACATAAAGTGCTTTTCCTGGTGCCACAGCACGGTAATAGAGGCCTGTAGTATTTCACACGAGCAAATAGATGCTTGGGTCAGCAGTGACCACAAGCCTTACTCTCATCATCCATAAACCAATTGTATAGTCCAGGTAATTTATAAAGGATGAGGAGATATTCCTGGAAATAAAGGTTTTGCTTGAACAAGAGAAGTCTCCGTAACAAATCACATTATTATTTCACTTTCATAGGTAAAGGAAAGTAGAATCAGAAAACCTAGTAAGGGGATGCCTGGGTGGCTCCGTGGGTTAAACCCTTTGCCTTCAGCTCAGGTCATGATCCCAGGTTCCTGGGATCAAGCCCCTCATCGGCTCCCTGCTCAGTGGGGAGCCTGCTTCCTCCTCTCTCTCTCTCTCTGCCTGCCTCTCTGCCTACTTGTGATCTCTGTCAAATAAATAAATAAAATCTTAAAAAAAAAAAAAAAAGAAAGAAAACCTAGTAAGCTGTTCAAGATTGGACAGTGACTTAATAAAAGAGAATTTTTTTATTAAAAAAAAGACAATTTTGAAACATGTACATGTTTAAACCTTAATGAAACCTCAAATATATATATGTAGTTGTATACATTATATAAATATCTCTCTATATATAAATATAAATTTATCTAATAAGAATCACATTCTCAGAATGTGAATATTCTTGGAAAGTGACATGCTTTCATAAAATTTGATTGCTCTCTATTCTGTGTGAATGTGAACAAAGCTTAAAAATTTCTACATGGTCATTTAAATGGTTTTTTAAATAGATATACACATATAAGTGAGAAATTTATTTAATTTTTTAAATTAAATGTGGTTTTATTAGTGTTTCTAGTAGATTTTGATAGCAGTTTTGGAAATGATTCACAGTAGGCTGCCTTTGACTTAACTTTCATACCTTTAGTAAATTTTTATCAGCCATTGCTTTGGGGGAAAAAAAAAAAAGATGGAACACTCAAACTGGATAAACTAAAAAGAGTTCGATAATGAGATAATTTACTCTGTCACAACAGGCTTACAGGCATCAAACAAAGAAAAATTAAATAACTGGTGGCTGTAGAGAACTGTTACTAGCCCTAGGAATCAGTGTGCAAGGGGAAAGAGCAGCTTCTGGGACCTGAAGAAGGTTTGAATGGAAAGTCCATTCTATAGTGGTCAGTATGCTACTGGTCCCTATTCAGAAGGCAGGAAACTGGGAAAATGGATATTCTCGAGGATATCCAGCCTAGCCTTTCTCTCCTGAAACTGATTGAGCTAGATGCCCCAGGTTCGGATCTTCTCAGGCTAAATACCTTCACAGTGTAAATCATTTCTTATCTGTCTAGCAAAAAGGCATGTTTTTTGACTGCACTGCCCTAGGGAGGGTATTTGATTATCTGGCTGTTCATTGAGCCGAATTTCAACGAATTCTATTACTTTCAGTCCTACCATCCCCTTCAGAAAGTCTCTGATATCTATCAGAACAGAGCTAAGACAACACATACCAATTAATTTCTTTTTAGACATGCATATGTTAAATTTCTAATTTGTATACAAGGAAATATGCATGTTTGCTTTTCTCTAGTACATAAGGGCATATTTTTAAATTCCTCAAGAGACCTCCAAAAATGATTAGTGTCTAAAGCAAGAGAGCCACAGGGATTATGCTACATGATTAAGACCGCTTAGATGTGGAGCTAGATCACTGGGCTAAAAATCCTGGTTCCCTCACTTATTAGTTGCGTGTATTTGGAGTAACTGCCTAAATTCTCTGAGCCTCCTTTTTCACACATGAAAGTGGAACTAACCCATAATTTACAGAGATATTGCACATTACATTTAGTACAGTGCCCGGAACACTAAATTTGCCATTGCTGTATTAATAACTAGATTTATTTTGTTTTGCTGCATTTTATATCAGGTCATCTGCAGAAAAAAGATACACTGGCCACCAGGAATGAACTCGAGGAAGGGGAGCAGCATTGTTGTAGAGGCATCATTCTAAAGACGTTTGTATTCCTTTCTTGTTGCTGCAACAAACTACCACATATTTAGTGGTTTAAAACAACATAAAATGATTATCCTTATAGTTCTGGAGATCAAAAGTATGCAATGCAGGTGTTTGCCTTCCTCCCGCAGATGTTAGGTGAGAGTCCTTGAGAGAGTCCTTTCCTTTCTGTTCTGAGCTTCTGGAGGCCACCTGCATTGATTGGCTGTGGCACTTCCTCAAAGCTATCAGTGTGGCACCTTTCATTTTCTCTCGACTCTGGCCCTCTGTCCCTTCCTTGAATTATAAGGAATTTTGTCCTTACATTCACCCTACTCAGATAATCCACCATAATGTCCCCTTCTCAATAACCTTAATTTAATCACATCTACAAAATTCCCCTTGCCATGTAAGATAACAGATTTATAGGTTCTGGGGATTGGGACAGAGACACCTTCGAGTGGCCGTTATTCTATCAAACACTGATCTCTGTATTGCTGTAAATGCTTCACAGATGCAATTAAGATTAATAATCAGCTGAACATAAAATAAGGATATAATCTTGGATTATCCTGGATATTGCTAACTTTGCCTATTTATGATTAATTATTTTTCAGTTGTCCTTTAAAACATATTAACCTATATGTAGGATTTTACACAACAGACATCAAATAATTTCTCTATATTTCTCTGTATTTGCTCATGTCTTCCTAGGACTAATGAGAAATACACACACACACACTACACACACACACACACATATATATATATACACATAAGAAAGATAAGAGCTATTTTATATATATTATATGTGTGTGCGTATATATATGTATATACATATATACACATAAGTGTAAAATGTTAACTGGTAAAGGTAAAGTAAAAATAAAAATAAAATGGTAACTGGTTAACATTTAAATGGATTGGAGGTATTAATACATAAAGTGTGATGGGCTTTGGTCCCACATTTTTTGCGTCTCCCCACCCTTCAACCTTTGTCCTGTCAGCCCTTTTCTCTCTTCCACATTCTTTGGTTTGTATGTAGTTTTTCAGTTAATACATAACTAATAGCTCTTATTTTTATTATGTTTTTAATTACTTAGGTCTATCTGGATATAAGGGTAAAAATTCATTTGATGGAAATACTTGTGTATATTTTTATATATATGTCATATATTTATATATAAAATTTAATTTTGACAGAATTAACAGAACGTTTAAGAACAGATTGTAGTTTCAATTTGGCTAAGTCTTTCTTGAAAATAATTGAGAGGATGTCCCTGTATCAATGAAAGACAATCTTCCTCATAATTGTACAAGCTAGCTGACTACAGAGTTTCTTAAAATCTATAAGAGTTATAAAACTGTGTGGGGATAATTATATTAATTATATCAATAGTTCCCTCCTCTCCTATTGACCACACCTCCCCACTACAGCAAATTCTTCTCATTGAGAGATGACTCTCTTCCAGAATTCCTTAAATGGAAAATAAATACTTTCCTGGACTACACACATGTAGATTTGAAATTACATGACATTTCCCCCAGAAACTATAAAGAGTATATTTTATAAGTTATTTATCATAACCTTAACTAAATATAAATGTTCAGAGTTAATGCCTTCTTTATACTATTTACACCCCTTTGGTCAGTTCCACATGAGGACAGCTTAATACTTCGGGCCCTTGCGCTTCTCAGGTACACCTGCTTGTCAGAGGCAGCTGGAACAGCACCAATGCATCCCAGCAACAATGCAGCCTGGCATACTAACCCAAGCAGTGTCACCACTATGATCATGCCACCCACAGCGACAACCAATGCAGCCAACAAGGAAAGCAGTCAGGAAACTCCAGAATTTCCAATTTTTTTAACAAAGTTGAGATTCTAAAATATCTGAAAGAGGGATGCCTGGGTGTCTGCCTTGGCTCAGGTCCTGATCCCGGGGTCCTGGGATGGAGCCCTACGTTGGCCTCCAGCCCTACGTTGGGATGCTTGCTCATCAGGGAGTCTGCTTCTCCCTCTGCCTCTGCCCCTGCCCCCTTCTTGTGCTCACTCTCTCTGTCAAATAAATAAATAAAATCTTTAAAAAAATATCTGAAGCAGAGTGCCAGTGCACAGAAAGTGATCATTCAGTCCACAGCGTGTTTGTCCAAGAGCTCCTCTGTCCAATTCTGTTAGTAAAGAGAGCTGGTCATCAGAGGAAGACAAATTCAGGGAGATGGCAGATTTGGGTGCTCTGGGCTGTGCAGTGCTATACCTTTAGATTTTCTTTAGATAACCTACATTTAAAAAAGAGTCATCAAGGGAATGAGCCTCCACTGCCTTGACTTTGATGACATCCCAATTCACAATGTCATCTATGCTCTGTTTGCCAGTGAAAGTGGGCAATAATAATCTTGGGTTTGTTTGGTGGTTGTAATTTCAGATCTGTCACTCTTCTTACATTGTCTTCATTCAGAAGGAAGAAAGGAGATATATATGATAATCATTTTTACTTAACTAGTTTTTATTTCTAGCAGGTAAATATAGATGGTAGTGCTGGCATAATCTCTGCTTCTTCTACCTTGAAATGCAAAAGACTCTCCTTATACTCCACATTTGAATGGAAGAGGAAACCTGAAATCTCTGATGAGACTGTTGTAATTATGAATATCAATGAATAAAAACTGCTTGGATGGTTTTCCTAAAATATATATATTTTTGTCCCCCCAAATTTAGGATTTATAAAGTATAAAGTGCCTACTATCCATTTTACCAATGTTTATGTGTATATCTGAAAAGAGAAAGTCAGGGAATGATGAATCAACAAATTTACATGCAATTTTTATTATGTAGCTCTGATGACAGTATCATTTCCCAGCTACATGTCTTGTATAATCAGCTTTAATTATTATATTTTGCTTATTTATTTTAATAATTTCTTTATGTTTTAAAGAAATTTTAGAGTCACAGCAAAGCTGAACAGGGTTCTCATACACGCTCTTTTCCCACACACGCACAGCATCCCTCACCATCAACATCCCACATAGGAGTGGAACATTTGTTACAATGTCACACCATTAACACCCAAAGTCCATAACTTATGTTAAGGTGTTGTATTATGTGGGCTTTGACAAATGTATAATGACATTTGTCCACCAGTACAGTATCATAAAGAATAGTTTCACTGACCTAAAAATTCCCTGTGCTCTACTGATTCTTCTCTCTCTCACTAAAGCCTAGGCAACCACTGATCTTTTTACTGTTTCAATAGGTCTACCTTTACTATAGAAACAGTAAAAACATTAGTATTTATATAGTTGAAATCATCACTATGTAGCCTTTTAAGATTGGCTTCTTTTGTTTAGTAACAGACATTTAAGTCTCCATGAATTTTCCTGGCTTGATCGCTCATTTCTTTTTAGTGAGTAGACATTGGGATAAACACAAGGCCTTCTATTAACTTTCAGTGAGATATAAACAATTATTACCTTTATCAGTTTTTTTTTAATTACCTTCATCAGTTTTAAAGTCTTTCTATGTTTGTCTTTGTTCTCTGATAGTCTGCTAAGAATATTGATAATAAAACTTTGAATCAGGTTAGGAGTATTTGATTTTAGATTTGACTGGTAAGTGAAACCATAATTTAGTAAATGCTTTATGTTTTAAAGCATGTTCTTATTCCTATTAGTATTAGAGATATATTGCTTGCATAAAATTTTCTCATTTAAATATTTTTTGCATTACCATGATATAGATTGCTACTATGAGAGTTCTTAATTGTTCTCCTTTAAAATTGTATCTGCTACATAAATAGAATATTTTAAATTAATCTTGTGTTGCCTATTCAGCCTTCATTCCACTTTTAATTTCTATTATGTGTACTAAAATGTCACTCAGACTGTTGTGGTTTATTTCCTAGAGATTTCAAGTATTATTAACATCTCTTTTTGGACAAGATATGTTATAGACTGTGTATGTCTTGATCATCTGATGATACCATTTGAACTTAAAGACTCATTATAACACTTTCCTTAACCCCAGTTCATATTCCTTAAATGTTATATACATACATAAAATATATAATAAATACATATTATACATTATTTAGAGAGTATTTGAAAACATAATTCTTGAACCTCAAAGAATTATTGAATACTAATTCACCTTCCAAACAACCATTTGCATTGGATTATGTGTGAATTGTGATATTTTACAGCTAAAAACCAAGGAGTAAATAAATAATTTAATCATCCTTATATAACCAAGTATTCTCCTTCATTATGAATGAATGGCTGGGTTGTTTTACCATAGGATGTTAAACCTCTGATACATCTCACCTGAGAGAAAGAGGAAACTTGCTCCATGAGAGTGTTAGGAAGCACCCAAAGACAATGATGTTTTCCACCCCAGGCTCAGTTATTTGCAACTCATTTACAATTCTGTCTTTGTAAACCTTCAGAAATTGATATATAGCATCTATTTAAGGAGAACTTATTAATATAAAAGGGACTAACTTGGCTCTTGAATTTCAAACGTTATCTTAATTAAATTGGTATTCTTGTACTACATGTGCCTGGGGGCCTGGGAAATAGATGAGTTCTGTAAATCAAAATATTAATAATGCACATGAATTTTAGTTTATGAAATGTCTCTGGATCCCCAGATACAGTAAGAACTATCTTAATCTAGTTTGTGTTTTCATCAGGGTGCATTTTTCCATTGTTTTCCAACTTTCTGGACATTGCTCGTAATTGCACTGATCGTTTGATTTTGTTAGTCCACTATCACTATAACCAAGTGTTTCTTATAGTCTAGAAGTTATCTGAAACATATTTTACTATAAGTGAGGTAAGTATATATATGTTCATGTGTGTATATAAATGTATATATAGGTGCAAATAGAATTCCTTTTCAAAGATTTGCAGATTTTAAAGTATTTAAATTCCTAGAAAAGGTGCTATGGTACTACTTTTAATTTTTAATATGGATTTTTCTGTTAACACAATGATTGAAAGTAAATGGTTTCCAAATGAATATAGGTATTTGTTCATTCTATTTTTCTCCTTCCTCTTTCACATAAATGTCTCATTTGTCAGAACACATAGTCCTTGATTAGTGTTCTTATACTTCATTCACTCAATGTCAAATATTAAAAATGTAAGGATTTCAGGATAATAGTGCTTTTTTATTATTTATGTGCATGGTTTATCTAATGGTTTTATTAACTGGGTTATGGATATTTGTGGTCTGTTAATTGAATCACTAAATTATAAAGAACACTAAATAGAAGAACACTCAAAGATACTGAGACCAAATATATGTCTATTGCATGTGCAATGTATATATAGATGCATGTACTAGTTCTCTCTCTTCCATGAAATCTAGTCAGAGGTTAGTTTACATAGGTTTGTTTTGTTTTGCTTTGTTTAACATGTAACGCTTCATGAATTTGTTTGTCTTCCTTGCACTGGGGCCATGCTAGTCTTCTCTGTATCAATCGTTCCAGTTTTAGTATATGTGCTGCTGAAGTGAGCACTAGTTTACATAAGGTTTAAAGAAGACTCTATAAATGAATCTGAACTTAAATTTCAGGTTATATATATCACAATACTCCTTCAATGCTTGTAGGTAATAAACATATTCTTCCAATAAATATTCATTAAGTGCAGATAATGGCATTGTGGTGTTGTTATATAGAACACAAAGTCAGAAAATAAATTCTTCATGCCAATATGGAGATTATATCCTGGTAAGAAAGACGACTTTTCACAAAATTTAGTTAGTGTAAAGTAGAGAGTATAAAAGTACAAGCGGGTTAGATGATCAAAGTTATAAGAGAGCATTGACAGCTGAGGGACAGGAAAACATTTATAAGCAGAATTTCCACTGGCCTTTGAAGAATAATTAAGATTGGGAATGTAGAGAAAAAGCAGACATTGGAACAGTTCAGTGCACACACACACACACACACACACACACACACAAAACTGGAATGAAAAAGACAGAAAGTCAAGACATCATGGAGTGTATTCTGGGGAAATGAACTATTATTCTGTTGGATGGCCCATGAGGATCTGATTGGTATCAAATAATTTTTAAAATTCCCATAAAATTAAGAAGCTTAATTTTATTCTCTATTCCATAATACCATACTGAGTGCATTTACCTAAAAGTAACAAGTTTTGATTAATATTTAATTAATATTAATATAATAATAATGTATAGCATACATAGTAGATTGATCATAAAAATTGAATAAAATATTTGTCATTGTCCTTCATTATAGTGGATTATAAATTACCCAATGAAAAAACGTTTTAATTTTTCTGTCTCTCGCAGTCATTATAAAAGAAAAAAATCAGTTATATTTATTATAAAAGGCTGAAAACTATATGGTTCAGTAAATATGACACATTAACGACCAGACTGGTTGATACTACAAATCTTCTTGATTTAAATTTTATAATTTCTCTATCTAATCAATGCATGTTATGACAATTCAGAATTTCTTTTCAAGCAGTCCATATGGCAAATCACCAGTCCAGTTTTCCTAAATTCTGTAAGCCAGATGACATTCCATATAGACAGCAACTAGTAATATGTGCATTGACCAATCAAAATAGATTGCAGCCAGTATGCCATCTCAGTTTCTAGTAGCTAATTCTTAGCATTCACATTAAGCTACAATTTGACTCACCATGATTAATTATATCTCACCCATGCCATGTAAATAACTACGGAGTTGAAAATTTGAGTTTAATTTTTCAATAAATAGCTATTTTGTTTATAAGTATATTATTTGAATATTTTTCATGATCAAGGTGAAAAACTTCATAGGTATGTATTAGATTTTACCACCTGCCTGAAATACTTTATTTACTCATTAAAACCCCTTTTTTTCTTTTTAATCAAAACATGCAAGTTCATTTTTCTTTTTAAGAAGCAATCATTGATTGAATTTATATAGTTACATCCTCTTGTAAAATAACAGTATTTCAGTTGACAATAAAGAAGCAAATTAGTTTGTCTAACGTATCTGATTCCCAATGCAGCAGCAATTTTCTAACATCTGCATCTATACATATTCATAAAATTTCTCTAACATTATAAAGCAGAAGATTACCAATAATCTCTAAAGAGTTGGAAAGAAACAGAGGTTACAAAATAATTCCTGGACTTTACTTGGCTTTTGCAAATTTACTTTTAGATATGTACTTTGTATTTTTACTTGCAGTAAAAATTTTAAAAGAACACTATAAGTAACCTTCATCAGCTTTTTTTTTTTTTTTTGGAAGAAAGTAACTATTGAAACTTAAGGTGTTATTTGGTCCTATTAATTCATGATTGGGGGCCAGTTGGTCTAAATTTCAGGTCTACCAGGATTGCACTTAGGAATGAATGAGCAATTCTAGTTAATGTGTGTGTATGTGTGTGTGTTTTATGAGACAGAGAATGTTTTCCTGACAAGGAAAATTTGTTATACTGGATTTATTTTTCCCTCTATTGGGCTCTTGCAAATGCAGTCTATGTTGTGGGATTTCCTTTTAAGGAAACACCTGTTGTTCCAGCAATAAAGTTCATTCAGTATTTGCCTTGTATGTAGAAAGCCATCTTCCCTGAGACCAGGTCCTCCTCAGAATGGCCCATATCCAATAACTAACCAAGGCAACACCTAAAATCCCTGGTCATTTAGTCCCAAATTAGCTGTTTTAAATACCAATATTTACTTCCAAGCTCTCGATGGTTTTGACCCATGAGTGCTTCATGGACATGTATTACAATTTGACTTCTGCTCCCTAATTCTACTTCTTCTCTATCCCTTCCAAATTTGTTGACCCCTAAAAATACCCTGAACACCAAATGCCAGCTCAGCATTTCTTCCTAAAAACCCAGCCCACCAAGAACCAGATGACACATGGCCAGTGTTATTTTTCTGTCTCATACATTGAAAAAAAAAAAAAAAGAAGAAGAAGAAGAAGAAGAAGAAGAAAGAAAGAAAAAGGGATTCATCCACACACTATGCCACATATTTTTTGTAATAACAGAAAATATTAAAAATGAAAAAATATCCAGATGGCTATTAATGGGTGAGGGTATGAACATAGCTATTTTAATGATGAAAGCTGGTAACTTTTCCCCTGTGTCTTGGGGCAGATTTTCTAAGGTTCTTTGTTTCCACTGAAATGTGCCCCAAGAAAACTTATTTGCCTACAGCTCTTTTGAAGTATTTCTCACTTGGTCAGATGAATCAACTTGTCTCTGTGTAGAGACAATTATCAGTTTACAGTTTAAATGTACTGATTTACTTAAAACCCACTTAAATGAAATACTGAGCACTGTTTGACATGCACCATGGCTAAGTAGTAGATACACTATAGGAAAAATGTATAAAATACACCCTTCTACTAAAGTAACTCACAGTCTAATGCAGAGGAAAAGCAGGTAAGCAAATAAAATAATTGTAAAAGAAATCATTACAAGGCACAGTAGAGCCACCGAGGAGGGAAAAATATATTGTCACTCTTAATGTGTTTATTGATCTGTATCAGCTATTATTATTCTTTCTAATTTGTGTTACTTCTAATTTGCTCTGGATTGGTAAAATGCATCAATACTTTCATTAAAATCTTGTATAAAATTAACATCTATGAATGTTATTCTGTGAAGTCTCACTTTTGACAAAATATAATTTTAATAGGACAAATTAGTGATACATTTTGAATATTTGAGAACATTTTAAAAATAATTTTATGGTTTTCATCTCTAGTTCAGTTAGAAGATTTGCTGGAAAGCTGAGTTTCATATGTATTGTTATTGTACCACTGTATCTTCCACCAGATTGTGAGGAAGGAAAAAAAAAAAAACCATTAAAAACCATTAAAAGACCATTAAACCAAAAAGTTTAACATATTAATTAAGAAGTCTAATAACTTAGGAGAACAAAGAGCTGGAGAATGTGAAGGGAACACTTGCCACTGATGGTTTTGGGGAAGAGGGATTTTCTTTAAGCATCACTGGAATTTTGCCTGAACTATTTCTCTTTTCTGTAGAGATGGAATGAATTACCCTCATGGTCAATGTGAGGAAAGAGTCATTCCACTTTATTTTTTCTTCCTTTCTCTCTTTTTTTTCACCCCACATATGGCTGCTTTCAGAAAACTTTCATACATTCAGCAAGTATTAATTTAATACTTACAATGTGCCAAATACTACTTATTATTGGGAACAGTGCAGTGAGTACATTGGATAAAAATCCTACCCCTCATAGAGATTTTACTCTAGTAGAGTTAGAAAGACAGAAACTAAATAAATAAGTAAAATATAAGCTATTTCAAATGGTGTTGAGTGCAATGGGAAAAAAAAAAGGAGGAAGGGGGATTGGATTTACATGTGAAGTGTTTGTAGCTATTTTAAATATTTTAAATAGGTTAGGGAAGTTCTTATTGAAAAAGTTGTATTTGAATGAAAAGTTTAAGGGGAAAGAGCAAATTATATGTCTAGCCATGGGAAGAAGATTCTAGGTGAGGAAAGAACAATTACAAAGGCCTTAGAATGGAATCCTAGCCAGGAAATTCAAGGAAGAACAAGAAAATCTGTGAATCATCCTATTGCTTTTCTCCATGCTCCTAAATTTTAAGAAGCTGACTTACACACATTCAGCAAGAAGGGAAGGAACAGCTGCAACGAACCCTATTTGTCATTGGAATGAAACAGGTTTGGTAAATTCTGTGATTCAGCATCAGGAATATAATGTTCCTTCTATTTAAGGCATGTTTCAATAATTAGTGTGAAAATAGTGCAGTTTTTGTCTTTCTCTGACTTATTTCAGTTAGCACAATGCCTTAGAGGTTCATCTATGTTGTTGCAAATGACAATATTTCATTCTTTGTATGGCTAATTAATATCCCATTGTATGTATATACCACATTTTCTTTATCCACTCATCCATCAGTGGATACTTAGTTTGTTTCCATATCTTGGCTATTGTAAATAATACAGCACTAACATGGGGGGGTGCATATATCTTTTCAAGTTAGAGTTTTTATTTAACGCAGATAAATACCCAGAAGTGACATTGCTGAATGATATGGTAGGTCTATTTTTTAAGTTTCTGCAGAAACTTCTTACTGTTTTCCATAGCAACATAAAAATTCTAATAATCCACCAACAGTGCATAAGAATTTTCTTAAAAAAAAAATTCTCTTTTTTCCACATCCTTATCAACACTTGTTATTTCTTGACTTTTTGACAATAGCCATTCTAACAAACGTAAGGTGGTATCTCACTGAGAGTTTGATTTGCATTTCCATGATGACTAGTGAAGTTGAGCATCTTTTCACATGTCCATTGGCCATAGTATGTCTTCTATAGGAAAATGTCTATATAGATCTTCTGTCCATTTTTTAATTGAACTGTTTTCATTTTTGTTTTACCATTGAGATGTAGAAGTTCTTTAGATATTTTGGATATTATCCTCTATCAGATATATCATTTGCAATTATCTTCTCTCATTCAAAGGTTGTCTTTTTGTTTTGTTGATAGTTTCCTTTGCTTTGTAGAAGCTTTGTAGCTTGACATAGTCTCACTAGTTTATTTTTGCTTTTTTACCTCTGCTTTTGGTATCAGAACCAAAATATCATCAACAAACATGAGTGTAATATTTTGATTTTCTTTTTTTGGGTAATATTTTGGTTTTCTATCTGCTATTAAGTATGAATCAGATTTGAAGATGCAGGAAAGGTGTTTATTTTATTGACCCACATAAATTCCAACACTGTTTAGTATTCAGTAATTTAGGCAATAAATGTAATATTGTCTAAGAATTAGCTCTTAGAGGGGCACCTGGGGGGCTCAGTAGTTTAAAGCCTCTGCCTTCGGCTCAGGTCACAATCCCAGGGTCCTGGGATTGAGCCCCGCATTGGGCTCTTTGCTTAGCAGGGAGACTGCTTCCTCTTCTCTCTCTCTTTGCCTGCCTTTCTGCCTACTTGTGATCTCTGTCTATCAAATAAATAAATAAAATCTTTAAGAAAAATGTTAAAAAAAAAGAATTAGCTCTTAGAGCTACCTAATCTTTGAATGAAATATTTTTGTTTATAATAGATATTCTTATTAACACAAAGATGTTGAAAATTTAAATAATTTTTATTTCATAGTTTTCTATCTCTTCCCTTTGTTATTCCCTCTATCCCTACTCTTTTCCTTTTTCTTTCTGTGTCCTATTCTCTCTTCTTTCTCTCCTTTGGCAAGTACCTCTATGCATAATTTTATGGAAGTAAATATAATAAATCCCTGGTACTCAACATCTTTGTAACTTCAACTAAAAACAGTGTTGTGAGAGGATTTTGATTTTTAGCACTTAAAGATCCTGTATGGTTACTTAATAATTTGTGCATAATTCAGGAAAAATATCTACATTCTTTTAAAATAATTATTAGACTAAAGGATGAATAAATTATAATGATGAGTTCTGTTGGTCAATAAGACTGAGGTGTTTCAATTAAACATGAATCTCTCAAACTTTATGGAACTCACTAGGTTTGGCCTACTTAATTACTTTTCTGGATGAATATCTCTTTTTTTAAGGTTTTATTTTTTATTTATTTGAGAGTGAGAGTGAGAGAGAGAGAGCACTAGTGATGGGGAGGAGCAGTGGCAAAGAAGCAGACACTCCACCGAGCAGGAAGCCCAAAACAGGGTGTGGTCCCAGGACCCTAGGATCATGACCTGAGCTGAAGGCTGATGCTTAACTGACTGAGCCATTCAGGTGCTCCTCTGGATAAGTATCTTGACAAATAACAACACTGGAATAGCATTTTATTCTTGCCTGTGTTTCTGGCAGAATCCAACAGTCATGTAAAGACTACTAAAAGATTGAAAAACAAGGGTTGAATGACAAACACATTATTACATTTTTTATTTGACCTTTCCATGTATGTGTGTTTAGTTATGCACTGGCCTTAGAAACTAAGACCTTTTAGTATTTCTCTAAGTATAAATTGACTTGAAAAATTCTTATATCTTTACAATGAATTGTTTGGTAAACTCTTAGTAAAGGAAACATAAAATAAAAAGTATAAAATGGAATACCTAACTTTAAGACTTGTAAAATCAAGTATGTAGGTCATAAATAAGTAAGTAAATAAGCAAGCAAAGGATTTGTTTTGATGCCTCTCAAATTGTTCAGGATTTCTTTTCCTCTAGTCCCTGGGGTTCTTGTTCATACAGCCTCAAAAAATGAAGAGGTAGACCAGACGAAGAGTGATGGGCAGCAAATCAAAGTTTGTTGGGTGATAATACAAAGCCCCTGAAGAAGAAGGGAACCCAAGAGGGTTGCTGTTGGAGTTTCTAGGTCTAGGGGTTTTTATGAACTCTTTTACAGAACTATCTTAAGCAACCAGGGTGTGCTAATGCATGTCAGTCAGGGCTTTGATCATGCGTCTTCCTAACTATTAGGTTAATGTTCATGGGCTGATAGTCTTGTCTAAGCTGCAAAACAGGATGTCAGTGCTATTTTGTCTTAACTGTCCCAACTGCATGTTTTCTCATTGGGGACACTGGCCCTTACTACCTAATTGTCCAACTAACTCCTAATGTCATTACCAAGTTCACAAACTTATCTCTATCACAGGTATCTCATATTCTTTTATCTTTTGACTACATTAAATGTTGAGGTAATTCAACCAGACATTTAAGAATTTAGTCTGTAGTCTAACTTTTTAGCTCTTAGATTTCAGAGTCACAATGACCAATGGAGAAAGCGTGGGTCCTCTTCTAATTAAAAGGCAAGAAAGATGAGCCTACACAAGTTTCCAGGCTCAGAAGGCATGCACAACGGATTCTTGCTCTCAGTCTATTAGGACAACTAGAATATTTGTAATGCCTCTAACACTCTAATTTCTTTTCAACTTGGTTAAAATAAGGCCACTTTAGACAGACTATAGGTATTCTTTATTTGTAAAAATTGACCTTGATTTCACACTAGTCTACTCTGTTTAAAATTGCTGTATGTTTACCTAGCAATGTTTCAAACCACTATATCCCTCAACAATAGACAGAAGGCCTTTTTCAAGGTAACCAAACACTAGAAGTGTTACTTCACTTAACGCTCCCATTAATGGGTTGTCTTTAATGCTGTGTTCTCTGTGAATTAAAATTGGCAGATTTAGGTCTGAATTAAATTCACTCTACCTTCTTTGCATATTTTTTTATCACAGACTTATGCACAACTGTTCATCTTTTTTTCTCTATTAAGAATGTTAGCACATTGCAACCCCCCATTCTTGTTTTGCAATTGATAGAAAATAATTTTCACCTGAATGATATGCCTTTAAATTTTCATTTAATTACACCATTTAAAAAGTGGCACAGAATAATATAAAACTTTATCAACCTTCGTCATCTTAGTGAAATATAATGCCTGGCATTCATAAAACAATATCACAAACTTTATCATCAATTGTTTAATTCTCACAATATCCTAAGAAATATAGTTTTTTAAAGAAAGTGGCCAATGGTCATCAGATGATTAATGACAAAAAATTGGATTGATCCCATGTTGTCTGATCCTAAGCCATCACTTGTTAAAATAATATATATTTTTTTAAAAAAGTGAAGGATAACAAATCTTAGAATAAATAGTAAGTATTTTGTATAATTTTATAGCCAAAAATAACTTTAATATCAACAACTTTAAAAAAAGTCAGGTTATAGTTGAAGAATATAACAACTAAATAGTTTAAGGCTACCCCTGCCTCCAAAACTACAAGTAGTATTGTAAACCCTGGTGGGAACAGATCCCTAGCATCACCAGGCAACTTAGCTTGTGTTGAAACAGAAATTTATTTATGCAGAGTCCTATTTGTAACCATGAGAACATCTGAAAATAGAATGACTGTATAATGATAGATACAGACTGGGACTATCTTAGGCAAACCAGAGTATATGTTCACCCTATCTCTAATCTGAACTTTCCTGAGTCTTAAACTCTGGTTTTTCAGATAAAGCTATTTTATCTATCATTTCCTTTCCTAACTGAAGTAGCACTCTCTACCTTCTCTAACTAAACTGACCTTCAACATAAAACACAACATCCTGCCAACTTTCAAAGCTTCATATTCTTTCCCTTCTTTTATCCCTCTAGCATGAGGGTTGTCAAATGTTTTGGTCTCAGATTCTTTTATAATAATCTTATCACTAATCCTTTCTCAATAATCTTAAAAATTATTGAGAGCCTCAAAGGGATTTAGTTTATGTGAGTTATGTCTATTAATATTTATCATATTGGAGATTAAAAAACAATGATATAAAATATTTACTTATTTACTTATTAAAATTATGATAAGATACTTTTTTTACATGGAAACACTCTTGTTTCAAAATATTTTTTCCAAACAAAATAAAAATACATGGGAAAAGTGATATTGTTTTGTACTTCATTTCTTAAAGATATGGCTTAACAGAAAATAGATCCTCATATCTCCTGAATTCAATCTATAGTGATATATTAGTTGGTTGAAGTATAAGGAAGGAATCCAACATCACAGAGATATTTAACTGGGAAAAGAAAGACATTTAAATAGTCTTTTCAGATAGTTGAAAACACTCTTTGCTACTACACAAAAACATAATAAATGGTAGTTTTCTTGAAGGTTAGTAGTGTTGGCCAATCTAAAACTACATGAATAAAATTTTCATAGTTGGTTACATTAAAGTATATTTAAATGTCTATATATATAATTTAAAATATATTTAAAATGGTCTGTTTGAACTTTAAGTGGATTATTTACCTAAGCATTATTTTGAAATATTATGCAATGTTCATTTGGAAAATACCACTTCACTGAATTACATAGATCTTCCACATATTACATATTTCATGATATAATATCAAAAACTCATCTTTTAAAAAGTCACAAGCAACATCAGAAAAAGTCTGTAAGTACTGGCTGCCAAGCAAATGGTGGTGGATGCAGTTTTCCAAGGTCTAAATTTCACTTGAAAGCTCAAAGTTTATCACTGACAACAAATGCTGCCATTTTTTAAAGCAACAGATATATTTTGTTCATTAAAAGAAAAAGTTATGCTGAATAGAAAGCCTAAAAAAACATTGTTCATTGGTTACTCATTCTTTCAAGTAAACATGGTATTTCATGGAAAAACAAAACAAAAAATTCATCCAAGAACACAGATCATCAAACAGGTATTTTTTACTCTAGACAATCATATTTTAATACAATATCCCAGAGAATATTAAAAATAAGTATACTTAGGCTAAGATTTAATAAAATGAATAATTTTATTACTTCATAAAATATACAATTAAACTTTTTAAAGTAATTTTAGGTAATTTTTTTTAAACTGTGAATATATGGCATTATAGAATACAATGACTGCTAGGATACTCTAGTCCCCAGCCTGATTTGTCCCATGGCATCAGCAGTTTAACCCAACATGACTTGGGCCTCATCAAGCCAAATGTCAACAAAGTAAAAAGGGCAAATAACATCTCATTATTATTTTGAAAATATCTTTTGTCTTTTACACTAGAACAACATTTCTTTAAAGGTAGTGTGATGAGACATCTGGACCAGACTCACCATTTTGTATTAAAAGATTTCTCAGGCTCCACGCTCTGCTTACATAATCAGAAGCTCTGAGCTTGCTAAAAATTCATATTCTTCCAGAATTCATTTTCCTCTAGTAGTTCCCAAAAGAGTGAAAGTCATACAAAAATGTTAAAGCCAAAACTTACCACTCAGCCTTCTTTCTGCTTTACCTCTTTGTTTTTTCTTATCCACCTCTAGGATGGATCATTAACATGGTATCATAAACCTGCCTTTTATTTGAATTACTAATACATTTAATCTACTCAATAAATTCCTTACTGGATGTGCCTATAATTAGTGTCTTCTGCTTATATATCTAGCTGGATTGTAGGAAGTTGTTCTTTATTCTAGCATCCTGCTCTTTTAGAATGCAGTGAAGACTATCATGAAGGAGGAAACAAGAGAACAGGGAAGGTAGGAGCTTTTGTTCAAAATGTCTCCTTCATCCCAGTATTCCTAGACTTTAGACTTTAAGCTGATGGATAAATGGATTGAAATGTTCAGACATATCTTTTCATTGTCAGGAAACCAAGTGTAGTTTTTGGTGCTGAGCACGTCCTGTTGGGTCAGATACCACCTCAACAAGGTTGTTTGCTTGCATGGTTGCTTTATTTAACTTTCTCTTTCTTGCTCTCCCTCCCTCCCTGCATCCCTTCAAGAGTTCATTTTCTCAAGTTCTGCCTGCCAGATTATAGCTGATCTCTAGTTGTTATCAGAATGCAAGTTTTCTCCTAAAAGGTTTCTGGGTACCATACAACAAGGGATATCTCTACACATGATTCATTTGTCCCTAAATATTCTGGAATAATTTAGGCTATTTCTACCTGGAAGATCCCAAAGTGATTACCTTTCTGATCTACTAAAATCTAATCTCACCAGATTTTCCATCTTTGACATTTTTGGTTAATGTCTGAAGGAAGACTCACTTTATGTCTCTATCCTTGATTATCCCCATATTGCCTTTACTACACAAAAAACCCCACCAGTTAATGCTTTGTTGTCTTTCATACACAGAGATCTTCCTTTCAGTGAGGCCATTTTCCAACTCCTTTTCCATTATGCTCTCTAAAACCACTACACCAGCCCATGGTTAAGCAAACTCCTATGTCCTCAATCTCTTTACTAACTAGAATTTCCACCTTCTTATTTAATGCTTACATTGCCATTCTTCTTTGACTGCTTCATGGCTTCTTCTTATCCTTCTCAAGTCAGACTCATTTACACTCAAGAGTTTCAAAAATAACCCATGAGTTCATGCTAAGACCAAATATTGCTCTTGATTTCTAGGGCCATATACCCAACCACAATATCTAATACTCAGATACTCATTACCTGAAAACAGTTGTTGTACCTCACTATGGTTAAACTGGGTCAGATGTCATTTATTCACTCATTTGTCCATTCAGCAAGGAGATATTAAATACTTACTTTCAGCTATCTATTCTGTTAGAATATATGGAAATATACCCCTTGCACTGTAGGTTTACTGTTGTGTCAGGAATGATTTCTATGTAAAGAACTAATTGTAATATAGTGTTAAAGACCCCATGAAATATGGGTATAGAGATAATCATAAATTCATGACAAGTAGAATGTTTAGTTATACTTGGACAGAATATAAAAGTTTTATGGAGAAGAATGGATCTTGAGCTGTATCCTAAAACATTAACAAGTAATAGCCAGATGGATGGAGATGGGGAAATCTAGAATCATCGAAGTGTTTAAGCTGTCATTGTCATATCATGTGTGTGATTCTATCTTTGTACTTATTAAGTTGTATTTGCTCACTCATACTTTTCTCTTCTTGTGACAGAGACTGAACTTTTATTTTTTAATCCCCATATGTGGCACAAATTGTGACATATATTAGGCATCCAGTAAATGTTTGTAATGAACTAGTGACTTTTGGTAGTTTCTGCAAGCCTATAATTAGAAGAGCCAACACTAAAACTTAAGTCTCATTACCTCTGTCGGTTTAAAAAAAAAATATATTGTGCTTTCTACATATACTAGGATACTGATAAAAAATATATGATGTAAGTGTTAACTGTCTTCTATTTGGACTTTAAATGGAGATTTACAAACTTCTACCAGTAGATGAATGCCAAAGATTTTACATTTGTGGATTTTAAAACATTCTTTCCTATACCTTAGAATTAATTATATATGAAATTGCTGAGCCTTAAAAAAGATGGAAGTTAAACTCCAAAAGATAATTTTTATCATTGACTGGAGACTCTTATCCCTTAACAAAAATCTATGATGCAATGCATTACATTACATGTAATATTTGCTGATCACATTTTTAGATGCATTTATAAACATTTAGAAATATAATGCTCTTCAGCTTTTGAATCAGTTTCTTTGTTCCATGCCTGATTTCATAAATGGTTTTCATTTATTCTCTGTCATGTACCTTTGGCTTGTGGTGGTATTTATAATGAGTCAATCAGCAAAGGTGACTGACTGAATTGATTTATGCCAGATGGACCTATCCCCTTCACATATAAATGGCATGAACTCCATAAATCTAAGTTCTAAAGGTGTTACCTAGCTTTAATGAAAACAGAGACATTCACCCAAAAGGAGTGAGCAATGACTTTCTCTTCTGTTCCTTTATCCTGTAAAGAGCAAAAAGAGGTCTCATATGTAGCTGACACAACTTTCCATCATTTCCTGGTTGCCATCTGTTTTATATGACTTACATATTTTAAACTTTTGAATTTACAAATATTTCTCATAATTAGTAATATCCAAAGACCTTCAGGCATTAATTAGTCAAGAGACATGAATAATATGACTAACAGTTATTGCATAACTACTTTATACCACATATTGAGGTGAGGAATTTGCAATTTCATTTATTCTTCACGAGAACCATATATATAGTAAGTACTAAAATAACCAGTATCACTTAGCATTTGAAGAAACAAAAGCATTAGGGAATTCTGGTAAGTTGCTCACAGTCATACCATATACCAGTAGGGACTGGAGCAAGGGTTTAAAACCTTACAGCCTAATTCCAGAGACCAAGCTTTAAGAACTATATTACGTGACCTCTTACCTACTATAGTCAGGACACTCCATAGATTTATATATAGATTTATAAGAATCTTATATCCTAAACTGGAAAAAAAAGTGAAATATAATTTAATATGAACCTGTTTAAGAGAAAAAAAGTATATATATATATATATATATATATATATATATTTATTTAACAGTTCAAATAATCAATGGAATAAAAAAAAAGTGGTCATTAGTGGCAGAAAAGGTATTAGAAAAATACTAAAATAATCTAGGCAAAGATGAAAATGAAGTTCCATGACAGTGAAGTTATGCAGAAGTTGGTTAGGAATATGAGTCTCATGAAGATACTCATTCTTATAACAAATAAGCAAGACTTGGTATGTTTAATTTTGTTTCCTAAGAAATGTTAATAACTAGAAATAATTAAAGTGATGTTTAATCATGGCTGTCAGCTTTAACAATCTCTTCCTTGTTGCTATGTCTCATAAATCAATTAAAAGAGAAAAGAGATCAGTCTGACTCATGGAATCTCAGGGAATATTATTGGCACCCTGTTGCAAAGTACTCCTTTCACAAAAATACTATATAGGAATTCTGTTATTTATTACAATAAGTCTTCCAGAACTACTCATTACCATCTTGCTACAACAACTCATTAGCCCTAATATTTCAGTTATTGGAATTTAAAATGTATATATTCAAAAGGAAAAAAATGCTGATGTTTGTCTTTTGGTGATTATGAGTAATTTTCTAATACTCCTTAATGAAGCACACTCTAAAATAGTACTTAAAATGTCCTGAATTGTCATTCCACTTTTAAATGTTTCTGAAGGCTAGTTAGGATATTTTAAGGCTATCCATGTTTCCCCTAATTTTAGCTTATACAATAAAAATAAAAATTATGAATTTTTAGCCTTTTCTTATTATAGAGACTTTAACAAATGGTTATCTAGAATATGAACTTGTTTTCAGACCAGGGATGCAACATACAGTGATACAGCTTGTGGAGTTCATAACTCTACAAGATGCCACTCACAGCATCATCCACGGGACAGCCCCACTCTTGATGGAATGTTAGAAATAAAGTGCCATTTAGAAGACCTTAATGTGAGGCAGGAATCTATCAAAATCTTAGAGGAGAACATAGGCAGTAATCTCTTCGACATCAGCCACAGCAACTTATTTCAAGACATGTTTCCAAAGGCAAAGGAATCAAAAGCAAAAATGAACTTTTGGGACTTTATCAAGATCAAAACTTCTGCACAGTAAAGGAAACAGTCAACAAAACAAAGAGGCAACCCACAGAATGGGAGAAGATATTCACAAATGACACTACAGACAAAGGCTGATATCCCAGATCTATAAAGAACTCCTCAAACTCAACACTCAAAAAACAGATAATCATGTCAAAAAAAAAAAAAAAAATGGGTAGAAGACATGAACAGACACTTCTCCAAAGAAGACATACAAATGGCTAACAAACACATGAAAAAATGTTCATCAACATTAACCATCAGGGAGATTCAAATCAAAACCACATTGAGCTACCACCTTACACCAGTTAGAATGGCCAAAATTAACAAGACAGTAAACAACAAGTGTTGGAGAGGATGTGGAGAAAGAGGAACCCTCTTACACTGTTGGTGGAAATGCAAGTTGGTGCAGCCACTTTGGAAAACAGTGTGGAGATTCCTTAAGAAATTAAAAAGAGACCTTCCCTATGATCCTGCAATTGTGCTACTGGGTACTGCAATTGTCTAAAGATACAGATATAGTGGAAAGAAGGGCCATCTGTACCCTAATGTTCATAGCAGCAATGACCACAGTCGCCAACTGTGGAAAGAGCCAAGATGCCCTTCAACGGATTAATGGATAAAGAAGATATGGTCCATATACAATGGAATATTACATCTCCATCAGAAAGGATGAATACCCAATTTTTGTATCAACATGGATGGAACTGGAGGAGATTATGCTGAGTAAAATAAGTCAAGCAGAGAGAGTCAATTATCATATGGTTTCACTTACTTGCAGAGCACAAGGAATAACATGGAGGACATTAGGAGAAGGAAAGGAAAAGTGATTTGGGGTAAATCGGAGGGGGAGATGAAGCCTGAGAGACTGTGGACTCTCAGAAATAAACTAAGGGTTTTGCAAGGGGGTGGTGGGAGGATGAGTGAGCCTGGTGGTGGGTATTAAAGAGGGCACGTGTTGCATGGAGCACTGGGTGTGGTACATAAACAATGAATCTTGGAACACTGAAAAAATTAAAATTAAATTAAAAAAAAAAGAAAAAAGACATAAAGCACCAGTTAGGAAATTCATACATGGAGAAAAGAAGAAAAAAAAGACATATTTGTTTTTCACACATCAGACTCAAAATTTAATTCTTTTAAAATCTGGGGGTTTATATAATGAAACTTGGTTTCCTTAATACTCACATAGATTTTGTCATACTGAGTATCTATTCAGGGACATAGACCTATGTCAGCCTTTGATTCTCAAGATGTGCAAGATATTGACGTAGATAACCTAGGAGAGGTAGGAAATGATAAAGTATTTTATACCCCAGAAGAGTAGTAATACATCAGAGTGTGTTTTACTCCTATATTTCCAACAATAAGTAATAGTTCCCTTTTATTTTTTGTGCCCTCAGTATAGCTCAATATAGCTGTAATGGGTAGTGGAAAGTGTTTTTATATTTGATAAGGAAATTATTAGAGACTGTAAGAGACTTTCCATTTAAATTCCACTAGAATTGCTAGTGAAAAATAAAACAAAATAGTCATTGTAAAAAGCTACCTTCAATTTATTTGAAAATAAATTGAAAATATCTAGAGCTATATTCAACATTTACAATATGCTTTAATAATCAAAGAAGTCACATATCTCGGAGCTCAAGAGGGATACAAACTGCAAATATTACTTACTTCATATTAATTTTGACCAGAGTAAGTTATTCTAATGCCTAGTTAAGTAAAACCAAATAATTATATTACATCTGAACTTGCATCTGTCAACCATTCATTTATGTCTTTTTTACTAATGTCTGTTTAACATTTAGTTGTCTATTTTTACCATTTTACTTGTTCCAGGGAGCTTTAAAAACTAATGACATGTTGGCCCCATCCCAGATTGGTTAAATCAGAAATTCTACAGTGGATTTCAATATGAAGTCAACCTGGGTTAATATCTAATAGTTCTTATTCACCCTACTAGAGCCAAAAACCTAGAGGAAAACAAAATTAAGACCCAAGACCTCATGTCTCCTCAGCAGTTTTCTTTTCTCAAGTTTTAAGTTAGTAAAAGGCACATTGGTGGACACAGAGAGACAACAAAAGTGACAACAGGATTCCACTCTGTGATTTATTCAATTATTTTTTAATGTTATGATTATTAAATAAAGTGGTATATTTTCTATGATGCAAATTTGTTAATTCCTATTACAATTCATATTATTATCTATAACCCACTAAATTCTAGTCATTGTATTCAAATATTTGCTATTTCACAATTTACATAATGTTATTAAAGATTAAATACATATGGAAGTTTCAAATTGGGCTTTCCTGGTTTAATTAGTGATCAATCAGGTAAATGCTTGATATTTTATTTTATAGACAATTTCTGAGCATCAAAAATGCATGTTTAATAAAACATTCTTTTGAATCAAATAAATATATTATCAGGTTATGAATGTATTTTCTTAAAATAAATATCATGTTCATATTGTTAAATTAAAAATATCTTTAGTATGTAACTATATCTTTGTGTTAGTTTTGTGCACACATATATGCCCAGAAAAAAACTTGCTTATTATACAAAGGATTCTTTACAAAACTACATATAAAATGAACTAGTAATTTCTAATTGCAAATATGTTCTTTATTTCCTATTGTTAGTTTATGTTCTAGACACCTGCTTGCTCCTTGTTATTATAAAGAGTAAATTTTAATAGCTATTGCTTTTTACATGTCCATTGTACTACATGCTCTGTTACTAGAAACTATCATTTGGCTTTTGCAAGTGAATAACAATTAGAAAACTTTGGCAATTTTCTTTAAAATACCATGTAATAAGCTGGTTTTTATTGTACTAATAAAACATCTAAAGAGATTTTTAAACACTACAACAGTTTCTTTGGAATCTGCTTAGTTGCTGCATCATATGCTTCTGTCTTATTTATCACAATGGAAGAAATTGCATGGGAGGCAGGAATTGGATGGCCAACAAAGGCAGGCTTACCTTTAATAACTACCTTGCAAAGTATTTATAAGAAGTGATTAATATTAGGTCTTCAAGACATTGTTGAAACCAAATGGATGTACCATGAGTACAGGTAGTCATACAGAAGAATAAATAATACTTCCATGAGAAACATTTTGACATACTAATAACCACACCTATTTATATCTTATCTGAAAGTTATTGTGGTCAGAAAAGAATATAAACTTGGATACTGTTTTAAAAATAAAGATAATTGATTTACAGACTAAAGATGTTATATGGAAGTGACAAATCACTATATTATATACTTGAAGCTAACATAACACTGTATGTTAACCAACTGGAATTTAAAATAAAACTTAAAAAAAATAAAGATAATCTAGAATACTCTACCTTGAGTTCAAATCTCTAGATAACATTAATTTAATATTTTCCACTTTGAGAATGAATTTAAATCTTCCCACAATTTACTAGGATATGTGTTTATATATATTGATCTCTAGAACTTCTATTTTCATATTTATGCTTAGTATTTAAAAGCTGGGGTGCTTAGAATCATGTAATCACACTGTATTATTTTGTAAATAATAAACCTGAGACCTAAAGAACTGAAGTAACTTTCTCAAGATCAGACAAAGGCAAGAAGAAAAGTATGAATTCACCCTAGATCTACTGACCAAAGATATACTGACTAAAGATAAAGTTTTGCAGCATTGGAGAGCTCTCATAAATACCTATGTATGGCTGACTCTTTTATTTGATCATTCCATGACTGTGTTGCCAAAAGTTTCCTTTATGGGGATTGGATTAACAATAGCATATATGCTTTCTAAAACAAACCATATACATCCTGGCCCTAAGTAAGATGATATAAAATATAATTTAAGAATCTTCAATATTCATATATATTATGGAAGTATACTAAAGTATCCCTAAAATCCAATTGTGTATCATTGAATTATAATAAATTTCAAAGATTTTAAGTAATTTAACCATCCTTTACTTGTCATTATTCTTTTGCTGTTATTGTTAGTTTTTTTTTTCTTTGAAGTATAAGCATATGCTTTTGGAATATAATGGTGACTTAGCTAACTGATACAAATATGGAGAAATAAAGAAATAAATCTATTCCTCTTTCTCTTTCACTATCTCTCACACACACACACCCCTCAAATGATCATTTTAAACCATGTGTTGAAACATAATCAAAACATTCTAAGTGTCAAGTTTAAGAAGTTAAATAAAATTTTAAGTACTATTTCAGTCATTGCACTGGGTAACTAAATGTTCATTTGTATCAGTGATTCATAAGCGATACTTAGAGCTTCAGAACTCTGTTATCATGTTAATATAATTATGCTATTATTGCTGTCAATAAAAGCTAATCATTTAAAACAATCTTGTTCAAAAATTATTCAGGGACAATTTGTATTAAAATAAGTTCCTCCTAAGGGAATGCAATAACAGGACATTTCATCTATACGGAAATCAGCCAGAAGAGAGAGAAATTCAGAAGGTTATCTTTGAAAGGCATAAGGGTAAATTAAAGAGATATTCATTCTGTGTAAAATTTTAAGAACTAGTAAAAAACTAGGATTATAACTGGTACTTTTATTCATCTTACTAAGGGAAAAATTTCAAACTTCAAGCGCTTTTTGTTTATTTTGTTGAAAATCACTTAGGTCTGTTTCAAGGCAACATTGTCCATTTCTGTGATCCAGAAATAAAAGTTATTCAAATACCCAAGGACTTTCCCACCAATTGCCTAAATGATTGTGAGGCTATTGATACTTTCTGAGCTGTGGAGTTAACTATTATGGTATTGCCCAAACTCAAATGCCTGCAGGGAGAGTCAATGTTTTATCTATGTATAGTGTCCACGATGTAAATTCTAAGTGCAGGCAGTGAAACAGACTTGGTGTTTTTATTTGTTTATATCATTTTTCTTTGCCTTAGTGTCAGTTAAATATATCATTCTATCAAAATCTGATCCAGAATGCAAGGAAGATCCATTTTATATGGTATGTTAGAATACCACTTGTGAATTTTTATTAGATAAAATTGTTGCAAGTAATTAGAACATTTTTTTTAAAGAATATTCTTCCATGCTCATGGATTGGAATAATGAATATTGCTAACATATCCATACTATACAAACCCTACCAAAATGCCTATAGTATTTTTCACAAAACTAGGAAAAACAATCCTAAAATTTGTGTGAAATCATAAGAGAATTCAAAGAGCCATAGCAATTTTGAAAAAAAAAAAAAAAAGAATGAAGGTAGAGTCAGCATACTTCTTGATTTCAAAGTATTATAAAACTATAGTAATAAAAAAAAACTATAGTAATCAAAACAGTCTAACATTGACATAAGAACAAGAGACATAGATCAATGGAACAAAAAGAAAGCCTAGGAGTAAACCCATGCATATATGGTTAATCAATTTATGACAAAGAATCCAAAAATATACAATGGGTAAAAAGTAGTCTTTTCAATAATTAGGCTTGAAAAAATTGGATAGCCATATGCCAAAGAATAAAACTGGGCCACTGTATTATGCTACACACAAAAATCAACTCAAAATGGATTAAAGACGTTAATATAAGACATGAAACCATACAACTGCTAGAAGAAAACATAGGAGATAAACTCCTTAACATCAGTTTTTGCCATGATTTTTCATATTTGATATCAAACACAAAGCTAACATAAGTGTAGTTGAACAAATGGTGCTATATCAAACTAAAAAGCTCCTGCACTGCAAAGGAAACCATCAACAAAACAAAAGGCAACCTACAGAAAGGGAGTCATCTTTGCAAATTGTATATTTGCTAAGGGGTTAATATCCAAAATACATGCAGAACTCATACTACTCCAAAGCAAACCAAACAAACCCCCACACATAATTCAAATAAAAAATGGCCAGAGGAATTGAATACACATTTTTCCAAAGAAGACATACAAGTGACTAGCAGGTACATGAAAATGTGCTCAACAAAACTAACCATTGGGGAAATGCAAATCAAAACCACAATGAGATATAACATCTCACATCTGTTTAGAATAGCTGTTATCAAATAGACAAGCAGTAACAAATATTGGCAAGGATAAGGAGAAAAGAGAACACTTGTGCACTGTTGGTGGGAATGTAAATTGGTATAGCAACTATGGAAAAGAGTATGGTATTTCCTCAAAAATTTAAAAATAGATGGGATGCCTGGGTGGCTCAATGGGTTAAAGCCTCTGCCTTCAGCTCAGGTCATGATCCCAGGGTCCTGGGATCGAGCCCCATATTGGGCTCTCTGCTCAGCGGGGAGCCTGCTTCCCCCTCTCTCTGTCTCTGCCTGCCTCTCTGCCTACTTGTGATCTCTGTCTGTCAAATAAATAAATAAAATTTAAAAAAATTAAAAATAGAACTAATTATTATCTGTCCCAGCAATCCCACTTCTGGGTATATACCTGAGGGAAATGAAAGCACTATCTTTTAAAGACCTCTGCACCCACATGTTCAGTGCAGCATCGTTTACAACAGGTAAGACACAGAAACAACCTAAGTTTACAGTGACAGATGAATGGATAGAGAAGATGTGAATACACACACACACACACATATAAATATTGTTAGCCATAAAAAGGAGGGGAATTCTGCTATTTGCAATAACATAGATGGACTTTGAGGGCATTACACTAAGTGAAATAAATCGGACAGAGAAAACACTGTACACTTTCACTTATGTGTGGACTCTAAACAAAACCAAACTCATAGGTACAGAGAACATGTTGATGGTCACCAGAGTTAAGATGTAAGGAGGGGGACAGCTGAAATGTGTCAAAGTGGTCAAAAGGCACAAATTTCCGTTTATAGGATAAGTAAGTTCTGGGGAGATGCTATACAGCATGGTAACTAAACTGAACAATACTGTATAATATCTTTGAAAGATGTTAAGAGCATAGGTCTTAAAAGTTCTCATCACAAGAAAAATTTGAAATTATGTGAGGTGATGAATATCAGCTTACTATGGGAATTTTTTTTTTTAAAGAGAAAGGATGCTATGATTGATTACTATTTTTTTTTTTAAGATTTATTTGCTTATTTTAGAGAAGAAAGAGAAAGCACATGAGTGGGAGGGGCAGAGAGAGAGGGAGAATGAAAACCAAGCAGATTCTGAGTCCAGTGGGGAGCCTGATGACAAGCTCAATCTCACCACCTGGAGATCATGACCTGAACTGAAACCAAGAGTTGGGCACTTAATGGACTACACCATCCAGGAGCACTTGATTGCTATTTTTTTAACAAATAATCTTTGAACTAATAAATAAATGGACTAAAGAAGAACAAGAACTTTCTTAAAAATTTCCATATTTGTATGATTTTTTTCTTAATTGAAGGAGCTATGAAAATCCATCAGTACCACTGTAGATATATCCTATCTTTCATAAGTAAATAATAGTTTCTAGTCTCTTTTTGTAGTTTCCTTATTGTTGTTTAATTGTGAAATTTTTACCTACATAAGTACCAACCTAGGTAAAAAGTCAAAATAATATTTTGAAGTAGATGAAATTTTGTATGTCTTTTTCAACACTGATACAGAGAATTGGAAAGAAGTACTTAGAATTAAAACATTTTAATTATTTTTGAAATAGGTATATCTAGTTATTTTAAGATTTGCCATTTGTCTATACTAAATGGTATAAACACTTTCTATGTTTTCATTTGTCTTTAATTTCTTCTTATTATATTTTTCCATCCAGATCATACTACCCTAGTATATGGTATGATCTGAACAAAATAATTCTTACATAGATTTATTTATAGACTTATTTTACAACTATTAAAATGCAATTCAAGAAGGCAGTAGGGCAAAAATTAATATATAAATAACATTCATTCATGGAAACCGCATTCGGTTAGAATTTATAATGGAAGAAAGAACCCATAAGTTAGGATTATCTGGAACAATAATATTATAATAATATAATTTTTCCAACATTAAAATGGCATTATTTAAAACCAGAACAAAATAACTGAAAAACAAACAGAAGCCTACATAATAATGGTTTTATTTTTCTAACATATAAACATGCAATATATGAGCTTTCTAGGTCTGTTGAAATTGTTCAAATATACCAGCAATGTCCCAAGCTCTTTTATCCTTTCTGTTTCACTATGTGTAGTATATGTCTTCATTTGCATATTTAACTTGTAATCACAGCTGTTGTAGATCAAGCAACAATTAAAATTGTTCAGTGCACAACAGACACACACATCACTTATTAGTGTACATTAGTACATATATTTACATATAGTTAGTGCATATTAGTATATACATATAGTTATTAGTACATATAGCTATTAGTACATATAGTTATTTAAGGGTATAATAAAAATAGTATTTTATTCTTCAATGTTCATGTATTTTTTTTCCAAACAGCTGCTAAATTAAGACATAAACACATATATAATTGTTTGGAACTAAGTACTTAATAAACAAAACAATTTTTTTTTTTTAAGGTATAACCATCTTGAAAAAGTTACAGAGACACTAAGGGCACTGTAAACTAAGATAATTGGGAGACTTTTCCTATAAGGTCAACTTCCTGTGGAAGGGAGCCTGGTAAGTCAAGTTTTTACTTTTTGTAGACTCAGCAGAAGCAGGCTATAAATGGGCAGGTGGGAGTTGAATATTTTCACCTGTGTTGCTGTCAGTCAATCTTCTACGTATGCCTCAATCCCGTTTTTCTATTCCCATACATAATAAAATTGAAGTGAAGATCTGGTAGTGGATTTGTAGAGTACGCAAGAGAGCTTGTGTAGCATCTTGGACATACCATCATTTATCAAAGAAGATATTTTGTCACCAAAAAAAAAAAATAATAATAAGATAGAATTTCAGCAATGGTAAAAGGATACCCTGTGCATCTGAAGAATTCATGTTTGAAGAATTCATAGTTATAAATATTTGGCTAATGACAAACATTTTGTTTTACTAAAGAAAAATCTGCATCAATTTATTTTAATTAGCCTGAAAATCCATTCATTTGTAAATAGAATATATCTGTTTGATTTTATATTGTTAAAATAAAGAAAATATATTTTTTAAGATTTTATTTTTCAGTAATCTCTACACCCAATGTGGGGCTTGAACTCACAATCTCGAGATCAAGAGTCACATGCTCTACTGACTGAGCAGCCAGGCACCCCTGGAAATATATTTTTATAAAGACCTAATGGAACAATCACAGTAGCAAATGTGAAGTACATCATGAGCATTTGATGTTTCAGAGTTCTGGCAACTACACTGCCAACCTATTCATAAGACTTGGCTGCCACTCCACACCAGCCAATCTTTCCATTTACTTTCATAATAGTAAACTATGAGGCTTTTATTTTATTTTGTCTGCTGAGCTCAGAAAACATGTTTAAATTTCAAGCATTTCAGAAAAATGCCAAGTAATAAATTTGTTACCTTCTTTCCTAGAAATATAGTACTAGGAATTAAGTAAAATAAAACACTCTATATCTGCTTTATATTTTATAAGATAAAAAGTCCATTGTGAAACTTCATCTTGCATATTGTTACCATAATTCACTTTTAAAGTGCTTCTGTATGCAGAAATGATTATGATCATATACCTAAAAAGTAACAACTTTTTGTATAAAAGTTAGTGTTCTTACCTATTCAAAAAATACTCTTGTCTACTCTGTAGTTCCTTTTTAAGATGGGGATAATAGTTTAATGATTCGAAGAAGTTAAGTATAAGCCTAAATAACATTACCATACTTTTACAGGATGTTTTTGTATTTTTCAATGTGTTTTCTAAAACTACATTCATATTTTGTCATACAATTTTTCATTATGAGATACATTTACATACTACATATACTTGTTGCAAGTATTTATCATCACAAATACTTCAAAAATATTTTGTTAATTCAAAGTATTCACATATTTATTAGCATCTCTTCAACTCTTCCACCTTCTTTCAAAATAGATTAATAATAGCTATCCCATCTCATGCAATGAATCTCAAGCTATGATGAATATTAAAGTGATCCAGTAATGGTCTTTCACTTTCTATATCCCATTTGCAGTAGACATGACCCAGAACTCTCACTGAACCCAGGAGAGAATACATAGGATTCCCTATCATTCAATAGTCTTTTTTTTTCTTTTTACTTTTGGTGTTATTTTTTAGCTCCCTGGTGAGCTGTGATTCAAGGAAGCTGGAGAATAACCTTGCACAGATCAAACTTACAGGAGACTCTGGTATAAAATAGAATACCAGTGAGTGTATTTATAGCAGCAAATATAACTAACAAATAGGTCAGCGTTCCACCAATCTTCTTGTGGTTGACTGATCACTACATTCTCTTCATGTCAAAACGCACACACTCAGACACTCCATAGTATCATTAGGTGTTTCCTTATGAACACATAATAAAAGAAAAAAAAAAAAGAGTTGATTTTCAGATATGAGAGTCACCTGTTCTATCAACAGCCCTCGTAGAGAAACGTATTTTCTCATCTGCTGAGTACCTGAAACTCTTTATAGGACTTTGATTTAATACTGACAAACTTAGGGTGCCAGGGTGGCTCAGCTGTTAAGCATCTGCCTTTGGCTCCAGTCATGATCTGGGGGGCCTGGGATCAAGCCCCGCATCAGGTTCCCTGCTCAGTGGGGAGCCTATTTCTCCCTCTCCCACTCCCTCTGCTTATGTTCCCTCTCTTGCTGTGTCTCTCTCTGTCAAATACATAAATAAAATCTTAAGGGAAGAAAAGAATTTAATACTGATAAACTCTTGCTCTTGTGCTTCCCTTCCCAGTTTATATTAGAACATTTTGCCAATTCCTTTTTTTTAAATTTTATTATGACAAGAACACGATATGAAATCTATCCTCATAAATGTGCATTTTTTAAAGATTTTTAAATTTATTTATTTGACAGAGATCACAAGTAGGCAGAGAGGCAGGCAGAGAGAGAGGAGAAAGCAGACTCCCCATGGAGCAGAGAGCCCGATGTGGGGCTTGATCCCAGGATGCTGGGATCATGACCTGAGCCGAAGGCAGAGGCTTTAACCCACTGAGCCACCCAGGAGCCCATAGTGTGCATTTTTGGCTGTACAATATTGTACAGCAGATCTCTAGTGCATATTCATCTTACTTAACTGAAACTTTACACCTGTTGTTTAATAATTTCCCTTCTCTCCATCTCCAGTCTATGGTAGCCATGGTCTCCAGTCTTTGATTTTACAAATTTGACTATTTTAGATACCTCATGTAAGTGGAATCATACAGTACATGTCTTTCTATGTTTTCCTTATTTTACTTAGCATAATGTTCTCAAGGTTCATCCATGTTGTAACGTATGCAGAATTTCCTCTTTTTAAGACTGAATAGTAATTACTCCATTGTATGTGTGTGTATGTATGTGTGTATATCACATTTTCTTTATCCTTTATTTGTTGGTAGACATTTAGGTCATTTCTGCATCTTAGCTTTGCCAAGTGTTCTTTAAAAAATGGTAACATTCATTGGTATGTTGGAGCTGGCTGAGACAGGTTCTAGAAAGGACATTGTTAAATATTCAGAAATTTTGCAGCCTGCTTGTTAAACAGTCTTGAAATCATTCATGATGGGAGTATTTACATCAGAGGAACTGGCAAATGCTGTGTAACAGAGCTTTTTCCTGCCCCCTTGGAGATCCAGTTTACCAACACCCACTGGCATATTACTATGTGTATTGATCCAGTACACATTGGAACATTACTGTATCTATTGATTATGTATAACTTAAATGTTTTAATACAATCAATTCTCTGACTAAAACATCATCAAATCAATTGCATTTTAGATTTTCCTAAAATTCTGCAGGCATAGATTTATATTACTTATGATGGTTCAAATCTTTGAATTTCATAAGTCTTAATTGTAATATGGTTCCAAGAGGGTAAGCTTATCTACTTCTGAGGGCATATAATCACCATGCATTTGCTACAAGAGTTATCAAAACAAGCTATAAAACACAAGACTTTATCTGTTTTTGTGTAAATATTATAAATTACTTCTTGGTTCATCTATTGTAGTAACTTTATATTAGCCTCCTGACAATGTTAGTAAAAGACTCTGTACTGCTACTTAAAATTCCTCATCTCTTTCTGACCTTGACCTCCAGAACTACTTCTATTTTTTTTTTTAATTTTAAGATTTTATTTATTTGAGAGAGAACTAAAACAATCACCGAGGGAGAGGGAGAAGCAGACTTGTCGCTGAGCAGGGAGCCTGATGGGGGCTCAATCCCAGGACCCTGAGATCATGACCTGACCAGAAGGCAGATGCTTAACTGACTGAGCCACTCAGGTGTCCCATAGACCTACTTTTAAAAGACTTACCTGATTAGGTTAATCTTACCCCAGATAAACTTCCTTTTGATTTACTTAGAATCAACTGACTTGAGACTTTAACTACATCTGCCAAACCTCTGCATACAACAGAACATAAAATTTAAGGAATGATATTCCATCTTATTCACAAGTTCAGTCCCTACTCAAGGGGGTAGGATTATACAAAGCATGCATATCAAGGGGTGGAAAACCTGGGCCATCTTAGAATCCTGCCTTTCATACAGAATTATGTATCTTTTACAGAAAAACAAACACAGACATTGCAATATTAACTGAGGTCATATCAGTATTAATTTACAGAAGCAAGAATTCAAATCTAGAATGTCTGGCTCCAAATACCTTGAGCTTATTTTTTTAAGTTTTTATTTAAATTCCAGTCAGTTAGCATATAGTATAATGTTAATTTCAGGTGTACAGATTAGTGATTCACCACTTCCATAAACACCCAGTGCTCATCACAAGTACCCTTCTTAATACCCATCACCTATTTACCCATTGCCCCTCCCACCTTCCTTCTGGTACCCATCAGTTTGTTCTCTGTAGTTAAGAGTCTGCTTCTTGGTTTGTCTTTATCTTTTCCTTTTGTTCATTTGATCTGTTTCTTAAATTCCACATATGAGTGAAATCATATGGTATTTGTCTTTCCTGACTAATTTATTTCACATAGCATAATACTCCCTACTCCATCCACATCAATGCAAATGGCAAGATTTCATTCTTTTTTATGGCTGAGTATATTTTATTGTGTGTGTGTTTGTGTGTGTATGTGTATAACCTCTTCTTTATTCATTAGTTGATGGATACTTGGTCTCTTTCCATAATTTGGCTATTGTAGATAATAGTGTTATAAACACTGGGATGCATGTGTCCTTTTGAATTAGTATTTTTGTATTCCTTGAGTAAATACCTATTAGTGCAATTGCAGAATCATAGGGTAATTCTCTCTCTCTCTCTCTGTGTATATGTATATATATATACACACACATATATATTTTATTTACTTATTTGAGAGGGAGAGAATGAGAGAGAAAGAGCACAAGAGGGGGAAAGTCAGAAGGAGAAGCAGACCCCTTGCTGAGCAGGGAGCTTGATGTGGGACTCGATCCCAGGACTCCAGGATCATGACCTGAGTCAAAGGCAGTTGCTTAACCAACTGAGCCACCCATAGCCCCTATTTAGAACTTTTTGAGGAAACGCCATAGTGTTTCCTAGAGTGGCTGTATCAGTTTGCATTCCCACGAACAATGTATGAGGGTTCCCCTTTTCCCCCAACCTTGCCAAAACCTGTTGTGTTCTGTGTTGTTGATTTTAGTCCTTCTGACAAGCGTGAGGTGATATTGATGCGGGAGAGCTAGGTTCTGGTCTCATGGAATTGAAGAATGAATCTCGTGGACAAAGGAGAGTGAAAAAAATGATAGAGGTTCGTTAAGCAAGGATACAGAAAGAGCTCTCAGGAGTGAGAGAGATCCCAACAGGGTTGCCACTAAGAGCTTTAAGGGATGATCTTTTATAGAAAGCTAACCAGAGAACTTAAATCTGTTTAACATCTCTATTGATAGTACCATCAAGGAAGGACTAGTGATAACACTTTCAAAGGCTTACTTCATCTTGAGGGTCTGGGTAATTCTCGGTTGGTCACAAGTAGCTGTTATAATAAGACCTCACCTCTCACACCTAGGACAAGATGGTCTAATTTGTTCCCTTATCTTTGGTTTCCTTTCATCTACCACATTTGAATTTTGTGAGCCTGATCCCATGTTCCCCTAGCTATCTCTCCCTGCCTAGCCCTGCCTGTCTCTTATTCAATATCTCATTGTAGTTTTGATTGGCATTTCCCTGATGTTGAGTAATGTTGAACATTTTTTCATGTGTCTGTTGTCCATCTGTGTGTCTTCTCTGGAAAAATGTCTATTCACGTCTTCTGCTCATTTATTCATTATACTGTTCATTTTGGGGGTGTTGGGTTTGATAAGTTTTTTATACATTTTGGATACTAACCATTTAGTACATATGCCATTTGCAAGTATCTTCTCCCATTTTGTAGGTTGCCTTTTAGTTTTGTTGTTTCCTTTGTCATGCTGAAGTTTTTTGTTTTTGTTTTTGTTTTTTTGTTTTGTTTTGTTTTGTTTTAGTAAAGTCTCCACAGTTCATTTTTGTTTTTGTTTCTCTTGCCTTTGGAAATGTATCCAGTAAGAAGTTGCTATGGCCAATGTCAAAGAGATCACTGCCTGTATTTTCCTCTAGGATTTTAGTAGTTTTCTGTCTCATATTTAGGTCTTTCATCTGTTTTTAATTTATTTTTGTGTATGGTGTAAGAAGGTGGTCCAGTTTTATTCTTCTGCATGTTGTGGTCCAGTTTTCTCAACACTATTTGTTGAAAAGATTGTTTTTTTCCCATTGGATACTCTTTCTTGCTTTGTTGAAGATTAATTGACCATATGGTTATGGGTTCATGTCTGGGTTTTCTATTCTGTTCTATTGATCTGTGTGTCTTTGTGCCAGCACCATAGTGTTTGATTTAAAATTTGGTAAAAAAAAAAAAAAAAAAAAAAAAAAATTAAAAGACTATGTGAGAGAGATTGTATGTGGCTTGCAAAATGTCAAATATTTACTGTGGTCCTTCTACAAAAAAAAAAATGCTGACTCCTGATCTCATGTGCTGCTTCAAGATCAGACTCCTTACTAAGTGCATGTCCTTAGGTGAGTTGTTTCAATCTCTGTGTCCCAGTTTCATCATCCACAAAATGGGAGCAGTATTGATCCTACCTCATAGGGTCATTTTGAAGACATATGGATTTACATTTGTAAATACCTTCAAATGTAGAGAAAATTTAAAAATGTTGGCCCTTGGGGCACCTGGGTGGCTCAATGGGTTAAGCCTCTGCCTTCAGCTCAGGTCATGATCTCAGGGTTCTGGGATCAAGCCCCACATTGGGCTCTCTGCTCAGCAGGGAGCCTACTTCCTCCTCTCTCTCTGCCTGCCTCTCTACCTACTTGTGATCTCTATCTGTCAAATAAATACATAAAATTTAAAAAAAGTGTTGGCCCTTGGTAAATGTCTGATTGCAATATGATCTATAAAATAAGGCACTTGAACTTAATGAGGGTAATAGCAATCATCTGATTTTACAAAAATAGCTACTTTTCAGATACTGTTGAGAGGCTTAAGTAACATATCTGGGCAAAAGTATGAATAAAATTAATGAAAGTAAATTAAGTTTACATATGCATGTGGTGTGTGTGTGTGTGTACTAACTCATACTAGTTACCATCTCCTTTGTGACTCTTGTATGCTAGAAATGTGCTAATTGTGTTACTTCTGGCACATTTTGGCTAGTCCTCAAAATAACTGTGACAGGAAGATTTTTATCAGATCCTAACCCTGTAAAATAATTTGAGATGAAGATAAATATGGAGGGAGATTGTTGCAAAATCTTTCAAGGAACAACACATGTAAAAAAAAAATACAGAATATGGACAGCAGGATTGGGTTACAAATGAGTTTGAACTGCAATTCATTTGCAACCAAGACTCATGACAGGTGTCTGCAAAGTAAGACTAGTTAGGCATTCAGATAAGTTCAAACCTGCAGCAATGGGGCCAGGCCCTGTTATCCCCACATGAATCAGTTTTCAGATGGGGCTGACTTTGGGACAAGCAGAGCTCTCTGGTTGAGAGTAATTTCTGGAGGGAAACAAAATTGCAAAACTTTAGCTGACACCTTTCCTAGTAAGTGGGATCCTCATTGATCCTTAAAGGAAGATCTTTGTGGTATGCCACACCGTAGCCTAGACTTCACGCAGCAGCACCTCATATAGCAAGCTGACCTTGGGCAAGGTCTTTAAAGTTCTGGTTTATCTCTTACCTGGGGCAATTTACATGGAGAAGAATACTGAGACAAACTATAGCACCCCCATGTCAGCAGCTGGCAGTAAAATGTAAGTGATATTTATTATCTTTCTTCTTTATTATCTATTTCAGATGTCCCTCAACCTCAATTAGCACACTGACTAGTTTAGGAGGCATATATGGGATCTGAACTTCTGATCACTAACCCTTTCTCAGGTTTTCGCTGGCACAGTTGCTTATTAACCAACAAAATTGGTCAGTAAAATGCCAAGAGATACTCGATGTGCCACATAAGTGCCAAACGTATTTTTCTCTATCCCTTTATGTGACATTAACCTTATTTTATCCTGATAATCAAACACATTTACTTCTGCCAGGCTGGTTACTGCCCTCCTTCATCTGACTCTTGCAACAAAGAACCTGAAGAGTCAGCACAATCACGATCAAAATGCCGGGACTGGAGGGTATTATGTTAAATAATCAAGCAGAGAAAGACAATTATCATACGGTTTCACTCAGAAACAGCACAGAGGACCACAGGTGAAGGGAAGGAAAACTGAATGGGAAGAAACCAGAGCGGGAGAAACCATGAGAGGCTCTGGACTCTGGGAAACAAACTGGGGGTTACAGAAGTGAGGTGGGTGGGGGGATGGGGTAACCAGGTGATGGGTATTAATTAAGAAGGGCATGTGATGTGATGAGCACTGGGCGTTATACACAACTAACGAATCATTGAGTACTACATCAAAAACTAATGCTACTTCTACTTCTAAATTTATAGGAAAAGGCAAATGGACTACACTGGACAAACTGATATGGAAAAAAAAAAAAAAAAGAGCTAAATTGGAGAACTCACCTTGCCTTATTTCAAGACATTTTACAAAACTACAGTAATTAATAAAGTATGGTTTTCATGTAAAGTTAGACAAAGAGATCAAGGGAATGGATTAGAAAGTCTGGACATAGACTTTGTCTTAGTCCACTCAGGCTGCTATAACAGGATAGAAGAGATCTAGTGACTTATAAACAGGAGAGATCTATTTCTCATATTTGGTGGCTGGGAAAGCTAAGATCAAGGTACCAACAGTTCCAGTGTCTAGCAAGAGCATACTTCCTGATGTATAAATGCACTATGCGTTCTCTCTTGGGAGGGAGCAAGGGAGCTCTCTGGGGTCTCTTTTATAAGGGTACTAATGCCATTCATGAAGGCATGCCCTCATTACTTATTCACCTACCAAAGGCCCCACCTCTTAATATCATTACATTGAGGATTAGATTTTTCACTAGTTTGTAATTTATTATTATTGGAAGCCATCTAAATGATAAAGCCTTAGCCATTTTATAGCTTTTGAGAAAATTATATGCAGCTTGGAAAGATGTCTTTGAATAAAACTAGGTAAAAACAAAACAAAACAAAACAACAGTATGGAAAATCTAAGGCCATTATTTTCTTTAACAAAAGATATATGAAAATGCATATGTTAAAAACTCTAGAATATATATATCAAAATGTTATCATCTTTCTTTTTGTTATGAAATTGTGAGTGAATTTTGCATTCGTATTTATATTTTTCTGCATTTTTCCATTTCTTTTAAGTGGGCATTTATTACTTACAAACAAAAAAAGAGGATTTTTCTTGAGGCTATTTTTTAAAAGATTTTATTTATTTATTTATTTATTTTAGAAAGAGAGAGCACATGAGGGGTAAGTGCAGAGGAAGAGGAACAGAGGGAGAGTGAAAGGGAGAAAATCCCAGACTTCCTGCTGAGCATGGAGCCCCCACTCAGGGCTTGATCTCATCACACTGAGATCATGACCTGAGCTAAACCAAGAATCAGACACTAACTGACTGAGCCACCCAGGTGTCACATCTTAGTGGCTATTTTTATGTTAAATGTCCTAAACATATTATCTGGATTTGGACAGAATAAAATTTCTTAGATATATACTTAAATTGTCTCACATCAAGAAATTTTTAACCATAGAAGGGGCTATATAAAGCTCTAAGTATTTGTTACATGCCACATATTTCAAAATCTTTTTTTTTTTTTTGAAAGTGATATAATTCTTCCATTCAAGTTAGACAGATCTATAGCTTGCTTTAGTTAATAAAATGTAAGTACCCATGAAATGTGAGTCTTCCTAGTGGAAGATTTAGAAACCAGCATGAATCGCCATGTTGTTGTTTGTTTTTTTTTTTCCTTCTCTGCAAATAATCCAAATTTGTGGCTATTCCCTCAGCCCAGAACATGGAGATGGGAGACCACAAATCAACCTTCTTAGCCAAACTACAAAAATACATAAAGTGGGGGTGCCTGGGTGGCTCAGTGGGTTGAGCCTCTGCCTTTGGCCCAGGTCATGATCTCAGGGTCCTGGGATTGAGCCCCGCATTGGCTCTCTGCTCAGCAGGGAGCCTGCTTCCCTCTCTCTCTCTGCCTGCCTCTCTGCCTACTTGTGATCTTTCTCTCTCTCTCTGTCATATAAATAAATAAATTCTTAAAAAATAATAATAAAATAAAATGAGAAAAAAAAAGAATACATAAAGTGAAGAAGAAATTACCTTTCATGATTTTATCATATCATCTTCTTCCTCTCATCAAATATAGATATTCCCTAAAGAGATTTGCATATCATAGCAATATGACATTTTTACTACATATCTGGACCGAATAGATCACTTTATTACAGATTATAAGGGCTTTACTATAAAAGAACTTCCATGCTCCCTTATATGGTTTTGGAATATAGGTGAGGTTCTGCGGGGTGAGGTCTGGAGCTGATGACCAAGAAAGAATTCTTGAGATGCCTTTGGTGCAAAATGTTGGTTTATTAAAGCATAGGGACAGGACTCAAAGGCAAAAAGAGCTGCTGCCCCAAGGTTGAAGCTGATTATATACTTAGGAGTTGGGGGAGGTAAGGAAAAGGGAGGTTTTCAAAAGAACTTTCATATGCTAAAGAAGACTTGTAACATACCAGAGGCCTTGCCATTGTCAAGGTTGTTTTTCCTTCTAGCAAGGCATTAACAATAAAATAGTTGGGAGCTTCTTGGAGGAACATTACACTTTGCCAGCTGGAAGTATCTGTCAATGGGCTGCAGATTATAAGAATAACTAATTGTATCTACATTTTCTTCTGGAAGCTAGGCTTTGATAGAAATGCTTTGTTCTTGGAAATTGCTAAGATGTTTGTAAACTGAGGGAGACTCCCAGGATTTTGATCTAAGTTACTGTTTGTTTTTCCCTCAGGGCAGCCAGGAGTGCCTGAGGAATATTTCATATATCCAGTTGGAGTGGAGATGGCTGTGGGGTGTCAACTTCTGCCTGTCCCCACCTAGCCTCTGCTCCCTCATCCCTGCCCTTCAAATAACTCTGCAAAAGTTAATTTGAAACCTGGGATATTTAGATTTGATAGTGTTTGAGAGTGAATAGTACTAAATACAGCTTTATTTTCTGCCTTCATGGTTTAGTAAACAGCTAACTGCTCTGTTATTACATTATTGTTATATGAAGTGTTTAAGGGCCTATTTAGCCAGAGTGGCTCCACCTCAGTTGAACAGCCATTTTGTTGTTTATGCAGTAAAACTTAAACTGCCCCTGCCCCCCACCCCCGGGACTTACTTAAAAGCAAGTCCAGGAAACCAGTAAAATATGGTCAACCAGTCCCTGATAACAGAGCCCAAATACAAGGGCGGGTCAGGTCAGGCGGAGATGACAGCCTGAATGCAGGGATGAGTCGGGCCAGGTGGAGACATCCAATCAGTGGGGCGTGCATACTGTCCTCCTAGCTACCAAGGAGGGTGGGCCCCACCTTTTGGACGCCTTTTGGGCACCAATTCTGACCAAGGTGATAGGCTAGTTCAAATAGCTACTATGGGGTGAATTGTAATTCAATTGGCTACCCATGTGTGACCTAGCATGACTGTGCAGCTTTCTCTGTGTGTTAACAATCTCGTTGGCCACCTGTGTGTGGCCAGGCTCAACCACATGGCCTTTGCTCTATAAAAGTTAGTCTGTAAGCAGGGAAGGGTCACCCTCTCTGTAAGAGGCATGGCCCTGAACAGTCAGTTTGATTCTCGATGCTTGGTGCGAAATAAAGTTTTGCTTGACCTTTGCTTTGTATCAGTCTTGTTCCTTTGACCACGGACCTAACAAAGTGAAGAAGAATCAGGGAAATAGATTTTCAGAACAGATGAAACAGAAAATAGTTTTGTGACAATTGACGTCATGAAGAACAAGTAACAAAAGAAAAGAAATGACTTTAAATTGGAAAGATACAAAAAAGTAGATATGAAAATGTGTGAAGAGAAGGTGTTGTGCTGATGTATTTGAAACGAAGATTCTTCCTGAAAAGTAGCCATGGAAAAAAACTGCATATTTATAAAGAGTAGTTTGAGAATATGTTTTATATAAAAGAAGTCAAAAACAAATAAGCAAATAATTCTTGATTTAAGCAAAGACAAATAACAAGAATCAGGAGGGATAGTTAAATTATAAGTGAGGATGTAACTTTCTTTTGTTCTTCATTTTTGTGTTGCTCTGATTCTCATCTCCAACTTCTCCCCTTCCATTTTTTTTTACCATTATAACCAGATATATTGTATTTTTGGTGTTCCTCACGATGCAAAACCTTGGAATGATAATGATAAATTTACTGTTTCTTTTGATGTTTTGAATTTGTTAAATTGCAAATTTTTTATTATAAATCAAATTAAAGATTGTGTTCTGTTTCTCTCGTTGATGGTAGCTTTGCATATCTGTGAAAGATATACAGTACATAATTTTATTTTTCTATATAAGTTTTACTACTTTGTTTTTAAATTTTTGTAAAGGAAATTACTTCATTATTCTTTAGATTCCTTATTAATCTTCTTTTATTTTTCTCTCTCTTCCTCATTCTATTTGTCTTTTTTTTTTTTAGAAGTAAAAAAGGCAAAAGGTAAAATAGAATTGATAAATCCAAGTTAACTAGAAGTTCAGAAATGTAGGACTATATTCCAATTTGATATAAATATGATAGAACATCATAATTTTTGACTGCTCAGGATAATTAAAAATTTTGTTAAATCCTTTTCCCAAATAATCCCCAAGCAACTATGAGAATATAGAAAAACATATTATAATAAATATTGTGGCAATATTTTGTCTTGTATTCATTTTGTTCCACTGAGAAATAGTTATTTTTCTGTTCAGTGTTGTGAGACATTTGTGAGCTTGAATCAAATCTAAAGACTATCAGGAATACAACTTAAACTCTGCAGAGGAATGCTTGCAGCAGTATAGCAATAAGCAGGGCTGTTAAAAAACACACACTCACCCACAATCAATTAAGCCATTGGTTAATAGATCTTTTGTGTTCAGGTAACTAAATAAGCTATTCATTTAAAATATTCATTAGGCCTCCTTTGTTTTCATTCACATTCAAGGATTTCAAAGAAAATGACAATGTTACTGCTTTCTCTAAATGATCTTCTATTATGACTTATTGTAGAGCTCTATTTTACTCATCTGCTTATGATAATGATAATGCTGGTTTCTCTGAGGGTAATAAAAGGAAATTACATGAGACTTACTCTCATTCCCTTGTGATAATTCTTTTCTCCAGTCTACAACATTCATACTTGAGAAAATGAAGCCCACTGCTTATTTTTAATGTGGTGACTACCATCATAGTTGTTTTAATGTAATCACATTATTTGCCATCTGTTTTTTGTTTAGCCAAAATTGATTTTCTTTATAGTTCATTTGGACACTTGAGACAAATAAGCTATTTATTTGTGTCAGTTTAATGTCTTAGCTACTAGAATTTTAAAAAGAAAATATTTTTCACAGAACAATATATTTCAAATAGCTTTAGATGCAATATATTATTGAATTATGTCATTTTATTTTATAGATTCTTAAAAAGGGGTTTATGTATATGGTTCATTATTTTCAAGGCCTTATATCATAATAAAAGAGACAATTCATTGTTTTAAAATGAACATTTTTTTTTTTCAGGGTTAAAAAAAAAAAAATGAGGCAGTGTATTTCCTAATGGTTCAAAGCTGTTTCACTTTACATGACCTACTCCAGACCTGTTAATTCTGTGGTCACATAACATCAATATGCAAAAAGCTTAAGAATGCTTTATTTTTATATTGGACTAAATTTAACATAATACAGTATAATTATGTATAATAAATTATTTACTTATCAGTGTTGTGTCCATCAGGTAAAGACCCCTAGTGTCACACAGTTAGCCAAACACTGTTGGGTTGATCACTTTCTTCAATGAGAAGGAAAGCTGTGGGCAAGAGGGAGGGATATCAGTGAGAGGCTCCCATGCTGCTTTTTACATGATTTGGGCCTATGATAAGGGGATTTTGGAGATGGTGCAAGAAAGTGATTTATTTGTTTGTTTGTTTGTTTTTGCTTTTTGTTTTCTGAATCTGATGCTTTCAGAAAGTAAGAATAATTATATCATCAGCTACTTTAGTTTCATTCAGTGGATGGGCAAAACGGAGCTAGGTTAACGCTGTAGTCACTAAAGAAGTAACAGACAAATTAGCAGGAAAAAGAAGTTTTTTCATCATACGTGTGGTTTGCAAAGGGTTTTTGTTTTTATATGTAAATGGACATGCTTATACAACAATCTTATGTCTTTATCTGATGCTCTGTGAAGTTTTTTTATGCTCAGCAGGAGAACACCATGGCTTCCTTTAGTCCCAAATCAGCTGGCAGCTTTCAGGGTTGAGCACAATTCGCTTTCTTATATGTTTGCTTAAATGATATTGTTATGGACTGAATGTTTATGTCTCCCCAATTTCATATGTTGAGGCTCTAATTCCCAATATGACATTATGATTTATATTGACCTTTTGTATAAAATTATGATTGATTATCATTAATTGATAATATCATTAATCAATTACCTGTTTGGATATTTTGTGGTGTCACATGAATATCGACATGGTGTAGCAAGTAATAAATCAGTTTTCACTTATAATCAAAATATAATGTGACTCTTCCAGCCAAACAATATTTAAAAAATCACTCCCAGTCCCTACAACACACAGAAGAATATGTGTATAAAAGAAGACAGAGAATAAAGGACATACAGGAATAAAATCTATAAGGTAAGGGAACAGAGCTACAAAATCAGGATCATTTTAATAAAGGAGACCAAATATAAAAATAATATATATAGGAACAAAAGAGAATTCTATATGAGTCTGTAATTTAAAACTGTTCTGAGTAAGTTTTTAAACAGACAGAGCACAGTTTAGATCAAGAGTCTTAAATAATAATGGTATACTGAAAAGTGAATGAGATAGTGAATGGCATAGTTCTCATGATTAGGGCAAGAATAAGTCAGACAACTGTGGTTAATGATTATCACTATACCTTTACTGGTGTAAATAGATACTGATATCAGAACTCAATATATATTTTTTAATTCCTTAATATAAAATGTTATTTCTCATTATCAGAATGTTTTCAGTCTTTTTCAACAATCCATTTTGAGATATGCATAAATCCCAAGATCACAAACCTTTTGAATGATGGTTAACGATATCAGCTAGTTCAAGAAAACCATATATTCTAGTAAAGATCTCAATACCCAGAATGGAGAAAGTACAAGCAGCAGCCTTTACATAGTTTGTTAGTGCAACTTATTTCAGCTATGTATGCAGATTATGAAAGTACCACCGAAGTAGTGAAATACAAATATGGAATCAAAGATGAAGAAAATACATCGTGTGTAAATGTGTGTGTGTGGTCACACAGTGAATAAAATCAGGATCATAAAATCAAATGAACACTCATTAACATAGTTCATCTGTAAAATATAACAGTAAATACCAATTGAGTTGTATTTATGTGATAATATGATAATACTCATCAAATTGCTATAAATTTTTGTTCATTTAACAAATAATCATAATTTGTCATACCCATGTGTTTAGCATGCTTGCTAGTGTGCCAAGTGCTGCTGCCTAAATGTTTTTCCCCTGATATGTTTTTTCTATCTATTAGAATAAATAAGATCCAAACACAAACCCTTGCCAGATTAGATAGAAATTGATATATGTTAGAATGGAAAGGAATGGAGGAAACAAAGACTTTATCCCATATAGGTAAAAAACATTAAGATAAAAAGAAGGGACATTTGAGTCAGGCTGGAAAGATGATGAGCCAATGACTTTTGTACATTTGGAGACCATAAGAAGGACATTCAGTATTATGAAAAGAACAAGAAAAACAAAACAAAACAAAAACAAAAACATGGAGGCAAGGAAACTCAGGGACACCAGAAAATTAAGTAAATTTTTGCTTAATTTTGTTTGTTTTTGCTTTCTTTTTGTGAGTGGCAGTGTTATATTTTAGTTAACATCAGGGTATTTGGTAAGTCTGGCTAGGAGTTTATCAACTTTATTAACTTTTTCAAAGAACTAGCTCCTGGTTTCATTGATCTGTTCTATTGTGTTATTTAAGTTTCTATATCATTAATTTCTGCTCTCACAAATGAGAGAGGAGAAGTAACAACTATTACCAAGAAATACAAACAATTGTAAGAGAATACTGTGAAAAACTATATGCCAACGAAGTGGACAACCTCTTAGAAATGGATAAATTCTTAGAAACATAAACTACCAAAACTGAAACAAGAAGAAATAAAAACCTTGAACAGATGAATAACGGGCAAATAAGTTAAATCAGTAATTTTTAAAAAACCCCAAAAACAAAAGTCTAGGGCCAGATGGCTTCAAAGGTGAATTTTACCAAACATTAAATGTTTTCTTAAAGGAAGAGTTAATACCTGTTCTTCTTAAACTAATTCCAAAGAATAGAAAAGGAAGAAAAACTTCCAAATTCATTCTATGAGGCCAATATTACTCTATACTAAAACCAGATAAAGTCTTGTTTTGGTATAGAGTACAAAAGAGAACTACAGGCCAATATCCCTGATAAACATGGATGCAAAAATTCCCAATAAAATAGTAGCAAACCTATTTTAACAGTATATTTAAAGAATCATTCACCATGATCAAGTGGTTCAATATTTGCAAATCAATTAATGTGACATATCACATTAATACAGGAAATTATAAGAACCATAAGATCTTTTCAATAGGTGCAGAAAAAGCATTTAACAAAGTAGAACATCCATTCATGATGAAAACCTGCAACAAAGGAAGAATTATAGGGAATACACCTCAATATAATAAAGGCCATTTATGAAAAACCCACAGCTAATATCATCCTAAATGGGGAAAAAATGAGAGCTTTTTCCCTATGGTCAAAACATGGGGAATAAGACATGGATGCTCAATTTCACCACTGATTTAACATAGAGTTGGAAATCCAATGAATTTGGTAAAGTCACAGAATAAAAAATCAATGTACAGAAATCTGTGGCATTTCTATACACCAACAATGAAGTAGCAGAAAGAGAAATCAAGGAATCAATTCCATTTAAATTGCACCAAAATCCATAAGATACCTAAGAATAAACCCAGCCCAAGAAGTGAAAGCCTGTACTCTGTAAACTATAAATAATAATGAGAGAAATTGAAAACGACACAAAGAAGTAGAAAAACATCCCATGCTCATGGATTGGAAGAACAAATATTGTTTAAATGTCTATATTAATAAAAGCAATCTAAACATTTAATGCAATCCTTATCAAACTACCAGTAGCATTTTTGACAGAGCTAGAACAAACAAGTCTTATAATGTGTATGGAACCACAAAAGACCCCCAAAAGCCAAAGAAACCTTGAAAAAGAAAAGAAAAGCTGGAGGCATCACAATTCCAGACTTCAAGTTATAGTACAAAGCTGTAGTGATCAAAACAGTATGGTACTAGCACAAAAATAGATATACGGGTCAATAGAACAGAATAGAAAATCCAAACATGAACCCATAACTATATAGCCAATTAATTTTCAACAAAGCAGGAAAGAATATCTAATGGAAAAAAAGATGGTCTCTTCAACAAATGGGGTTGGAAAAACTGCACAGCAACATGCAGAAGAACAAAACCAGACCACTTTCTTACACTATACATAAAAATAAACTCTAAATAGATTAAAGACCTAAATGTGAGAGAAAACCATTAACATCCTAGAGGAGGACACAGGCAATAACTTTCTTGACATTGGCCATAACAACATCTTTCTAGATATGTCTTCTGAGGCAAGGGAAACAAAAGCAAAAATAAACTATTGGGAACACATCAAAATAAAAAGCTCCTTCACAGTGAAGGAAGCAATCAACAGAATTAAAAGACAGCCTATGGAATGGGAGAAGATATCTGTAAATGATGTACTTGATAAAGGGTTCATATCTAAAATATATAAAGAACTTATAAAACTCAAGTCCCCCAAAAATGAATAATCCAATTAAAAAATGGGCAGAAGACATGAGCAAACATTTTTCCAAAGAATACATACAGATGGCCAACAGACACATGAAAAGATGGTCAACATCACTCATCATCAGGAAAATACTAATTAAATATCACCTCACACTTGTCAGAATGGCTAAAATTAACAATGCAAGAAACAGATGTTGGAAAGGATGGGGAGAAAGGGGATACCCTGCACTGTTGGTAGGAATGCAAACTGGTGCAGTCACTCTGGGAAACAGTATGGAGATTCCTCAAAAAGTTAAAAATAGGGGCACTTAGGTGGCTATGTTGGTTTAGCATTTGCCTTCAGTTCAGGTTGTGATCTCAGGGTCCTGGGATAAAGCTCTGCATTGGGATCTTGGCTCAGTGGGAGTCTATTTCTCCCTCTCCCTCTGCCCCTCCACACCATTCATGTCCTTTCTCTCTTTCTTCCTCTCTCTCACTCCCAAATAAATAAATAAAACCTTTTAAGAAAAAGCTAAAAATAGAACTATCCTATGATCTAGCAATTGCAGTACTAGGTATTTACCCAAAGAATACAATGCAATGTTTATAGCAGCATTATTTATAGTAGCCAAATTATGGAAACAGCCCAATTGTCCATTGACTGATGAATGGATAAGGAAGCAATTGTATATATAAACAATGGACTATTACTCAGCCATAAAGAAGAATGAAATCTTGCCATTTGCAATGACATATGGAGCTAGAGAGCATTATGCTATGCAAAATAAGCCAGTCAATGAAAGACAAACACCATATGATTTTACTCATATGTGGAAGTTAAGAAACAGAACAAATGAGCAAATGGAAAAAAAAGAGAGGGAGACAAACCAATAAATGAATTCTTAAGAGTTGAGAACACACTTTTAGGTACCAGAGGGGAGGCCGGAGGATGGGTTAAATAGGTGATGGGGATTAAGGAGGGCACCTGTGTTGAGCACAGGCTATTGTATGGAAGTGTTGAATCACTAAATTATACACCTGAAACTAATACTATACTGTATGTTAACTAACTGGAATTTAAATGAAAACTTAAAAATAAAAAAGCCCAGCGTGACTTTGAATTAAATATGAGCATAATATCTCCATGTGGATGTAAAAAATAAAGAATAAAAATGAAACAAAATTAAAAAAATAAAACCAATTTAAAAATGGAAAAAAAATACTATACTTTAAAAAAGTCAAAATCTTGTAAATTCTCAGACTGCAGAAAACATGCAGCAGGCTGAATTTGTCTTATAAGCTATACTCTATGACTCCTGTACTAGACTGAAAGAAACTACTTTCCTTGCCCCTGGTTACCTGTAATGAAAAATGCTCTAGCATTTTGGTAAAAAAATTTTCTAACCCCTTATTGAAAGTTCTTTATACTACATTATTTGTTGTCTCTGTAAACTAGAGATAACATTATCATTAAGTGGTCTTATTATTATAAACATAAAATATTCAAGAAGACAGTACTAAAATGCATCTTGACATTCTTAAGAGTTAAAGATTAAATGAAAATCATTTTCTCACAATAAAGATGGAAATATGAATCTTAATATAAAACTATTATGGTTACATAGGTGCTTTCCTGTAACTGAGGGATAACTTGATGTTGAATACATAAGACAGTTTATAATATGATCTTATGTCCACACAGAGATAGATTTTTAATCAGAGAAATCACCAGTCCTTCAACTTTAATGCTTTAAGTACCATTTTCAATTAGCAATAACACTCTATAAGTGTCCAATTAAATTGCAGTTAAATCTTTATTTTAAACAGTATGTGTGATGGAGTGTCCAGTAGGTAAGATGTAATATTTATACAGTTTGAAGATTTGTGCTAGAGAAAAGAAGAAACTTTGTGCTCAGAAAAGCAAATTTTGTTTTATGACTAATTTGTGTTAGGCATATGTCATGCTTACTGCTAATTAACACTTACTAAATCAGAAATATAACAAGTGGGTTTCTATAATTCTATTATATATTTATATATTTATCTGCATATATACACTTTTATATAGTTATATATTTATGCTATATTTATTTATATTTTCAATATATAAATAGACTTGAACATAAAGGTAAAGAGGCCTATAGTTAATTATTTGCTACAATTTGTCCTGTCTACAAACTATGTCAGGTAAGGAACAGTTATTGTTTTGTAGTAATATGCAGTAAAATGGAAAATGAATTGGTTTTACAAGCGTATATTAAAAGAAATATCTTGCATATCAATGTTAAGTAAATATACTGATGAAATCATAATTCAATACTATGTTTGGGAAAGAAGTTTAGAAATCATCTAGTATAACCTAATATCCAAGTGAATTCTTACTTTTTCTTTTTTTGCAAATTCTGTTTTTTATAGCCTAAAACAAAGTAATTCACTGAAAAGCATATTCTGTAGTCCATATTACATACTGGCTATTATGTTCTGGAAAACAGTAAAACAACCCTACTCTTTTCATATCAGTATTTCCTCCAGCTCCATAGTTAATACCTGGTAATGTTGAAACAGTAACAAAAGAATAAAAAGTATCCATTATATCTTTATTAATCACAATCTCAGGAGATGATGTAAAACCCATGCAGTATTAATATTTTGATCAATATTGCGTCGTAGCAAGATTCGTATACAGGGAATGGAGAAATCCAGATTCTGGGAGTGTTTTGTAGTTTCATTAGCTATGTAAGTCCCATCACACCTACTTGATGAGTCATCATGCATAAATTTTGATGAGTCTTAAACTCTCTAAACATTAATTTTTTATCTGTGAAAAGATGACATGAGATTAGAGAATCTTTATGAAACTTTTCAGCTCAGAATTCCCAGGGATGTAGATCTGACTTAAAATTCATGAGCGAGTTTCTAATGAAAAAAGCTCTCAGTTTTAATGGAATATCTTGTATTTGTATTCTGTATGAACTTGTAGACAAAAGCTGAACTTGGGTATCTGCTCTTCCTGCATCAACCTGATTAAGTCCCTATGGTCTTACCCAAATAGATAAATAAGTGTGTGTAATCATGTAAAAATGTTTCTGACCATGATTCATCCAAAGGTTACCTCACGCTATTCCCATGTCTGAAGGGCTTATTGACAATTTAGGTAAAGGAATTGTGTTTGGGAACATCTAGATACATCATTTTATTATAAATATTTCTGTTAACATAAGCCCTAAAATGTATAGTATTGCATATAAGACTATATGTATAGTATTGCATATAACTATTATTCAAATCTAGGATTCTTTATTTCTGTACTCCAGAAACCATTATAATACATAATGCTTCATTGGTGCTTTAGACACCACCACTATCTACTATATCTCTGACTCTTTACAACTGAATCTAATTTTCTCTCATGATTTTGAAATTGCAATTATATTCTTAGATAAGACTTCTAATCAACTTAATCATATATCATGATTAATGGGAAAAGTATAGAATCAAGATTTATATAAGAAAACCATGAAAGTCTTGAAATTCCAATAATAAGTTAAATGTCAGCTACATGCTAAATTAGAATAGATTTACATAGTGCTTATTTTTCAGAATATAGGCATTTGAATGGAGCCCAATACACAAAACCTTATTTTCATAAAAGTAAGTATCACTTCTCTCTATTCATATTTTGTTACTCTCTGAAAATATGTATTTTATTCCTCATGTCTAAATAGAAATATTGATAAGAAAAATTTTGAAATCTTACAGGAAGCTTTATTTCCCAAAAGACTGGAACTAATCAAAAGCATTCCAGAAACTACCTAGACTACCATGATTTTACTTGAAATATTATCAAGTTTTCAATCATTTGCCTGATAATGCTGAGTATTATTCCAATAAGATCACAATTTTCTTAATTGAAATAATGTCATTTGTGATATTTAAAAGGGGATATATTTTATTCAGGAGGATATGACTTGCTTTTTCATATCATTTGGTGTCCATTATAATCAGACTCACTGGTGCCGCCATTTATAAAATATTTATAAACCTAAAAAGCAAATTCAGCAAATTCTGAATGACTACTATAAGAAATTATCATCCAAAAAAATCCAGCTGGTTATTAACCCCATAAATGGGGCTAGAAATAAGATAATGACCCCCCAAAAGATAATATGAGTTCTCCAAGATATTTTTCACTAAAAATTTTTATCAGTGGATTATTTACTGAAGAATAACATAGGAGTACATTAAACTGAGGAAATTTTGTCATAAAAATCTCATAATTAAAGACAGGAGTTTATGATTAAAATATTTTAATAAAAATTATGTAAGTGCTTCATGATTTCAGGGAATTATACAAAATTATGTAGAAATGTATAGATTGAACATTATTACAATATATGTTAATATATTAACATACATTACATAATACTGGCACAGATTCTAATGTATTGAAACCAATTAGTTATATCAAATAGCCTGGGGAAAATGAAGACAAAAAGCTCTGATTATCATGTGCTTGGGAAACAAGGAGCCTGATACCAGAATAATAGTTTGTCAGTGAAGAAGATGTTACTAAATATGTCACCTATCTCAGTGCCCAACTAAGGACATGATACATGATGACCATTCGAAGAGCTACTAAAGAAACATGAAATCAGTGTAGGAATAAAGGGAAGTTTCTTTTCAAATATTCTTTCATTGTGCAAAACCAAAAGAAGCAGAAAATAAATTAATTTGGAAGTGAGTATTAATACATTTCAATACCGACTTGTGTGTAGACTACTATATAAACATTTAGCAAGTATGAAATATATTTCTCTCTGCAATATTCTTTGATTACATACTTTGGTGGGCAACATTTACTTTGGTTTTCTTGAGAATTTTAGAAACTTTTCAGTAACTAGTGTTGTTACTCTAAATTGTTCACAAATTAAACTACCCATCTGTCTCGTTTTCCACGTCCTTAATAAAAGACAAAACACAGCAAAATACACACACAAATAAAAAGTCATGAGTGAACTCCTAAACTAGATATTCATAAGTAATTGAATATATCCTTTCTTGCCTGTTGTTCCTTATGTCACAGAATTTGTAGCTAAAGTCAACCTAAAATTTAGATTTTTTTACGCCACCTTTCAATCATTCTTAGCTAAATGTTATGAAGATATAAAAAAGGACAGAAAAATAGCTGGGTAGAGAAAAGGAAGAGACATGAATTTTAGTAGAGTCAATGAAAAGGTGTTTTAACTTTCTATTTTTTTTTTAGGAGTTTGCAGGGAAAAAGAGAAATAAGGAAGAACAAAGAAAGGTAGTTAAATATGGCATTCACTGCACCTGCCAATATTAAATTGCAAAGAAATGAATAGGCACTGGGGGAAAAAAATCAACATTATTTGCCTTCATTCTCTACTATTTACCAAAAGCCTGATGGTAAAATGAATGAATAAATGCATGAGTTATAAAATGAATTAAGAAATACATTTTAAGTAATTTTAAATTAATTTATTTGTTTTCATTTTTGTTTCTTGATGAATTTTATTTTTTTTAATTTTTTATTAAGTACTTTTTTAAAAAAATAAGTAAATACTGAAGTCTTTAAGATAGTTGTAAAATGTTCCAGGGAATTTGTTCCCTTCCTTCCTCTCCAGCCTGGACTTTTATGCTCCCTATTTGGTCATTACACTCTAGTCACAACGGCTATCCTCAAACCAGCCAAGCAACTCTTCAGCAAATCTGGAATTCACATACCATTTGGCCCTGAAGTTTCTCCTTAGTCATATATACAAAAGAACTCTTACATATGATCAGTGATAGAATTTTAAAATGATCCCCAGGAATTCTCACCTCTCCCCTAATGTGTATGCCTGCATAATCCCGAGACCTGTGAATTAGATGGAGTCACTACTTTGATTATGTTATGCTTTTGGCAAGGTTGATCTTAAATAATCTGGGTGGGTAGGACCTAATCATCTGAGCCTTCTAAAGCAGAGTTCTTCCCAATTGGTCAAAAAAGAAGAAGTCAGAGAGTCTCTTCAGCTGTCCTGAAAGAAAGCAAACACAGGTGTTATGAACTGTTAGAGGCAGCCTCGAGGAGCTGCCTTCAGGATTCTGGTTGAGAGTCTGCAAGAAGCTGTGGATTTCAGCTCTAAAACCGCACAGAAATGAATTTTCCCAACAACCAGTGAGGATGAAAAAGAACCCAGAGTCCCAGGGAACTGCAACCCTTGTCCACATTTTGACCTTAGCCCAGAGAGACCTTGGGGAAAAAATCCAGCCTTGCAGAGCCTACAGAAACTGCAAGAAGATAAATTTGTGTTGCTGTCATGCTTTTAAGGCAATCTGTTATGCAACATAGAAAATAAGGGAGAGATGAGAGAACTTCATGAAAGCATTAAAGATAATCAAGGTATCGCTGGAGGAAGGAAAAGCAAAATATAGAGGTTACCATTGAGTTCTATGTAGAAATTAGGAATATCAGACTACAATTTCATGAAGGAATATAGATCATAACATAAAGTGCAAAGTGGGAATAAAAAGTAAAAGAATGATATGCTGGTGTCTGTAATACAAAATAAAATATGATTATGTAAATTGAGAAGATGTACTTATAAAATGTCAATAAATATTTTAAAATACAACATATAAACAAAGAAACATTAAGTCCATTAGAACATTTTCATACAATCTGGAGTTTTGGACTTGGGAATCGAAGTAAAGAATCAATAAAACAAGAGAGGGGCTTTTGGAGGATCAGTATTAATGTGCCATAAACTGAAAGATTATGAACTCAGCTTCCAACACATGAAGTGGGGGAAAGAGAGTGAAAAGTCCTACCAGTTCATTCCTTCCCTAGGACTTTTAACAATACTCTTGCTTTTCTGAAAAACTCCTACTTGTTCCTAAGGACTTACTTAAATATCACCTTCCCATAGAGGCTTTCCTGTATGTTTTACTTAAAGTTGCATTCCTATGCAAATATGAGTCTGACAGCATATTACATGTTTCTTTTAAAAACACAAAACACACTTGTAATAACTTTGTTGAATGTGTTACGTGTTTTGTGTTTTCATTCTTTAGTAACTTCCATGAGGGACAAGATTTCTTTTGCTTAGTACTAAACTTCCTCTGCTTATCAATCGTAGTGCTTGAAAAATAGGTTTTGAATGAATTAATGATTCAAGGAATGAATTACTGTGGATGGAATCAATCAAATTAGTCTTTACTTCCCCTTTTCACAAGAAAGTGATTTTTGAGCCTCAAAAAGTGAATATGTGGAAGTGATTCTCATATCCCTCCTATGCTCTTATGTACTTTAACTCAGTAAAACCTTCATCTGACTGACAAACCAGAGTTTTGAACCTAAAGATCTAAAGTTATAGTTAATAGGGGCCATTAATCCACTGACACCCACATGAAGTAATGTTTTAGATCACTGTCTTTTTTCTATGATGGCAATGATTTTTGGACCTAAAAAGGACTATTTCAGGTAATTGTGTCTAAAATTTAAAATATATTTCCATGAATATATGTTTCTAAACTTCTCTTTTTTCTTTTGTTTTCTAGTTCTTTACAATGGTCCACCCTCCTCTGATTGAACAGTTTCCTCATAGGTATTTATATTCTTTCTGTCTGGGCTTTATAAGAGTTCTGACAATTCTAGAAAATGCATTTCCTCTGGAAATGATGATTGAATAAAAACTGAAAGGATGTCTACCATATATGGTTGTTTCTATTTAAAAGCTCTCTTATAGTCTACATTGGACAAAAAATCACTTGTACAGTTGATCAGTCCATTATCTACTGCACCAGAAATATTTTTAGTAATATATATATTTTCTTATTGTCACAGTTATAATTGTACAGGTACTTCTTCCCCCCAAATCAATTAAATAATGTTTCAGATTAAGTAAAATAAAAGAGATAAAATCTGGGTTGTTACCTGGCTTCAGAAAAAATGAACATTTATTTTATTTCCTAGTAAGGAACTTGGATACAAAGAATGTTAGTATGAGAACAATGAGAAAAATTTCTCAATGGAACTACTTTACTTTTATTCTTGTAAAAAGTGATTGATGACAGAAGTACGATCAAATTTATGACATAGCATAGCTCCTGTTTTTAAATGCTAAGGCATAAGGAATTCCCTTTTATAAGATGTTTGTCTTTTTTTCTCAGTAAATCAGAGAAAGCAAACTAAAAAAAATAGAACAATCCTCAAAAAAGCAAGTAGATGTGTTGAGAACATCCAGTATTCTATATTGTATTTTAAAACACCTTAGAGCACTTTAGAGCATCCTATATTTCTACCATTTTATAGAGATTTCAAAATGCTTACAAAAACATACTAACAAAGATGAAAATTATTTTTTTTTTAAATTGAGATCCTAATAAGAAAGGGAACTGCTACTTAGTAACTACTCTGCTAAGTACTCTTGTTCTGTGTCAATTAATATCACAACAACTTTCCCCTAGTAGACATCCTCACCCCATCTTACCAGTGAAGAAAATGAAGCCCATATTATTTAATTTGTTGAAGTTAAATGAAGCTAGAAAGTTTTAAGGCCACCATTCAACCAAGAAGCAGTGTTTGCTTCCCTCATCTCTGTTATTCATATCTTATTCTCCTCTGCTATCATGCATTCAGTTAACAGATGTTTATTGAGTAGCTGCTGTGTTTAATATCCTGTTCTGGTCAACAGAGTCACAGAGGTAGTGAAGGAGTCTGTTTATAAGTCCACTTTCTGTCTCTCTAAATTGCATATGAACATAATTGTCTCCTACTTTTGAGTTAAGTAATTTTCCTTCATTAAATATCATGCTCCCTCAAATTTGGTCCCTCTTCTGAGCAAATGCGGTCTACATGTAGTCAGAAAAGGATAAACAGGTATATAATACTAGTTTTTTTCTTACTATATATATATATTTTATTCACTCTTAAAATAAATCAGATGGTTGTCATTAAAATACCTAACTCTCCCACACTTGTGGGGCAAATGTAGACCATTAAACGCCTCTCTAATTTTGTGTTTATGGGTAGCCACAAATTATACAACAAGCTCTCTCTACTGCTGGGGATGTTAAAATATGTCTCAGAAGGCAGCTGGGTAAGGGCGTTTAGATTACAAATTGATATGGTTTTGTCACTGCTCAAATTGCTTTGAAGTTTTAAATGAAATGGAAAAATAAGAAGAACCAGTTCACCCTTAATAAAACAATAGTTAAAAGCCTACTGTATCTACAAGATACAACTGTGCCTTCCATTTCTCTATAAATTGAAGAGATGCATCTTGGTTCAGTATACAGCCCAAAATAAGTGCGAGCCAATTATCTGATTTCAAAAATGGTCCTAGGTCAATTATCTGATGTTTTTAAGTTGGGATTCTCATTCATGCATGAAAAATAAATTTTCCATCTGGGAATTTGATAAGAAATCTTTGTATTAGGGGGGATCTGGGTGGCTCAGTCGCTAAGCATCTGCCTTTGGCTCAGGTCATGATCCCAGGGTCCTGGGATAGAGCCCCATGTTGGCTTCACTGCTTGTCAGGAAGCCTGCTTTCCCTCTCCACTCCCCACCCTTGTGTTCTTGCTCTCACAGTCTCTCTCTCGGTCAAATAAATAAATAAAATCTTAAAAAAGAAAAAAAAAAAGAAATCTGTGTATTATAAACTCAAAGCCAGATGTATATAAAGTATATATTTTGTTCTGAATCTAATTAGCCATGGCTTAAATGAAAAATAAATCCAGACAAACTTCATTACTTCTCAAATTATATTTTGAACCATTAGCTTATTTCATTTTCAGTGAGTTAACTCTAAGGAAAAATACTGCAACTGAAGATAAGCAACTTATTTTCTACATATAAAATTATTAGATATTTTTGGCATACATCAAAGATGTTTGTTTTTCTTGTCATTATCATTTTGATTGACAGATCTTTTAACACATTACAGTGCCAAAACCAAATAAAACTGTAGCTATGTAAAGGAACACTATAAAAGTGCCAAAATATTTTTTAAATGAGAAATAAAATAAATTTCATAATTATTATGGCAACCACTTCATAACATTAAAATATTCAGCCACAGTTAGAAAGCCAAGCTTTTATGACTTCCCCAGTATCTCTCTTACTATTAAAATTGATAAGAATCTGTTAAAGTTCTCCGGATGAGCTAATTATAAAAGGCAAAGGAGGAATTTATAAATGTAGGACTTGACCTGCTCAATGGGCTATTGAGCCCTATTAATTGCTATGGGCTTATTATGGCCAATAAGCCCATAGCAATTAATATCAGAGTTTGTGTTTCCTCAATTTATGACCAACCAACACCTCATATATAAACCTTCAAGCTGCTGGTACATTTACTCATATTTTAAAAAGCAATGTCTTTGTTCTTATATTGATTTTTTGCTATTTTTTTTTTAGTTATTTATTTAGTGCCTTATTTTCCAAAGCATTTGAGCCAATACCTTAATGCAGGCATGTGTATGTGATTAAAATATATCTCTATCAAAATTAGTCTGAGACATGCCTAAGGCAAACCTCCCTAAGAATCTCTGAATGTTCCAGATCTCTTAGATCCTATTGATCCATATTATTAAATATATTTTTAAAGGTAACTTCACCCACATTCCCCCTATGCTTCTATATCTATTAACCCCAAGTTTGGTTTCACAGATATGTAAGGACAGATTCACATCAGCAGTAATTACATCATAGTTCTTAGTATTGTTTGTGTGTGTTCACGCATGTGAGATGTGTTTAGAAATAAACAGTAATTGCTGTTGAACTATATTTTAAGAACAAAACAAAAAGTGAGATATAGTGGCAATACTTTTAAATAATGCCTGATGATTCTTTATTAAGTGTCAAACTAATTTTATGTGATGATTTTGGTGATGATGATTGTGTCTTTTTTCTATGATGTAGTAGTACTAATAGTAATAGTTTAGTGATTTTGTGTAGAATAAAAGATTAAAGTAAAAGGAGAATGAAGAAAAGAAGGATTGGAGAATAAGAAAAAGGGAAGAAGGGGAAGATAGAGAAAAAGAGGAATGAAAACCAATTAAAATAATGTAACAGCAATGAATATCTTCCTTAGTAACAATTATTAGCCACTTAAAAAAAAAGTATGTACACACATTATTAGAATATTACCATTTAAATAATTAAACGTGTATGTATATAAAATTCATTCACTTAAATTCAAGTTAATATTAGCCCATGTTATATCAGTTGATTAAGTTTTGTTTCTTTTAACTGAATATTTAAAAATAAAATGTATTGTATTAACTTTATCACATTTTTTTACTATATTTGACTTAGCCATCTAGCTCATCCATTTCAAGTCCCTCATGTAACAAAGGGAGATGGAGATTTTTAAAATTCACTGCGTGGGACGCTGGCACTGCTCCGCCCATATCCACCAGGATTCTCTCACCATTTCCGGGTCATCTTCGGTGTGCTTTTCTGACCAAGGGTCTCACCTACTATTCCTCTTCTGAGCAGCAGGTAGCTAGAAGAGTCTGGGAGGTAAGTTGCTCTAGAGCCTGAGTCCTTCGTGTTAGGGCAGAACAAACTCTGAGGCAAAACTTATCTTGCGGAGGAGCCCGGGTGTTGGAGTGTGGTATCCTGTCTGTACACGGTTGCCACTGCTTCCAAGTCCTCCTTCCTCCTTCCCCCTTCCCCTGACTGCAGCCTCTCAGAAGCACTTTTTTAGCAAATGACCACCACACACATTTTTGTCTCAGGTCGCCTCTAGGGAACCTGACTTAAAACAACTGTGAAACAAATATACAAATTGAGAAATTAAGTTTTGGATTTTTTGTGAATATCAGAATTTAGAAATTGTATTACTAAGACCAGAAAATACTTAAAATGGGCATATGTAAAAGCCCAAACTGAATAAACAGTTTTTCCGGCCGGTATTGGCCTGGGTGTTTTGGAGGTGAGTGTAGTCACAATGGTTCGAAGATAGAGAAGAGGTTGTTAGTTTTTGTTATTACTGCAAAATACAAATCCTGAAAATTATAGGTATCACAAAAGTTCGTGGTGCTTACGATATCATATGGCATCAACAAATTTAATTACTATTATACAAAGATGAACTAAAGTATTTTAAGTATTTAAGAAAATTATGTACTATATATGTATGTATAATAGAAATGACTAGATCTGTGTTCATATCATTCTGTGTGCCATAATGTTCACATCTAACTTTATTATATATATATATATATATATATATATATATATATATATATTAGTTTATGGACTTCATTTTCTCATTATGGCTTTTCTATATCCTTTCTTTAAAAAAAAAAAAAAAAAAATCCAAGCTTTGCGCAGTGGCAGTATCGTAGCCAATGAGGATTATCCGAGGCGCGATTATTGCTAATTGAAAAAAAAAAAAAATCCAGTATAGTCAACATCAGTGTTATGTGAGTTTTAAGTTGTAGTTTTGATTTGCATTTCCCTGATGGTAGGCAATAATGATGAACATCTTTTCATGTTTCTCTTGACCATCTGTATGGTGGAGAAATATCTGTTCATGTCTTCTGCCTATTTTTTTTTTTTTTTAAACTGGATTATTTATTTATTTATTTTTGGTGTTGTGTTTTTTAAGTTCTTTCTGTGTTTTGTATACTAACCCTTTATTGGATGGGTCACTTGCAAATACCTTCTCCCATTTAGTAAGTCATCTTTCAGTTTTGTTGTTTCCTTTGCTGTGCAGAAGCTTTTTTTTTTTTTTTTTTTTTTTTTTTTAAGATTTTATTTATTTACTTGAGAGAGATAGAGGGAGAGAGACCATGAGCAGGGTTGGGAGTCGCAGAGGGAGAGGGAGAAGCATGCTCCACGCTGAGCAAGGACTCCAATGCAGGACTCAATACCAGGACCCTGGGATTATGACCTAAATCAAAGGCAGACACTTAACCAACTGAGCCACCCAGGTGTCCCATAGTCCCAATAGTTTATTTTTGTTTTTGTTTCCCTTGTTTGCCTTAGGAGACATCTAGAAAAATGATGCTATGGCTGATGTCAGAGAAATACTGCCTGTGCTGTCCCCTAGGATTTCTATGATTTCAGGTCTCACATTTAGGTCCTTAAACAATTTTGAGTTTATTTTTGTGTGTGGTATGAGGAAGTGGTCCAGTTTCATTCTTTTGCATGTAGCTGTCCAGTTTTCCCAGCACAATCTGTTGAAGAGACTCTTATTGCATATTCTTGCCAGCACAATCTGTTGAAGAGACTCTTATTGCATATTCTTGCCTCCTTTGTCAAAGATTAATTGGCCATTTCATCATTTGTTTATTTCTGGGCTTTCTATTCTGTTCTGTTGACCTCCGTGTTTATTTTTGTGCCAGTACCATACTTTTTTGATTACTACAGCTTTGTGGAATCTGGAAATCTGAATTATGATGCCTCCAGCTTTCCTTTTCTTTTTCAAGATTGCTTTGGCTGTTGGGGGTCTCTTATAGTTCCATACATATTTTAGAATTTTTTGTTCTAGTTCTGTGAAAGATGCTGTTGGCATTTTGATAGGAATGGACTTTCTATATTCTTTTATAGTGCCTTCTCCTCAACAAAAATACTTTATGTGTACTATAATATTTCAATAGGAAAAAAATGAGTGAAATTGCCTGGATATAGAGATAGAAGCATTAAAAATTTCTGTCTCCTCAATTTCTAATTTTAAAGCTTTTATAAATTTTTTTAGCGAAGATATTAAAAATATTATTGATATTCATTTTGGGCATAGTCATAGAAAGAATTGTTTGGACATTCATAGTTGTATATTCCTTATTAGGAAACTTGGTATCATATGGTTCACACAAATTAGTTTTTAGTCAGGAATGAGAGATCATAATTCTTACTAGAATTTTATAAAGGGAATAATGCACAAAATTATTTATCCTATGTAATAAGTCCAGGGAAAGCTGGATCTGAAATTCAATATATATTATTATCAGGACAGTATTTCTTTATATTCCTTAGCTCTGCTTCTTTTACCCCCACTGCCATTCTTTTCACCTAATTCTCAACTGGGCTATTTCTATTCAGTAGTAAAAATGGTGAGAGGCAATACCTAACTTATATTTTGTCAGGTAAGCAAGTCTATAAAAAGTGCATGCCTTTTTCCTACAAGCTTGACGTAAATCCATGTATGACTTTATCAGCTCAGGAGGTCACATAGAGATCTAACCACTGTATCAAAGGAGATGTATAACCTAACCTAAGCTGAACCATATACATTAAGAGATGGAGAAGCTCTATAATCAGAAGGGAAAGTGGATATCACATAGATAAAAGCAAAAGATGTCCAGGATAATATTAGACCCAGGATGTCACCAGGTTAAAGTCCTGTCTTCAAATTGCTAGATAGTAGGGTGTTCTCAGGTATCCAAGACATTGATTGGAAGCCAGGCAGAAAGCACAAAAGAGAAATCCAGGAAATGGAAGAAGGTGGTGAATGTATATTGACTCTCTCCAAGTTGGTGTGTTTAGTCTTATGAGAAAATGTGCAGTTGAATGAATCTGACAAGATGGAAGCAGTTTCTTTTCTTTTTGAAATTTCTTAAATGAGATTCATTAGCAGCTCTCTTAATCTTTTTCTCTTTTATCCTTGTGTACATCAATGTTGATTTTAACATACCTATTTTCAAATTTATAGCATTTGTAATAGATTGTGAGATTATTTATTTTATAATATAGATAATAATAGATTGTTTATTCATATTTAATTTATTATCTTATTTGCCAATTTGTTTATCTCTTTGGCCAATATTATTAGTTGCTTACCAGGTGTTGGGAACTATTCTTAAGATAGACATGCAAAATTGTTAGCATTTATTTTGTCATCTTAAAGATCTCAATGTCTAATTACAAGTGATACAGGTAAAATATCACAGCAAGGACTATATTCCACCATAATACCTTTATAGTACATGTATTTCACACAATATCTGACACATAGTAAATGCTCCAGGTCTTTCATAAATAGATAAATAAATGCACAAATGGATAAAACTGGGTGATGGGAATTAAAGAGGGCACTTGATATGATGAGCACTGGGTATTATATTCAACTAGTGAATCACCGAACATTATATCAAAAACTAATGATGTACTATCCCTTGGCTAATTGAATTTAAATAAAAAATAATATACTATCAAATGTATTTTCTGTATATATGAATCATTGAAAAATAAACAAAACATTTAAAATACATTTCAGCCAAATCATATTTTTCCCCAAATTAAAGGGTTAGACTAATACTCATTTATGTAACTATTTAATTAACCATAAATATTCTTTATCCTTATGTTTTAGAAGGAATTTTCATGGAGTGATTTGGATAGCTTTTTTGATTTCAAAAATATGTACTAATTTAAAATGATTAAATTGTTTCCTAAGAAAATATATTCTACTGGCATATAGAGATACGAAAATAATTTTATTATCCTTCCATAAAAATTATTACCATAGCATTTACTTATGGACAACATCACTGAAATGTCCCCTTTGATAGCAGAAAAAACACAGATATCTGAAATTTTACATGTTGGTGTTCGATTTCTCTTCACATCACTTAATTGACATTAAAAAAAGTGATTCAAAAAACGTGATTCAAATTAGATGAATGTGAGTTCAAGAGATGGTTGGAAATTAACTATTTTGCTTTGATAAGTTTTATGAATGCTACTGCATTATATGTATTTACCAAAAATATTGATCATGTAAAATTTGTACTTTATCCAGTGGAGAGCTCTTGGGTGCAATAAAAACAAACAAACAAACAAGCAGAAATTATATGTGTTAATTAGTTCTCACCAAGAAACAGTAAGGTAAAATTTGGAGTATTGAAAATAAGAAAATACAGAAAGTAGCCTGGGATATGAGTTTTATATAGCAAACAACATTTTTAGGGGGTATATATTTGATTGGGCTTTCATAACAAAATACCTGAGACTACATGACTTAAGCCGAAGTATATTTCTTACAGTTCTGGAGGCTGGAGAGTCCAAGTTCAAGGTCCAGCAGGGTTTGGTTTCTGGTGGTCTCTCTTCCTGGCTGACAGCAAATTTGTCCTTACCTAGCCATTACTCTGAGTAAGCACTGAGGAAGGGAGGCTGAGGGGGAGCTTGGATTGGGGCTCCTCCTTATGACTTCATTTAATCTTAATTATTTACTTAAAAGACTCATCTCCAAATACAGCTATAACAGGTATTAGGGCTACATTTTGAGAGGATATATTTAGTCCATAATAATATAAATGATACCTAACAATAAGATACTTAGTTTAATTTTATTCCTCTTTTTCCTTTCCTGTGAGTTCTTCTTAGCGTGTTCACTCAGTTTCAAAATAATTGAAGAAAATCGAATTTTCTATAGCCAGCTTTGTAACTATAGTTTTTAATAAAACTGTATAGCATATTTAAAAGTTGCAAAGTGAGTAGATCTTAAAAGATTTTGTCACAAGAAAAAATTTTGTAACTATATATTGTGATAGGTGTCAACTAGACTTACTGTGATCATTTAGCAATATGTACAAATATTGAATCATATACATTATACACCTGAAACTAATATAACGTATGCCCATTATACCTCAATAAAAAGAAAGAAAATCAATTTTATCATTTACTACACTGAATTTAAGAAATGTAATTTTACACTGTTTTTAAACCAAAATTGCCGTAGGAAAGACTGTTAATTTCATTATATAGTGTTATTTAAGTTATTAATACTAGTCACAGTTTTTCCTTAAAACTTTCCTTAAAAAAATATTGGAAAACTTCTATGGAAATTTGAATTTGGACACAGAATAATATTGTCTCCGGAGGAATAATGGATAATATATATATTGGTTTCTGCCCCCTGGTTTCTAGCACAGAGCTTCTGAAACCCTTGTAATTTCCTGAGTGATAAGAGCATTAGGGGCATCTTTGTTCTGATATTTGGTCTTTGACTCCAGTTCCTGACACAAAACTTCTGAAACCTTTGTAGTTTCCTGGGTGATAGGGATGTCTTTTGTTCTAGTGAGGTGGTTGGGTGGCTGCTGGATGGCTCCTCGATGGGGGCTGGTCACTGAAAGACCAAACCATGATTAGAAGCTTGAAGATTTCAGCCCCATTTACCATTCTCTCGAGAAGAAATAAAGGCTGAAAATGGACTTAATGATCCGTGATTGAGTTTTCATAAAAATCCCAATAATAAGCATTCAGAGAACTTCTAGATAGGTGAGCATGTGGAGGATATGGAAGTTCTCACACCCCTTACCACATACCCTGACCCACTCGTGTCTTCCATTTGGATGTCCCTATATTATATCCTCTTATAATAAACCAGTAAATATAACTAAAATGTTTTTCTGCATTTTGTGAGCCCCGGTAGCAAATTAATTGAACCTGAGGAGGGGGTCGTTGGAACCTTCACTCCATAAACTGGTTGGTCAAAAGTCCAGATGACAATCTGGGTTTGGGACTGAAGTTGGGGTCGAGGACAATCTTATGGGACTGAGCCCTTCCCTGTGAGATAGTGTTAGAATTGGGTTAAGTTAAAGGTCAACCAGCTTATGGAGTGAAGGTGTGTTTTGTGTGAGTAGTAAAGGAGACTGGCAAGAAGGGAAAAAAAAAAAAAAAAAAAAAAAAAAACCTTAGGAAAGAAGAACTTTCTACTTTTTTCCCTACATAGGAAGGAAAAAGCTGAGTTTTTTTTTTTTCTTTTTATCTGTATTTTCAGTTCTTATACACATTTAGAATTTCTCCATCTTCTTGGAAAATGAAGGTGTTGTCTTTGGATCTTGCACAGAATACTTGAACTGACAATCAATAAATACAATTTTTGCTATTAGTACCTTGAAAAAGTTATTTGATTTCTTAGTTTCCTCAGTTAAACAAAGAAGGTGAACATATAAGGTATATTATCTCTTTATTCTCTGGTTTTCTGAAATATACTTAAGAATTTACTTCAGCTCCTGCTTTTTTTTTTTTTTAACCATTCTCTAATTTGCTCTATTCCTCAAATTGGATATTCTAATAAGCTAATCACATATCGATAAGATAATTTCATATGAGTTCAAGTCAGCCTTAATTTTTAAAAGAATCTTAGCAAGATCAGTAGCCCTCTTTGCCCAGTCAGTTACTTAGATCAAAGTGATATTTCCTGAATGTTAATTCAGTGGGTCAGCTACTGATTCTGGGTTTATTCACTGAACCATTTCTTTCCTAATCCTTTCTTCCCAGACACTTGTTTTTGGTTCTTAGACCTTTTGATGGAGAAAAGGATTGAAATATGTAAATATTCATTATATTATTATTGTCTTCCAAAATCTCTGATAACCATTTTAAATACATTATCTTTCTTTTTTTATAACTTTTTAAAAATAAGTCATACGTGAGGAGTTTGAATATTGAAATTCACCAGGTGTTGGAATGAAAATTTAGATGTACCTATCTAAAATCCATATTCTCCTCAAACCATGTTAATATACCAAATCAAATCTTTTATAATGTTACTTTCTCTGCTCCATTATTCTGTTCTACATTGTCTCTTCTTAGTTTCTGTTGCATTGCTGACCACTAGAGGTCTCCCCGCCTTTTGGAAAACTAAACCCTGCCTCTAAATCTTGCCTATCTGGCACCTCATCTCCACTTTTGCTTTCTCTGTTCTCAATGGTGAGGAAGTATGTGGTGAGTTGATTTTACTCTTCCATCAATTTTTCTTCTAACTCCAGATGATTAACTGATTCTATGGGTTCCCTAAATCTGTCCCCAAATCCTGATTTTATGCTAGTCAGTTAGCAATTGTCATTGGATTTTGGGATCAGCAGCCATATTTTAAAAAACTTCCATTTACATACCTCTATTTCTCAGATAAAATCTTTACAAACAAATCTTTGTTTCTTTGGAGGCATTGTTATGCTTTCCTTCCAATTTTCAAGGTTTAGACTATTTCCCCAAACATAACCATATTCAAAACAATAAAATAAACTTAGAAAATATTTTACTTATTTATCTTTTATTTGTTGTGGATATTATTCCTGTGTTACCAATACATATATGTAATATAATACAATATATTACCGATACAATCCTCTTATTGTTGTTGTCATTGTTGTTGAAAGTTTTCTCTCTTTCTGGGGTCATTTGGTTGCTTGGCAGATGGGGAGAAATCTATCTTCAAATTAAGAAAGGTTAAAATATGCATAGTATAAAAATATGCATAGTATAAAAATAAAATATGCATAGTATAAAAACTAAAACCAAAAAAACTTGGTTTTAGTGCTTTTATGACTTGTGATATAATTGTAGGTAAAATATGTAAAAATTAGTTTTTTTCCGGTATTATTCATAACACCTTTGTCTTATATTAAAACCTAGACAGTACTTAGTTGTGTGTACATTATTTTAATTTTGCGATACATTCATATTATTGGAAAGTTATAGACCCAGTGTTAAGAAATGCTTATCTCAGGATAGTGGAATAATATATAATAAAAAAATTGTTTAATTTGTGCCTTATTCTAACTTCCAATTTCTGCATTGGAAATGGATTTCCTTTGTAATCAGCATATAATATGTAATAATGTTTCAATATAAAAAAGAGTATACACATAAAAAAGTACTTCTTAATAAAATAACTTGTCATAGTATGTATTTATGTTTAGGATGAAATAATCATGCAGGAACAATTTGTAATCTGCAGTATGTATTTTAGTAAGAGAGGAAGACATAAAAATACTTGAACTGTCTCACTAAATGAAAATGAAAACCACCATATGGCTTTGCAGAGGATATTTATCTTCATTAAATAGTGATTCTTTATTATATGCCCCTTTGGTGATTCCTTTGGAAAAGATTTTTTTTTTTTCATTTTAAAGTAAGTTGATTTTTATATTTTCTAATAACCATGAAGGAATTTGTGTAAGACACCACAGAATGAATACATGATGAACCAGAAAAGAAAGTTAAGAAAGCAAAAGGTAACTCTCATCACACAGTGCCACAAACACAAGAGACATTTATTTTATGCCACACTAGGGATCATATGTTGAACAAGGAATGTAGGATCTTACAGAGCAAACAGCATTGTAGAACAACACGAATGTGAAAGTATATGGAATGTATTTTCACAGAACTTGAACATTGCATGGTTCACAGATTTAATATATTGCGGTTTTGTAGCTGAAGTATGGTCTTCTGGTTTATAAGTATAGACGTCACTGATCATATTAACTGGAGAAATATTCTAAGTTTTCAATGAGGAAAGAGGTTGAATTTGTGTAAGGTGATTTTAAGTTGCTCATGGGCCAAGAGTAAAAAGATACCTGATGGTCAGTTAGAAATATTCTTTCACAGTTTAGGAAGAAGAGGGGAGTTGTAGCTCTGGAAATCTACAAGAGTATTTTTTTAATCCATAAGTGTAAGTTTGCCCAAGATGACATTTAGATGTTTCATCATCCAAAAGAAGAGAAATGCCAGCATCCTAAGGATTTAAAAAGTAGGAGGAAGAACAGCAAATAATATAGACTGAGAAGTAGTTTTTAGTCAACGTAGAGGCTATTTAGGCAGACAGTGGTGTCTGAAATCCAAAGGAGAAAATTTCAGGGACATAGGTCAATGATGTTTTATAAGGCAAAGTGTATATAAACTTTTACCATTCACACCTATAACTGTCCTATAGATTTTCCATCAGTCAATGTTCATAATTAATATTTTACATTAAATACTCTAATGGAAGGAAATAATCTGAGGTATTAATTAATATGTTATATTATATTATATTATATTATATCATTTTATATTATATTACATTATATTATGCCCTGGAGGGTTAGTGACTCCTTCTTTTTTATCCTTAGGGAAAAGTATCATAGCCAGTATCCACCTATCACCTACAAATACAACCAAATTTCATCTCTCACTACAGAACAGTTTGGTGAAAACTGGGGTTCAGAACTGACCTTCAGTGTTATTACCTTTGGAGCTAACTGTATTACAGGGGAGCTTTGGAATAAACTGTACTGGGATCTGGGAAGGTCAGCATTAATGTGCAGGGATCATAATGGTATGTGATAAGTTTTCAAGATTAAATTTAATTATGTATACATAGCAAAATGCAAATTTATCTAATGAGCAGGGACCAAAATGGTAGGTGATAAATTTTCAAGATTAAATTTAATTATATATTCTCAGCAGAATGCAAATTTATCTAAATATATATAAGTTTAACTAGTATTCATTAGGGAAACAATACTAGACAATAAAAAATGAAACTGAGTGACATATATATATGTTGTTCAGATTTACAACCTAATCATGAGCAGTCTACACACTTTTGGAACAAATGTATCTAAAGCTGCTAGTAATAAATCATGACGAATATATGGATTTGGGGAATGTAATAAATGAGAAGTTTATATAGTAAACGTTATAGTGTTATATAGTAAAGTTTCTTGCTTTTTTCTCCATTGCTATACTGACAGTTATAAAACATTAACATTTCACAGTTCTGTTAGAGTTAAGTAGAGCCTTGGCCCAACTATTGTTACTGAAATGGAAATATATTAGATAGTACAAACAAGCATTTATGCTCTTGAATATTAGAAGTAAGAAACCAAAGAGAATTATCAAAAGGAAAAAAAAATAGATTGATTTTAAATGAGCTTTCTTTTTTGAGATCTATAATAAAAATCAAAGCTTTTTTCTCCCTTTATCTTTTGCTTGAGGTTAACTTATAAGAAAAGTGATCAATATGAGATGATTAACAGAATATAGAACTATAATGAAGAAAAAATAATGTTGAAAAATAAAAAAAGGTTATCTTTGGATAGATAAGCAGATGCATATATTCATTTTTAAAGGTATAAATGTTCTTTTTCAATGTTACTTGTGGGGTGCCTGGGTGGCTCAATTGGTTAAGTATCCAGCTATTGGTTTCAGCTAAAGTCATGATCTCCTGGTCATGAGCTCAAGCCCCACATTGGACTGGGCACTCAGCGTGGAGTCTGGTTCATATTCTTTCTCCCTCCACCTTATCCTCTGCTTTTCCCCCAGTTCGTGTGCTCTGTCTCTCTAAAATAAATTTTAAAAAAGATTTTAAAAAGGTTTTATTTATTTAAGAGAAAGAGCACATGAGTAGGAAGGAAGGAGGAAGAGAATCTTAAGCAAGCTCCTCACTGAGCACAGAGCCCAAAGTGGGCCTTGATCTCATGACCCATGAGATCATGACCTGAGGCAAAATCAGGAGTTAGTAACTCAACCAACTAAGCCACCAATGCACCCCAATAAATAAAATATTTTTAAAAATGTTATTTGTGCTGATTATTTCATACAGTATTTATGTTATGTCTTTACTTAACAGTTATTTATTAAGGTTCTTTTATCATAGAAATTGCTCCAAGTTATACAAAAACTCAAATCTCAGGGACCATCTGGGAAGCTTATCAGGTACACAAAGTTCAAAAGTTTTCACCACATGCATCACTTTCATGGGATAGACACTGCTTGTCATAGGACCACAGATCTTTCAGATATTGTGAAACCCAGTGTCTCTATTGGGACATATTTATGTTAGATTGGGGAAGTTGAAAGAATATGGTTGCCATATAAGTCATAGGGCTTAACTATTCTGGGGACATAATTAGATGCAACATAGTTTGAAAGGACTGTAAAAGCAGATGTTGACAGAAGTCCTATGCTAGTAAGAAGGACAACAGATATGTCTTCTTAACACAACATTTATGAGCATGTTCACTCTACTACAAAGTTAAATTTGGAACTGGCCAGATCAAAACTGTACTAATTAAAAAAAAAATTAGGACCATTAAAAAAAAAGTGAGGTGCCAAATGTACTTTTATAGAAGACTATTAGCAACTTAATTGTCAAACAAACAGTGAATCCTTTAGGAGGAAGAATGTGAGGATAGGTTTTGTTTACTTGTTTCCAAACTAAAAAACCCTATCTGGTTATGGTTTCTTTATATACTGAAATTTTAATATGCCTAATCATGTTATCATATTTTAGCACATTTGAGCAAATACTGCACAACATAGAAAAACAGAAAAAATCTGTATCTAACGTGTATAAGGTCTAAACTGTAGTTCCTATATCACTATGAAGCAAGGAAAACTGAAAAGCAAGAAATTAAAAGGTCATTGTAAGAAATAACAAAATGAAGATGTAGAAACATATGTACTGGGAATGAGGCAGCTTGGGTTCCCATTCTGGTAATTGAATCTTGAACTCATGCTTCTCTTTTGTAAAAGTATGTTGAAATAGGGGCACCTAGGTGGCTCAGTCCAGTGAGGGTCCAACTCTTGATTTTGGATCAGGTCATGATCTCAGGGTCCTGAGATGGAGCCCTGCCTCCTTTGGCTCTCCTGGGCATGGAGCCTGCTTAAGATTCCCTCTCCTTCTCCCTCTAGGTCTCTTTCCCCTGTCCTGGGTAACTGCAGGTGCTTTCTCTCTGTCTTAAAAAAAAAACAAAAAAAAAAAACTATGTTAAACTAGAAAATGTCTCAAGAATCTTCTTATACTGAATGTTTGTGCTTCCATATTTAATTAATTATAATTAATTAAAAAGAATTAGAGTGGTCAAGTTTTCTGGACTATGATGGCACATATTCATGAAGTAACACATAAGTCAAATTTACTTTTTCCTTTCTGTCATGTTATTACTTCATAATTTGAACTTCACATGTATTATATTAGAATTATTTTTACATGTTCATTTACACTTTAAGTTTCTTGAAGGCAAACAGATGATCAACTTTTAATGTTTAAATCTAGCATAGTGGCATATAGTAACTGCTTTAAACTGGACTAATAAAAGAACTGTAATAAAGTCATGGATAAAAATAAAAATTATTCTCAGGTCGAGAACTTCAATATTCCTTGATGTTGACTAAAATTTGCCTGGGATTGTGGTAATTCCTACATCAAGTACTACATGGAATCTGTTTCTTTTCTTTGGTGTGCTTAGTTTGTTTTGAAAGAGTAATTAAGAATTTATCTTGTTAGTTGTTCCAGAACAGAAATGAAAGACTGAGATCAAAATAAGTAGTAGTTAAGCTAAAGAGAAGAATACATATCGACAGGGAGATTAGGATTTCAGATTGTTTATACCCATTGGAAGACAGGAAAAGGGCACTGATTATCTGGCAGTGGTTAAATTTGAAAACCATTTCCATAATACATGAACATTTGTTTACGTAGCTTGTTTTGTCCTCGTATTTTTCATAAACCAAAATTATATGTCAAAAGCAGATTGTTGCAGCATCAGTGTATTATAAAGCTTGCTTTCCAGTTTTGGATAATTGTAGGACTAATTTCTAGCTCATTTGTTATCATAGCAACACCCATCACCAGCTTCCCAAAAATGGAAGTGGAGCTGGCAAAGTGTTCACAAGTAATTTTATTCTTCAATTGAATATACAAAACATAGTCTTACATTTTAAACTGCTATAATTTTACTATAATTCTACCAGAGTTGTCATACAGAAGCTTTTATATGTGAAGGATTTTGATGAATGACCCCATGTTGTAAAGATATATTTGCCAGCTGCAGTGAATATTGACATATCTTATTAACCTTAACCTGTAAAAACACCTCTTTCTCTGACACTCAAAGATCCTCCATGTGGGTTAAGATAGAGTGGAAGACAAGGATTATGAGCAGAAGTGATAGTGTGCCAACCCCAAGCAAATATTTTAATAGGCATTTTGTGTTTTTGGCAGATCCTAATGTTTTCTAACACCACAAGAGTGGCATGTCCTAAAAAAGAATTTTGACTCCGGACCCCAGAGTAAGAAGATCTGTGGAACAGGAGTAGTGAGTCTGCAGCAACTGATATGCAACATAAAAAGTAATACTTGTTGCTCTAAGCCACTGAGATTTTGGGATGGTTTATTCTTGCAGATGATTCTGACTCAGACCCTGGATTCCTTACATTATGACAAGAGGGGCCAACTTAAATTGTATAAATATTTCCCTCAACTTCCACTAGAAAGAAAAACAAAGAAAAAAAGCAAAGCAAAAGCAAGGAAGAAATCAATTTTTTTCAAGATTTTTTATTTCTATCCATGGAAAAATGAAGGATGCGTGTTTGAGGCCTTGAAAGTTTGAGGCCTTGGCAATTAAACTAATAAGGACTTAGGGCACACATAATATCCAAGGCAAATACAAGATTTGTATTTCCTTATGTACATGATATATTTTCATTATTTTTAAAGTTTTTATTTAAATTGCAGTTAGCTAACATATAGTATAAGTTTCATTATTTTTTTTTCCAAATGTGGTCTAAGTTTCCTTTTTTCTCCTAAATTCTTATATAACTAATTTAGAAATAGGCTGTTTCATTTCTAAATATTTGGAATTAAAAAAAAATCTTACAGATTTAGTTTCCTAATTTAATTCCTAATGGTAAGAGAATATTTCAAATTTTGAAATTTGTTTTATGGCCCTAGGTGAAATCTATCTTGGTGAATGAATAATGTATGCACTTGAAAAGTGTGGGATTCTACAATGATTGACTGTATTAGCCTATAAATGTAAATTAAAGTGGTTGTTCATAACTTTTATTTACTCCTATCCCTCCCGATTTGTTTTCTTACTGAGAGGAGTACCTCAAATCTCTATTGTGAATTTGCTTATTTTTTCTTAAATACTTTTATTTTTTATTTTTTTTAAAGATGTTTTATTCATCAGAAAGAGAGAGAAAGTGGGAGCACAAATGTGGGAGGGTCAGAGGGAGAGGGAGAAGCAGGCTCCGATGCAGGGCTGGAGCCCAATGTGGGGCTTGATCCCAGTACCCTGTATCATGACCTGAGCTGAAAATAGACGCTTAACCTACTGAGCAACCCAGGTGCCCCTCTTAAATTTTTTTAATTTGTTCATGTTTTTGGAAGATCTATTATTTGGTGCTAGTCTTCTAGATGAATGTATGATTGCTAGTCTTCTAGACAAATGTATTCTTTTTATTATTATGAAGTATTAAATTTATCTCTGGTAATACTCTGTGTCTTGCAGTTTATTTTTATAATGCTATTAGTGCCACTGTAGCGGCCTTAGGCTTTTTGTTTGTATGGTCCATCTTTTTTTATTGTATTTTCAACCAATGATTTTATATTTAGAGTACATTTCATTAACACCAATGACTGCTTTGTCTATGATTTTTTCCTTGATAAACACTATCTTATAGTCATCAAAATAATGCAATTTGAATGTAAGGGTTAGTAATTTATAATACAGTACTAGAGGAACCCTAATTGTCAGACAAAAAAAAAAAAAAAAGAATGTGTTAATGTTCTCTCTCACTTTCTCTGTCTTTCCCTATCTTTCCATGTCTCTTCCTCTCTTTTTCTCTTTCTTTACTTCTGTCTTTCTCTTGTCAGTGTGATTCTTGCTTCAGAAACATTCCTGAATTTAGAAGGAGTTTTCTCCTTCTTTCTACCTTTTAAAAGAATCATAGTCAGAAATATTGTGACATATACCCAACTGTCACTAGTTGGTAATGTGATGATTTAGTCGTAGACATTTTGACTATGGATTTATATACAATTACTATTTTCCTTCTTGAAAAAGCTACTCTAAGTGAAAATACCAAAAGATTACATGTATGTATATATTAAGTATGTATTAGATGAAAGTATATAGATATTTTATTAAGTGCATTTTACTTTTAAAATGAAATTATTTCTCAATGAATTAATCTTGTATTACCCTGGATATTTTATTGTTCTGAAACTAAGGCTTTTTTTCCTGACATTCATTTGAGATCAAAAGCATATTTCTAAGTAATATTCATGATTCAAAATAATATGCTATTATTTCCACTTAACTATTTCTCTCAGTAAATTCTACTAGATCAATAGGTTTAAATAAAATCATTATGTTTTGAGGCTTTATGTTATATTATGGCATTGCTTTTGGCAAATGGACATGCCTATGGAATTTTTTATTAGCTACTTTATAGTGTTATTTATTATTGATACAGCCTCAACTAAATTTACATTTAGCTCATGTTACTTTCTCAGTAATAAAAAATGTATATATATATTCAAATGTTTTCTTCTTTAGACATTCTAAGTAAAATTTTCATCATGTAGTTCATGCATAGTTCTAGTAAAAGATTGGTTTTTCAAAATATTTTCTATGAAATAATATCTGCAATACCAGGAAATGTGTTTTCTATTGTAATCATATATTTGTGTAAGTGATTTAGATTTAACAGCTCTGAATATAAGCCAAAAAGTGCAAAATTATATAGGCAGCTAATTACACTTGACTTCTTGCATTTTCAGAGGTATAATCCAGTAGTTGTTTGTGATTTTTTTTTATTGATTAATACTGGTATTATTATCATTTTTTAAGTTACTTAAAGGGTTTTATAAACAAATTGATGTGGGATATTTTTGTTTGAACAATTGATGCTACAGTAATATAATTATTAACCCTGTTTCTGAAGACATTGCAAAATCATTTGTCAACACTGTATTTTAAAAAAAAATTATAAGCCCAATTATTTTTATACTGAGATTCAACAGACATAAATTAATCTGTCAAAATACTGTGAAAATTTTAATTTCTGTATTTGTCTTCTTCAGATATATAATTAACAATTTGAGAATAGCTCTTGTCTGTCTTTGAGTAGCCCTGGGATATAAAGATCTATCAGGTCTGTCTGGCAAATTCTCTGACCTAGTCACACTTAAATCATTACTTAATATGGGTTTTAAATATGCTTAAACAAAAACATTATTTATACTTCAAATTATAACTTAATCACACCTTTTATGAATTTGAAGTTTTTAATTTAGAACTTCCAAAGTTACTAGTACCTAGAATTGATTTTTTGTTTTTTCCATCATGATAATCCTTAATAACGAGAATAACAACACTGTCCACATTCGTCTTCGTTGTGACTTGATTTACCATCAAAATAGTGAACCATTTATAAACATACCCATTTTCAGATTACTAACTGATGGTTTACCCACCATGATAACAATGAGTCTAAAATCACTGAAAAACTGCTAAGTTCCATGCCTGTATTTTTGAGGTGATCTGGCTTGGTTTGTTAGATGGACGCAGACACCCTTTGGATTCCAGACAATGAAATCTAACTTTCCTTGGATTAAACAGTAGTCAAATTCCATCAAGAGGGTCTAAAAAGAGTTGGGCCTAGAAGCACAAAATTACTATGAAACAAATGAATAAAAACCAAAAAATGCTCATCTGAGTTTGCATTAAAAGATAGAAGGTATAATTTGGAAAAAGTTGTTAGTTGCTGGAATGTATATAGGAGTATGTACAACAGCAATGGGGACAATTTGTGGCAGGGAGAAATTTGTTTATAGTATACTTGAAATCTTCTTTATGAATAGGGAAGAAGACGTTAAGAACCCTAACTTGATTTTGAGGTAGACAAAGTCATAATTTAACATGGTGTACCCTAAAAAGATAATAAATGCGTAGTCTGCAAAAGGAACAATTGGAAGCCTGTTGCTAAACTTAATTGTCAAGAAAAGTCTCCTAAAAAACTTTACAGAATTTCTTCTTGAAATACATTCCTGCATTTTTGAGATTACTTTTATATGTTTATTTCTGAGTTTAATCCTCCAGTGTGAATGCATATGTGCTGCCCAAGCCAGTACCTCCAGTGTGAATATAAATAACAAGTGGAGTCATATAGGTCTGAAAATAGAGGATGGAGGCCACAGTAGAGGTGAACATTTTAAACATTTGTATGCCATTTAAAACAAAGTCTTGTGAACAATTTTCAACATTTGACTTTGAGTCAACAGATTACAAAAGAGAACTGGAAACATCTTAAAGTATTTCAGCTCCAAAATAAGTTGTTTTGGCTACAGGTATGACCAACATGTCTAAAAATATTTAATTATATTAAAAAAAATTCCAACTGGATACCAGGTCAAAAATTAAACATATTTACATGCCATGGTAAATATTGGACTTATAAATAAAACTCTTTTAGAAAAACAATTTAATTCAAATAGAAAATTTATAATCATATGTTTCAAGCAAACTTCATTTCTTTGCTTTATTTTTTCTCCTACTAAATTAAACTTAAGTAGACTTTTAGTTTAGAAACATAGAATGAAAGTAAGCTTTATTTATTTTTTTTTAACATCTTAATTTTATTTATCTGTTTTTCAGTGTTACAAGATTCATTGTTTATGCACCAAAGCCAGGGCTCCATGCAACACGTGCCCTCTTTAATACCCACCACCAGGCTCACCCATCCTCCCATACCCCTGTCTTCCAAAACCCTCAGTTTATTTCTAAAGGTCCACAATCTCTCAGGCTTCGTCTCCCCCCTCCAGTTTACCCCAATTCACTTTTCCTTTCTTTCTCCTAATGTCCTCCATGTTATTCCTTATGCTCCACAAGTAAGTGAAATTATATGATATTTGACTTTCTTTACTTGACTTATTTTACTCAGCATAATCTCCTCTAGTTCCATCCATGTTGATACAAAAGTTGGGTATTCATCCTTTCTGATGGTTGAGTAATATTCCATTGTATATATGGACCACGTCTTCTTTATCCATTCGTTTGTTGAGGGGCATCTTGGTTCTTTCCACAGTTTGGTGATTCTGGCCATTGCTGCTATGAACATTTGGGTACATATGGCCCTTCTTTTCACTACATCTATATATCTTTGGGGTAAATACCCAGTAGTGCAATTGCAAGGTTATAGGGTAGCCCTATTTTTAATTTTTTGAGGAATCTCCACACTTGTTTTCCAAAGGGGCTGCACCAACTTGCATTCTCACCAACAGTGTAAGAGGGTTCCCCTGAAAGTAAGTTTTAAAATAAACTACCTTTTTAAAAATGTACTCTAAATTCATTAAAATGAATAAATATATATCATTATAATGTAATTTTTCAAACTGCATATAACATGATATGAAATATATCAATGGCAATAAAGCTATTATTAGCAATAACTATTTTATTTTCAGTAAAAGTGCCTGTAAAGGCCATAGATCAAAATGACAATTACCAGCTTTTCACATTAAGAGGATGAATACTTATGACATAAAATAAAAGAAGTGTCCCGAATATAAAGTAAATTACTTCTATCTTACAAACAATAAAGGAAAATGATCACTCTAAACCCTTAAATTACTTTTCAGTGTCCACTTCACACATTACCCTGTAAGTCTGTTATCATGGAGACATATGCTCTGCTAATTACAATATGAAATAGGCTTTTGAAATTTGTGGTAGAAACTATTTGATGAGTTACTGTAAATATTTTGCTAACAGGTAATATAAGTCTAATGATTTTAAAGAAGTATAATTTCTAAGTTAGTTTGATTTGTTTTCATTTGTCTTCATTGTGACTTGATTTACCTTAAAATACTTAAAATAGTAAAACTTTTAAAAGTTCTTAATAAAAACGTATTTTACACTTTATCAGATTTTAACATTTCTATTCCCTGTTACAATTGAGAAAAGTAATGCTGGTTCATACTGTCCCTAAACCAATGGTCAAACATCATATTTTAAAATTTTATAAATTTTTTATAAAAAGTGGCATTAAGTATTATATTATATGTGAGTCCCCAGATAAAAGGGAAATATTTAATTTTCCCCATTTAAACATCTAAGCAAAATGCAAAATTAATATTTATCATCTAGTATCATGATCTGTATGTTTTAGAAAGGCAATGGGTAGTCAATGAAACAGGATATCAGTGAAACATTCTTTTCACTATATTTACAGTCTGTATACATATATTAGAAACAGATGATCTCATGCACCTGTGGCCATTTTGGTGTAATATTAAAGAAAATATTGGAAAATTCTCCAAAAACGTGTTGCTGACTCTTTTACTGTAATACACAATAAATATATATTTAATATATAAAAATATATACCGTATACATAATATATAATATAATAATATATAATATATAGAAATATATACTGTAATAAATATAGATATAATAAATAAATTTGTAATAAATAAATAATGTTACAGTATATAAAAAGTTAGTATAGAAAAAAAATAGTATAGATTTATGTTGTCATTCAGTATAACATCTTTTCCCAAAAAGGGGATTATCTGTTTTTTAGCAGCATCCTGACTACTTGAAGAGTAAATATCACTTAAGTTTTAATCTCTGACCGAAGGCAATACCTCTGGGGTGCCTGGGTGGCTCAGTGGGTTAAGCCTCTGCCTTTGGCTCAGATCATGATCTCAGGGTCCTAGGATTAAGCCCTGCATCAGGTTTTCTGTTCAGCAGTGAGCCTGCTTCCCCGCCGCCCCAACTGCGTCTCTGCCTACTTGTGATCTCTGTCTGTCAAATAAATAAATAAAATCTTAAAAGAATAAGAAAAAAGGCAATAACCCAAAACTCATGTTTTAAAAAATTTATTTATTTTACTGAAGAATGTCATAGACTAAAGTGATAAATAAATGTGAAGAGGTATTTTCAGTGTCTAAAATAAAAAAATAATTAGTTTTTAGAAGATAAAAGAGCTGTTGAAAATCAAGGAAAAGAACAATTATAAAAAAATAAAAATTATACATGGTATGATTAGGAAATTTGTAATAACAAAATCTAAAAGTGCTGACAAGATGAATATTTAAACCACTGCTGTAGTGTGATAAATAATGGGCTCTCAAAAGATATTTCTATGTCCCAACACCTGGAACCTGTGAATATGATGTTATTGGTGGGGGGGAGTTCTTTGCAAATGTATATTTTTTTTAATTTTTTAAAAAAATATTTATTTATTTGACAGAGAGAAGGAGCACAAGCCGGGGGAGCAGGAGGAGGAGAAGCAGGCTTCCCATTGAGCAGGGAGTCCAATGAGAGGCTCTCAATCCCAGAACCCTGGGATTATGACCTGAGCCCAAGGAAGATGCTTAACCAACTGAGCCCCTCAGTGCCCCTGCAAATGTAATTAAATTAAGGATCTAGAGAGGAGATTATTTTGGATTTTCTGGATGGCCCTTAAATTCAATGAGAAGCATCTTGGGAATAGAAGATACACTGAAGGAGAAGTCCATGTCAGGAGGCAGAGATTGGAGCTATGCAGCCATGAAGTGAGGAATGCTCAAGATACTAGAATCTGAAGAGTCAAGGAGAGATTGTCTACTAGAGAATTCAGAGGGAGTGTGGCTTTGCCAACACCTTCACTTTGCACTTTTAGCCTCTAAGAACTGTGAGAAAATGAATTTCTTCAGAAGTATGTTGTTTTAAGCCTCCCAGTTTGTGGTTGTTATAAGAGCCTTAGGAAATGAATATAACTGGTAGCCAGAAAAAATAAAATGTAGGGGCGCCTGAGTGGCTCAGTGGGTTAACGCCTCTGCTTTCGGCTCAGGTCATGATCCCAGGATCCTGGGATCGAGCCCCGCATCAGTCTCTGTGCTCGGCAGGGAGCCTGCTTCCCTTCCTCTCTCTCTGCCTGCCTCTGCCTACTTGTGATCTCTCTCTGTCAAATAAAAAAATCTTTAAAAATAAAATAAAATAAAATAAAATGTAGAACAAATAATTACACATATTACACATATTAAACTGAAAAAAATAATAGATAATAGATCCAAATGTTGGCTCCTATGTGAAGATACAGGAATGCTCTTTCATACCTGATGGGAACGTTAACTAGTGTGACAATTTGGAGAGCAATCTGTGTAGTTGATGTCCCAGATATTCTACTTTTGGCTGAATATCCGAGGGAATTTTTACAAATATCCCAAATAGACATGTGAAAGGATGATTTTTTATAACATTGTTCATGCTGATGCAGAGAGTGCAGAGTTGGAGGCAACTTAAATATGCATTATTGGGAAAATACAAAGAATGTTGTGGATGAAAATACATTCATGTAGCTCTATACATATTTACACATATATGTGCATATATATTTAGGCAAAGTAATGTGCAATAATGTATTCACATAAAAATATAATAAACACATTAAAGTGGTTTTCTATATGTTAGACAAATGTGAATGGATTGTGGGAATAACAGGAAATTAATGAATCAGTGTATAACTGAAAAAAGCCTTGAATACATCAAGAAAATAATGTACAATGAACAACTGAACATTTTTAATAACCTTCTATACCTCAGGTCTTCCCAGAATATTGTAAATAAGTATATATAATTCATTACACATTTCTATAGACAAAGTATTAATGTATATAGTAAATATTTTCTTGGCTTACAAAAGCTTTAATCCAGTGGAGGACACACACAAACATACAGGAACATATTATGGATTGAATGAGTGATAGAAGTGTAAGCAAGTTGATTATGCAAGAAATAATAGATTAATTCTCAACTAGTGATTTGGAAGGTTTATGGAAGAGATATAATCTGAGATGGGCCTTTGAGACAAGACAATCTTCACAGAGAAGATGAGAAGGAGCAAAATGCTTGGTATAGTTAAGTGTGTCCTGGTTTGAGGAGTGTATCTACCAGCTGGATTGAAGAAGGGATTAGAGCAAATTAAACATGGAGTAGAAGGTGAACTATAGGGGTACTTACCATTGACTTATTTGGGAGGCTGGTGTATGTTGGTCAAGAGTACCACGTTTCTGAAATTATCCATCACAAAGACTTGACTGGATTGAGAACTACTTATTCAAGGAGGTCAAAGAGAAAAATGTAGAACAAAAAAACCAAAAACAGTAATGCAGTACTACGAATTAAATTCAAAATGTCAAACAATGTGAAAGAGAAAAAGTAAAAGTCAAGGCCTAGATAGGGATGCAATACTAGATTTGGTCTAAGTTTAGATTTTTTTAGGACTGAGAATACCAAGCCTAAGGACAAAGAAAGAGGCTTAAGTAGAAGCAACACTGTGAGAATGAGAAGTGAGTGTCTTTGGTAGAGAAAATCGGATGCTGGGGGTCATTTGTCCAGAGTCTACTACTTGTTTGAACATCACTAATCAAGTTGTGACCATAAAAATCACAAATTGCCGGGGCACCTGGGTGGCTCAGTGGGTTAGGCCTCTGCCTTCAGCTCTGGTCATGAACTCAGGGTCCTGGAATCGAGCCCCGCCATCAGGCTCTCTGGTCAGCAGTGAGCCTGCTTCCTCCTCTCTCTGCCTGCCTCTCTGCCTACTTGTGATCTCTCTCTCTCTCTCTGCAAATAAATAAATAAAATCTTTAAAAAGAAAAATCACAAATTGCCAGTCTTTGGAGATAAACCTGGATTGAGAATTCCCCACTGGGCAAAATACCAACTAAGATTTATAAAATGGATTTTGTATAAATCAACAATTTTATATCCCAGAAAATAATATTGAAATTTCAATATCATATCACTAAAACAATCTGGGAGAGATTGAAATATTTAGGCAAGAAAGAATATTTTAATGTAATTCAACTTAGAAAACTAATAGAGCCTCAGATGGTTTGATACATTTAAATTATTTTTTATTAGTCTCACTGAAGGACAGTTTCATTTGAAAAGATCAGATGTATGGATTAAAATATGGCATTCTATGTGTTTAATACAAGAATGAATCCTATGAAAAGAAAATTTATCTTTTGTGTGTTTTAATCCCTAAGAAGTCTGATTTTTTGAAACCAGCTCCTCCTTTCAGTAAAATTTTAAAAATTGAAAATTTTCCAAAGAGAAAACTTATTTGCAAACATAGAATGCAAAAGTAAAAAAATAATCAGTAAGGTTTATCTGCCCATTTTTTAATTGGATTATTTGTTGTTTTGGTATTGAATTGTAGTTCTTTATATATTTTGCATACCAATCCTTTATTGGATATGTCATTTGCAAATATCTTCTCCCATTAAGTAAATTGTCTTTTAGTTTTATTGGTGGTTTCCTTTGGGGTGCAGAAGCTTTTTATTTTGATGAAGTCCCAGTAGCTTATTTTTGTTTTTGTTTCCTTTACCTCAGGAGACTTACATAGAAAAATGTTATGGTCAATGTCAGAGAAATTAATGCCTGTGCTCTCTTCTAGGATTTTAGTGGTTTTCTGTCTCGCATTAAAGTCTTCAATCCATTTTGAGTTTATTTCTGTGTATGGTGTAAGAAAATGGTCCAGTTTCATTCTTCTGCATGTTGTTCTCTAGTTTTCCCAGCACCAGTTAAAGAGACTTTTTTTTCATTTTGCATACTGTTGCCTCCTTTGTCAAAAAATTAATTGATCATGTAATTGTGAATTTTCTCTGGGCTTTCTATTCTCTTGTATTGATCTATGTGTCTGTTTTTGTAACAGTACCATACTGTTTTGATTACTACAACTTTGAAATATAACATGAAATCTGGGATTGTGATACCTCCTGTTTCGTTCTTCTTTTCCAAGATTGCTTTGGCTGTTTAGGATCTTTTGTAGTTCCATAAAAGTTGTAGGATAATTCATTCTTGTTCTGTGAAATATGCTATTGGTATTTTGATAGAGATGTCACTAAATCTGTAGACTGAATTGTGTACTATAGACCTTGTAACAGTATTTTTTTCTTCTTGTCCATGAGCATGGAGTATCTTTCCATTTGTTTGTGTCATCTTCCATTTTTTTAATCAGTGTTTTATAATTTTCAGAATGTAGGTCTTTCACCACCTTGGTTAAGTTTATTCATAAAAAACAATTATTATTTGTGGTGCAATTGTAAATGGGATTGTTTTCTTATTTTCTCTTTCTGCTACTTCATTAGCATTAGTTTATAGAAATACAGTAGATTCTGTATATTGGTTTTGTATCCTGTGGCCTTATTGAATTCATTTATTAGTTCTAGTAGCTTTTTGATAAAGCCTTTGGGTTTGCTATATAAAGTATTCTGTCGTCTACACATAGTGAAAGTTTTATTTCTTTCTTACCAATCTGAATGCCATTTATTTCTTTTTCTTATCCAATTGCTGTGGCTAGGACTTCCAGTACTGTGTTGAATAAAAGTGGTGGCAGTGGTTTTCATTTTCTTGTTGAATCTTAGGGGAATAGCTCGCCTTTTTAAACCATTATTATGATGTTCCCTGTGCATTTTTCATATTTGGTCTTTATTATGTTGAGGTATATTCCCTCTAAACTGACTTCATGAGGGTTTGTATGAATGGATGTTGTACTTTTTCAAATACTTTTTCTGCATTTATCGACATGATCATGCTGTTTATTGTCCTTTCTCTTGTTGATGTGATGTGTTACATTGATTGGTTTGTGAATATTGTACCACCCTTTCATTCCAGGAATAACCACTTGATCATGGTTAATGATTTTTTAAATATATTGTTGGATTCAGTTTGCTAATATTTTGTTGGGGATTTTTGCATCTTTGTTCATCAGAGATCATCAGAGATATTGGCCTGGAGTATTCCCTCTCTCTCTCTCTCTCTCTTTTTTTTTTTTTTTTTTTGGTAGTGTCTTTTGCTTGGATAGAGTCATTTTGCTCTCTTTCGACATGGTAAATCTGTGTTTTCTAAAGAGAATCTGCCTTTGCAACCTATATAATTTTTACTACAAAATATTAAACATATTAAATGTTAACTATATAAATATTAGCTGATACAATCTGAATACATAGTTATTTTCCAGATCTATCTTACATTAATTTAATAAAAATATCAATCAAGATTGTTTAAAATGTTTTAGTTATACATGTATAAATACCTCTAAGTAAATAAAATAATACTTATATTTATTTTGAGAGAGAGCAAGATGTGGGGAGGGACAGAGGGAGAGAGAGAATCATAAGCAGGCTCCACAACCAGCACAGAGCATGATGCAGGGATTAGTCTTACAACCCTGAAAACATGACCTGAGCTGAAACCAAGAGTTGGACACTTAACTGAGCCACCCAGGTGCCCCTAAGTAAATAAATACTTAAAGAATTGAAGTAAATGTGTACACATAAACACTTACAGCTAAATTTACATATATATGTATATAACATAAATAACATTTATTTCTATATGTTATATATATGTTTGTATGTGTGTATACCAATATGCATCTAGATGTAGGTATGTAGATATATTTCTAATGAGAAACAGTGCCTATAATTCTCTAGGCATATGTTTTCCATTATAACTATATTTGTAGTGATAATAGTCATTTCTGTAAGTAGCTGAATTATAGACATTCTCTAATCGTTTTCTGAGACTAAATAATTGTTATGTAGCATTTAACACTTTTCTCATGAGCAAATATTATATAGCTCTATATAATGAGAAATATATTTCATAATATATTTATTTGTAATGTAAAATAAATATTTGTTTTAATATGGTACTCCTGTTGCCTGTATAATAATGGGAAATAAGCTTTGCAGTACAAATGAGATCCATGTGTTTTCCATATTTCATTCAATATTTTTATTCATATAATGCTGACTGCATTAAAAATTTATTTCTGAACAAAAAAATTTGTCTGACTGGTTGTCATTAACCACTATATAGTAGACTCATAAGTAGAGATTCTTCCTTGATTCAGGGAATACAGATCTCTTTTGCTGGTCTCTTCTACTTTTAAAATATACTTATCTATGTTGTACATCCAAGAGAATATGTTTACCTGTGTGTTTATATTGGTTATTTATTGAACTGTGCTCCAGTCTTTCTTATATAATATTTGCTTTAAAATGTTAAATATTTTATTTTCTTGGATATTTTGATATAACTTATTAAAAATAACTGCTATGTGTTAATATACTACAAATAGTTTATAGTATATAAGGTTATAAAATTTAAAATCAAAATTATATGATTATGATTGATGGTTATGATATGATATGATATGAAATGTTATGAAATGATATGATTATGGTTAAAAATCATAAAATTATATGATTGATGACTAACATGTAATAACTGGATAATAAAATCTAAGACTTGGAAAGAAATTCACTCATCTCTTATTTTATTGGCCTTTAAATCCTCCTCTGAGTATTTTTTCACCCTGTTCACCAAGACTATTACTAAGAGGAACAACATCATCCTCCAAGGCAGTTTGTTCTTTCATTTCATTAAAAATTTTACCTTATTCTGACCCAAAATTTATATCTGAGATGATTCCAGACAACAAGTTATATGCAATTCTTGTTTTCCTTCTTTCACTTGTTAATCTTGCAATTATCTGCAGAGAGTTACAAATGGAGCCTAGAATCTAGAACACATGACAACATACCCTCTGAAAAATCATTCTGCTCATTCTTTTCTCTATCTCCCTTTTCCTATGGGATTGCTAATATGTTATCAAGAAATGGATCAAAACTCCAGGATTAGCTCTATCAGTACAAATTAGAGCTATTTATTTACTTAAAGATTTTATTTATTTATTTTTGACAGAACAAGGAGCACAAACAGGAGGAACGGCAGGGAGAGGGAGAAGCAGAGAGAGAGAGAAGTAGGCTCCCTGCCAAGCAAAAAGCCTGAAGCCGGACTCAACCCCAGGACACTGGGATCATGACCTGAGCAGAGGCAGACACTTATCCCAAATTAGAGCAATTAAAAAAAATAATGTTTTTGCTCATATATTGACAAAAAAGTAAAGATGCTCTCAAGTGGTCCAAGTAAGCAGGAATATATTTCAAGACAACAGGTCACCTGATACCCAATCACCAGTAAGGAGATAAAATGGATTTTGGACACCAGAGCTGGAAATACAGGTGCTGGGATCTCACATGAACTTTTTACTTCATGGATTTTTTTTTTCTTTTGTTCTGTTTTTATATTTTTATTCTTATTCCACTTCAGATCATCAGCTCTTTCCAGTCTTTTCTTCTACTTAATCTTTTGTCTCATCACTTTACATGTGTTTCTAAATGGCACTTCCACATTTGAGTCTACATGACCTTACTGCTTTAGCTTCTTCTAGATAAATCAGTTGGTTTTCTAGGATCTCAATTCCAGACTCCCAGGAGGGGCAACTTGATTTGATCCTAAATCCTAAATCTGTCTGATAAGCTGCAGTGTACTGGAGTGCAGGGAGGCAGAGGCAGAAGGGATATAGTTGAGGCAATTTTTAGCTATTGGTATGAGATGAGCCGGTAATGGAACATTTCATACAGAAAGACTATCATTCTCAATTTAGACATCATATTCCTTTATCATAATTGCATTCATGCAATTGAATATTAGTTATTTTGGCATACAAAGGAGTCTATTAAATTACATTGGAATCCATTTTGAGTTTATCTTTGTGTATGGTGTAAGAGAATGGTCAAGTTTCATTCTTCTACATATGGCTGCCCAGTTTTCTAAGCACCATTTATTGAAGAGACTGTCTTTTTTCCACTGTATATTTTTTCCTGTTTTGTCGAAGATTAACTGACCATAGAGTTGAGGGTCCATATCTGGGCTCTCTACTCTGTTCCACTGGTCTATATGTCTGTTTTTATGCCAGTACCATGCTGTCTTGGTGATCACAGCTTGTAGTAAAGCTTGAAATCAGGTAACGTGATGCCCCCAATTTTATTTTTGTTTTTCAACATTTCCTTAGTGATTCGGGGTCTCTCCTGGTTCCATACAAATTTTTGGATTATTTGCTCCAGCTCTTTGAAGAATACTGGTGGAATTTTGATTGGAATGGCATTAAAAGTATAGATTGCTCTAGGCAGTATAGACATTTTAACAATGTTTATTCTTCCGATCCAAGAGAATGGAAGGGTCTTCCATCTTTTTATGTCTTCTTCAATTTCTTTCATGAGTGTTCTGTAGTTCCTTGAGTACAGATCCTTTACCTCTTCGTGAGACAGGAATCCATCAGAATCCTAGAGGAGAACATAGGCAGTAATCTCTTCGATATAAGCCACAGCAATTTCTTTCAAGATATGTCTCCAAAGGCAAAGGAAACAAAAGCCAAAATAAACTTTTGGGACTTTATCAAAATCAAAAGCTTCTGCACAGCAAAGGAAACAGTCAAGAAAACAAAGAGGCAACCCACGGAATGGGAGAAGATATTTGCAAATGACAGTATAGACAAAAGATTGATATCCAGGATCTATAAAGAACTCCTCAAACTCAACACACACAAAACAGATAATCATATCAAAAAATGGGCAGAAGATATGAACAGACACTTCTCCAATGAAGACATACAAATGGCTATCAGACACATGAAAAAATGTTCATCATCACTAGCCATCAGGGAGATTCAAATTAAAACCACATTGAAATATCACTTTACACCAGTTAGAATGGCCAAAATTAGCAAGACAGGAAACAACATGTGTTGGAGGGGATGAGGAGAAAGGGGAACCCTCTTACACTGTTGTTGGGAATGCAAGTTGGTGCAGCCTCTTTGGAGAACAGTGTGGAGATTCCTCAAGAAATTAAAAATAGAGCTTCCCTATGACCCTGCAATTGCACTACTGGGTATTTACCCCAAAGATACAGATGTAGTGAAAAGAAGGGCCATCTGTACCCCAATGTTTATAGCAGCAATGGCTATGGTTGCCAAACTGTGGAAAGAACCAAGATGCCCTTCAACGGACGAATGGATAAGGAAGATGTCGTCCATATACACTACGGAGTATTATGCCTCAATGAGAAAGGATGAATACCCAACTTTTGTAGCAACATGGATGGGACTGGAAGAGATTATGCTGAGTGAAATAAGTCAAGCAGAGAGAGTCAATTATCATATGGTTTCACTTATTTGTGGAGCATAACAAATAGCATAGAGGACATGGGGGGTTAGGAGAAGGGAGTTGGGGGAAATTGGAAGGGGAGGTGAATAATGAGAGACTATGGACTCTGAAAAACAATCTGAAGGGTTTGAAGAGGTGGGGGGGTGGGAGGTTGGGGGAACCAGGTGGTGGGTATTAGAGAGGGCACGGATTGCATGGAGCACTGGGTGTGGTACAAAAACAATGAATACTGTTATGCTGAAAATAAATTAAAAAAATGTTTTAAAAAATTACATTGGAATGTATATAATGTAATCAACAATAAATTTTGTTCAAATAACTTTGTCTATATTAATCATTAAAAAATGTTCAAAATATATATGTACTTTATGAAACAGGGAACTAATTGGAAGAAATATTAGATGAGATTGTTAAAGCTGCAGAAAGACACATGCAAGAGATGAACAGCATTTCTTTGACAATTTTTTACTGCCTTTTCATAGGAGAGTTATGCATGTTTATCTATGAACAAAACCCAGTTAATACACACACACATTTTTACATATCCTTTCATATTCACCCCTCATTGGATCCATCATCTTATTCTTTTAACTTTATCTCATAGCTTTTATGCAGAAAGTTCCACCACTACCTCCAACATCATCACTTTCAGTCTGTCTTTTCAACTCTGCTCAGAGACCACCTGAAATATAATATTATGATTAAGCTTTTATAGCTCACTATTCTTTACAAGATTGGTATTTTCAGTTTTTTGTGCCAAATGTATCTCATTCTTTTTTCATCCAATATTAATAAAATTAATTCATGATTTTATTTATTTATATATGTGTGTATATATTATACCTCATAAATAAATTAAATATATAGCTCACAGGGAATATATATGTCTGTGTGTGTGTATATTTCATAGAATTTGTGTTATTTTTCTATTGCTGCTGTAACAAGTCACCACAAATTTGGCAGCTTATAAAATAACAAACTAATTATCTTACCTCACTGCATGTCAGAAGATGGAATGCGGATCATCAAGTTAAAAGGAAGGTATATATTTGTGAACTTTTTGGAGATTGTCGTTTCTACCAATAGGTAGAAACTAAGGAGATATTATTCATTTAACCAATCACTTGAAACATCTTATTAGGAATTCTACTGGACACAAATTGTAGAAATACAAGTAAGTTAAGTTTCCTTTAAATAGGAAAACTTTTATAGGCAAATGCAATTAAAATTGTTCAAAATTTAGTGAATTCTCTGTTTATTAGTGGTCTATTATACCTGGACGTATACAATGCTGGGTAGCATAGTAGACATTCAATTTATATTTGTTTGGTTTGTCAGACTAAATTAAGCTAAGATTCATTGAATTTTTATTTAGGTGAGATAAGTAAGAGATATCTGTGTGTGTGTGTGTGTGTGTGAAAATATATATATATATATATATATATATATATATTTATATATATCATTATATATCATGTGTTTCTCTCTATATCTGTATCAATCACTGAGATAAGTGTGTGTATATATGTGTGTATGTATACCAATGCTTTGTAAGGCACTATGTTTATTATGATCATTTGATAGATGATGAAGTTAATGATTAAAAACATTAACAAGGTAAAAAAATAAAAAGAAAGAAACATTAAGTAACACCTCATAACTGATAAACTCAGGACTCCAGGGATCAAACTGGAACCATAATGTTTGTGTAAGTTCCAGTCTTTGACAGTAAATTAAATTTAGGAATCTGTACAATTAGATTTGTCTAATATAGTTTGTAACATAACTTGAAAACAGATTAAAGATTGTCACATATTTTTAAAACTTTCTAAATTATATTTAAGATACATTTTTCAATTTCTTACTTACATATGCAATCTAATAAAAATCCTTGGAAGTAAAAATTATTGAATAATCACGTCAGAAGGAAGTTTAGTGTGTTTTCACATTGTGGTATTAAAATCTCTTTGAACTTTACTTGCAAAGAGTTCTCAAATGCCATTAGTAGCATTTAAAAAATGTGAATCTTTAGAAATTACTCATTACATGTTAATTTTGCATTTAGTTTTAATTTTTATAATACTATTTTGATCTTTTTTTTTTTTTTTAAGATTTTATCTATTCACTTGACAGAGAGAGAGATCACAAGTAGGCTGAGAGGCAGGCAGAGAGAGAGAGGAGGAAGCAGACTCCCCACCAAGTAGAGAGCCTGATGCGGGGCTCAGTCCCAAGACCCTGGGATCATGACCTGAGCCGAGGGAGAGGCTTTAACCCACTGAGCCACCCAGGCGCCCCACTACTATTTTGATCTTAAATCAATGTTCAAACTTTGTGTCAAATAAGCATCTTAACCTTGAAATGTTAGATGTATTCAATTTTTTCTTGATAAAATTTTTCAGGTGATTTCATTGGAAGGATAATTTTAATTTTCTCAAGGATAAGATTTATATTCTGCCCATATTTACAATACTTGTTAATTAGAATTGAAATAACTTGTTAATTAGAATTGTTATTATATTATATATATACTATACATAGTATATATTATATAAAATTATAAAATTTTGTTTATATTATTTTATTTCACATATTGAAACTAATGACTTTTGAGTAATTCCGCATAGACTTAAAGCATTTTTATTCTTATACCTCATATACTGACTTTCATGTGAATATCACAACTGAAGCTATTTTTGTATTATATGAGATTGGCTTGTAAATTACTTTCTTTACAGTAGCAGTGGGAATTATTAAAATAAGCACAAAATTAAAATGAGCACTATTAACAGGCCAACATATGATTTTATGATATCTCTTTCTAGAAACTATGCATTCCCCATACAGAGAATGGTTTCATAAACAAGAAGAGAGTGGTTTCTATGTAAGAGATCTTCACATTACATTCGTAAGTATCTCTAATCACCACAATTTTAGGGTTCACTTTAATCTCAGTTAATCATAATCAGCTACTGAAAATCCAATTAAGGATCTGCACTTGGTAATAATGTCAGTGGCCTATCTATGGATCTTTAATTATTTAATTTGTTGCATAATTTGTTTAGAAAATTCTTAGAACAGTCTTACATTTATCATTTTCTAAATTGTTTTCTTACCTTTAAGACATTATAAACTAGTGACTCAAAACATTAAAACAGAAAGTATACTATTCAACAAGTCACAATTATAGATGACTGAAAGAAAAAACAATTTGCCAATGCCATAGAGAGCTGAAAGAAACTTGAGTTATATAGTGCTTTATTTCCTAGATTCACATTCTCTCTGGAAACATGTTAAATACAAAGATGTTTTAAAAATTATTCAGAAGGCAGCAAGCTTTTATTTGGAAGGCAGCTTAATACTATACTTAATGACTAAATAACAGACTATTTTGTCATCAGTATTTCAATTTCAAAGCCAATGCCCCCCATTTATCTAAATCACTGAGCTGAATGTTAAGAAAAATTCTTCCTCAATGAGATGGATAATGACTTCAATTCAGGTATTTTTCATTCATGCATAGCAACTCTCTCCAGTGAATGTCACCTTCATTTTTAAAAATTGTGTAATGAAACACGTTTTATGAAAATATTTTAAAATACGGTTCTGAGGACATCTAAATTACTCTCATCTTGAATTAGTGACCTAATGGAAAACAATGATAATCAATGTGGTGCAGCACACAATTACTGTGCTTCCATGTGTGGTGACATTAGTTATAATTTTGTGTTCTAATATTATACATATGGCATCTCTTATTAAGTGCTTTTAATCACATTAATTACATATTAAAAATCGACATCCTTTTAAAAAGTTTCTTCCATTTTAAAGCACACTAGAATTACCTAAGATACTATTTAAATTTATTTTTTAATTTTTTTTTTAAGATTTTGTTTATTTCAGAGAGAGAAAGAGCGAGAGATTGAGTGAGCACAAGATGAGGGAGGGGCAGAGAGAGAGAAAGAAGCAGACTCTGGTGAGCAGGGAGCCCAATGTGGAGCTCTTTCCCAGGACTCTGAGATCATGAAGTGAGCGAAGGCAGAAGTTTAACTGACTGAGTCACCCAAGCGTCCCCCCATAAAATACTTTTAAAAATAGTTATGATCAGACAAAAAATAGTTATAATCAGGCTCTACCTCAGAATATTAAAATTAAAATCTTCAGGGAAGTTGAATTAGAGTGCATTAATTTTATCCATTTCTTAATAACTTTATAGATTTCAAGGGTACTTTTTTTGCAAACATTTTTTCCCACAGTATCATACACATTAAAATGAATTCTTTCATCATACATGCAATGTGATATTTTTAATGAAAATGTTCATATATTTATAAAAGGATTTGACATAAGAAATACAATGTCTCATTCAAACTTCTAATTTTCGGATGAACAGGGTAACTTCACACAGGTGTGACAATGAGAACAAGTGTTTGAGACCAATAATAAAAGGTTCATGAAATTACTAATTACTGACTGCTTCTAAAACTATTGAGGCAGCTAAACAGGTTTATCTGTGAGCAGGACTTTTTTATTAGTTATAAAATAAAGCCTTTTTGAATGCTTTATAAAATTTAAACCAAAAGACTTATTATCATCCGAATTCATGTAATCTTCAGTATTTGTCTTGGTCTTTTCAAGACCTTCCTTGGGAAACTTAATTATTTATAAATGATTTCAGCATTTAGTGAAAAAAATTCATATTCTTCCTTATACTTTAAGCCAAAATGAATTTTAAGTTGATAAAATTTTCAATTAAAAAACAAATTTGTAGAAAAAAATAAAATGCATATAAACTTCATGTGAGGAAGGACTTTTTCAGCATGATTACAAAAGGAACATAATCTATGGTTTTGCAGAAATGCCTATCTACATCATAGCTTACTTCACTGCTCATTTCAGTTAGGCAGAGACAATGAAACATTTAGTCAGACTGACTATTCATACAGATCCTGATTCTGCTATTTACCAGCTTGAGACTCTGGGTATGTTGCTCAGTTTATCATCTCTAATGTAAGGATAATAAGTATTGACCTCCCAATGTAGTTCTAAGAGGAAAAAGTATATATTCCATGTCTGGCATACTTTAAGTGCCTTACCAATGTTACTACTGTTATCTAACCACACTAGGATTCATTGAACTTAATCCATAAGGATAAACCTCTGAATTCTATTCTCAGATATAAGATTCTAACTGTGAAGCCATCCTTTGACTAAAGCCAAGATTTTGATCAGATCCAGTTTTTATATATAAAATATTTCATATTCAGTTTACTTTTTTGAAACTTTATGTCAAAGTATTTCATCCTTGGGCTTTTAAAGTATCAGTGAATACCAGTTAATAAAGAGTAAGATTATGCAGACATTTTGCAGCAAATTAACGTTTTGTAGGTTTCAACACATTGTCCTTTCTCACTGTATGTAGATAAATAAGCAATGAGACATAACAGAGTGTGAATCATGTGGCATTTATTTACACATGATAGGTTATTACAGCCATGAGGCTGAAAGCCAAATGGTATCAAAATGAATGAAGTGTGAATTAGGCATAGCATGCCTGGGCTGACATGTCTAAGTGCATTATGAAATGGGACTCATAAAATCAAATTAACATATGTAGAAATGCTTCAAAATAATAAGGTTAGTTAATGTCAGCAAAACCCATAACTAAGGATTGTGTGACTTGAACAGTGTTAAAGTTCAGAATTCTTGTTGGAAACACGAACAATTGGATTTTTTGTTGTTGTTCGTTTTTGTTGGAGTTTATTGCTTATTTGGCTGTTATGTGAGATTTGTTAATATAGATATTAACATAACAACATGTCAAATAGTCAAATTTAACAGAGAACTCATAGTACTGTTATATATATATATGGTGTTAGCCTTCATGGGTTTAATTTTCTGTAAGCTCCATTTGAAATTCTAATACTAGCACACGCCTACTAAGTCAACATTATTCCATTGTGCACCAATCCTTCTCAGATATATAGCTCCATATGTACTATTGTGCATTAGTATTACATGTACTATTATTATATATGTACTAATGCTGTATGTAAATTTATAAATTTTTCTATCTCTTTATTCACTTCCAGGATTTAGGGATACCTTCAGCTAGTCTATGTCCTCAATTAGTCTAAAGCTCATAATTATTTCTAAATTATATTATAAATAAATATATATACCAAGAAACTTAGACATCATTTTCTGTTATTGCTTTACAGTTACAAATTATCTAAATATTAATTATACTCAAGTGGATTAGCTCCATCCTTATGATTTCAAAAGCAACTATCACACACACAGGCACACGTACATACACACACACAAAGATTTTTCATCTATTTTGTAATATATATGAGTCAGACCACTCACTGCTCAGCAGTTCTACAAGGAGTTCTCAAATATCCTTTACTCAGCCTCTTCTTAAATTAATATTACTGTACATAGAACATTCATCAAAACTAAGAATTTGCTTTTTAGGCAATATTGTTAACTAAAGTTTAGAAGTTATTTGGATTTCAGCAGTTGCTCCACTAATACCTTTTTTCTTTTCCTGAATTCAATATAGTATTCCACATTACATTTAATTGTCTTTGTAGTCTCCTCCAGTCTGTGATAGTTCTGCAGACTTGTTTTGTATTACTTCGGGACTTTGGAGATTATTGGTCAGTTATTTTCTCTAGTGCAGAAGTTATTTGGATTTCAGCAGTTGTTCTCTAGGGGAGATACCCAGAAAGATTATTGGGTCACAGGTAGGTACATATTTAACTTTATACGAAATGACCAGACTGTTTTCCAAAGTGACTGCCCCATTTTACACTGTCTACAGCTTTATATGAGTCTCATTTGTTCTCCATCTCTCAGTACATGGTATTGTCAGGTTTTGTTTTGTTTTTTTTTTTTTTCATATTTTAGACATTCTAACAGGTGTGCAGTGGTATCCTATTGTGGCTTAATTTTTTTAAAAGTCATTTTATTGAATATGTTTTCATAAACTTATTTGCTATCTGTGTATCTTTCTTTAGTGAAGTGCCTGTCTAGATTTTTTGCCTATTTTTAAAAAATGTTTTGCTTATATATTGTTGAATTTGAAGAATTCCTTGTATTTTCTGGATAGAAATCCTTTTCACAAACAAGATGGGCGAATATTTTATCCTAGTCGGTGACTTGCCTGAATTTTCATTCTTTTAACACTGTTTTTCGCAGAGCAAAAGTTAATTTTTTTTAAATTTTCATGAAGTATTTAATTAATAAAAAAATTTTCATGAAGTACAATAAATAGATTTTTTTTAATGGCTCAATGTATTTGGTGGAGACATTTTTTTCTTTTAGACTCTATGTGGACTATGTGAAACCAATTTTGATGTTCATTTTGTATCTTCTGAGTGTATTTTTTCTTGCCTTTTTATGTAACTTACAGTATTTGTTGTTGTTTTTGCAAGTTAAAAGCCAGACATCTCATATGGAACTGTAATACTGAAGTCAATGGTTTTGATCCCTGGAAATGGACATGCCTTTGGACTGGGCATGTGAATTAACCCACCTAGAAGGTGTGGTGGGTTTGATTTTGTTGTTGATATGATAACATTCATTTCTCTTCAGGTTTCAGAGTCCTGTAGAAAACGCTTGAATTTAAAGCAGTTGGCTTATCACAGCAATGTCTGTTCCTTCTGAGTTTTGGGTCTTTCCTTTGCTCCAAGCCTCAGAGAGGTTCTCTCTGCATGTTCTTGTTCCCCTCCTGTCTCTCTCCCAGTAATGTTCTATCTGTTATTCAAAACTTCTTAGCTAGGTGTGGGAATGGTAGTGATGTGTGGAGTCTGAGTTGTAACATTAAACCTGTCTTTGTCTTACACTTTGTCCTGTTTTCAAGGTATGCGGCCCTCTCTACTCACCTGCACTGGTTGTAGGTCTCAGAATGTAGTTCTGACCATCTCTTTAATAGCCTTTTTATCCTCCCTATGTTGTTCCCATCTTTCCAGCTATGATGAGTTTTAAATCAATGCATTAAAGGCAGGAATGCTTATTGCCTCTCATTCCCCACCCTTCATGGTAGAGACTAATTTAGGTCAAGTACTTTGTTGCTCCCACAGGCACAGTTGTTTTTTTTAACCCACAGACTTTTCTTACTGCATTTTCCATTTCTTTCCTGTGAGCACATAGCAAGCAGGATTCATAGAGGAAGAGTCTGGTCTGTAGGACACTTGGCTTCCATCAGATGTCAACTTTTCTGGTGAAGTCTTCAGCCTTATCAGATGTTTACCCTAGTAAGCATATGCTTACTTTTCATTTGTCCCTGCAGGGACAGTCTCTTTTGTCCTTGGGCCATTTGATCATTCTATGATGATAGCACTCCAATAGGTTTGGAAAAAATTGTGATTTTCAGGTTGGTCCACATCTGTTGGGAAAGTCAGACATGCCAGTGTGTTGAACCTCCTACTGGGCTGCATGAGAATGGGCTTGGGTTTGTAATATTTTTGTCCAACAGAAAAGAGCCCTCATAGCTTGTGCTGTGAGGGTAGTGTGGGATATCTTTCTCTCTTTCAGACTCAATGTGTTTTTTATTTTGTTTAAGTGTGTATCAGTGGCCCTTAGGCACCCCTCCAGCTTCCTCTATTTCAGACCTGATCACAAGAAGGGTCAGGATTCTGCCACTGCAGCAGGAGGTGAGGTGCTTGGCTGGAGAAGGGTCCACTGGCCTTGGAGGACTGACACACTGCAAGGGGCTGAATGGTATGTACAGTCTTTCCTCTTTCTGTGAGTACACCTTGTACCTCTTAAGCCTAAGGTGCTGTCTATTCTCAGCGACCTTACATCATGCCCTGGTTTCTTCCCTGGGTAGCACTTATCTGCCTTTGTATCATGGCCACATTCATGTGGTAGTCTATTCTGTGGCATAACTTGACTGCCCAATGAAGAGTGAAACATCTTTTGCATTGCAAGCTGGAAGCAGCACTTATTCCAGCTTTTTACATCCTGGGTGTAGAATTTTGAATTCCTATCATGGTACTAATGGTGTCCATTTTAGTTTTCTTTATTATGAAATTGTAATTATTTCTTAAAGTTGTTTACTTAGTACTAATTAATATAGAATTCAGCTTATGGTCTGAAAGGGCACTGAATCTGTACAGGGTTTTTACTTTGTAAGAGAATTGTCATTTTTTATGGTTTTTCAAAATTAACAAAATTTAAATGTAATACTATAGAAGCAACCCCAGTTGGCTCAATTGCATAAATTAGTTTAATTATATGAAAGTGTTTTATTAACATAGTAATGATCATGCATTTCCCAACTCCACTAAATTAAACTGACAGATGTGACTCAGTTTGCAGTCACCCCTTACTTACATTCTTCATGTTGTTCTCTGGATACAGTAAAGTTTAAGGAAAGCTATCTTTGACTTTGCCTTTGACCTCTCTTCCAGAGCTTTAATTTTTTCTTGAGTGTGTGGGACATTTCTTAGCACATAGTAGGCTTCCTAAGAGGTTGAATTAATGGCACTGTTACACACAGACACATTTACCTAAATACAACATTATAGGTCTAAAAAATGCTGGTTGAGCTAGCTGGAGTCTGGCAGAAATGTTTTGAGATTTACATTGAGTGAGGTTCTCCAGGAGACAGAACACAACATTCACTCAGTGTTGACTTTATAAAAGAGTATAGGAAAAAAAAAAAAAGGCCATAATCAATGAAGATACTAAAGTATGCAGGGAAAAATGGCACTCAGAGTTGGATGAGAGAGATATAGAACCAGGTTGTAAAGAGGAAAAGGAGTCATAATTAGGAATCTGGGAAAAATGAGATCTGGAAATAACAGGTATTATGAAGAAGGATTTAGAGTCATCCACACCAATGTTTGCTTTGTTCTATTCTCATTTGGTGTCACTGCATGTGACAAATTCAAGACTAATAGTTTATAAATAAACAGCACCAAAAGAGACATACATGCTCTCAAAATAGCCAATCTTTCGATCTACTATGTAACTTCAAGTAAGAAGTAAAGTCAGATGAATTAAGATTGAACTCGAAGTATTATTTGATTATTAATTTTTTAATTTTTTTCTGAATTCAGAATATAAGTAAGTTGCTATGCATTCACATCTTTGTCTAATTTTACTAATTGGTTTAAAATATCTTTGGGGTTTTGGAAACGTTATTTACAAATACTAAATGAGAATCCAACATGAATTTTATTCTAAATTTAAATGACTTATACTTTTAATATGACTGATGCTTTTAATATTCAGCCAAAAGTTAAGTGCTAAGTAATCTTTTTCTTATTTTGGAAGCATTTTATAAGCAATTGATTCAAAAATGTCCAGATTTTTGAAACTCATAGTTTCCATAATGATGCAGTATGTTAAATAAGCATTCAGTTCTCAATATTGATTCATAATTATTGTTACATATGGAGTCTGTCTCTTCAGTATTGCACATTTCCTAAAATTTGTAGCACAAAAATACCCTCATTTCTTGTCTCTATATTCCAGAATTGAAGTAGAAAAACAAGGATAAGGGTAGTTTAAAGGCTATTGATTGGGGAAGCAAATGTGTGTTAAAAAATGAATGAATGATCTATGCCATTAAACTACTATATAATGAATTGGATTTGATAGCATTTAGAAAGCTATGTACACCAATATGGGTATAATTCACATTTTAATATTGATGGCAAACATTTTTGCAGTAAAATATGTATGAAAAAAGGAAGAGCCTATTAAAGATGTATATAGAAAGAAAAAGTTGATGACATTTGGAAAATAGCATGTCAACTATGATTTTATTAGAAAGCTTTTCCTTTTAAACTTGAGATTAGAATGAGAAAATCAGATTACAAAAGAAGATTACTTTCTGATATGTTTTAAATTGTTTTGATGGCTTTAAAAAGGAGAATCTGTGTTAGACATGTATATTAAATAATGAATGAGAGAACTAAAACAAAACATACAATAAGGGATTGAGAAACCAACATAAATTATAAATCACTCCTCTAAACATTAAAAAAATGCTTTTCCAGGGTTAATGGCTATTCAGGTTCAAGTAATATACAAAGAATAATTATAAATATATCATTTTTCTGGATATATTATTTAATAAGATGAGTTTCTTGTGAGCATTAAAACATAGACTCATTAAAAGATGGCATGTTCTTTGGGCTATAGATGACTATCTCAGTGGTAAAGAATGGGATCCTTCAGGTGTTTTGAATGCCTCCTACCTAAAATAATTTTTACCTCCTTACATGATTTTATGTTTATGTGTATTAATATTACGATAATATTTTAATTTATTTACATAGTTGTAAACCCTATCATTCCCAGTGTATAGTATGGATATTTGAAAATAATACTCTTATGTGACTATTTAAAATTTATTTTGTGAAATCTAAATATATTAACCATAATCCATTTTAAAAATGCATGAAATGAATAACATTGTTTTTGATAGCCAAAATTTTATTTCATGACATTTTTTCATTGAATTTATAGAGTTACATATAATTCTATTCCAATTTCTCCATAGAATTTTATTCTAATCTATTTTATTTTGAAATTCCTTGATTAATCACCCTGTCTTATTGCCCTGCAACAACAACCACCTGAAACTCTAAGAATTATATTTTTCTTTCTTTGCTATTTTTAGGATTGGATTATTTTGTACACAATTTATCAGAGTAACTTAAATGTAGTATACAGTTTGATGAATAATTATGAAATACAAAAAGTAAATTCTGATTGGAGATGCACTTTATATAACATAGATGAGATTACAATTTTATATTGAAATACATTCAAATCAAAGAGATGGCTATAAAAGGAAATTTCTGTTCTTAGGTGTTTTTCTAAATTTAAAAATGTCATTCAGGGCTTTGAATTCCTTCTGAGTAATATGTCAAGAAGCAATTAGTGATTGATCATGAAAATTATTTGTAAAAATCTGTTACCTGACAATTTATTTCTTTAATTTTGTTGATAGAAATAAAATAAAATAATAAAATATAATAATAAAATAAAAAAGCAAATTGCCTGAACCACTGATAGATTTGTGACCTAATCTTTAGATTCATTTTTCTCAACATTTTCAATTCTCATTCTGTTAGGTGTCCTGGACTTGGTGTCCTAGACCCTCTTTCTTTGTTAGCTTCTTGTTTGTTTTTAACAGTTTTGTTGAGATATAACTTTCATACCACAAAGCTTACCTATTTAAATTGTAGAATTCAGTAACTGTTGCTGTATTTACAGAACTGAGCAACTATCATCATCATCTAATTTTAGAACATTTTTATCGCCTAGGCCAATGAGAAAAAAATACCATGCTCATTATCACAGTGTAACCTAATAAATTTCAGTTTTGGGGTAAGGAAATATCTGATTCCGTTGTGATTTGTTCAGAAAGGGGAGAGAAACTGCTTTACATCCAGATCCTTCTCAGACAGGTATTGTTAAGACTAGAATACACATAGGAATTGAATATATGGGGGGCGAAGTCCTGAGTGACTCAGTTAATCATCTGCTCTTATTTTCAGCTCAGGTCATGATCTCGGGGTCCTGGAATTGAGCCCCATTTTAGGCTCCAAGCTCAACACCGAGTCTGCTTTTCCCTCTCCCTCTGCTCTAATTACCTGTGAGCGCACATGTTCTCTCACTCTCTAAATGTATATGTAGAGAGTATATATATATATATGTATATATATACACACACTTATATATACAAAATAAATAAATGAAATATATTAATAAATAAATAATAAATAAATATAATAATAAATAAATATATATAATAAAATCTTAAAATAATAGAAATTGAAGATATGGAAAAGGATTCCCATAAAACTCTCCATGTCCTGGTACATTCTGGGAAATCTTGTTATATATCTAGAAATGTTATGTCCACAGAAGATACCAAGATATAGTAAGGCATTATTTATTTTTTTGAAACCTATTTATCTATTGGGGAATAGATAATAAAGTCAGCATATAAAATTTCATTGAGAAAATGTATAGGTAGAAACACATAAATTATACTAAACAGTGTTTCTTATGGGGCCTAAAAACTAGTAGTTTGAAATTTTTTTGCTGAAATTACTTATAAATACTTTGAGCCAAAGCATGGCTGTCTCTGAGTAGTTGTATAAACTGTAAATGATGAGAACATTTTCTTGCAATATGTTACCAGTGATAGCAAATATTAAAATTCATGTATTCCAGTTATTTTTAAGACTATTTCACCCTTCTCTAAAGGTTTATAATACTCTTGCAACTGTACCTTAACATCTTCTGAAGGTATGGCTTAATACCTTGTGACCGTATTTATGTTACATGCTGAGGGCAACTTATTGAGTGTCAGTTAACAATAACAGGGCTACAGTGGGCCTCAAGAATTCTAAGTTGACATTTTCATGCATTAGATGGAATAATTAGCTTATGTTATTCAGTATTTTTCCAAAATGTATGGACTGTTAGCATCTAATTTATTTTTACTACATGACATTTGCACAGTTACCAGAAAAAAAGCAGATACACAGTTCTGACCTCATGTTTACTTTGTAATTGTTTAGTCAATAAAATGATAGTAAAAATGCCTACATAACTTTTTCTCTTTTGCTTTCTATTTTTCACTCCAACTCATGCTGTCTCTTTCTTTAATGTTAAGTAGTGTGGTTTACAGAGTCTCAAAAGGGATACTCTTCTGTATTGTGGTTTTATAGAAACATAGTCTTAAAGGGATACTCTTTTGTACTCTCCTATAGAATTTATTTTTTTTTTATTTTTTCAAGTTTTTATTTAAATTTCAGTTAGTTAATGTACACTGTAATATTAGTTTCAGGTGTAGGGTCAGTGATTCATCACTTGGTATAACACCCTGTGCTCATCACATTCCATCACAAAAGGTGCCCTCCTTAATACCCATCACCAATTTAACTCATCCCCCTACCCATCTGCCCTCCAGCAACCCTCAGTTTGTTCTCTATAGTTAAGAGTCTGTTTTATGGTTTGCCCCTCTTTTTCTCCAATGCTCATCTTTTTTGTTTCTTAAATTCCACATGAGTGCAAACATATGGCATTTATCTTTCTCTGGTTTCATGATGTCCATACATATAATCACTTTAGTAAATTTGGTGACATATTTGATCTATAATCAATATTGAAAAATTCCCTTCTATGTAACTAGTTCAATCTCCTATCCAATTCTGGAATTTAAAAATGCATTCACTCTCTATTAAAATATATAAAAGGCACAGTGTATCATAAAACACACTAATTTAAACATTAGCACTTCCCAATTTTTGGATAAATATGACTTACAAAAACTTTCCTTGTTTTAACTTAATAACTACATATGAGTAATTTCATTCTCTTGGTCTCATTTTTAGCTCATAGGTGAGTATAGGTAATTTCTTGGAAGCTAAATTTACAATTAAAAAAAAAGTAAAAGAAAAAGAAAATCAATCAAACTAAGATTATTGCATGATTCTGAGTCTCTAAGATTATTGAAATCAAATTACATGTTTAATCACAGCCACCATCATAGCCATATAGATGGCATATAATTTTAATGTTTATTCCATTAGAAAATATTTATTGGGTGCTTGTTTCTGTGCTTAGCCATCTTTTTTTATGAGGTAGCAAATGTAATTGGACCCTTGATATTTTTGTAAAAAAGCTGAGAAAAAGTAGAAGAAAGGAGAGAAGTAATGAAACAGAAGGAAACATATTTTTCTTTTCTTCCCCTACATAATAGCCACGCAAGTTATATACTATCTTAGACTAACCAAATTTTCTCATACAAAATTAAAAATTATAAAACAACTACAAATCCAAATGTATGTAATATAGGCTAAGTGAAATTATGGAAAATGTATAATATTACAAAGAAATAAAGATAAAAATAATAAATTCATTATTTTATAAATGTGAAAGTACTTTAAAGGTATATGTTAAAAATTAGAAATATCATAGCAGAAAGAAATCAGCAAATTATTAACAATAAATTAGAGGATTAGGCAAAGAAAAAAATGTTCTTTGCCATGATGCCAAAAAGACACAAAACTATAGCAAACTGAAAAATATTCTAAATAAACAAAAATGAAAGTTAAGATGAGAATATAATTTTTGTTTATTGAGGTGGGAGTAAACCGATGTAACATATTATCTTAGTGCTTTGAGGAGCTTCTTGTAATGTCAACACTTCACCAGACTCTCAACATTTCATATGGTTATGAGCCACCTCAGGATCAGAAAGTTGACTACTGAAATATGATCATATCTCAACTTTGGAAACAGATTAATTATAATTTCATGAGATGTATTTATAAATCAGAATGCAAATATAGCTAAAACAAGAAGCACAGAAAAAGACCATATTACATAGATAATAATTGAATGTATAATAATTTATCAGAAATCCGGTAATGTTCTATATTAATAGAAATTTGAAGACTATTTTAGTTCCAAAGCTTCTATCATATAACATAAAATAGAGTTTAATAAAATGTTAATTATAAAATTATATTTTTGTAACTATTAAGGAATATCTTCAAGGATAATGACAAAAGAAGACATTTTAGAAGACATAAATGATGATTTTATGAAATAAATATTAAAAATCAGAAAATTTGGAGCACTTGGGTGGCTCAGTCAGTTAAGCACCTTTGACTCAGGTCATGATCTCAGGGTCCTGGGACTGAGCCCAGCATCAGGCTCTGCCTTTGATGGAGAGTCTATTTGTCTATCTGCCCTTTTCCATTCATTCTCTCTCTCTCTCAAATAAAATCTTATAAAATATCAATTTTTAAGTTTACAAAAAAGTAACATGAAAGTGAAAATAATAGATTGGCAAAAATGCATCCACATTATATAGCAGTTTATAAATGATATAAACGTGTGACTACATAGAGATTCTAATAGATGAGTGAATAAATACTGTATTTTGTCAATAAACTGCATAAGGACAAAGACACTATTTTATTCATGATTGTATGCTTGCATCTTGAGAACATGACAATAGGCAAGCACTCATGACATAATTGCTGAATACGTGGTTGAGTGGATCATTCAATGGATAGGTACTGAGACTTAGTTTCATCCCAGTCTCTCTGAAAAAATTGAATGAGGAAAAGTGAAGTTTCTGGATATTTCAAGATCAGGCCAAAATCATGGTGATTTACTCCACTTATGTGGCTGTCTATTGTTTGGAAAATTACTTGAACATGATTTTCAAACTTGACTATAACCAACCAGTAGGGAATCTATGTGTATAAAGAATAAATAACAAATATTTCATAAACAAAATAGACTTAATATAAAGATACACCCTGATATTTCGTGTTCTGTTTTATTTCATTTCAAAAAAATTGATTGCAAGTTACCAAAAATATTCAGACTTGGTAATGAGACACAACTCTAATTTAGAGCAATCCCCAGATTTTGCAGTTGAGATCAGGAGAAGTACATAATTTACCATAGTTTATTCATCTCAGTAATGTGTCATAACTTAAGTTTTTGATAACTACCAAAGAGCGGTTCTGTCACTATATTCAAAGTCAGTATTTATATGCAGTCTTCAAATAAGCAAATAAAGCTATAACTAAACAGGAATTACATCTGTTGCAAGCCATTAAACATGCATACTTCATAGGTAATGGTAAAAGTGTTTAATTGATTTTATTTTTTTTTATTTTTTTTAAAGATTTTATTTATTTATTTGACAAGGAGAGAGATCACAAGTAGACAGAGAGGCAAGCAGAAAGAGGGAAACAGACTCCCCGCTGAGCAGAGAGCCAGATGCGGGACTCAATCCCAGGACCCTGAGATCATGACCTGAGCCGAAGGCAGCGGCTTAACCCACTGAGCCACCCAAATTTTGTTTATTAAACATAGTATGTTATGATTAAAGGAGATCATTAAAAAATTCCTTCATATTCATATTTTAAGCAAGACTGATAAACATTATTTTTAGAAAAGAAATTTACTTTTCTTTTTCCTTATCTTTCTCTCTCAGCAACATTTATTCATCATCTCACCTTATGCATCCATCCATACAATCATACAAGGCTATATCAAAAATGCCAAACAATTATTTAAATTTGCAAATTTTTAGAAATACTTTATTTATTTATTTGACAGAGAGAGATCACAGGTAGGCAGAGAAAGATGGGGAAGCAGGCTCTCTCTGCTCAGCAGAGAGCCTGATGTGGGGCTCCATCCCAGGACTCCGAGATCATGACCCAAGCTGAAGGCAGAGGCTTAACCCACTGAGCCACCCAGGTACCCCTAATTTGCAAATTTTGAATGCCTATTAGAAACTCCTGATGAGGGACGCCTGGGTGGCTCAGTGGGTTAAAGCCTCTGCCTTCGGCTCAGGTCATGATCCCAGGGTCCTGGGATGGAGCCCCACATCAGGCTCTCTGCTGAGCAGAGAGAGCCTGCTTCCTCCTCTCTCTCTGCTTGCCTCTCTGCCTACCTGTGATCTCTGTCTGTCAAATAAATAAATAAAATCTTTAAAAAAAAAAAAAAAGAAACTCCTGATGAATCCAGAACTCTGTATTTCTCATATATGCTGATTTATGTATAGTTCCTCAATGTGAGAAACCGAATTTGGATTAACAACTTCATTTAATAAAACATAACATTTTCAAAAAAGTTTATTCATGTAATTCATCCACTTAATTAAACTCATCTTTTGAGACTAAATTAAGTCAGTAGGCACTTCCTTAGTAGTTAATAAATTATCACTTCTTAAAAAAATTTAGATATTTGATATATAGTTACAAAGTATAATAAACCTGCATTATATACATAATAAACTTATATTAATATACCTAAATAAGTGCAATAGAGCATCATAGTAGCATTTGTTGAAGAATGAAGTTTGTTGAATCTCTTTGCTTAAAAACTAAAAATATTAGAGATTCGATCAGAACTTCAGTTTTATTATTATAGGACTATAAATAGACTATCAAGATATATTGTTTCACTGTTCAGAGGATTCATTTACTGTTAATATGAATTAAGTTTTAAATTCCCAAACAATCTAAAACTTAACTGCAGCTTGGTTACAAAATTTTTAAAGCAGGAAATGAGATGGTTTTGCTATTTGCATTAGTAAAATGAAAGAAAATCTAATTAAAAGAAAATGAAGAATGGAAGCCAATTATACTATTATGTAACATACATTATTGTAGAACTATGTAAATTGTGTCCATTATTTTACTGTGTTATAAACAGTATTACATAATATCTGTAATTTAGACATTTAAAGATTTTACAAAATCATTTTAATAAAAGCCTAAGATACTTAGTATGCCTATTTATGAACATAAAGTCATTAGATTATTTTACAGAAGGAAAAAACAGTAAGATGGTTTCATATAATTTTCTTGTATTTGTATAATTATGCTTTCAGTAAATCTGAGAATTGATGAAGGTAAATTCTTATTATTTGATGATATTTTCTATCTCCAAGAACCAATGTTCTTTGTGCACTTTGCTGTGTGGAAATTTCCTGAGTCTAGTGTGTGATTGTGACAGATTCTGCCCTGCAAGATCATCTGTCTAATAAGATAGCAAACTGCAAAGAATTGAGAAATTGATTTTGCCAAGTTTTAACTTAATGAAAAACAGCCTGGTTTCAATCACACTGGAAGGTGAGATATAGAGTTGCTTATTAAGACTTAGGTACATTGGAAGTCAAGCAACTTTCTGTCTTTAGAGATAAGATGTAGCTGAAGAGAATGGTTTAAAACAAAACAAAGCAAAACAAAACATATTGGCAGAAAAGATATTGTTATGCCAAAGTATGTTTTATTTTATTTATTTTTTAAAGATTTTATTTATTTATTTGACAGAGATCACAGGTAGGCAGAAAGTCAGGCAGAGAGAGGAGGAAGCAGGCTCCCTGCTGAGCAGAGAGCCTGATGCACTAGATCCCAGGATCCTGGGATCATGACCTGAGCTGAAGGCAGAGGCTTTAACCCACTGAGCCACCCAGGCACCCCTAAATGTGTGTTTTAAAACTCTCCGATAAGGAAATCACATAGGAAGTCTCCTATTATGTTTATTTTCTAGGTCAGCAAACCAAATGACAGTAAGTTTATTTGCATCTTTCTTTGATACAGGAGAAATTTCTGGATATCAAAATTTTTTTCCTTTCTAAATATTCCACCCTTCTGTCTCTCCCTGTCTCTCCCTCTCTATCTTCTACTCTCACCCTTCCTCTCTCTCTCTCTCTCTCCACTTAATGAGGTACAAAGAAACCTTGTTTTATTAGAACCTTGTCAATTAATATGTCTTAATGATAAAAAAGACTCTAGAATTTTGTCTCTACTCTTACCATTGAGTCCAAGTCTGTTCTCCTGAGGAAACATATTGTCTTTTTTTTTTATGATTCTAAAAAGTTTAAAACAGCTTTGCTAACTCCATCTACATACAAATAGACTTTTAATCATTGGTTATGCTTAAATAAATGGATAGTAGTAGGCAGTTACATAGATAGAGAAATCCATGCTTTTTAAAGTTTCACTGATGCAAATTTTGAGGCAAGTTCTTTATTGCTTGGTGAAAACTTAGTGCCCTTGCCTTTGGGTTTCTTCCAACACTTAATGGAAAAGCATCAACCTAATGAGCAAAGGACTGCATGCTAAGTTTCATAACTTGAGATCATATTGCTGTTAAGAGCAGAAATAGAATTTAACCTTCTTTCAACTCTTTTCTACTCAGAATAATTACATTATATTCCTAGTTCAAATTAATTAAATTTTTGAAAGATTTGTGTCATCCTGTAAAAAAGAGATTGGAAGGCAGTTATTGGTATAATTTTAGTATTGCATGTCTAGAGCCTTAGAAAGCCAGGAATTCTTTGATAATTACAGGTATGGTAATATTATTTAAAAAAGAGAAAATATTAGTGCTTTATTGATATACATATTGGGTTTTTGTTTTGTTTTATTTTGACTTTTTAGACTTTGAGATTCAATGAAAGGTGAGAAATATAATCTCTCTGATAGGTATTGTTTAACTCCCTTAGTTATCAAGCCGGAGTTACAGCTATAACAATATTCACTGATAGATCAGTGATTTACTAATCTTGGGTAAGATACATCTGAAGCATAATACAGGCCATAATATAGACAACCGATTTGCTTAACAAAAGAAGTTAGTTAACATATTTATTAACCACACTTTTATAGAGTACCCTTCTCTGTTAGAAAGGTGGATAGGAGGTGCCAATTTGGAAACAAAGTTAAGAAAAAATACTATTATAAATGATATCAAAGCTTCTAAGGAACTGTGTCCATAAGATCACTAACTTTCTCATTCTAATGAATCTATTACAGTTGCTTCAAGACAAAAATATAGGTTTGTGTAGTTTGTTGTTTTCTTCAATATATTCCTTAACATCAAAATCAATGAAGAAAAGAAAGATTGGTTATTGTGTTTTGAGATACATAATCTAGTGTACTCAAGCAATTATTTTAGAATTAATTATTCCTTCCTTATTTTTTCCCTAAAAATGTGCAAAGACACAAAGGTCCTGAGATCAGAATATAACCAATAGTGTTTTTAAGATTGGAGAAGGATTTCAAGAATTTTGAAATCATAAATTAGGATTTTACTGTATAAATTACATTTTTCCTATTGTTCAATCTTTGCTAAAAGAGTGAGATCTATACAGACACATATGTGCCTTGAAAAGAAGATTAACACCCTTGTTAAATGTTGCAACACTAGGACATTTTGTGCAGAATGCGCAATGAAGTTTATTTCCATATACCTTGTACTTTATATAAATATGTCATTGATTTGAAAGATTGTTGCTCTGCAGAGGTATTTGTTTATTTGATTATTTTAATTTAAGCTTAGCTACTTGCATTGAATCATGCAAATTGACTACATTTCTATACATGACACTTTGAATTGCATACTTGGTAAGGTAAGTAGATATGTTCTTGAGAAATAAATGTTACAAAATTACAACTGAACTTCAGATATTATAAGCAGTTTGGGGTTGATTTGAAAAGACTGATTGTTATGTAAATTATTAATAATAATGAATGAGAGTTCTAGATAGGTTTGTAATTAAACTCTAAGAAAATCATGTTCTTTGCTATAATCTCAGATATCAGAACCAGTACAAGAGGATTCTGTGTCTTCTTGATAAACTTGATAAACTTAAAGTTATCCTGAAACATTTTTTCTGTAGTTAAAGAATTTTTATATCAGTGTTATCAATATGAATATAGAAATGAATTGACTGCCAACTTTATTATAAAGTTTTAACATTCATTCCTAACTGCTGATATAAGTAATATGTTCCTCTTAATATCTTCATTTTTATTGCTGATTGCTTTATAAATCAAGAAACTAAATTTATAAGAAATTAAACTAATATTAATAAAATATACCACAATGTCTCCTTATGCTTTAGTCATTAATATTAACAAAAAATATTTTAGATTTTAAATTTACTTTGAAAATTAGGATTCTGTTCTTTGCAGATGCTGAAAATACTTCTTTAATTAAAATATTTAAGCTTCATTTTTTGGCAAACTTTTGTGTCTGTGTATCTGTATGTGAGATAAAATATTTACTGATTTCTCTATGAGCGCACATTTTATTCAAAGTGGAATCAATGAAAAATGAAATGCTGCCTTGTCTCTAATTGAGTAACCTAATATAATTAAAAATAAAATATAAAATAAGATATAAATAAAATATAAAATAGATGAAATATAATACGAATAAAAGTAGAGTGTACATTATACTAACCAATAAAATGTATAATAGTTTATTAGAAACATTTTAGAATTAATTGAAATAGAGATGTTTATATAATTTATATATGTATGTGTATTCCTTTGACTAATACCATGAATCATTCAAAATTAATCAGGTTTAAATATTTTTGATGTATATACAATTCTGGATAAAATTAATATCTCTTTTAAGATCTGTATTCTAAGAATTAAAAAGAATGAATTTTTCAGACTTTAGTGCCTACTAACACTGCTATAAAACTATACTAGTCTAACTAACAACACACAAATAGTGGGTGATTATACTACTTTCCAATCACTGTTTTCAGGATACAGTGATACAGAGTGGACTATATCTAGATCATTAAAACAGAAACAATAATTTTTTAATATAATAACCACAAGTAAGTTGTAGAAATATAATTCAGTTTTGACCAGTAAACCTCCCAATATAATTAGGAGGGCTTGTGGGATTTTTTTTTTTCCTTTTAAACAGGATTAACCAACTCTGTGTGTGTAGGATTATAGAATTTTTTGAGGATGCACTTGTAGTTATATAACCTAGCCTTTGTCTTTGTATGCATATGTATGAGTATAATAATAAATTATCTGTCTTAATTATTCATCCTTCATCTGATGAATATATAGTTAATAAATATATGTTTTTATGTTATTTAATGTGTTTCTAAGCCCTATAATTTGACAGAATTGCATTTTAGCATTATGTCATAACTTATTTTAGAAATGTATTCTTTGGCACAATTAAGTTCTTATTTTTCATGATCGTTTAAAAAAAAAGTCATGAAAATACAGAAATATATTGGTACAACCATGATTTTTTCTTAAGAATAGAATTCTGGAACAACAACAAAAAAAGAATAGGATTTTGGGGTGTGCCTGAGTGGCTTAGTCAGTTAAGTGTCCGACTCTTAGTTTCAGCTCAGGTCATGGTCTCAGGGTCATTAGATCCAGTCCCTTGTCAGCCTCATGATCAGTTTGGAGTCTGCTTGAGAGCCTCTCCTTCAGCAGCTCCTCCCCCAACTTGTACCCTCTACCTCTCCCTTAGCATGTTTAGAACTCTACCTGAATTGGAGTTGGCCACATGTTATTATCTAAAAAAATAAGCAGTAAATGTTTTGTTAATATAACAATTAAGACATTACCCAAATCAGAGACCCTAAATTTTAAAAGGGATCTGGGTTTTTGCAACTGAGGATAAAGTTCAGGAGACTTTACATTACTGAGACCATACATTATAACATCAGATGAAAGTAGTGAATACTTCTGTCATTTAGAGTTTGTTAAACACTGCAAGATTTCAAATATAGAAAAAAAGGACAAATGTGTAAATTCCCTAGATAGTGCATAACTGGCAAAATAGTAAGTAGTTTTATATAGCGCCTCTTTTCAATATTGTAAGAGAGGTGTCACTTCCAAAACCTTTCTTCAAACTGCCTAACACAGTAAACAGAACTATTGCTGTCAATACTTGGTAATATGAAAGTTTCTCTTTGGTTTTCTCTTGTGTTTGTTTGGTTTGGTTTTATTTTGCTTATTTTCTGAATGGCAATGGCCCTATTTTCCTCTGTTTATTAGCTGTCATCCACTCCTTTATTTTATAAACTGCTTGTTATTATTTGGTAATTTTTCCAGTAATATGATTTATAAGAACTATCTCTATAATGAAAAGGAACAAAGAACTTCACTATTTGTTTCAAATGTGTCGCACACACTGTTTCTTTTTCTTTCTTTCTTCTTCTTCTTCTTCTTTTTTTTTTTTTTTTTTGTCTTTTGACTCTGGTTATAGTATTTGGTTCGTACAGAAATTTTTATGCAGAAAAATTCAAAATTCTTTTCCTCTGTGCTTCTGGGTTTTGCTTAGAAAACACTCCCCCATTCTAAGATAATGAATTGCATCTGATATCTCTTTTAGTTATTAAATATTTTATTTTTTTAAGTAGGTTCCATGCCCTACTCAGTGTGGAACCCAACATGGGGCCTGAACTCATGACCCTGAGATAGAGACCCTGAGATCAAGACCTGAGGTGAGATCAAGAGTCAGACCCTTAACTGACTGAGCCACCCAGGTGCTCCTACATATTTTGATTTTTTATAAAATTTAAACATTGTTCCATCTGAAATGGAAAGCTAATGAAAAAGAAGGAGAAGGCTATATGGATTTTATTATTTGGTGTAGGCAATTTGAATGTTTGTACCATACTTCTGGTACCTTTCATTGGTTTGTTTTTGGTATTTTTGTTTGTCCTCATGAAAACATTTATTTGAATTTTATTACCTAAGATAAAACTCTGCTGGAAATATAAAAATTGTTGGCCTGATTCTTAATTCCTAGAGCTCTCAACATTGAAGAATTCTAGTGAAATACACACCAATCCAGGCATTAGGAAACAGGGGTTCTAGTTCTAAATCCAGGTTCTAGTTCTAAACCTGTTATTTACTAATTGTTGCACCACTGGCCAAGTTCCTTCTCTCCAATTTAGGGTTCACACAGCTTATTAGAAATAAGCCTCCCCCAAGCTCAGACAGGACAAAAGCTCTTTAAAACCATCTTGTTTTAGTGTACCTTAAAAAGCATCAGTTGGTAGAAAACTGGCTTCTAGCCTAACTCTATTGTTGGAGTACAATTTCCCAGGGAAAATGACTTCGTCTTGCTACCCCTGATAACAGGAACTCATTTATTTCAAACTCAGGACAAAGCCAGCCACTCAGTCCTTGCATTATTGGTTTTCTGTTTGTTCTCATGAAGGACTTGCTTCTATCTCTGGCTTCTGGCATTCATAATGCATTAAATTGCCAACTTCTCTTTTACTAATATGTCTATTGTATGCTGAACTTGCCCAAAATTCTGGGCATTACTAAGCAACTCAAGTCATTCTGCTCCTTTCAGTTGACCAACCAGAATTTGTTTTGGAAAATTACTTTATGCTCCTCATTCTCCAAGTTTTCCTCGGATTTATGTGTGTAAGTATATAAGTAGGGGTTGGATTTGGCAATTTTCAAACTTCCTTTAGTTCTGATAGCATATGATTTTATAAATCTGTATTTAAATAACTATCTCTCTAATCTTTTTTTTTCATAAACATATTCTCTAATGCAGCTATGATTTCATTTTTCCCTTAAAGGACACAGCTCATCTTGGATGTTCCTCCTGTATAGAACCAAAAAGGATGACTTTTTAATCATAAAACTTGCAATCTTCTAAATTTCATTGTCTTTGTTAGTGATCTTCTTACCCAGTCAATGTTAACAAAATTAAATCTGTAGGAATTCATTGAGTGAAAAAGCTCATTGCTAGTATCCTTGGAGATAACAAGTAATTGAAAGATACCATTTAACTTTAAGGTTTTAATATATTTAATAATCCAAAATTAAATTATTCTTATTCTTTTATGTATTGTTTGCAATTTGCTTTTCTATATTATTCTAGAACACTGAACATATTCTTTCATACCATTTTATCACTTTGCTTAAGATTGCCTCATTCTATCTTTATTCTTACGACAATCCAGTTAAATATAAACTTCTTGTAGTTCAAAAAAGAAGAAAAAATATTAATTTGAAATTGACTTAGTTATTGCAATACCAAATTCTTCTGAAACGGCTAATACTTGTTTTGTGATCGATGTTAACCAGAACACAGCATCAGTTCATGGCAGAAGTGTAGTCATCCCTCAGAACAACCTACTGCTTAAAATATAACCCATGAGAAATTATATTAGCCACCAAACATGATTCAATATAGTCTTAAGAAAAACATGTACTAGCAACAGGCCTCTGGGGGAGAGGATGATATAGGTCCTTGAAGTTGAACAGCAGGGGACACCACTCAGGGCAAAGGAGCCTGCTTTGTTTTCCTATTTATCTCCCCCTCCCCAGAGAGCACCTGCACTTAGTCAGACAATCCTTTTGTCTGGGCTTGCTCACTGTAGGTCAAGTACTATGGACCAGACATATTTTGCCGTTCTTCTTACTTATCTACAAGACTCATGGTCATTGTGTAACCTACTTCGGTTTCCTTGTTGGTTGTTATTTACCTACCGATAAATATGAGGCTTAGGAGTTTCTCTGGGTGACAGCCTTTTCTACTGTTGACCCCTGCTCCCTTTCTCTTGCAGCTGACTTGTTTGTGCCTCATTCTTCTCCTGTGTGCCATCAGGAAGGGCAAGAAGGGTGGGACCTTAGTAAATAAGAAGCTAAAGAAAGAGAGGGCAAAAAAGAAGAGGAAGAAAGAGAAGGGATAGGCCACAGGAAGAGGGAAAAAAGGAGAAAGAACACTGGGGAATATTACCAAATTTTTGAATAGAATATAAGGAATGTCATTTCATCTCCCCCCAATTTTTGTTTTGTTCCTAAAGTCAACATAGAGCATTACATAAAGGCTACTTGTTTTACATAATAACCTTGACTATATGTCACAAGGTTTTTCTTCCTTTTTGTAACAACAAAAGAACTTCAAAGCTACTTAAATTTGGTAAGAAATTTAATTATATTTTGTTATCAGAAATTTATGGCTCCAAATTATACTAAATTGGCAGTTGCTGATGTGAAGTGCAAGTGAAATCAGGCCAATTCTAAGCAAATCAGGCATAAAATCATATTATAATAAGCTTTGATTCCACTTTCTATTACCCTTTTCTCTTTATCATGCATGCCTGAGCTTCATGTGAAATTTGTGTACACAGATGCTAAATTTTATTGCTTCAGTAATTTAGAAACCTGACTCTTAAAAGAAGATATCAGTATATAAGGCAGAAACTAATGAAAGTTATACACACACAAAAAGGATAGTGATGGAAATCTGCCTAAAAAAGAGCTAAAGAGCTAAAGAAGAGGCTATGTATGCTTTTTCAATCTCTCTGTATTTCTTTTGTATGGTTAAAAAATCTGGATAGCCTACTAGCTTTTGCACTAATTATTTATAAATTGGAGGAATTAATGGAGAATGTAGACTTTAGGTCCAAGAAAAATGGTAAAATAAATTCAGCATGCCTTTTTAGAAGAAATAGGAATCTGGAACTTAATATCAGATAATACCATGTCTGTTTTTGCTTTTGTTTTTGTTTTTGTTTTTTAATTTTGTTTATTTATTTAAGAGAGAGAGAGAGAGAGCACAAGCAAGGAGGAGTGTCAGAGGGAGAGGCAGAATCAGACTTCCAGGAGCCTGATGTGTGGCTTGATTCTAGGACCCTGGGATCATGACCTGAGCTCGAGGTAGATGCTTTACAGACTGAGCCACACTGGCACGCCCGGAGAATGCCATCTTTAAAAATCATACATACTGGCTAAGAATTGTTAATAGCAAAATTCGTGGTGAGTGAATAAGTTTAAATCTCTCACTATCTGGAAAAAATAGCAGTAACAATTACAAATATAATAGTGTAAGATCTATGCTTTTGGTGTAACTGGAAAAAAATCACACAATTTCAATCACCTATAAATAGAATAATAAACAATTTATCAAAGTTATCACTCATCCTTCTGACCAAACCTTTCATTTTTAGAGAACAAAAGCAGTTCAGGAAAACTTTAGATAAAACTAAGAGTAGGAGAATAAACCGCCGAATTAAGACTGACCTAAATCATTAACAGAAAGAGGAAGAAATGTCTTTTAATTTTAAAAATAAAGATGAACATTTCAGGTGACCAAAGGAGCCAACAGGAAAGGAAATGCAAAGTATATATGGAACTTCAGAAGGAAGTCTTTTAAACAGGTAGGTTTCAGGGGAACAGAGGTTAAAAAAGAAGGGTGAATATGTATTTGAAAAAATAAAAAGTAATTTTAGTAGCATGAAAAATATGAAGGATACCTAAAACTTAAAAGGCCTGGAACTCTGTCATTCTACTCCTAGTGCCTCAAGTCATTAACAAAGAAGCCATGTTTTTGGACTAAAAATAATTTATTGATATTTCTTAATCTAAATCAATTCACATGAAAATGCTATTGTAAAAAAATGTACAGAAGGTTTAAAGGAGATTTTCAAGACCTACTAGAACAATTATTAGTAGAATCACTACATTGAAGAATTTACTAGAAAACAAAATAAAAACTATATGCAAATATGGGACACTGTTTATTTTTATTTTTATTTATTTTGAGATTTTATTTATTTGAGAGAGAAAGAAGAGTGAGAGAGAGAGATTGAGAGACAGAAAAAGTGTGCATAAGTTGGGGGAGAGGGCAGAAGAAGAGGGAGAAGCAGACTCCCCACTGAGCAGGGCTCCCAACACTGGGCTCAATTCTGGGAACCCGGGATCATGATTCAAGCCGAAAACAGACACTTAACTGACTGAGCCACGCAGGTGCCCCTTTAAAAAAAAAAAAAAAAATTAAGAAATAAATGCAGGTTTTTTTCTAAAAAAAATAAAAAAAAAAAAAAAAAAGCCCTGTTTTGTTATAGTGGAATGCACTATATGAAGATGGTGTTTTGTAAACTGCCCAACCTGTAAGTTACAGAAATGCAAAGGGATAAATTAGTTTTTTTATAAAATTCCTATAAAAAAGTAAGCAGAGACTAAGAAAGAAAACAATTCAACTTATAGATTAAAACTACACAGCCAGTTAGATTACTCCACCAAGCATTTGGGGGATATTAAAAAAATGGGAGGGATCCAAATAGGGAAAAAACAAAAATTTAATCTGAAATAAATTGAAGAAAAAAACTGAAGAAAAAGACAAAATATCTGAAATGATTAATAATTTTATTTTCAATAACAAATAGATCTAAATGAAAACTTAATAAGGATAATTACAGAAAAACAGAACAGCCAAGAGAATGATGTAAAAGGAAGAAATAAAATATGGTCAGAGCTCATTATCGAAAATGGAAGACAGACAAAAAATCTAGCATATGTTTAACTGGATTTTTTGAAGAACTCAACAACATATTTGATTAGAACTAATATTGAAGGGATGCATGGGTGGCTCAGTCAGTTACGTGTCTGCCTTCTGCTCAGGTCATGTTCCCAGGTTCTTGGGATCCAGTTCCATGTAGGGCTCCCTACTTAGTGGGGAGCCTGCTTTTCCCTCTCCCTTTCCACTGCCTCCCCCTACCAATCCCTGCTTGTGTTCATGCTTTCTCATGCTCTCTCACTCTTTCTCAAATAAATAAGTAAAATCCTTAAAAACAACAACAAAAAAGACACAATTTACTAAAGAGATATAACATTTACAAATGCTAGTGCACCAAATCACAACAATCACCTTATAAAGCAGATAATACAAAAGGAAAAGAAACAAAGAAACACACTATGATAGCAGAAATTAACAGCATTCACAATGTAAGAGGGGAATATTAAGGAAGTATAACTAAGTGACAATAAAATAAATATTATGGATAGAGATAGATATATATGGATATGTATTATTTATATCATAAAAATAATACAATTTCTCAAGTGTTCATGAAACTTTATGTGTTAAGTCACAAAGAAAATATAACTATGTTCTTTAAAGTACAAGTATTACTAACAAAACTCTCACAGTGAAATAAGACTGGAGATTATAAAAAATATGAAAGGCCATTTCATCTTGAATTTTGAAAGCATTCTATCAGACAATTATTGGACTAAAATGAAAGTACACACTAATAATTGAGACATACTTAAAATGTACTGAATACTCTCTCAAAACATATGGACTCATTTAAATCAGCAAATAGCATAATGTCATAGTTGTAAATATCTTGGTCAATAAACATATATGAAAATAAATGAACTAGATTTGCAGTTTTTAAAAAAGAGTAGAAAAAATGACAAAATAAACTAATAGATGAAGGATTTATAAAGGTCAAAACAGGAATAGATGACATAGAAAAATGAAATAATTATGATTTTTAACTGAAAAATTTACTAAATACACAGCTAACTTAAGAAAAAAACAAAAAAAGTCCACAAATTTACAAAATAGAAATGACAATGTGGAAATGGTCATCAAAGTGGGAAAATGGGAAAAATAAGAATACTCTCAATTTAGAAAACAAAAGTGAAAATGAAAAAGAAAAAAGAAAGCAGGAATGGATTTATTTATTTATAACTTGAATATAGGGCAATGTTTTCAAAAAGTGACTCAAAATAAAGATGTGATAAAATAAATGATTGATAAATATGAGCACATAAAATTATTTCAATAATTTCTTATGGTAATACATCATATAAAAAGGTCAAAAGATAACTGACAATCTGGAGAAAATACTTACAACATATATCACAGATGAAGGGCTAATGTCTGCAACATTTAAAGAGTTCCTAAGTTTTTTAGGAAAAAAGGCCAACAACCCCATAGGAAAACTGGGGAAAAGTCGAGAATAAACAATACAAATAAAGATGGAAAAATAATCCTTCAACATATGACAAGATGTGCCACCAACCTCATAATTAAAGAAATGGAAATAAGCCCTACACTAACTAACATTTATATATATGAATATATATGAAAACATTCTGTTGACAAGGCCTGAGAAAGCAGAAATTCTAATTACTGATGGAAATGCAAATTTGTACAACTTTCTTAGAGTGGAGTTTATGAATGTGTAACAAAACCACAACATATACATTTACATTTTGACTAGCATTCCAATTTTAGGAATTTATACTGAAAACATGCCTCCAAAAATGTGAAGATAGATATTTCATCATGGTATTATTTTCAATTGCAAAATATTGCAAACAACCTAAGAGCACTGATACACAGCATCATTAACCGTGGTATATCATACACTGTAAAAAAAAAAATCCTCTCTAAAAAGATCTGTTTGAACTTATAGTGGGTAATTTCTAGAATATATTGTTAGATAAACAGAAACAAAGTATCTATAGTATGTTAGCTTTTTATTTTTTATTTTTTTCAGTGTTCCAAAATTCATTGTTTAGGCACCATACCCATTGCTCAGTGCAATTCGTACCCTCCATAATACCCACCACCAGGCTCACCCTACTGCCTGCCCTCCAAAACCCTCAGTTTGTTTCTCAGATTCCACAGTCTCTCATAGTTTGTCTCCCCCTAAGATTTCCCCCGATTCACTTCACTTCTCCATCATCCAGTGTCTTCTGTGTTATTCCTTATGCTCCACAAGTAAGTGAAAGCAGAAGTATGTTAGCTTTTTAATGAGAAAAAAATGAATCACAGGAAAAATAAACCAGACAATAATAAGTTTAGTTTTTAGCAAGGATAGGTTGGAATAGATAAAAGGGGTGGTTAATTACAATAAATAGAATATATGGAGAAATGACACATTTATGAGTATTACTTTTTGCTTAATTTTGACTTTTAGTAGATAGTTTTTCACATGCTCAAAAAATATAGAAAATCAAGGATAAGAAAAAAATGGCATTAAAAATAAGAGTCAAATCAGCTCATTTCAAGTAACTAAAACAACCACACTGAAGGAGGGAAAAAAAAAAAAAAGCTAATCCAACTAACTCTTCAACACTATATTTTGAGTATATACCCCTGGTTAAAGGCAAAAGAACTGTAGATAACTACTGAACTCTAGATATTTGTTCTGTTTTTGACACTAACACCAGTTAGTAATTCTAAAATTATTCCTTCAAAGAAGGAGCAATAATGAACACATAGAGGGCATTGCATTACTGAAGAGCCCTTCACAGAAGTCTTGGAGTTTAAGGTTGGTGGGTGATTTTAATTTAGCCTTTTGAGAATTCTCTTGCCCTTTGGGCATAAATCTCCTCAGCCAGTGAAAACTGTTGTCATTTTCTACATAGAATAACATTGCCCTAATGAGCTACCCATAGAGAGCAGATCAACCTTTGGGAACAGAAGTATACATGATCTTGGGAGCAAATGGTCAAATTACATTTAAATATCCAATAATAATACTGGTTATATTCTGATACCTGTTTTCAGTTGCAGAAGAATGACTAAAGTTGTAAATTGCATTTCTTAGCATTTTACTTTTCCAAAATACATATGGTAATCTATGCAAGAACAAATAAATCAGATTAAGTAAAATTAATTTTAGTAATATACATCAGGGTTTCCAAAAGTTCAGTACAATCAATTGGCAAATTTACTTTGCAAGTTAAAGTGTTTGTGCTAGGTTTTTTTTGTTTTTTAATGATGATATATCACAAAGAGTAACTGAATAAATTAAGTTTAATGAATCTGAAACATTATACTAATTATTTCATTTAAATAAATGCCTTTATGATGGGACTTTCATAAAAATATTTATGAGATTTAAATAATCATCAAAATGCTCTGATTGTTAATGAACTTTGGATCTACCTTATGTAGTGCATATTTTCAAAGGCATGAAAATGGGAGGCTTGGAAGACTTTGCTGGACAAAAGAAAACTTAGTGGATAAATTTAAAAAATAGTAGAAACTGCACACTGTCAGGGGTTGATGGGTTGGTGGAATACTTATAATATTACATATACTTTTACATAAAATCATAAAGCCATACATAGATGCATGCCATAAAATTTTCTTGTAGAAAGCTTTCTGGCATCACTGATACTTCAAGTTCTCTGCTTAAAAATGAATGTTTTTTAAAATGTATGTGCTGTTTCCTTAAATAAATGACAAAAACCCCAGTCATACTTAATCTGTTACTGGGTCATGAGTTTTCTAGGTAGCTGTTCATAGAAATTATTATGAATGGTTTAAAATATTAATTCAGTCATAACTCTTTATTTATAATAAATATTCCAGTCTGGTTAAGATTTATTTGCTATTGTTTTCCATCTTTATTCCAGGACATTTCAATAAATCAGGGGATTCCTATACATCTGGCAGTTTGCTTTGGTCCTGTCAGCAATATTTCTATCCTTCACTACAGTGGACATCTGTTGTTTTTGCTTGCCTAGCAACTTTTTAAAAATATACCTTTAAAAAAAAAAAAACAGATTTACTTATTTGAGAGGGAGAATGTGTGAGCTGGGGGCGGGGGAGAGGCAAAGGGAGAGGGAGGAGGAGAAAGCAGAGTTCCTTTTGAGCACAGAGCCCAACATGGGAATAGATCCAGGACCTACGAAATTAATATCTGAGCTAAAAACAAGAGTCAGATGCTTAACCGACTAAGCCACCCAGGAACCCCCAAAATATACCTCTTGTTTACTAGGGGGACCACTTTCTCTCCCAAATGTCTGCATTTTGTTATCTCTGGTGAGACCAACCACTCTTTCCAGAAGTGGCTACAAGACCACTCTTTCCATGGTTTATATCCACTTTCACCATAAAGTAAGTTTACCTCATCTACAAAATAAACTCACCCTGGTTCTCTAAGATTTTGGTATTTTTCTTTTCCTGGAGAACCTTACAAGAGGAACTTAAAAAAAAAAAAAAAAATTACAGTCTCCACCACTACAGCTGGTCTACTTCTTCCACTACTCATTCTAGATTCCCATCACCTTGGAATAGCATCTCTCCTTGTAAGGGCCTATTTAGCCAGAGCGGCCCCACCTCGGTTGAACAGCCATTTTGTTGTTTATGCAGTAAAACTTAAACTGACCCTGCCCCCCCCACCCCGGGAACTTACTTAAAAGCAAGTCTGGGAAACCAGTCCCAGGTAACAAAGCCCAAATACAAGGGTGGGTCAGGTCAGGTGGAAATAATAGCCCCAATGCAGGGATGAGTCGGGTCAGGTGGAGACATCCAATCAGTAAAGCGTGAATACTGTCTCCCTAGCTACCAAGGAGTGTGGGCCCTACCTTTTGGGTGCCAATTCTGACCAAGGTGATAGGCTAGTTCAAATAGCTACTATGGGGTGAATTGTAATTCAATTGGCCACCTGTGTGTGACCTAGCATGACTGAGCAGCTTTCTCTGTGTGTTACAATCTCATTGGCCACCTGTGTGTGGCCAGACCCAACCACATGGCCTTTGCTCTATAAAAGTTAGTCTGTAAGGCAGGGAGGGGTTGCCTCTTTGCAAGAAACATACCTGGCCAGTCAGTTTGATTCTTGATGCAAAATAAAGCTTTGATGCAAAATAAAGATTCTTGGCACGGAATAAAGCTTTGCTTGACCTTCGTTTTGTATCAGTCTCGTTCCTTTGACCATGGACCCAACACTCCTCAGTGAAGTGACTTGAGTAGCAGGGTAACCAAGATCTACATCTCTGAATGATCTATATCTCTGGTGGGCATTAGTCACCATGCTTTTCAGAGGCTCAGAATGGTGTAGTTTTTAAATTTAAAAAAAAAGAACCCAAGTGTTTAGGAATAAAGAGAAAACATGTCTCCAAAGCACTTTCAAACAGCTTAGAAAAAGAAAGCAAAAGAGAAGGCAGACATAAAATGCTGACATTTGGGAAATCTTACAGAAGAGTATGATTTGGGGAATTATTTGTAAATTCTTGGAATTTTTCTACAAGACTGAAATTATATCTAAGTAATAAAGTATAGCATTTGACTTCTTCCTTATGAAAAATAAGACGAGGTTTTAGTTCATTCTATGCACCTCTGTGAGACTCAAAGCTCTGTATGAGATGCTGACATTTCTCTATGATCCTGTATTCTATGAGCCGCTTGCCCATTCCAAAGTTCCGTATGTTGGTCAAGCTGAACTTTCATAGTTTTCCAAGTTTCACTGTAAGAAAAGATGATTCCTTATAATGAGGGAAGTGTTTGAAAATTATTTCTGCAAAACTTTTAAAATTTAATTTGCAAGGACAAGTAAAAATTTAAAAGTTTTATTCTCCCTGTTTAAAATAAGAGGCTTTTCTTTCTCTCAAAGCATTTACTTTAGAAAACTTGTATTTTTTCCTCTTCTTAAATGTGTAAAAATAATCATGTCATATATATATGACTTATATCATATATGTCCTTCTGAAAGTTAAAATAGGTCTTGCCAATGTAAGAGTAGGTTAGCATAAGTACAGCCATCTTAGCTTGGGCAGCCATCTCAGGCCCAAGGGCTGAACTTTCCCCTACTTTACTTTAGTTCCAGGGACCCCCACCCTGCTTTAGTAACAGGAATACCTAACCCTGTAAACACTTCCAGGAAAAACTGCTATACCTAACCCTGTAAACACTTCCAAGAAAGTACCTAACCCTGTAACCATCCCGGCAACAGCTAATCAGCCTACTGCAGAAAAGTCTGAAACTTCTCCTCCCCCCCGGCCCCCGCCCCAAGCCTCTTATAATGACCCATAAAAACCCCTGCCTTAACTAGCCTCGGTGTCCAAGTCCCTACTCTGCTGTGTCGGGTATACTTGGGCCCAAGCTTTAGCTTGTCAAATAAACCTCGCTGTGTGACTTGCATTATCGAGAGTGTTCTCTGTCTAATTGAGGGGTGGTCGACTCCGTACCCTAACACCAACTTTATGACCTAGCAATGGCTTTCTCAGGGACCTGGGGGCCATCTGTTCAGAATATAAATGTCAAGGAAGAGAGAGACTCTCCCAGTTTCTGTGGGTGAGTGGAAGTCTCGGTCTGGTGGATTCCTTGCCCCAAATTGCAAAACTACCTCCTATCATAAAGATATGAGAACTTTATTATTCTTTTATATACAGAAAACACAGACAGTCACGCCAATTACCAGGTGAATCTAGGATGAACTATGTGTGACAATGGTCCTGCCAAGACCTCTTAGTTATTGAGGACTGGTTATTGTTTTCCTTGAGAACATTTTTGTAATGGGTTGTGTCTGCTTGATTATATAACAGGGTGAGATTTAATTTTGTCTTTGCAATTTCTTAGTGGATCGTCTGTGATACACCTCACGTTTTGGTTTGATGCTTATTCAATAATAAAATTGTTTTCTTTTTCTATAAAAACAAACAAACAACAACAGAAACCCAAGAGAGGCCCTAGTGATGATCTGGAAGCCAAATGTGTTACTGTGTTATTTTCTACTCCATTTTATAACAGCAGCCTTACCTCTTTCTGAAGAATTGAGTCTTTTGCCCATGCCACAATAGGTTTCTTTTCTTTTCTTGCTGGTCTGTTGGCACAAAGGGCCCAAGGCAAAAAAGGAATGGCCAGCAAACCCTATACCGAGGGAGGAAAGATTACTCCAAACTTTGCTGTGAAAGAGAGGAAAATGAAAGGTAGTCAATGCTCAGAGATTAAAAACAAAAACAAAAACCCTTTGGTCTTCTTGCTCCCACTTTTATTGATCCTTCAGGATAATCACAAACCCTAATCACTATTTCTCAAGCACTTGATTGTGACAAGGGTTCTTACTGAAACTAGAAGGATCTGTTTATGGAAAAGATATAATGGGCTAATCTGCATGTTCTAGCCTAAAGGGTAATGCATGCATCAGTTGGATCACAGGGCAGCTGTTTGGAGTGATAAAGCTTCACAGAAGGCAAAGGCCCCGTGGCATTCCAATGGTGGAGTGGTCCTATAGGCCCAGGCATTCCAAAGGCTCACACCCTTCTCTAAAAATTTCCCTTCGCCCCCAGTGGCTTCTGTGTTATGTTTTAGCAAGCCAGGTATTACGGTTGTTTCCATGCTCTACATTAATCCTAATGGCAAAAGACCAGTAGCCATGACTTAAGGTTTAAGGGAGTTCTTTCTGTTTCCCCTCATGGGAATTCAGAAGTCAGTAGGACTTCTAGACCCACATAGCCTAAGACTGTGGAAATAGGAGTCATAAATTCCTAAATTGGTCATTAAGTGTGATAGTAAGTAGGTTTATTCCTACTTCAAACTTTTGGTACTCAGACCCATATTTTGTATCTCTAGGGTGAAAAAAGGTGATCCTAGAAACCATATTGGTGTTTTTAATACTAATATAGCTTAGATTTGAAATAGGAGGAGTAATTATTATAATACCTATAATGGGCCAAGTACTGTTCTAATTGTCTTACCTATAAAATCTTTAATGCTCAAAACTATTTTTGAGTATTCATACCTCCATTTTTTTGGCTAAATAACTATTCTAAATTCCCATTACTAATAAATGTGACATTTGAACAGTCTAGCTCCGGAGATCATGAACCAAATCACTAGATTATACTATCTCTTAGATGAAAGTATTTTTCGTGTTATTGTTATTATAACTGAAAATGTTCCTCTGTTGTGGCTTTATTTACATTATATAAACTTCAGATATAGTCATAATGGAATTGATAATATTTTGAATAATTTACACATCATTTTAGAATATAACTCAATAGTATTCTCATTTTTATGAGAATATACAAACTAAAGATGCTTTATGAAAATACAGAGAGGGTTCCTGGGTGCTGCAGCCACTTGAGCAGCTGTCTTTGGCTCAGGTCATGATCCCAGGGTCCTGGGAAAATAATATGGATTATTTTCATTTGAATAGCTATGGATAGTCAAATAATTTTGCATACTATGTTTTAATATTGCAAATTGCTTTTGAAGGTTGTGGATTTTCATTATATTTTTTCACCTTTTAATATATTTATTGTGCATTTGGATATCCTCTTTGAAGAGTCTATTCCAGTCTTTTGCCCATTTTTCTATTATTTTATTTTACTTGTTTATTTTTATTTTTTAATCTAAACTCAACTAATTAACATATAATATGTGTTTCTATCTCAAACAAATGAATAAAATCTTTTGAAAATATAGACAGAGGGACACCTGGGTGGCTCAGTTGTTAAGCGTCTGCCTTCAGCTCCTGTCATGGTCCCAGAGTCCTGGGATTGAGCTTCCTGCTTTGCAGGAGGCCTGCTTCTCCTTCTCCCACTCCCCCTGCTTGTGTTCCTTCTCTTGCTCTTTCTGTCAAATAAACAAAAATCTTAAAAAAAAAAAAAAAGTGTGTGTGTATATATATATACACACACACATTTTTTTAAAGATTTTTGTTTAAAGAAATTAAAGATTTAAAGACAGAAAAACTAAATGAGACATTATTTAGAGATTTGTATCAAAAATTTTAATGTACAAAAGACAATGTGGTGGAATTAATTTAAAAGAAAGCCCTAATCCCTATTCCATGTAAAATTAATTTGTGAAGTTTCCAGTTCTCAAATCTCAATATTCTTATAATCAGCTGTGAAGACTATAGAAATACCCATGTTTTGGCCACAGCCCACAATTGAATCAATTTTTCTGGGGTGAAGGCAGGGCAATCAATACTTTTAAATGGTTTAACCCCAGATGATTCAAATGTGCAGGCAGAGTTGAGACTCCTTGGTTTTTTTATATAGTCCAAACATTGAAGATTTTAATGTATCTACTGTGATGAGGTAATAAATATTTCAGTGTAATAATGAAAGAAATATTGAATAAAAATGAATATCAAGGGATGCCTAGGTGGCTCAGTTGGTTAAGCAACTGCCTTTGGATCTGGTCATGATCCTGGAGTCCCAGGATTGAGTCTGACATCAGGCTCCCTGCTCAGCAAGAAGTCTGCTTCTCCCACTGACCTCTCTCCTCTCATACTCTCTCTCTCTCTCATTCTCTCTCTCTCTCTCAAATAAATAAATGAATAAAATCAAAAGGTGCAACTAATTTGAATGTTTTCATATAGAAGTGAAAGTTCTGCACTAGTGAGGCTTTAAATCACTAAATACTACCTGGCAGGTGCAAATGGCAAACCTAAGATACACTGAAAAATATATGATCAACATGAAGTAATCATACGGTGCTAAATACACCTTTGAGGATGAAAATGGTTAAATGATATGAAGAAAATGACAGGAAATTATTCCTAATGAATACAAGAATTATACTAATTAAGTAAATATACCTGACTTTGATGAGAATTTGAACATAAAAATTGTGAGTGGAATTCTAAGAATATGCATTTCTTTTTCTTTTTTTTAAAGAATTTATTTATTTATTTGACAGAGATCACAAGTAGGCAGAGAGGCAGGAAGAGAGAAAGAGGATGAAGTAGGCTCCCCAATGAGCAGAGAGCCCGATGCGGGACTTGATCCCAGGACTCTGGGATCATGACCTGAGCCGAAGGCAGAGGCTTTAACCCACTGAGCTACCCAGGCGCCCCAAGAATATGCATTTCTATTAATTATTATCCTTGCCTATTTCATTTTAGGAGATTAACAGAGGCTTCAGTTTTGGGTTAAATTACAGTTGTGCACATCTACTGACCTTTTTATATAGCTCTATCACACATGTAATTCTTTGGGAATCAACTGCACATAGTCAGTTGGAATTGGCTCCGACAATGTTAGAAACACCCAACTAGTAAAATGCAGGAACTATCCATGTTGTTCTCTTTAAAAGTTAAAGGCTGTAGTTCAGTCTGAATATAAAGGACCAGATAATAGAAACAGTGGTAACTGAGCTGGATTAACAGTAGGTGTGTTCACCTCAAACTTTAAATTATAAAATTATCTTTTATTTGTTCTTTTAATTTTCTTCTTTATAGACATTTCTCTCTAAGGCCAAAATTTTGGTGTTTTTCTTTTACTTTTTTTTTTTTCTTCTCCATATTTCTTAGCCATAGAAAACCTTTTCTAAAACTATTTAAAATAATCATAAAGTGTCCAAATGTTTTCTAAAACCTCAAGTTTGAATAAGATTAATGTTTATTCTTTCTGAACTCATTTCCTAATTTGTAAAGCAAAAGATCTACCTCATATAATTATTTTAAGGTTTTTGGTGAAAAAGATACGTGGTTGGTGAAAAATTTTTCTATATATGTATTAAAGGCATTGCCAGTGACCTAAGTTATTGGTAAGTTTAGAACTTTAAACATTTCAAATGCCTTTAAAATTAACTTTGTATTTGTAATTCACATATTCCTATAAATTTTTGCTCAGTTTGGCTCAACTCTTGCTCATAAATTTAAAATAAAACAACTTAAGGAAAAGTAACATTAAAAGAGTTGGCATCTTAATATTCCTTAAGAGTTAGGTTAGTTTTAAAATATTAAAAGTAGTTTTCACTTCTTAAAAAAATTATTATTTCTAGAAAGTTACTGTAGATTCAGATTATAACACTGTACTATAATTATGGTTCAGATGGTACTGTTATTCTTAGCTCATATTTTCATTTGTATGTAACTTCATGACAAGTACCTTTTCGGGCTAGAATTTCTCACACTTTTCAAGCAAAAAATAGAATTTTTTTCTGTAGATTGTTTGAATAAGCAACAATTCACCAACTGCTAGGATAAAAAGGGTGTTTTAGAAATGCTGTGAAAAAGTTTTCTTTTACTTGTTTTTTCCAACTTTTAACTGTTCTTTTCAATTTATAATAGTTTTATACTTGTATACCCACTTCATACTTTTCATAATCCACTACAAAAGTAGTATGCTAAATTTAAAAAAATGCTACAGGAGAGAATTCAGTGATTTTTTTTAATAAAAATAAAAATTAAAATTAAAATTAAAAGATATCCATATCTTCAAAGAAGAATAAACAAAGCAAACTATAGAATTTTTAAAAAATCAATCCAAAATGATATCCTTGATTGAATTTTATGATTATTGATATCATCTAGACTTTCATTTTCTGGAGAGTCAATTCATTTGTGGTGAGACTCTAAAAATAGTCCAGAATGGTAGTGGAGTGGGCAAAAGCCCAGACCTATGACAAATGGATAAAAACAGAGGTTTTGAATTTTAACTATGAATGCTCTACTAAGAGATAGAAAGTTGTGCCTCAGGAACTCCACGGTCACCTTCTGGGTACCAGGACCCACACCTGAATATCAACCACCAGCCACCCAGTGTTCATGACAGTCAAGCACCCAATTCTGTGTATGGAGTGGTGCAGAAAACCATGGTGAATAGTGAAGTTCAATCTGCTTATGTGCCCTCCATGTTCAGCACTGCCATAGCATGTGTTAAGGGATCTTCTAGACTTCATCATGCAAAAACTGCCCTATATTTAGTAGTTGCTATTTGTAGATGATGCTTATATTTACTGTTCTACATGTTTGTCTGTAGTGAAGCATTGGCTCAAAATTTCAGACCATCTTTGGTTCTTTATAGTTTGAATCATTTTGTCCAAATGCTGCTTCCCCTGTCTTATGTAGCTGCATAGCCAGACTCTTGGAACTGGTGGATGACTCAGTGGTGACCATCTAATTAAATTCTGACCATCTTGTCAAATCTCCACTACCTAGTGCAGATCCACCTCACACTATAATAAGGATAATGACAACAATAATAACACCCAATTAGTAAGTACTAACTCTTTACTCACAGTGTTTAACATTGTCTGTCCCTATGATCTATAATCAGATAGTCCTTGGTTCACAACCTTAGTAGGGAGGATGATCCCATCCCTGCTCCCAAAGATGTACACATCTTAATCACCAGAACCTGTGAGTGTGTTATGTTACACGACAAGGAAAATTTGAAGAGGCAGATGGAATTATGGTTGCTAATTAGCTGACTTTGAGTTGGGGAGGTTATCCTGAGTTATCTGAGTTAGGGTATTGTATTTTCAAGAGGTTGATAGGAGATTCAATGTCAGAATGATGCAGCATAAGAAAGATTCAATGGCTATTGCTGGCTTTGAAGTTGGAAGGAGAACCAAGCAACTTCTACAAGCCAGGAAAGGCAAGGACATGGATTCTCCCCTACAAACTGCAGAAGAAACACAGTTTTGCTGACACCTTGATATTAACCCAGTGAGGTCCATTTTGGACTTCTAACTTTGAGAACTGTAAGAAAATAAATTTCATGTTACTTTTAATCACAAGTGAAAATTTGTTACAGCAACAATAAGAAACTAATACAACTTATCTCCAATGTCCCTATTAATGTGAATAATGGAAATGAGAGCAAAGATTATAGGAGAACATAAAGTTTCCTTAAAATAATAATTGGATAGATTACTAAACACTTGAAATATTGGAATTTCTTATAGATTGAGAAGGAATTGATAACTGTTTCATGGAAAGGGGTCAAGGTACAAATTGAATCTGAACTGAGGGAATTAAAGAAGAAATAAAATATTTGAGATTGTGAATAGGTAAAAGTAAAAGCTAAATTACACTCTTAAAATTGTGTGTGTTTTCTGGTGCGATATATCTTATATCATTTTTCCACCTAATTCCTAAAGAACAAGACTTTCCCAAAGTACTGCATATTCCAAGAGATGAAACCATTTTTGAAGTTAGGGAAGCATGTATATGGCACATATTAAGTGTTGAATTGATCGATTAATGCTCTAGAAACATGGCTTTATTGCTAGAATGTGTCTGGGTATTCTAACTCTGATCACTAGATAAATATATTTTCTCCATTGCAAGCTTAGCTTGAAGTTACTGAGTTATGTCACTCCAAAATTTCTCTAATATGTCATTTCTATTTTGTGGTAGCAAATTTGATTCTGCAGGTAGAACCCAGGTGTTACAGGCAGAATTGTGCTAATTCCAAAATTCATATGTTAAAATCCTAACCCTTAGTATCTCAGAATGTGACTATATTTGGAAATAGGTATTTATTTTTTTATTTTTTTATTTTTATAGGTATACTACCATTTATTTAAGAAAAGGGACTTTTTTTATTGTGTTGTTAGTCACCATAAAAATACATCATTAGTTCTTGATGCAGTGTTCCAAGATTCATTGTTTATGTACACCATCCAGTGTTCCATGCAATGTGTGCCCTCCATAACACCCACCACCAGGCTCACCCATCCCCCCGCCCCCCTCCCCTCTAAAACCCTCAGTTTGTTTCTCAGAGTCGATAGTCTTTCATGGATTATCTTCCCTTCTGATTTCCCCCAGTTCACTTTTCCTTTCCTTCTCCTAATGTCCTCCATGTTATTCTTTATTTTCCACAAGTAAGTCAAACCATATGATAATTGACTTTCACTACTTGACTTATTTCACTCAGCATAATCTACTCCAGTCCCATCCAGGTTGATGCAAAAGTTAGGTATTCATCCTTTCTGATGGGTGAGTAATATCCAATTGTATATATAGACCATATCTTCTTTATCTATTCATCTGTTGAAGGGCATCTTGGCTCTTTCCACAGTTTGGCTATTGTGGACATTACTACTATGAACATTGGGGTACATATGGCCCCTGTTTTCACTAAATCTGTATCTTTGGGGTAAAAATCCAGTAGTGCAATTGCAGGATCATAAGGTAGCCCTAATTTTAATTTTTTTGAGGAATATCTACACTGTTTTCCAAAATGGCTACACTAACTTGCATTTCCACCAACAGTGTAAGAGTGTTTCCCTTTCTCCACATCCTCTCCAACATTTGTTGTTTCCTTCCTTGTTAATCTTTTCCATTCTAACTAATGTAAGGTGGTATTTCAATGTGGTTTTGATTTGAATTTCCCTGAAGGCTAATGATGATGAACATTTTTTCTTGTGTCTGCTAGCCATTTGTATGTCTTCATTGGAGAAGTGTCTGTTCATATTTTCTGCTCGTTTTTTACTTGATTATCTGTTTTGTGTATGTTGAGTTTGAGGAGTTTTTATAGATCTTGGATATCAGCCCTTCGTCTGTAGTGTCATTTGCAAATATCTTTTCCCATCCATGGGTTGCCTCCTTATTTTGTTGACTGTTGGAAATAGGTCTTTAAGGAAGTAATGAAGTAAAAATGAGGTTATTGAATGGGTCATAATCCAGTACAAGTGATGCTCTTATAAGAAGATGAAGATATTTGGACACAGACACATAAAGAAAGATTATGTGAAGGCACAGGGAGAAGACAGCCATTCATAAGCCAAGGAGAATGACCTGAAACAGATACTTCCCTCAGGGTTCTCAGAAGAAAGCAATTTTGCCTATAACTTGATCTCAGACTTCTAACCTCTAGAATTTTGAGAAAATAAATTTCTGTTGTTAACACCCCCCAATCTGTGGTATTGTACAAAACTTTAAGCAAACTAATACACAAGGTCAAATTGATCACAAATTTCTGTGGCTTTATTTATTTATTTAAGATATTTATTTATTTATTTATTTATTTATTTATTTATTTATTTATTATTTGACAGATAGAGATCACAAGTAGGCAGAGAGGCAGGCAGAGAGAGAGAGGAGGAGGAGGCAGGTTCCCTGCTGAGCAGAGAGCCCGATGTGGGGCTCAATCCCAGGACACTGGGACCATGACCTGAGCCGAAGGCAGAGGCTTTAACCCACTGAGCCACCCAGGCGCCCTCTTTTTATTTTTTTTTTAAGTATAGTTGACATACAATTTTTTTTTTCATGTGTACAAATTAGTGATTCAATGATTCTATACATTGCAAAGTGATTGCAAACTAGCTGTCTTTTTATTTCCTTCATAGCATCTTTTTTTAATGTTTATTGTTGAAAGGCAAAGCAAAACTGAGAAGTAGCAAATAAGTCTTTCTATAGTTACCTAGAAGTGAGAATTTTGTAAACCTAGGAGAAAATTTTGTCCTTCAGAAATTTCTGGACAGCCTATTTGGAGAAAGGGAGCAGTAGCTTGAAAAACAGAAGGGAAAGCAAGTGCAGACTGCCAGCCTGAAATAAAAAGCCGTAAGTCTGGCACTGATGGAGAAGAAGCCTAGAGTGGGGAAAAAGTGGCAGAAGCACCATCAATTCATGGAGGAAAATTTCTGTTAAATACTTTTCTCATTTAAATAATTTTATTCTAGATAGCTCTAATATGCAGCCACTACACAACTGTGAAAGCCAAAGATACGCTATATTTACAGCTGGTAGCAGCTTCTTTACACAATGAATAAGCAAAACCAAATACTGATTGGTTTTATTTCACTTTTGCTTTTTCAAAGTGCCTTTTTCTAACGTTAACACTGCCAATACTTTTATTTTCTGTGATGCGATTTAAAGTTTGGTAACTGAAATCAGTACTCATTTTTAGGATGATCCTTGGTCTCCTGCTTACCTCTAGGAGCTTTATTTGTAAGGTAAGGTCAAAGGTTCTCATTTGGGGAGAAGATTTATGTATAATTTGTTCCTTCAAAAATTTGCATATAATAAGAAGTATCATTAGCAAATTAACACATACTAGTTTGTAGAACTCAAACTGTAGCAAAAGATATAAAAATAAAAAGTAACACCCTCTCTCCCTCTCCTAAATTTAATTCTATTCTCATGTTAATTAGCTTAAGAGACTTCTAACCATAATACAATCTTCTATATTTGTATAGTCTTTTTATTTTTAAACAAATCATAGTGTACAACTGTTCCACAGTTTTCATTTATGAAAATTCCTAGTGCATATTTTCATTTTAACACCTATATGCCTACCTTATTTTTTAATGACTATTAAATTTTATTTTACTGATCTAGCAGAATCTTTAAAAAATAGATATAGTTTGGTAGGCATTGGGCTATTTCCAGTTGTTTTCTTTTACTAAACATTATCTAGTGCATATCATTTTTCATACATCTTCATTCACTTTTGCTAGTCTACTTGAGAATAAATTTGGAGGAAAAAAACATGCTATTATCTATTGCTTTAAAATATATTCAGACCATATTCCCTCTGAACACTTATACTGCTTCCCGCTCTCCAAGCCACCACCCTCTCTCACCTAGATCATTGCTATAAACCCTCTCAATAGTACCTTATTCCCCTACAATCTAAACTTTATCCAATTCCCAATATATCACCTCTCTGTTCAAAATCTTCTGAAGTCTTCCCATTTTATTCAGATGGCATCCCCCATAAGTCTTATTCTCATTTGGGACTTGTTCTCATTGGGACAGGAGCTTTCTTGCTGTTTCTCAGGTATGTCAGACCATAGCTGTGACCGTTTCCTTATATATGGTGGAAGGTTACCACCTTTCTCTTTGTAAATCTGTTTTCAAATACCAACTTTTCAGTCTTGCTCTGAACACCATCCACATGAAAAGTTTCCAGCTCTTCAGTCTTAATTCCTGATCCACATTCTCCTATTTTTTTTTAATTTTTTTTAAAATTTTTGCACAGCAGTTATCACCTTCCAACCAAAAACTTTATAATTTACCTATTTGTTTAATGGTTTTTCTCTCTCTTCTCATTAGGTTATGAGATTTAGAACAATGGGAACTTTTGTCTGTTATATTTCCTGATATATCCTAAGCACCTCAAACAGCCTAGTAGTTTAACTACTCAATAAATAAACAATGTGTAATTAATGGGTCAAGTGTTGTGTTCATTTTAAATGATCATATTTGTACATTTTTTATGTATGTATATTTGTACATACATATTTGTATATTTGTACATTTGTCCAGTAAAAAGTCTTTAAAGGTACAGTTATTTCCACACACTCATGAAAATTGTATCTTATTGAATATTTTAATCTGGCCAATTAAGAGAAAATTGAGTGAAGCCACATTCAATATAGAGGTAAGCTATGATGTATTATCATGTCTCATTATACATGAACTTGCTACTATGGAAAACTGCCTTCCTATAAGATATGATAAAATTGGCACATTAGAAACTGATTGTATTAGTTTGCTAGAGCTGCCATAATGAAGTACCACAGACTAGATGTCTTGGACAACAAAAATTTATTTTCTTATAATTCTGCAGTCTATAAGTCTGAAACCAAGGTGTTGGCAAGGTTGATTTTTTTCTGAGGCCTCTCTCTCCTTGGCTTGTAGAAGGCGATATTCTCTGTATCTTTACATAGTCTTTTCCTGTGTGTATCTGTGTCCAAATTTCCTCTTTCTATAAAGACACAACCATTAGATTAAGGCCCACCCAAATAATCTCATTTTACCTTAATTACCTATCTCCAAATATAGCTATATTCTGAGGCACTGGGGGTTAGGACTTCAACATATAAATGTTGGAGATAACTTGTCCCAAAACAGTAACTTATGAAATTGTTTCTCTTTCTTCTTCAGGGTGGTATTGATGGATTTTTCTCTGGAAAGTGACACAACCTTTAAGTGAGCAGAATTCTAAGATGACTACAAGTGACCCACATTTCTGTATAGTTCCCTCCTCTGAAGTAACTTGTTTCTAGACATAAGAATATGGCAAAGGTGATTGGATTGACAACACCTGATTTGTTTAGTCAAAGGTAATAGGAGAGTCATTTCTATAATTATGTTGGGTTATGTAAGCCTGAGAGAGCAGATGATTCCCCTGATAGCCATGAAGAAGGAAACTGCCATGAAATCTACAGCCACAAGGAAAAATTTGTGCCAACAATCTTGGAGCTTGGAAGCAGATCTGTTCCTAGCTGAACTTCAAGATGAGAACACCTTTCAGCTCACTTCTTTACTTTTGCCTTGTGAAACTAGGAGCAGAAAACCCTGGAAATCTGTGCCTGGACTTCTTCTAACTTACAGCAAGGGTGAGACAATAAATGGACATTTGAAGCACTGGTTTTGTGGTAGTGGGTTTTTTAGGATAGAAAAGCATTCATGGTTGGTGAATATATTTACTTCTGTAAAGATAGCCCTAAAAGAAGACTTGATAGTTCCTATGGGCTACATTCCTGCTGGTGCCCTCTCATAGATCACCAAGGTCTTTTCTATTTTGCTTTATTATTATTTTTCAAATTAGCCAGATCTAGTCCTCCCCCAGAGCATATATGAGGTATCCTAGTTTTTGGTTTTCTGAGTAGTTTTCTAATTGGCTTTTCTGCTTAGCCTCACTACTTCATGATCACTTTTGTCAACTTTTCTCGCCCAAACCTCCCCACGGGCATTATTTAGTATGGTTATAGTTGGGGGCCTGTGGCTACTCCAAAGCAGAATTTACACTTTTTCACTTCTCCAAAATTCCATCCCAATTCAATTTTATATGTGTGTGTGTGTATGTGTGTTTAAAGATTTATTTATTTATTTGAGAGAGAGAGAAAGAGCACATGAATGAGGGGAGGGGCAGAGGGAGAAGGAAAGAAGCAGTTTCTTGCTAATTCCAGGGCCCTGTCGCTCATTCTTAGGACTTGAGATCATGACCTAAGCCAAAATCAAGTTGGATGCTTAACAGACTGAGCCATCCCAGGTGCCCTACCCCAATTCCATTTTAAATCTTTCTTGTTACTCTTAAAAAAGAGAAAAATAGTAAAAGTGAAAATTTTCAAAAGAACTGCAAGCTTGGAAGACTTTGGAGATAATTTGACTTCTTAATCCCTATGATTTTTTTTTTTTAACCTGAAATTCCAATATTCATGACATTATTAACAAGTGTTTTCTGTTTTAGGAATTTTCTTTTAAGACTCAGTTACTTGTAGTGGGTTGTTAATTATTAATTGACTAGTGAATGTTATGGGTCCATTTAGTGCTAGAACTAGGGTCAAGTTAGGACCTGAAAAATGCAAGCAGATTTGCCTACAGAGCTTGGTGTGAGAGCAGAAAGGGTAGGAAAGGGAGAACACAAGAGAGACTGAGACCACTGCAAAACAACATTTGCATAGCTCACTGTTTTTCATCTATTTCACAATTGTTGTTAAAGTGAACCAACTAATGGCAGTTTTATTTATAAGTTCTGCTAATTTATTGATGTGACCTTTAATCCTTACTATTGTAAGGATTGTGAGTTTAGACCTCCCAAATCATGTTGTGTTTTTAGAGCTGCTCTCTGTAGAAACACCAAGTTGAAAAGCTGGGTAAGATTCTCAATAGGATTATTTTTATTTTTTTCTTTAAAATTTTTATTTAAATTCTAGTTAGTTAATGTATAGTATAATACTGGTTTCAGGAGTAGAATTTAGTGATTTATCACTTACGTCTAATACTCAGTGCTCATCACAAGTGCTTGTCTTAATACCCATCAACTATTTAGCCCATCCCCTGCCCACCTCCCCTCCAGCTACCCTCAGTTTGCTCTCTATAGTTAAAAAGAGTCTCTTATCTTTTGCTTCTTTCTCTTTTTTTTCCCTTCCCCTATGCTCATCTGTTTTGTATATTAAATTCCACATATGAGTGGAACTTTGACTGCCTTATTTTGTTTAGCATAATATACTGTAGCTCCATCCACATCATTGTAAATGGAAAGATTTCATTCTTTTGATGGCTGAGTAATATTCTATATACCACATCTTCTTTCTCCATTCATCAGTTGATGGACATTTGGACTCTTTCCATAATTTGGCTGTTGTTGATAATGCTGCTATAAATATCAGGGGTACATGTGCCCCTTTGAATCAGTATTTTTGTATCCTTTGGGCAAATACCTAGTAGTGCAATTAAGGTAGCTTTATTTTCAACTTCAATAGAATTATTTTTAAATGTTTATTTATTTGTTGTGGGTAAGAGAGGAAGGTGAGATTTCATAGTCTTTGTGATGCCCATCAAACACAAGCTGTGTTATTATCATAGAAGAGCTGTGGATGGTGATTTTCTCAATATGTCTTTTCAAAAATATTTTAGTAATTTGTAAGATGATGTAAAGAATATTGATTGATGCATTATCTATAATAAAAATGAACCCAATCCCTGCAGGCTCCTCTACAGATGTTTTGTAGATGCCTCTAAGCTACCCAGGGATTTTAGGCTTGTAAACTTACCATTGTCTTAATATTCTTCTGGATTTCATGTGCTGGAAATGTTATGAAATACTGTTTTTATTCCATCTATATTGAAAAGCTCATCTTGTTTATTAACTTATAGTATGGAGGTTTGTATTTAAATTTTCTATACCTAGTGTCTGAGGATTTGATTTCTTCATCAGCTACTTACTTTTAATTTTCCATAGCATTTGTCAATTTTCTCAGGGTTATCAGATACTAGGTCAGATATTTTATTTACTGTTTTCCAAGCTTCAAAATTCTATATTTAATTTCTGTAATGAATAAGTAAATAAATATTATATATGTAAGACATTTATTTTTTGGCAACAATATTGATTCCATTTATTTTAATTCAGTGATATAAGGTTGTAAAAATATATGTAGCTACATAAACAACATATGTTAAATTTATAACATATAGAGGAAATTTTAATATGATGGCTTTGACTTTGGAAATACAGCAGGTAGAAAATAAACTTGGTAGTGGTACACAAATGAGAACTTATTTTCAAACATTTTAATGTTACTGCCTTTTATGAAAAAAAGAAAAATTACTAATAAAAACAATACATTTCTTAAAAGAAAAGTGATCTATTGTGAGCCATCTATTATGAGCCACTCTAAGTGAATATAAAAATATTTATATTCATTGTAAGTACAAAAACCACATTTAGATAACACATATTTAATTAGAAAGGTTTTGTGTTTATCATATTAAGCTCTTATTTAATTTCATTCAATTTATTTCATATTTTATGACTAATATAGTATTTTGGTGAAAAGTTTCAATTATAAATGGTCTTAATTGTAATTTTATTATATTGACAAACAGGACTTTCTGGAAATGCCATTAAATAAATGTACATATATCTTTAGATTACCTTTATAAAATTAGACTTTCAACACTAACTATTCTGTAACCAATTATTCTATAATGTACTTTCTATGAAAAGGGTCTGGAAATATATAAGGTAAAACAGTTCAAAAGTGAAACATTATATATATGAATAAATATAGTGACATAAAACACAGGACATTTGTATAAGGGTATTAATGCCTATAGCCTTTAGGATTCCAGGCCTACCTTTTCTTTAAGTATTTATAAGAATACTTAATGTACATATTATCAGAAGTTTTTTTGCTTTAAGGTAACATAATCCTCATTGTCTAGCTTTCCTTCCAGTTATAGATAACAGTGATCTAGTACTAGCTCAATATTAACCTAATTCAATTAAATAAACTTTAATTCAAAATTATAACATGGGTATAACAGCATGTCGTAGAAAAAGAAAGAAGAGTCCGGTGAAATTTCAAAAAAAAAAAAAGAAAGAATCTCTTCTAGATTTGATTTTTACAGTCTTTGGGCAAAACATTCAATCATTTATGCTTTTATTTTTTAAAAGATTTTATTTATTTATTTGGTAGACAGAGATCACAAGTAGGCAGAGAGGCAGGCAGAGAGAAAGAGAGGGGGAAGCAGGCTCCCTGCTGAGCAGAGAGCCCAATGTGGGGCTTGATCCCAGGACTCTGGGATCATGACCCAAGCCGAAGGCAGAGTCTTTATCCCACTGAGCTAACCAGGTGCCCCATTTATGCTTTTAAATGGAAATCTTAAATTTTATACTTTGTTCAATTCCTATTAAAGCCACTTCCTAGATATTTCCAAGTCTTGTTACCATTTTAAAGACTATCCCTGCAATGCATCTTTCCAGTTACTTTTCATTATTGGAATTTCTAACTTCAAGGGCAAAAACTCATTTCATTCTCTGAGGTTTTCATGTTTTACGCACAACATCTTCATTAAAACCCTTAGATTTGTGATTATTCCTGGTAGCAGAAAAACATAAAGCCATATTTCTACCATCTGTTTTCTGTTATCATCATTACATTTGTTAAATGCTCCCCAAACCTTAGTTTGTAAAGTAATTGTAGCATGTCTGTTTCTGCCCCAAAATCGCTTCTATCAGGATGTCTCCGGTCTCCTTTGTATCATAATCATTGTTTATTGAGTTCCTTATCTAAGAGACATTATTAAAAAGAAGGAAGCAAACAACCTTTTTATACTGTGCTCTCTTACTTCACTTTCCAGGTCTAGATTCTTCTGTGCTAGAAGCCTGAAATCTGCACTAGAGTTTGTAGCTAAAGAGATACTGTGAAAATGTCAGTGAAAAACCCGCTGTCAGTATTGAGAGGGGAGTCTTTTCCATCCTCCCTGGCATCTTCCTCTGATAGCAGCCAGGTCAAAGAAGCTTATATGGTTCAGACCTGAAGATGATAGGCATCATTCTAATGTTTACTGTTAGACAGTCTATGTCATAAGATGATTACATGAGCATGCAAAGATACTGCAACCTAGTGTTTAAAAGTTAAATCCTGAGTTTCTTAAGTCATTAGGATCAAAATAAAACAGTTTTAAAATACTTCCCATAAGACAGTTTACAAACAATGCAGTGTTTCACTGAAAATAGAGCAGCCATTTTGTGTCTCTAGAGCTTGGGAACACTACAGTAGAATTGATATTCATATTATTCTTACTTTAAAAAAAAATTTTTTTTTAAAAAAAAGGATAATTTTTAAGATTATCTACCCCAAGTTTTCTGTAATAGGCCGAGGTTTATCTTGCTTACTGTATCCCAAATCCTGAATTTCAAATAATATACTATCTCCTCTCTTGTATCTCCAGTAGGTCATCCATATTAATTTAGCAATGTCTCCTTCATTCAATGTTTATTGAACATTTACTGTCCACAAAACAGTGTTATTGTTTTCAGAGTGGAAAATATGAGTTCAAGTAACAAGAGCAAATATCTAATATTTAATTAACGTTTATATATTACTTTTATATTTATAATTTTAAAAAACAGTTTCCATGGACAGTATGAGTAATGGTAGCAATTAAATGGCAATCAAAGATATTGGGAAATTTGTTGTTTTTGAATTTAAATTAGTTTTTTTTATGGATTAGATCTATAGCATGGGCAGTGTATGTATTTTCCATTTTGCTACACTTTTTTTTTAAATGAGAAAATGTTAAATATTGTCATTCATTAAAATTTACAGGTCATGAAAGAGATAGTACCAAATATCTTATTTGTATAATGTTACAAGTTTATTAAGAATTTTTCTACTGCTGATTTGATTCATATGTAAATTGCCTCAAAGTAAAATTAACCTGTCACTCCTGTAATTATTAATTATGCAATTATTTTATAGGCAAGCAACAAAAAGTAAAAAGAATATAAGATATATAACATACCAGAAATCAATTATAATATTATTTACTACATAAGTAATTATGGTTTTGATCTCCATATATTTTACTGTAATACTATATTATCAAAATATATAATTAAATTTATTAATCATCCATTACAGAGGAGATAGATGCATGGAACAGCTAAATTAAGGAAACCACAGATCATGGCAATGTTAATTTCATAATATGGTAATAACCTCGAGTGTTAAGAGTATGGTCTCTGTCTTCCTATGCAGCTCATTTATAGCTTTGTTTATGATTCACCATCTAATATAGGACATCTGCAACACAACAATTATCATTTGTTTAAAAAGAAGAATTTAAAGACTGCAAATATACCCTTAAAGAATACTCCCTCCTCTTTAAAGTATTCACTGTCTTTATAAATATAATCAGTTGTGATAAATATTTTTGATGACCTCTAGCAGTCATATCCCGAACATTAGTTGTGGCATGTATAACAGATATTTATTATTTTTTGGAAAGTATAAAACATTAATGTGCTAGTCTAAAAAAATGTTCCCAACATGCAGCTAAAAGAGCACGGATATTCACACAAACCTGGTTTCAACACAGGGATTTTTCATTTAGTACCAACTGAATGTTACTTAATCTGAGCCTCAGTTTTCACAAAAGGAATAATAACTTCAAAAAAAATTAGTGAAAATTAAAGAAAAGCATAGGGACTTAAAAAACAATAGCTAGTAGCACTCTTAATATATTAGGATAATGTAGATGACAAGTGTGCAAGTATTAAAATTTAGCTGAGACTATATTGACATTACTATGGGAATCCAAATGTTTATCTATACCAATTATATTCAACTTGTTTTTGTAATAAATTGTGTGTATGTGTGTGTGTGTGCATGTGCAGCATGAAAATAAACATAAGTATAATAAAGAACATAAATTTTAATTAACTCTGAAGTTGAAGGTACATTGTCTAAATTAGTTCACAGTAATAGATTCTGAATCTTTTTGAGTTATAAATATTTTCCTTAAAGCTAAATAGAACTGTTTCATTTCTCAATGCATTTATCATGTGTATATGCTGCCCAGTTTTGTTCTAATTCAATTCTCTTATATTAGAATTGTATTGTCTTTGTGATAATCTGGAGATGAATAAGTCTCTTAAATTTAAAAATTCATCTTTGACTCTTAATCTTACAAAACAAACTGAGGGTTTCGGGGTGGGGAGGGGGACAAGGAGAGGGTGGTGGGGTTATGGACATCGGGGAGGGTATGTGCTATGGTGAGTGCTGTGAAGTGTGTAAACCTGGCAATTCACAGACCTGTACCCCCTGGGGTGAATAATACATTATATATTAATTAAACAAACAAACAAACAAACAAACAAACACCTTGCTCATGCAAAATAAATAAATAGATTAAAAAATTAATCTTTAAAGATTTACTGACAAAATTAATATGTGAAATTATACTTCAAATGATTTAGATTATAGAGCTCTATATTTGTTGTTTATAAAGGTAATGCAATAAATATAATCTCAAACTTTCAAAGTATTATAGAGAATAATTTTGCCATAACCAAGGGTTTACTTAAACTTTAATTTCCTGAGATCAATTAATTGTGCATATACTATACAATTTTTAGACATTATTTGGCCCATAATTTTGATGATTTAATTTTCCTGAACTACCTCTGTGGTCAGTGTAACAAACAGAGTATGTGGACTGTAACCTAAAGAAAATAATTTATTTCCCTTATGTAGTCAATAAGTAATATAACAAAAGACAAGTATAATATATTATACTTATAATTCTAAGTATAATATATTCCAGGATAATATTGTTTATTCTCAGATGAATATGAATACTTTCTTTTCTAGGATATTATGACATAGTTTTCTTTTTTGATTACTTACCCTGAAATAAACCACCCTATAGTAACTGCAGCTCAGTGCATCTTCTTGAAATATGCTTGGTCTCCTTAGAAGAATTAAAAACATGCTGCTATCCAGAATACATTTTTCCTTACATTCACTATTTAATTTAAAGAATAGAGTCAAGGAGAGATGCATTACTCTACCTTTTATTTTCATATATTTGTAATTGGAAAAGAGTCCATGCTTAAGACAGTCATACAAGTTTAAATATAAATATATACAGTAAATATAAACCTGGTCCAAAGAGGTGAGTAGCTAAATTACAAATAAATAAAAAGTTTATTGGATTCAAATCAATGACTTAATTAGCACTGGCTGCAAGAAAAGTATTACATACTTAATTCAACAAATAATTTAGTGATGCCAACAGGTTAGATTTCATTATCAAACTAATCACCTTGATATTTGAAATTGAGACTATACTGCTCCTCATTTTGAACTGCAAAATTATATTTAGCTGAATAAATATATAGTATTAATTGTGAACATGTGCATAACATTGTCTTTGTATTTTGTATTTTGCATTCTAATCAAGCAATTAAATAGATTAAATATTTTCACTTATGAAAATCTAAGAATAATCACATAACCAAAATATGAGACGTTCTCTTACATAACTCTATTTTGAAATTTGCCCTACAATTAAAATGTAATTTATTATAATACTAATAATTGTGTTTTATTTAGTCTAAACTTATCTAATGTGAAAAAGAAGTAAAACATTAGTGTTTAGAGCTCAATTCTATAAATTTAGGGGAATAATAATCTTAGTACATAAATTAAAGTATAAATATTCTTAATTCCTGATAATAGTAGACATTAATTACCAAATGATTTTTTTATAATGGCAACATTGAATAGTGTGAATAGACTCTAGGAGTAGCAGTTATGAAGATTAATACTTAGTCTAAATCTATCACTAAAAGTTATTCTAGTTTATTTATAAAATAATGGCACTGAACAAAATAATGTTGAGTCTTCTCTGGTTCTAGATTTCTAAGATTCTGAGGTTTATTCGTTCAAAGAACTGCAACAGATTATTTGTTATAAACATAAAATATGCAGACAAAGGTTATCCTAAATAAATGATAGTTTACTCTAGATGCCATATCTGTCATTCATGGTGCTGATAATGGCTTGTCCATTAAGAGACAGTAAACATATTTTAATATAAAATTAGCTCCCTGCTTGCATTTACCTGTCCATTATTTCTTCTTAGATGCTCTTATATAGTACAAATTATAATGTGTACTTATCAATAATTAAATGTTTATCAAAATTTTCTGTGCCCATGTCTGTGGTATAGAAGCATTTAATGTCAATTTTATAATATTAATTATGAATGAAGGCACCAGATTGGCTACTAAACATTTATATGGCAATTATCTTGCATGAATGGATATATTGTAATTAGTTAAAAATTTACTGTCAGAAGTTAATTGTGCTTATGTGTGAAATACAGAATCTAAAACATTATTTGAATAATGTGGTAGCTTGAAATGGTTGTAGCTATGTTAGACAGATACACTATTAAATATCTGGGATAGATAATTCCTTGCGATTATAACCATGTCTGTGTGTACCAGAGGTGTGAACTTTATTCTAAACTTTTAGACAAATCTGTGCATAGCAAAGAACTGTCTAATAGAGTGTCCTGTAAGAACACAACAAGACAACAACACAAAACAAAAATGAAAGGAATTGAGATGAAAAGGGCTTGAAGTATTAGAAATAGGAACTGTTCATGTTAAGTCCAGAAATAGATACGTAAATCACATCATCCTCTAGCCAGTTTTCATCAGATTCATACTGAGTTTTAAGATGAAAGGGTTGACAGTATTTTTTTAATCATAAAATCTTGCAGGAAAAGTGAATGCATATTTATTAGCATTGGTTCCAGAAGTCTTGGTAACTTCAATGTATAATCATTGTCAAAATGTGTGTCCTTCACTCAAGCACTCACACACAGGCTCATCCCCAGTATGAAGAATTGATAGTCCATCTTGGAGTTGCAGGAACAATGTTACCACTTTTAGTGGGCATAAATGGAAGCTGTAATCAATTTGATTGATGAAACCTCTTTATGTATATTAATTTGTTTCTTTCTTCTTTTTTTTAATAGCAGAAGCAATAGAAATTTTCCTCGAGAAAGACTGATTAAAAAGAGTTAGATTCAAGGAAGGAAGTGTGTTGATGGGTCAAAATGTGGGATTCGATTCCTGAAATCCCTTTAAGGTAAAGCTCGCTTTTATGCGGCTTGGAAACAACACCAGAGATACTATTCTGTGACTGTAGTACTTTTAAGCCTGGGCTAATGTGAGTTGGGGGGTAAGGGGGTGAACAACTGGTTAAATATGACAGCAGGATAGCCCCAGACTAAATAGAAGTGATTTGGGAAGTTGAATTAAAAAAAAAAAAAAAAAAAGTTTACTTGGATAGCTAAGAAATTCAGGAAAAGTTTGTGTGTGTTTAATAATATATGGATATTATTTACTATATTCTAATAAGGATTTTCACATTTAGGTGTTGCAAAATCCTTTTGGGAGTTTAAATCTTTATTTCAGTAAATAAGAATGTGATATGAAATTTTATTAGGTTTACATGGACATGTTTAACCATATTTTGAAATTTAATTACATACAATTTGCTTTATTAGGTTATTAGAATAAAAATACACCTTTATTGCCCCCTAATGCCCTGAAGTAAAATTTTCTTTGCAGAATAGACTATTTTCATGGAACAAGAACACATGGGTGTGTAGACAGGAATGGTAGATGCTTTATGTTTTCTCACACTAGGCCCCAAAATCAAAAACAGCAAAAAAAGTACTTGTATGTATCCTCATATGAAAGAGTATTTTATCATGAAAGATAAAATACAAATAAATGTAATATTTCTATAAATTTTCTGATGAATGATTTGAAATTTTAGCAGATCAAGTCAAAGAATTCTTTGTTTTGGGGGGTTGGTTTGATTTTTTTTCTAAAAATCTCTAGGTAGAAAAATACTGTTAAGATTTTCCTTTACAGAAAAATAAATGTAGGGGTGCCTGGGTAGCTCAGTGGGTTAAGCTTCTGCCTTCAGCTCAGGTTATGATCCTGGGGTCCTGGAATCAAGCCCTGCATTGGGCTGTCTGCTCAGCAGGGATCCTGCTTCCCCCTCTCTCTCTGCCTGCCTCTTCACCTACCTGTGATCTCTCTCCCTCTGTCAAAATAAATAAATAAAATCTTAAAAAAAAAAAAAGAAAAAGAAATGTAAGTTTGAGTTATGCACATTCTGACATGTTTCCTTATCTTAATAGTAAAACTGAATAGTCCTTCTTGGTTTGTTTAATTCCTTAATGATGTCTCCCAAGGAGGCTTTTAACAATGATTAAGTGTAAATTTTTAAGGCAAAACAGACCTCTATTAGCTTATTATACTTGCTTTATATTTTTGCCTTGCTTTTAACTCCTGTTAAGTACCTGATCATGTGTTTGTTTTTATAAAAAAGCATTTTTAATAAATAAAATAAAATATAAAAATTGCATGATGAGCAAGACCAGACCAAATTCATCTTGTCCAGTGTAGGTGAATATTGGTAACATCTCACTAATGTAGATGAAAAAAACTTTCAGGAATAGGGTATTTTATCATTGACTTTCAGAAACTATGTATTGTTTTCTTTTCTGTATTATTTTACCAGGCAATTAATGATTTTCATTTTTATCATTGTGTTTATATTTCATACTCCAAAAAGTTTAAAGTGGATATATTTTGAAATGACAAAGAAACATATTAAATTATTTCCCAAAAGGACAATTTAAGTCAGATACAAAGTATATCAACATATATAAAGAAATTAGCAAACATTTGCACAAACCTAAAAAATCTAGAGTTTACTCAGGTAACATTAAATAGATTAGAGATGAACTTTTATGTGAAATTACTTGGAAAGTTTGTTTTGTTTAGTTTGTTTTTCAAACCTAAAAAATCTAGAGTTTACTCAGGTAACATTAAATAGATTAGAGATGAACTTTTATGTGAAATTACTTGGAAAGTTTGTTTTGTTTAGTTTGTTTTTTAAATGGTTTGCAGACAAATTTAATTCTTGACATTTCTGGGAAGACCAGACTAAAGCCAAGTCTACATGACAACTTTATCTAAAAATATGCACCTGCAAATCAATATTTTAATGGGTCAGTCAATAAATGAAAATCTAACACTAGAAACTTTGGGGTTTGTCTGGAATGCCAATACTACCTTTGATTTGGGATAGTATTGAACCTATAGAAACCACTTCCTTATCTTTAACAGCTTGAAGCTTTCATATAAAACTTAATGTTGCCTTAGATTCAAAACATTGGTTGTGTATGTGTGTGTGTGTGTGTATGCACGCACACGCACGCATGTGCATACATGTGCACAAATAGCAAATGTCCCTGCCACATAATTCATTTCCTTGAGCTGAAATGTGTATATGTTTTTTTAAATGACATTCTTTCTAAATAACAAAAACTCACATTGGGCATTCAAAAATCTAAAAATTCAGATGTTTGTTTAATTCCACATCCATTTTAACATTTCTCTTTGCCTTTGTGTTTGTGATATCTTGTACCAGGCTTACAGAGTCTAGGTAAGAACTTAATGATACACAAAATTAGACAACAGATTCCATACAAAGTCATATAAATAATATAAAATAATTCCATCAACTTAGTGACTGTATTTCAGCCTTAAATCATATCAGAAAAAAAAATTACTTAGATTGTGCTTTTCTGTGCTCGTGGTGTATCTATCCTTTTTTTCTCCCCCGAGTGAAGGAAAAGATGCTGACAAATACATTATGAGAGTTCTTATGTTGTTGAAATAGCTATGACCTTAAAATGTGAAATGAGATTAATTTTAATAATATCTCGGGTTTATTAGAATTATTTAGTTTTACTTTTGCCAATCGTTTGAAAAGAAATGTTTCTCAGAGAATAGTGAAGGTATTCTTTTGCAGATCTAACATTTGGGCTCCCACTTAGAAAAGCCAGCAAAAGTTTTCATATCTTTTTTTTTTTTTTTAAGATTTTATTTATTTATTTGTCAGAGAGAGAGAGAGAGCAAGCACAGGCAGACAAAGTGGCAGGCAGAGGCAGAGGGAGAAGCAGGGTCCCTGCTGAGCAAGGAACCTGATGTGGGACTCGATCCCAGGACACTGGGATCATGACCCGAGCCGAAGACAGCTGCTTAACCAACTGAGCCACCCAGGCATCCCAAGTTTTCATATCTTTTTGAGCAGGTGATTGTGCAGCCTAAAAAGTTAATCTGCTTAGAGCCCATATTTGAATAACCTTGCAGATGATCCAGACTAATCAAGAGTTGATATATAAAGCCAGAATGCTTATAGATATTTTAAAAATCAAACTATAAAAGCCAAGGGAGCCTGATTTTCATATCATCTGACAAACTTTTTTTTTTTGTTTTTTTTTTCTGTGAGTGAGCTACATGAAATTTGGTTACATGGTGATAAATCATAATATGTAGACCGATACAAGGTTTAAATTAGTGGGTATCAAATAAGAAACTGGAAATTTGCTAAGAAATCAGATTCTCCACCACTCCAGATGGGTCAGAATAAATTAGAAACAGAATTAGAAATGAATTCTGGATAGTTCCTGGGTTGGTTCTAAGAACCTGTGTTTTAATAAGCACTCCAGATTATTCTAAAACATGTTCAAGTTTAGAACCACAGATTTAGATAGTAAATGCCACCAGATCAATATTGGTCTAAGAATCCATCTTCAAAGTTGTGGTGTAAGTAATAAAGGGATTATGACTTTAACTGGCCTACTTAGCATTTGATTGTCACTGTAGCTATTTGTCTACTAGGCAAAGGTAACCTTTATGCTTTGTCATTAAATGTATTAAGACATTCTTTCTATTTGCAGTGAATGTTTCATATTGTGACATCTATTTTACACTTTTAGGTGATTAAATATCTCTGGTTATATCTAGTATGTCTTGATTTGTAGATGACTCTCAGGCTAATTTTTTTTTTCTATATCTAATGGCTTATGTGAGCACATCATTGGTAGTCTCTTTATTCTCTCTCTCCTTTCCTACAGTTGTGGGCTGTTGAGAAACTGATGCTCTCTAGTTAATGAACTCTCTGTTTTGCAAAATAAAATAAAAATAATGTAAAATACCTTTTAATCAAAAGAACCTTGACTATACCTAAGCATACAAAGGCACTCTATAATTATTACAGTCTTATACAGAAGATTTTTTTTAAGATTCTGAGTAATTACAATTAGTGGCTTTGGCCATAAATACATTTTTAATGTGGCCCCTGAAAAAAATGCAAGGATGCTGAGTCCCTGGGATGGATGAAGGCCAGCTCCTCAAAACCAACATAGATAAATATAAAAGAAACAAGTAATTTCAAACGAATGCTTCATTCCCATGAAAGTATAGCTTTTTAGCTCCTCTTACATAGATATATCTGTTGAATTTCACCTTTCAGGGTAATCATGCAACCCATCGCACTCTTCCATGAGTAACTAAATGCATTAACATTTTATATGTGATTATTCCATATTCATTTAAATGATGAAAAAATGTTCTACATAATTTTAATATTTGCATATATGGTAATAAATTGTGCTTTTGTCCAAAATGTTTAAAAGTATTTTTCGGTGTTCCTAATATCTCATAATTGAACCTATACTTATAGAGGAAAAAGTTTGCATTGTTCATGTGAGTTGAACATTTATCAAATTATTTTACTGATTTATCAAATTATTGGTATGTGAGTGAAAAAAACAAACATGGTCTGATAGTCTAATTTTATAACCTTAACAGCATCTGTCTTCACAGTTTTTTATTTGGCATTGGTATTATGGTAATAATTTTGAAAAAAAAAATTACTACAAATCTGTATTAAGAAAGCATAACATTATCAACTAGGTTGTGTGTAATTACAAAGACCAGTTACATTTTAACATTCAACGTAAGTTATTTTTTGAAATCATTTTCTTGACAAAATTTAATTGAACCTGTTAATCACTTTAGATATAGCTGTTCTAAAATGCAATACTCATTGCGTAGGTAATATATGAGCCTGCAGATTCGGGTTTCTGTCTCTTAAAAAGATTTTGTGCAGTATTTTAAAAGGATGTTGAGGAAAGTAAAGGGTTTATTCTTGAGTGATAATAGAGGGTTTCCCCTTTGAAGAAAAGAAGATTGTACTTTGAGCCTATCCTTTGGGATGTTTGTTTGAAATGTTAATTAGAATAACTGGCTTAGCAAGGATTAGGACAAGAGCTAAACACCACTGACAGCAAGATATCTTCTCCTGGGAATCTTTCTATTTCGGTGACTGCTATGGTGTTTAGAGTGGATGCTACTGCAGCCTCTCCAGGAAGAATGTCACAAAGATGACACCATTTCTGAATGTACCTTAATATTCATTGTTAAACCAGAGACATTTTCATTTTTAAAATTACTCATGTTTGGGAAAGTTAAAAAATTTAATAAGTGAAAGAGTACATGACACAAATACCTCTTAATTTATGATGTGTTTGTGTATCATGCAATTTCTTCATACAAGGAGTGCTGTTACTTCAGAGTATTTTTTTCTGCAGTGTACTGTAGAGACAATACTTTCGTGATTGCTGAAATTCAAATGTGCCTACTCTAAAAGCAGTTCCAAATATTTAATTATTCATGGATTCATTTAAGAATTATTGAGACTTTAATTTGGGCCATGCATTGAAACGTACAAACATGGGCCCTGAACTTATGGAATTTATACTTTAGTGTAGACAAAGATATAGTCGTAATATGGTGTAATGCGTGCTTGAATGGAACTAAGAAGAGAGATACTGTGTATGTATGTACCTAGAGGGGAAGTGTAGAAAAGCAAGGAATTGTTATTAGAGCCAGGTTTTATGAAGTGAGCTGCTAAATGTGTTCCAGTTTTATTCACTGGAATAGGGAAATAGAGGGATAATTTTAGGTGGAGATATAATTAAAACTATTGTGAAAATATTAAGCTTTAAGTGGCTTATAGATATTTAGTAGGAGTAGGCAGTAAGCAGTAATATATAAGAGCTTGGAACTCAGAAAAACATAGTCCTTATATGTAAACTGGAGAATCAGCATCATTAAGATGATTATTTAAATACTGTGGAATAATTGAGTAACTCTGGGAAAGAAATCAGCTATGGAAATATATGGCCAATTAATATATTAGCACACTAAATATAGTAGTATACAGAAAAGAGAGAATCTTAAGAAAGTGTATAGAAAAAAAAAAAAAAGAAAAGAAAGTATATAGATGAGGCAAGGATAGGAGGCTAGAATTAAACAGAGGCTTACTATCTTCATGGAGTAAGGCTTAGGCAGAGTGAATGAATAAATGAATGAATGAATGAATGACCTATATGAACTAATGGTTCACAACTGGCCTGACTGGTTTGACAAGCATGTCTTGATTATTGACCAAGGGGACTTCTATAGTTCTCCCAGTAAGTGCTTGGAACTCTTCCAAACCTGATACACCTGGCAAACATTATGGGGATACTCAAATACTCAGCCCAACTGTGCATGAAGTTAGAGCTGTGAAGTGGTTTGGGTTATTTAGATGACCCTCTTGAGACTCTTGATGCTTGCCTGAATTCTTTTGCTTTCCCTGTTCTCCACTGATTGCCTTTAAATGAAAGCCTCATGTAAATATACATTGTGGAGCTTGGTAAATCTTTTCAAATATCCAAACTGGGAAAAACCATGTGCTTGAAATTTATTATCTTTATTGTTAGGAATGGAGAAAGAAGCACTTGCTGGGTCACTTTATGGCACATAAAAAGAGCTGCAATGAGTTTTTCCAGGAATGATTACAATTCCAGGAATGTAGTTATAATCAGCCAGTGATCAGTGTCGGATTTGATTGAGTTTGTGATTATCTATAATTTTCCTCCACAATGTAGGTTTTGCACTAGCCAATCAGTGGTACTTAGATGTGGTAGGAATTTTTACCCTTACAACTTTCTAGTGTTTGATGGCAGCACTAATCTCTGGAATATTCCAAGGAGTGAATAATTTAGTTTTGTTTACTGCCTTTGTAGGATGAAAAGAGTTTGTCGAGGTTTACACTTGAGTCTTTTTACATTACCTCTCAACCCATGGACCAGACAATCAGCATAGGTTATCTACTGGCTAGTTACTAATGACATTTATTCTCTGTATACATTCTGGAACAGGAGAAGTGAATATCAGGGTTCCACAGCCCTACTAACCCACTAATCACTTGGGCAAAATTTAACACTGACCTCATAAATCCTCACTCAGGTCAAAGTACGGTCATGTGGTTTTGCATCTCCAGGGTGTAGGGTCATTTCAAAGACAATATCCAATAATTCACATCACATTTGTAGATTATCCACGCCCTAGTACAACATAACTCTGAAAAATGAAAATAGAAGTCTTTGGGAAGATGGAGAAAAGAGGTTATTACTTTGACACTTCTAAGGGCACTTCTACAAAGTGAACCAAGAGGGAAACTGGTGTTGTGATCTTTACTGAACTATTGAGAGTATGGTGCAGATATCATGAGTTTTTAAACCACAGGTAGTTCTGTTTATATCACCTAACAACAAGAATATTCTCTTGGGCAATGAGTATGAAATTTTCAAATTCAGGATATTTGCTAGTAATACATTGCTGTTATTTAATGTACGGTCTATAGTTAAGTTTTACCAGTTGGCCCAGTAGAGCCATTTTCTTTTTGAGTCTGGATCCAATCCCAGAATCACATATTGCATATATTTGTCATGGGTCTTTAGTGTCCTTTAATCTGAAAGAACTTCTCAATCTTTATCTTTTTTACATTAAAATCATTAAAGAATGCAGATCAATAGAACTGTTTTATAATACAGGACAATGTAACATCTTCCATAATTTGTGTGTGCTCCATAATTAGATGTTCTTCATGAACAGCCCTCCTGTGAACAGTAACAGAGTGGCCAAATTCATTATTCCCATTTCCCATGGGCATTCATTCTTTAGACCTTCTTCCCTAAAATAAAGCTGGGGGGTTGAGACATTTCAACATCAAAAAAATAGAGACAGCTCCCTAGTACAAGTATCAATTATCCTCCCTAATAAATCCCATAAACTAGTCTCTGATGAGTGAGTTAAAAATATTAAATTGATTATCTGTTGATGTCATCCATGTCAGCAGATCTGAGACAATCAGGACTTCTATTCTGCTTGCCTTTGTCTAGCACCTTTACAATCCATGCCTATCTGTCTTTGCTTCCTTGACTTCTGGCCATAGAGATTGTAACACATTCTGCAAGTAGGTCAGTAAGACATTCAGTATATAGACTATCTCCTTTGAAAATTCTCTTTGTGCTTCTCTATTTGGGATTTGCTGGGCACTAATTCTCAGTCTAACTCTGGAGTCAATGAGAGATGGTAGAGGTCATTCTCAGGAATGATAATCATCAGCTTGTAAGAAAATTGCTTGAGGCCCCATCACTAAAGCTTTAATGCAGGGGAGTCATATTTCTTTAGAAGGTTGAGGTTTGTACTTATACTTCTTATTCCAGCGAAATACCATATTTCTTCCTTGGCTTCTCCAGTTTCATAACTGCATCTCTTCCTTTTCTTTCTTTCTTTCTTTCTTTCTTTCTTTCTTTCTTTCTTTCTTTCTTTCTTTCTTCTTTTAAATTCAACATTTCTATATATTTCTCAGTGCTCATCAAGGTAAGTGTATTCTTGATCCCCTTTATCTATTTCATCTATCTCTCACCCAATTCCTCTCTGTTGCCTCTCCTTTTAATTTGACTCCTTAACTTAGATTTATCTGGACTTTAATAGTATTCTACTAATATAAATCCAATGGATCTGAAATTATCCCTCAAAAGAAAATTCAATCAATAAGTGTTATAAATTATATCTGAAATGTTGAATGTATTTTATTTGATAAGAATTCATTATCACCAATTTCATTATTAATAATTCAATATTTGAAGATGTTGAAAAACAAATCATGTTATTCATTACCTATTCAAGAAGGATTTTTTTTTAAAGATTTTATTTATTTATTTGACAGAGATCACAAGTAGGCAGAGAAGCAGGCAGAGAGAGAGGAAGAAGCAGGCTCCCCGCTGAGCAGAGAACCTGATGTGGGGCTCAATCCCAGGACCCTGGGATCATGACCTGAGCTGAAGGCAAAGGCTTTAACCCACTGAGCCACCCAGGTGCCCCTCAAGAAGGATTTTTGCTTGTTTTTTAGAATACCTAATCAATGCACATTCCTACTTAGAATTTTTTTTCAAGATTTTATTTATTTATTTGACAGAGAGAGAGCACAAGTAAGCAGAGTGGCAGGCAGAGGGAGAAAGAGAAGTAGGCTCTCTGCTGAGCAAGGATCCTGATGTGGGGGCTGGATCCCAGGACCCTGGAATCAAGACCTGAGCCAAAGGCAGCCACTTAACCAACTAAACCACCCAGGTGTCCCCTACTTAGAATTCTAAATGAAGAAATTGATCAACTGATATAGCTGCAGTCATTTGTCCGATCTTTTTTATTTTCTATTATAAAATTTATTACTATTTCTTTAAAAACAATGCCCATGCTTTTTAAGCCACAAGAGATTTGAAAAGCAAAGTATGTCAATAATTATCTCCACATTCATGCAGTTCCAAAAGATGAATTAAAACTAAATGTGTATCTTTTTGACAATGCATACCTTAGCAGAGAGAAGCCATAGTGGTGGGTGTTAAATTTTATAACTTTTACAGAGTCAGCCTATTTATGGTGCTATTGATCTCAGCTATTTTTGGTGTAAAACATTAACCCTATAAACATGTAATAAGATGATTATTTCATGTTTACTTAAGTAAGGTATAAAAAATACTGGTATAGCTTGGCAACCACAAACAGAGAGAAAGAAAAAGAAAAATAGATTTATAAACTTTGCATTAGCTAGGTATCTAAAATCCTTTGAGTCTTACAAGAAAACTCCATGATTAGATATAGTAGGGTAGAACATATTTTTAAAGGTGAACAATTTTCATACATTAAAATACCCTTTTCTACTTTAATAAAATTAATTTATAAATATCAATATGATTATCCAGTAAGTATCTTGACTATTTTTGTTGCGGTTTCTTATCCATGCTAAGTAATTTTTATATAACACGTTTAACATTATAGTGGTAACTCATTTTTCTGTTTCTGAAGTATGCTAATTTTTTTCCTACATACCAAATTTATTCCTACAAAATGAAGTATGGCCTTTATTAAGAATTTTAAATGTGGGATGCCTGGGGTGTTCAGTGGATTAAGCCTCTGCCTCTAGCTCAGGTCATGATCTCAGGGTCCTGGGATTGATCCCTGCATTGGGCTCTCTACTCAGCAGGAAACCTGCTTCTTCCCTCTCTCTGTCTGCCCCTCTGCTTACTTGTGATCTCTCTCTCTCTGTGTCAAATAAATAAATAAAATCTTAAAAAAAAAATTAAACGTGTGGGAGGGGCAAGATGGCAGAGAAGTAGGAGACTCTGTTTCAACCGGTCCCCTAAAGTGAGCTAATTATCTACAAAGACACTCTGAATACCCATGAAATCAGCCTGAGATATAAGATTATACATTTCTGGATCTGTATAGGGACAGAAGACACCAGTGAAGAGGCAAAGCATAGTGGGAATGATCGGGCAGATATCAGAGATTAAACAGAAGGGGGAGGGAGCCACCAGAAGAGACCCATTGGAAAGTAATACCCCAATATGAGAGTGCCCTGTGATTGGGGACCAGCATTAACTTGGAGTCTGGTTAAAAGCACTCAAAAAGAGCAAAAGATCTTAAGGGGAAACTGGTGGAGTTGGGTGGTCACTGGCATGGGCCTAAGCCCTATGGACCCAGGACAGCCACTGCTGGCCACCGCCTGTGCCAGACAGAGTGCAACTGAGCCCCTGGGTTTTTGTGGCTTGTATCATGGCTCTGCTAGGCACACTCCCAGCCCTGGATGAGAGAGTCTGATGACTGTGCCAGCCTGTGCTCCCTAGCACTTTTGCTCACTGCACAACAGGGATCTTACTGACACCCCACCAGCCCTGAGAAAGCTCTGTCCAGGAGCTAGCCAGCAGTCTTTAGGACTGGTCGAGGGTCTGAACTCTCCAAGCTGGGGTGAAAGGAACTTAATGTGATCACCCATGATAGAGACCTGAGGTCTGCAGTCCCGGCAAAGACAGCCACCAGAAGTGGGCTCCCTGGACCAATATCACTTGTGGTTTTGTCACAGGGGTGCAAAGACAGCAGGTGCTTTGGGCGACCCCTGAGATGGTGGCTGTGGACGTGCTCTGCCTGTGGGAGGTTGCACAGCTCAGCAGAGTTTGATGAGGGGGAGTCTGTGTGTTGTGGACCACCCAGAGGGAAGTATAATGAGGCTTCTCTCTGAGATGGAGGTCTGGGTGCAGTTTGCTTTCCTCTAAACCTCTGAAAAGCTGCAAAAACCTGCCAAAAAACAAAAACAATACAAACAAACAAACAAAAAAAAACAAAAAAACTCCAGAGAACAAAAACCTGAAAAACCAGTTTCCAGAGAGCCCAGCCCCTTGAGAGGGGACAGGAGCACTCAACCCAAGCAAGAATACCTGAAAAAAAAAAAAAAAAAAAAAAAAAAAGCAGTCCCCACCCCCCGAAAGCCAGCCAACAGAATTAGAGGACAACCACCACAGGGTCCCCATAAAACTGTAGAATCCCAATATCAGGGGGAAAAGAGATATTGAGCTCCCGGTATTGCCTAAAACCTGTATATTTCATAGATACAACTTTTATTTTTAATTCATTCTCACTATTCTTGTTCTGTTTAATTTTTTTAACCTACTTATAATAACAACTAGCGGTTTAATACAACATATTCCATAAAAACCTTTTAACTTAAACTTTTTTCATACATAAACCTGTGTTTTCCTTTTTCTTTTCTACTTTTTTAATATACATATAGATATAAGCTTCAAGGTGATCCTCTTTCCCTAATCAATACTACCCTTATGTATAAACCAGTTTTAATCTCCCTTTATCTCTGTTGAGTCCTTTAACAAAGATATCAGGATACACCCAAGAAGAATCAAAATAACCTTCCTCTCTCACATGAGGAATTATAACTACCCTCCTATCTTTTTCTTCTGTCAGTGTTTCTGTGTATTTGTTTTTGTTCTGATATTATATAAATCTTATACTTGGGGTTCATTTTGGCTGGGTTGTTTTTTTTTTTTTTTCCTTGTCATTGACTTTTTTTTTTTTTTTTCCCTTGTCATTGACTTTTATTGGTCTTTTTTTATGGCCATTTTTGTTTGTATACCTTATAAATCTTACCATTGGGGCCCATTCTGGCTGGGTCTCTCTCTCTCTCTCTCTCTCTTTTTTTTTTTTTTTTTCCTGCCTCTCTTTCTTCTCTTTTCCTTTTTCTTTCTTTTTGGTGGTGACTTCTGATTGCTCAGAAGTGTTTCAGGATACACCTTGCCCAGATTGTGGTTGATATATTCAGTTACATATCCCCTCAACCACCTCTCAACAAAATGACTAGGAGGAGGAAGACCCAACAGAGGAAAAATTCAGAGACTGTGTCATCTTCATCAGAGCTATTGGATATGGACATAAACAATATGTTGGAAAAGGAATTCAGGGTAACAATTATCCCGGCTATGGCTAGGTTGGAGAAAACAATTAATAACAACATGGAATCAATTAGGAAGGAGGTGGAACCCACCTAGGAAGAAGTTAAAAATGCTATGATGCAATGAGATCCAATCTAATCTAAATTCTCTAACAGCTAGGGTAACCGAGGCAGAAGCTAGAATTAGTGATCTAGAGGACAAACTGATAGAGAAAAAAGATCAGGAGGAGGCCTGGAACAAATAGCTTAGAAGCCATGAAAATAGAATTAGGGAAATAAATGATGCCATGAAATATTCCAACATCAGAATTATAGGGATCCCTGAGGGCGAGGAAAAAGAAAGAAGACTAGAAGATATAGTTGAACAAATTCTCCATGAAAATTTTCCCAATCTGGGGAATGAAACCAGTGTTTGCATCCTAGAGGCAGAAAGATCACCCCCAATCAATGAATCTAGAAAGATCTCGAGACACCTGATTGTGAAACTGATTAATCATAATTTTAGACAAGAAATCTTGAGAGCAGGCTATGGGGAAGAGATTCCTTACATACAGAGGAAGGTCCATTAGAATAACATCAGACCTGTCCACAGAAACCTGGCAAGCCAGAAAAGGCTGGCAAGACATATTCAGGGCACTAAATGAGAAGAACATGCAGCCAAGGATACTTTATCCAGCAAGGTGGACATTCAAAATGGATGGAGAGATAAAGAGCTTCCAAGACTGGCAAGGTTTAAAAGAGTATGTGACCACCAAGCTGGCACTAAAGGAAATATTAAGGGGGGTTCTATAAAAGAAGAAAGAACCCAAGAGTGTCATAGAACAGAAATTTACAGAGACAATCTATAGAAACAAGTAAATCACAGGCAACATGATGTCAATAAAAACTTATCTTTCAATAATCACTCAATATGAATGGCCTAAACTCTCCCATAAAATGACACAGGGTTATAGATTGGATAAAACGACAGTAGCCATCCATATGTTGTCTACAAGAGACCCATCTGGAACCTAAGTATACATTCAGAATGAAAGTGAAGGGATGAAGAAGTATCTTTCATGTCGATGGGCCTCAAAAGAAAGCTGGGGTAGTGATTCCCCTATCAGATAAATTCGATTTTAAACTAAAGACTGTAGTCAGAGATACAGAAGGACACTACATCATTCTTAAAGCATCTGTCCACCAAGAAGTTCTAACAATTGTAAATATTTATGCCCCCCAAATGGAAGCAGCCAACTACATAGGACAACTGTTAATGACAATAAAGAGTCATAATGATATGATTACATTAATAATAGGGGATCTTAACATGCTACTTTCAGTAATAGACAGATCATACAAGAGAAAATCAATAAAGAAACAAGAGCCTCGAATGACACATTGGACCAGATGAACCTCACAGATATATAAAGAACATTCCACCCTAAAACAGAAGAATACTCATTCTTCTTGAGTACACATAGAACATTCTCCAGAATAGACCACAGTGAGTCACAAATGAGGGCTCAACTGATACCAAAAGATTGATATTATTCTCTGCATATAACACCACAGTGCTTTGAAACTGGACCTCAACCACAAGAAAAGTTTGGAAGGAATTCAAATACTTGGAAGCTAAAGACCACCTTGCTTAAGAATGTTTGGATCAACCAGGAAACCAGAGAACTTAAACAATTCATGGGAGCCAATGAGGATGAAGACACTGTGGTCCAAAACCTATGGGATATGACAAAGGCAATCCTAAGGGGCAAATACATAACCATCCAAATCTCCTTCAAAAAAACTGAAAAATCCAGAATATACCAGCTCTCTTTACACCTTGAAGAACTGAAGAATCAACAACAAATTAGGCCAACCCCCCACACAAGAAGAGAAACAATCAATATCAGAGCACCGATCAATGAGATAGAGACTAGAGATACAGTAGAACACATCAAAGAAACTAGAAGCTGATTTTTTTGAAAGAATCAATAAGATTAATAAAACACTGACCAAACTAATCCAAAAGAAAAGAGGGAGGACCCAAACTAATAAAATTATGACTGAAAAGGGAGAGATCATGACTAACCCCAAGGAAATAGAAACAATCATCAGAAATTATTATTTACAGTTATATACCAATACGTTAAGCAATGTAGATGAAATGGATGCATTCCTGGAGACCTATAAACTTCCAAAACTGAATCTGGAAGAAACTGACAACCTGAATAGACCAATATGTAGTAACGAGAGTGAAGCAGTGATCCAAAACCTCCCAAAATCAAGAGTCTAGTTCCTCATGGATTCCCTGGAGAATTGTACCAAACATTCAAAGAAGAAATAATACCTATTCTCCTGAAGCTGTTTCAAAAAATAGAAACAGAAGGAAAACTTCCAGACTCATTTTATGAAGCCAGCATTACCCTGATCTCCATACCAGGCATATACCCCACCAAAAAGGAGAATTTCATACCAAAATCCCTGATGAATATGGATGCCAAGATTCACAACAAGATCCTAGCTAATAGGATCCAACACTACATTAAAAAGATTATCCACCATGACCAGTTGGATGTTATCCATGGGATGCATGGGTGGTTCAATGTTCACAAATCAATCAGTGTGATAGAATAAATCAATAAGAGAAGAGAGAAGATGCTCAAGGTCCTCTCAGTTGATGCAGGAAAAGCTTTGACAAGATACAAACATCCATTCCTGATTAAAATGATTCAAAGTATAGGGATAGAGGGAACATTCCTCAACTTCATAAAATCTATTTTGTAAAACCCACAGCAAATATAATCCTCAATGGGGAAAAGCTGAGAGCCTTCACTTTGAGATCAGGAACATGACAAGGATGCCCACTCTTGCCACTCTTGTTCAACATAGTACTAGAAGTCCTAGCAACAGCAATCAGACAAAAAAAGAAATAAAAGGTATTTAAATTGACAATGAAGAAGGCAAACTCTCTCTCTTCACAGATGACATGGTATTTTACATGGAAAACCCAAAAGACTCCAACCCCAAACTACTAGAACTCACACAGCAATTCAGTAATGTGACAGGATACAAAATCAATGTACAGAAATCAATTGCTTTCTTATACACTAACAATGAAAAAATAGGGAAATTATAGCACCAAGAACCATAAGATTACCTGGGAGTAAACCTAACTAAAGAGATAAAGGATCTGTACTCAATGATCCACAGAACACTCATGAAAGAAATTGAAGAAGACACAAAAAGATGGAAGAGCACTCCATGCTCATGGATCAGAGGAATAATACATTGTTAAAACGTTTATACTGCCTAAAGCAATCTATACTTTCAATACCATCCTGATCAAAATTCCACTGGCATTTTTCAAAGAGCTGGAACAAGCAATCCTAAAATTTGTATGGAATGAGAACAGACCCCAAATTGCTAAGGTAATGTTGAAAAAGAAAAAGAAAACTGGGGACATCACCTTGCCTGATTTCAAGCTTTACTGTGATTACCAAGACAGCATGGTGGCTGGCACAAAAACGGACACATAGATCAGTGGAACAGAGTAGAGAGCCCAGATATGGACCCTCAACTCTGTGATCAAATAATCTTTGACAAAGCAGGAAAAAATATACAGTGGGAAAAGACAGTCTCTTCGGGGCTCCTGGGTGGCTCAGTGGGTTAAAGCCTCTGCCTTCAGCTCGGGTCATGATCCCAGGGTCCTGGGATTGAGCTCCGCTCTGCTTCCCCTCTCTCTCTCTGCCTGCCTCTCTGCCTACTTGTGATCTCTGTCAAATAAATAAGCAAGATCTTAAAAAAAAAAAAAAAAAAAAAAAAAAAAAGACAGTCTCTTTAAATGGTGCCAGGAAAATTGGACAGTTAATTGTAGGAGAATGAAACTCGGTCATTTTATATCATACATAAAGATAAACTCAAAATGGGTAAAAATCCTCAATGTGAGGCAGGAATCTATCAAAATCCTAGAGGAGAACATAGGCAGTAACTTCTTTGACATCAGCCACATCAACTTCTTTTAAGACATGTCTCCAAAGGCCAAGGAAACGAAAGCGAAAATGAACTTTTGGGACTTCATCAAGATCAAAAGATTCTGAACAGCAAAGGAAACAGTCAACAAAATAAAGAGGCACCCTACAGAATGGGAGAAGATATTCCCAAATGGCACTACAGACAAAGGGCTGATATCCATGATCTACAGAACACCTCAAACTCAACACACCCAAAACAGATAATCACATCAAAAAAATGGGCAGAAAACATGAACAGACACCTTCACCAAAGAAGGCATACAAATGACTAACAGACAGATGAAAAAATATGTTCCTCGTCATTAGCCATCAGGGAGTTTTTGAAACCACACTGAGATACCACCTTACACCAGTTAGAATGGCCAAAATTAGCAAGACAGGAAACAACGTGTGTTGGAGAGGATGTGGAGAAATGAGAACCCTCTTACACTTTTGGCGGGAATGCAAGTTGGTGCAGCCACTTTGGAAAACAGTGTGGAGTTTCCTCAAAAAATTAAAAATAGAGCTACCTTATGACCCGGAAATTGCACTACAGGGTATTTACCCCAAAGATACAGATGTAGTGAAAAGAAGGGTCATCTGTATCCCAATGTTCATAGCAGCAATGGCCACAATCGCCAAACTGTGGAAAGAACCAAGATGCCCTTCAATGGATGAATGGATAAAGAAGATGTGGTCCATATACACTATGGAGTATTATGTCTCCGTCAGAAAGAATGAATACCCAACTTTCGTATCAACATGGTTGGGACTTGAAGAGATTATGCTGAGTGAAATAAGTCAAGCAGAGAGAGTCAATTATCATAGGGTTTCACTTAATTGTGGAACATAAGGAATAACACGGAAGACATTGGGAGATGGAGAGAAGTGAGTTGGGAGAAATTGGAGGGGGAGACAAACCATGAGAGACTGTGGAGAAACAAACTGATGGTTTTGGAGGTGAGGGTGGTGGGGAGTTGGGTGAGCTTGGTGGTGGGTATTATAGAGGGCACGTATTGCATGGAGCACAGGGTGTGATGGATAAACAATGAATTTTGGAATGCTAAAAAGAAATAAAATAAAAAATAATTTTAACTGAGTGTAAACCATTATATTTATTATTTTTTTCTTGTAAGTTTCTATTTAAATTCCAGTTAGTAAACACAGTATAATATTAGTTTCAGGTGTACAATACAGTGATTCAACACTCCCATACCTTACCTGGTGCTCATCAAAGCAACTACATTCCTTAATTCACCATCACCTGCTTAACCCATTCCTCCACCCACATCCTTTCTGGTAGCCATCAGTTTGTTCTCTATAGTTCAGAATGCTTATTGGTTTACCCCTCACTTTTTCTTTCTTTTTTTCCTTTTCTTTCTTTCTTTCTTTCTTTCTTTCTTTCTTTCTTTCTTTCTTTCTTTCTTTCCTTCTTTCTTTCTTTCTTCCCTTAGCTCATTTTTTTCTTTCTTAAATTGCACATATGAGTGAAATTGTATTGTGTTTTTCTTTCTTTGATTGACTTATTTTGCTTAGCATTATATTCTCAAGGTCTATCCATGTCATTGCAAGTGACAAGATTTTGTTCTTTTTTATGCCTGAGCAATATTCCATTGTGTATATTTCTTCTTCATGCATTCATCAGTTGATGGACACTTGGGCTCTTCCTATAATTTGGCTATTGAGGATAATGCTGCTATAAATAGCAGGGTGCATGTATCTCTTCAAATTAGTATTTTTGTATTTTGGGGTAAATACCTAGTAGTGGAACTGCTAGATCATAAGGTAGTTCTATTTTTAACTTTTTTGAGGAAACTCCATACTGTTTTCTGTACTGGCTACACAGTTAGCATTCCCACCAACAGTGCAAGAGGGTTCCCCTTTCTCTGCATTTTTACCAACACCTGTTCTTTTTTGTGTTATTAATTTTATCCATTTTGACTAGTGTGAAGTGATATCTCATTGTAGTTTTGATTTACATTTCCCTGATGATCAGTGGTGTTGAGCATCTTTTCATGTGTCTGTTGGCCATCTGTTTATCTTCTTTGGAAATTTTTCTATTCATGTCTTCTGCCCATTTTTTAATTGGATTATTCACTTTTTGGGTGTTGAGTTTTGTAAGTTCTTTATTTTAGATACTAACAATTTATTGGATATGCCATTTGTAAAATCTTCTCCCATTCTGTAGTTTGCCTTTTCCTTTTGTTGATTGTTTCCTTCACTGTGCAGAAGCTTTTTATTTTCATGCAGTCCCAATAGTTTATTTTCATTTTTGTTTCCCTTGCCTCAGAAACATATCTAGAAAGAAGTTGCTACAGGTGATGTCAGAAAAGTTACTGCCTCTATTCCCTTTGAGGATATTTATGGCTTTTTATCTCACATTTAGGACTTTCATCCATCTTGAGTTTACTTTTGTTTGTGGTGTAAGAAAGTGTACAATTTCATTCTTTTGGATGTTGCTGTCCAGGTTTCCCAATACCATTTGTTGAAGAGATTATTTTTCCATTGGATATTCTTTCCCGCTTTGTCAAAGGCTAATTGACCACACAGTTGGGGGTACATTTGTGGGTTTTCTATTTTGTTCCATTGATCTGTGCTTCTATTTATTTATTTATTTATTTATTTATTTATTTATTTATTCTGAGTGTGCCATTAGCATAATGCCTTGATCACTACAGATTTGCAATATAGCTTGAAGTCTGGAATTGTGATACCTTCAACTTTTTCTATTTCAAGGTGGCTTTGGCTATTTGGGGTCTTTTGTGATTCCATACACATTTTAGGATTATTTGTTTTAGTTCTGTGAAAAATGCTATGGTATTTTGATGGAGATTGCATTAAATGTGTAGATTGCTTTGGGTAATATAGACATTTTAAAAATGTTTGTTTTTCCAATCTGTGAGTGTAGAATATCTTTCATTTATTTAATTCCTTTCTTCAGTGTTTTATAGTTTTCAGAGTACAGGTCTTTCACCTCTTTGGTTTGGTTTATTCCTAGGTATTTTGTTATTTGTATAATTATAAATTGGATTGATTCCTTAGTTTCTCTTTCTGCTGGTTCATTATTATTGTATAGAAATGCAATGGACTTCTGTAGGTTGATTTTGTATTCTGTGACTTTACTGAACTTGTGTATCAGTTCTAAGAGGTTTCGTTTGTTTGTTTGTTTTTTTGTGGACTCTTTCAGGCTTTATATATATATAGCATCATGTCATCTGCAAATAGTGAGTTTTACTCTTCCTTGCTAATTTGAATGCTTTTTATTTTCTTTTGTTGTCTGATTGCTGTACCTAGAACTTCCAGTACTATATTAAAAAAACAGTGGTGAGAGGGCACCTGGGTGTCTCAGTTGGTTAAGTGTCTGCCCCTTCAGTTCAGGTCATGATCCCATGGTCCTGGGAACAAGTCCCACGTTGGGCTCCCTGCTCAGGAGGGAGTCTGTTCCTCTCTCTGCCCTTCCTCCATGCTTGTGGTCAATCTCTCAGTCTCAAAAATAAATAAATAGGGGCTCCTGGATGGCTCAGTGGGTTCAAGCCTCTGCCTTCAGCTAAGGTCATGATTCCAGGGTCTTGGGTTTGAGCCCCTCATTGGGCTCTCTTCTCAGCAGGGAGCCTCCTTCCTCCCCTATCTCTCTCTGCCAGCCTTTCTGCCTACTTGTGATGTCTGTTTGTGAAATAAATAAAATCTTTTTAAATAAATAAATAAATAATAAATAAATAGAATCTTAAGAAAGATAACGGTGGTGAGAGTGAACATCCTTGTCTTATTCCTGACCATAGAGGAAAAGCTCTTAGTTTTTGTTCATGGAGAATGATATGAGCTGTGGGTTTCTTTGTATGTGGCCTCTATTATGTTGAGGTATGTTTCAGCTAATCCTACTTTGTTGAGGATTTTTATCATGACTGGATGTTATACTTTGTCAAATGTTTTTTTATGCATCTACTGAAATAATCACATGGTTCTTATCCTTTCTTTTAATAGGATGTATTTCATTGATTGATTTTTGAATATTGAACCATCCTGGCAACCCAGAAATAAATTCCACTTGATCATGGTGCATGATTTTTTTAATGTATTGTTAGATTCAACTTGCTAGTATTTTATTGAGAATTTTTGCATCTCTGTTCATCAGGGATATTGGCTTGTAGTTCTCTTTTTTAGTGGTGTCTTTATCTGGTTTTGGTAGCAGGGTAATGCTAGTCTCATAGAATGCATTTGGTAGTTTTCCTTTTTCTGTTTTTTGGATTTGAGAGGAATACATATTAACTCTTTAAATGTTTGGTAGAATTTGCTTTTGAAGCCATCTGACTCTGGCCTTTTGTTTTTTGGGAGTTTTTTGATTATTGATTCAATTTCTTTGCTGGTTATCAGTGTGCTTAAGTTTTCTATTTCTTTCTGTTTCATTTTATTTTCATGTTTAAAAAATTAATCTTTAGGCCCCATGGGGCTCAAATTCATGACCCTGATATCAAGAGTTGCACACTCTACCCACTGAGTCAGCCAGGTGCCCACTTCCTGTTTCACTTTTCATGGCTTATGTTTCTAGGAATTTATCCATTTCTTCCTTGTTGTCCAGTTTGTTGGCATATAGTTTTTTATAATATTCACTCATAATAGTGTGTATTTCCATGGGGTTGTGATCTCCCCTACCTCATTTGTGATTTTATTTTTTTGAGTCCTTTTTCTTTTCTTTTTTATAAGTCTGGTTAGGGATTTATCAATTTTATGATTTTTTTCAAAGAACCAGCTTCTGGTTTCATTATCTTGTTTCCTTAGTTTCTCTTGTTTCCTTAGTTTCTATATCATTTATTTCTGCTCTTATCCTTATTATTTCCCTCATTCTGCTCGCTTTAGGATTTTTTTGTTGTTCTTTTCCGGCTCTTTTCTGTTTAAATTTAGGTTGTTTGAAATATATCTTGCCTCTTGAGTTAGGCCTGTATTACTATATACTTATCTCTTGAGACCACTTTTGCTGCATCCAAAGTTTTTGGACTGTTTTATTTTCATTTATTTGGTTTCTATGTATTTCTTTATTTCTTCTTTGATTTCCTGTTTGAACCATTCATTGTTTAATAGTATGTTATTTAACCTTCATGTATTTGCAGTCTTTCTAGATTTGTTCTTGTGGTTGACTTCTAGTTTTATAGCGTTGTGGTGTGAAAAGGTACATGGTATGACTTCAGTCTTTTTGTATTTGTTGAGGCCTGTTTTGTGACATAATATGTAATCTATTCTGGAGAATGTTCTATGTGCAGTTGAAAAGCATGTGTATTCTGCTGTGTTAGGATGAAATGCTCTGAATATATCTGTTATCTTTTAACTTCATCTGGTCCAGAGTATCATTTATAGCCATTGTTCCCTTGTTGATTTTCTGTTTAGATGATCCATCCATTGATATAATTGCATATTAATGTTCTATTTATACATTAATGTACTATTACTGTATTATTAATTATTTCCTTTATGTTTGTTATTGTTTTATGTATTTGGGTGCTCCCATGATGGGTGCCTAAATATTTACAATTGTTATATCTTCTTGTTGGAATGTCCCTTTATGATATTATAGTGTCTTTTTTTGGTTTCTCATTATAGTCTTTGTTTTAAAGCCTACTTTGTCCAATTTAAGTGTTGCTATTTCAGCTTTTTTTCACATCCATTTGCATGGTAAATATTTCTCCATCCCCTCACTTTTAATCTGCAAGTTTCTTTGGGTCTCAAATGAGTCTCTTGTACAAGATGGGTCTTATTTTCTATATCCACACTGACACCCCATGATTTTTTATTGGAACATTTAGTCCATTTACATTTAGAGTATTTTTTTTTTTTTAAAGATTTATTTATTTGACAAAGTTTACAAGTAGGCAGAGAGGCAGGCAGAGAGAGAGGAAGGGAAGCAGGCTCCCTATTGAGCAGATAGACAAAATGCGGGGCTTGATTCCAGGACCCTGGTATCATGACCTGAGCAGAAGGCAGAGGCTTTAACCCACTGAGCCACCCAGGTGCCCCTAGAGTAATTTTTGGTACATATTTATTGACTTTTATTACTTATTTTGTCATTGTTTCTGGAGATTGTTTTCTTATCCTTTCTTGTCTTTGTCACTTTTGGTGTCTTCTTTGCACTCAAAGAGTCCCCTTTAATATTTCTTGGAGGGCTGGCTTAGCGGTCATAAACTCCTTTGTTTTTTTTGCTTGTCTGGGAAACTCATTATCTTGCCTCCTATCTGAATGACAACCTTGCTGTGATAGAGTATTCTTGGCTCCAGATTTTTTTCCATTCAGCACTTTGAATAATTCTGCCCTCTCTTCTGGATTGCCAAGTTTCTGTTGAAAAATCTCCAGCTGATCTTTTGGATTTTCTCTTATAAGTTAAGGACTTCTTTTGTCTTGCTGCTGAAGATTTTGTTCTTTGTCAATCTATCTTGCAAATTTAATTATAATATGTCTTAGTTTTGGCCTCTTTATGTTGATTTTGTCGGGAGTTCTCTGTGCCTCCTCAATCTGGATGTCTGTTTCCTTCCTCAGATTAGGGGAGTTTTCTGCTATTCTTTCTCTCTTTCTTTCTTTCTTTTTTTTTTTTTAAGATTTTTAAAATTTATTTATTAGAGAGAGACAGAGCACAAGCAAGGGGAAGGAGTAGAGGGAGGGAGAAGCAGACTTCCTGCTGAGCAAGAAACCCAATGTGAGACTCAACCCCAGGACCCTGAGAACATGACCTGACCCAAAAGCAGACACTTAACTGACTGAGACACCTAGGTGCCACTGTGCTATTATTTCTTGAATTAATTGTTCTGCCCCCTTTTCTCTTTCTTCTTCTTCTGGAACTCCTATATATTAATTTTTTACATTTGATGGAGTTCACTGAGTTCCCTAAGTCTGTTCTTGTGTTGCATGGTTCTTTTTCCCTTTTGTTTAGCTTCATTACTTTCCATCCATTACTTTATTTTCTAGGTCACTGATTCATTCCTCTGCTTCTTCCAGCCTGCTGTTCATTGCATCCCCAATCTTGTTTTTTGCAATCTTCATCTCTGATTCTTTTTTAACTCGTATCTCTCTGATAAGAGTCTCACTGGTATCTTCTATTCTTTTCTCAAGACCAGTGACTATCCAATGATTGTTGCTTTAAATTATCAGTCATGTTACTTATATCTGTTTCACTTAGACCTCTGCCTATGGCCTTATCTTTTTTTCCATTTGGGATAAATTCCTCAGTCTTCGCATTTTGTCTAAGTTTTTCTCTTTTTCTGTGTGTAAGAAAAGCCAGTTATGTCGCTTTCTTCTACATAGCTTCTTCTCTGTCTTTAGTTTCTTTCTCTCTTCAGGCTAATTTCGGAGGTATTTAGGATTATTTGATAGTTATCTAGTTGTGTTTTGGGAATGAGGTGAGCCTAGTGTCTTCTAACTCTGTCCCCATCTTCCTCTCTCTCCTATACTAATTATTAAGAAATTAAAAGCATGTGATTCCTTCCAATTTTGATAAATAACATTAATATTTAGAATTTATGCATTTAAGATATTTTCATTTTTACAACAGAAAACAGCCATCATATATAATTAAGTATATCTAATTATTAGGAGACTTATCACACATTTTTAATAAAAAAAAAAGGGAAATTTATTTATCTTAAAAATATAGTAATGTGGGGCACCTGAGTGGCTCAGTTAGTTAAGCATCTGCCTTTGGCTCTGGTCATGATCCAGGTTTGTGGGATCCAGCCCCACATTGGGCTCCCTGATCAATGGGAAGTCTACTTCTCTCTCTCTTTCTGCCTGCCCCTCCCACTGCTTGTGTCATCTCTCTCTGTTGAATAAATAAATAAAATCTTTTAAAAAAATACAATGATGTGGCCCTGTATACTTATTTCAATAATACAAATTATGAATCAATTGAAGTCTTTATGATGAACACTAAAGTTTCAAAAAGTTAAAGAAAATAGAAAGTAATGCTAAAACAAAAATAAAGGATTGGTCCCTGCAATTATGAACAAATAAATTCAATATATTGTAAAATGCTATTGCTATTGTGTCTTGAATCACATAAGTATTCATTTCCTTATAGTTTTGATTCCAAATGAGAGTGACTTAACTTTGACATAGGCATAATAACTAAAAAAAAATTTTGACTAGTGTGCTTATACAACTATTGCATTAATTTATACATATTTTAATAAGATTATATTGTATATCAACACTTCAGAGGTACTCCAAAATCTGCTCTGTACCTAAGTGAACTAGTAAAATATTTTGATGATTGAAATAGGATAACTATTAAAAGTTTAGGTTGAATTGTATTTCATTTAAGTGTTAAGTCAAATGCTACAAAGGATCTGAGATGTTGCACCATGTACAGTTATATGCTTATGTAAATAGAGGTACAGATAAAATTACAGCTACAGGTACAGATATGAAGATGAATATTGGTAGAGATACTTGCAGAAAGACCAAGTCTCTGGGTCAGAGATCAGACTTTATTCTCGCTCAGCAATAACAGTGAGCAGAGTAACACTGCAAATGGATTATTCTGTGCACAGCACCCTGCTGCGAAGTGATGAGAGACACATGAACACCCTTACACTTGCAACAACACTGTTCTGTAGGAGAGGGATTCAGAAATATGAATTTCTGTGTGTGTAGAGGAAGGACTGCTGCCTCCATGCCCCTCCCGAGAAAGGGAAATAATTTGGATCTCCTCCATAGAAACAAATGCCTCTTCAAAAGAGAGGTAAGATTCTGGGTCTTTACCTTTTGAAATTTAAATAAATCTCTCCAAGGGAAAGATAAGGTAAGTGTCTAGAATTGAAAAACCAGGGTTTTGTTTTGTTTTTCCCTTTTGAAATGTAAACACATAGGAGGATAACTCTAAATTTCTGGAGGCTAAGAACTATTGAGTCACTCTTTCCCATAACCCAGATCACTACCCTGGGATGCAGCCTTTAGTTGTTGCGGAAGTAAGAGGTTTATTATCCTTTGGATTGGATAATAAGGAGACAAATGGCTGCACATCTACCACCCATGGCATGTAAAAAGTAAATGTTTCTGGGGGAAGTAAAACCAAACATTGTCTGTCTTCACAGCATATCAATTTCCATGTCTCAGGAGGCCAGGACTTTGCAGGAACACCAAGAAATCCAAGGAAGATTTATCTTTTCACATTAAGTGCTTTTTATGTTTGTAATAGCCCTATTTGTATTGATCTGTGAATTCATGAGCATGTAAAAAGCATAAAATGTCTCAAGTCAAACATAATCTCTCATGACTTTCCAAGGATCAGCTTGATAGAATATTTGCATTTCAAGACTACAATGAGTCATTTAGAACACAGTTCTATTCAGTCCAGATTGATTCTATCAGTAATGATGAATAAATGTCATGCTAATTCCTGAATGACTATAATCTACCATGGCAGGTTACATCTCCCATTATTTTGAATTTTGTTTTTAAGGAAAAAAAAGTCATAGTGTTTTATTGTAGTAACTTAAGTTATGTGATTCAGGTTGATTCCCAGAATAATTTATTATCATTTAAAAGGAATAATGGAAGAAAGGAAAGAAGGACAGAGAACTCCCTGACAGCTGACTCTGTCAAGTGACAGCTAAGAGTATGTCTAGGTTATAGTATTCTCAAGTAAACATAAACAATCATCACAGAACATAAACAATAGTCAGGTAAGTTCATTAATATCAATAATAATTAGATAAGGCCCATGATAGAACAAAGACCAGGTCTGGACATTCAGTAATTACTAAATTACACATTTCTCTCTCTTGTCTGTTATAGATAACTACTGTTTCTTTACCAAGGACAACAAGTCTAGTCCTATGTTGTGTTTTCTATCTTCTATATAAAATGTGTTGGTGTTATGAATTACCTCAACTTCCTGAAAGGATCCACTTAGGAACATATTTAGTTTTCTTAAATTCTCCCTCAAAATGACTCCAAAGAAGTTCAAACACTATAGCAAGACACTCCCATCATCCTCTTATTAGGATGCCCCAGGTTTTTACATGGTGTGTGTTCTCCATGGAAGCTAATAATAAACCTGACCTTGAAAAAGGTATAATTCTACTGATCTTAGCAAACAAAGCATGAAATTCCATGGAGAAGAGACAGGAAAATTAAAGATTCTGATATGGAGTCATGTGGCTCATTTCAGGAAAAGGAAGAAACCAATATGATTGAGGCAGAGAGAATGATGGAGAAAGCAATAGTAGATGAGACCAGAGAGCTAAAGGAGGGACCAAAAAAATAGGGGTGGAGCCTGGAAATAATGACAACTTTGAAATTTACTCTGAATGAAATGGGATGCAATTTGAGGGCTTTGAGTAAAGTAATGGTGTTTGTTATAAGTTTAAACAGGATCAAATTGCTATAGTCAAAGTAGTGTGTAAAGAAGCAGGTATATAATGAAGGAGATAAGCAAGGAGGTTTTTGTGGTAATACAAATGAACTGGGTTAGATTGTAACAATTGTGATGGATACATATTTAAAGCGCAGCCAATAAATCTGTATTGGTTTTTATTTCCCACTCATAAAAGTCTAAAATGTTCATTAATTGTTCTCATTCTTTCTAAAGGAAATTTTTTTGGGGGGGCTCAGATATTTTAATATATTTTTGTACATATTGTAGCAATAACAAATGGAGATAAAATGCCTCAAAGTTTTGAAAATTCTGAACAATGTAATAATGTATCATTACTAACTAGTAATAGTCTCATTCTTAAAAAACATTTGTGATCAATGTTAGCGAGGACTTTCAACTTAAATATTGACATCTTGAAATTTGACTTTATAGGAAAAAAATCTAAAATAATTAGCAAATGTTTACAATTAATCACTTATCTATTCAGTTACTTTGTCCTTCAATAGTATACACTTTTTCTTTTTAATTTGAAAAGGCTTCTTTCTTTTACTTGTACAAAATACATAAATTTCTGAATCTCTATTCCTACTGGATAAGGTCAGAATGCTTAGAACATCCTACAAGATCCTCAATCATCAGATTCCAAACTCGTCTCCTGCTTCATCCTTTATAATCTTTGGCTGCTACTCTACACTGTTATCATCCACCATGCCCTATAGTATTCTTATCTGCATTTTTTTTTTCTAAAAAGTTAATGCCCCTTTACAAGTTTATATCAATGAATGTACTACTTTCTTTGTTAAGGGTAATACCACCTAAAGATTTTTCAGAGAAATATTGTTGAAGTTTAACATACATATATATCATAAAGGTCACAAATCATAAGTGCATACCTTGTTATAATTTTACAGAGTAGACATACCTGAGTAGCCAGTATGGTCATTAAGTTATAGAAATTAGTAGCAAGTACTTTGGGAGACTCTTTTATACCACATGTCAATCTATCCCTCAACCCCATCAAAGGTAGATGCTATTTTTTTTTTTAAGATTTTGTTTATTTAACAGAGAGAGAGAGATCACAAGCAGGCAGAGAGGCAGGCAGAGGTGGGGTGGGAAGCAGGCTCCCTGTTGAGCAGAGAGCCTGATGCAGGGCTCGATCCCAGGACCCTGAGATCACGACTGGAGCTGAAGGCAGAGGCTTAACCCTCTGAGCCACCCAGGCGCCCCAGGTAGATGCTATTCTTATATCTACTAACTTTTGCAGATATAAATAGACATCTGTTGACTATTTAACTACAATAATATAGTAAGCAATTGGAGAATATCCAACTGAACAGAATTGAACTATATAAATACAGGTGTCCTTGTTCTCCTCAAAAATGAATCAACCTTATTTGTATAAACAAATGAATAAATAAATAATAATTAAAATAATAAAACTGTTAATTTCTAAACAGAAACTATATTATTTTTCATCTGTCACATAAATTAATGTCATGATTTATATGCATTCAATAAAGTAAACATATACATAGTGAATAATAATAATAAATAAATCTATTGTCATTTTTTAGTTCTTCCAACAAAGATAAAGGTAAATCTTCCATGTCATTCTATCCAAGTTTTCTCTGATTGCTAATAAAAGTAAAATTATCATCTATTTCACTCTCTTGTTGGTATTTAAAATACAGTATTTTCATCTGACTCTCTATTCAGGTGACTTGTCTTTGAGAACTATAACTGCTCACTTAAAACAAGTTCCTTGTAACTCTGAAAGTATCTTTTTAATTTACCAGTTGTCTGAAGGGGATTATATCTAGCAAACATTGTATAGCCATTTTGTATGTGTGCTATACTTTATTTGTCAGCTTAGGTTATGAAAAAAAAAAAAAGATTATTCTTTATCTACTCAGATAATCATATAACCGCGAGGAAAATTTTGAATAAAAGCTTGACTCTGCATTGTGCGTAAAGATCACCTGGTCTGGAGTATGTTCAATTACAAGTGGATTTCATTTGAAACATAAAAATTCTTCACAAAATGTTAAGGCATCTGGTTCCATAAATAAAGCATCATATAGAAAGTATTCCTATTTGAATTTAATTTCTATGTAATACTTTTACTTTGGTTTTTAAAAATCATACTCTTTTTTTGTGTGTTTATTTAGATATATTGATCAAAAGGACCGATTAGCAAAAAGAAAAATATCCATTTTAATTATCTCTGATTTTCATCTGGGAGTATTCTTTTATTTGACAAATTTAATGTTTAGGACATGACTACTATGATCTAGACATTTTGCCAGAGGTTGTTGATCTAGTAGTAAAGACTATTTTTTTTTTTATCTCTGCAGTTTATCTTTAAGAAATGATACATAAATACAAGTAACAATTAGTGCAATGAAAGAAAAGCACAGACTGTTTTTAGAAATGGTGATATTGAGGAGTGCCTGGGTGGCTCGGTTGGTTAAACCTCCAACTCTTGGTCTCAGCTCAGGTCTTGATCTCAGGGTTGTAGGTTCAAACCCCACATCGTGTTCCATGCTAGGCATGGAGCCTACTTAAAATAAAAGAAATTGTGATATTGAAATTTATCCTATTTGCTTTATTATATGTTAAAATAAAAATTTACCTGTGATTCCAAGTCTGTATGAAAGACTTATGAAATAAGAATAAAAATTAAAATGGAAAGGCAGTGAAATACAAAAGAACATTGGACTAAAAATGACTTTCTATATTCTAGTTTTAGGATTAACATTTGTAAGATAGGTGAATCTGAAGAAGTTATTTAATGCCCAGAGATCCAATTTCTCAATTTGTAAAATGGGAATACATAACATTCCTATGAAATTGATGAGAGCTGTAGAAAATCAAGTGGAATAATGTATGTACAATACTCTGTATTCTATAAGGTATTAAACAAATATGAGATGTTAACTTTAAAGTTTGTTTATTTCTGAAATGCAGTGTTCACATGGCAACTAATATGAACTTCATTCACTTGAAAAAATATTCTCCCTCTTCCAGTATAATACTCATTTGGGCTTTAGTTTATTCCTATTGCAAACAAAAATATCACCAATATCACTATCAGTTATACACTTTTATTCTGATACGCAAAAGTTATTTTCAATTTTCGTTTTAACTCAGATTTTCCCTGAAACTGATAATGTACAAAGCCCAGTGATATTATTACTGCTGACATTGAATTGTCAGATAAATGGCATGTCAGTTTTCATTTATATTTCTCAATGCCTGATAGAGTGACAGCTGCACACAGCTTATAATTTGGTTCACATTCTCTCAATGAATGGAGCAATTTCCATATGAAACTACATTTGGAATTAAACCTTGGAGATCTGGATAGTGTTTTTTACTGATTTAAAATGAGACTAAGTATTACAAGGATTCATTTGATAATTCTGACACTGAGTTTGAAGAAACAGGGAATGGACAACTGAAAACAATTCTGAGAGATTGTGAGTATTCCATTTTTCTTGTGTTAGAGCACTAGATATATAAATGTATTTGAACCACACTCCAGTATAAATTATATTTTGGGGTCCACACAATATTCTTCTTCTTCTTCTTCTTCTTTTTTTTTTTTTTGTATTTCCATGATTAAAGTCCTTTTAAGATTGGTAAAAATGACTTTTAAAATACTTATTCTATTTCATTTTGTTTTAGATTTTCTTTTTTTTCTATTTTTGACATAGACATGCTCCAGAAAGCAATTTATTTCTTCCTGAGATTTTATTCAAGTGTTTCTTAAAGGTGATACCATGCAGTGATGACACATGGGTTGTAGAAATGTAGCTTGAAGAAAAATAGATTTTTATTTAAAACAAAAGAAAACAAAATTATAGCTGATTATGTTAGATAGGTTGGTGATTGTGGATTGAAGGAAGTTCCTCTAAATGGAAGAATACATTTTATAGAAAGGAAGAAAGCCTCAATTAAACATTTGCTCACATCAAGGAAAGAATGAAATTGGAAAAAAATTTTCTAGTTCTTTTGCACTAGTAAGTGCTTTGAAGACTTAAATAGTTGGTCTTTTCATGATTACAATAGTTTAATTTACTTTTGGATAAGGAAATATAAACCTTGATCTGGGTATAGGGCAATAAGTCAATGGCTCCCATAAAATGAATGAATTTCTGCAATTTAGTGAGAAACCCAACAGGGAAGGAGAAAATCCTGCATCCTTATGGCAAAGAGGGGAAGAGAAGTGGAGTGGTCTGTAAAGGCCTAAATATCAAGAAGGCAAGCACTTTGCCTAAAGAACAATCTAATTTGTAAAATGTTTTGTGTGGGAGAGCTCAGGAGTAGCAAAGCACTTCTAAGAAAACAAGCTCATGATATGTTAATGCTTTACTATTCCGTGCTTCTGTACAAGTCCTACATTAGTGTAAACTCCATTAAAATTTTGCTGCAAGGGACGCCTGGGTGGCTTAGTTGGTTAAGCCGCTGCCTTTGGCTCAGGTCATGATCCCAGGGTCCTGGGGTCGAGTCCTGCTTTGGGCTCCTTGCTCAGCAGGGAGCCTGCTTCTCTTGCTTCCTCTGCCTGTCTCTCTGCCTGCTTGTGTGTACTCTCTCTCTCTCTCTCTGGCAAATAAATAAAATCTTAAAAAAAAAAAAATTTGCTGCAAAAATATGTCCTGACTCCAGTAGTGTTTTAAAGAAATCCGGATAACTTATTCACTGTTTGTTCCATATATGTTGGCTAATTTAGAAATGTAAAAATATTGGGGGCGCCTGTCTGGCTCAGTTAGTTAACTGATCAGCTCTTGATTTCAGCTCAGGAGATGGTCTCAGGGTTGTGTTATCAAGCCCTGTGACAGGCTCCTCACTCACTGAGGAATCTGCCTGAGGATTCTCTCTCCCTTTCTCTCTGCCCCTCTTCATGCTCATGCATATGTTCTCTCTTTCTCTAAAGTTAATATATAAGTCTTAAACATTTTTTTTTAAATTTCAAAATGTAAAAATATTTGTGTCAGCCAATGGAGACAAGATATGTGAGCTGATGGATTTGGGGAAAGTATAACATCAAAATGAGATAGCTAGGATAGCTATAATTAAGCTATAATTAAGGGATGGGAGGCAAGGCAGGATTTACAGTATTTTATAGGAGAGATAGTCAAATTTTATTGTTTTAATATAAGGGAGTTCTTCAAAATGTCAGGAGGATCTGAAAACAGCTGAGCTGCTTATCTTAGATAAGCAAGAAGAGTGTCACCAGTAATCTGTGTCAGAGTTGGTTCAAAGTTAGCCACGTGATCAGATGCTGACCTTTTTTATGGACATATTTATGTAACTTTTTTCTTAAAAAAATTTTATAGGTGTTAAGAGTATAGATTAGGGGGGCCTGGGTGGCTCAGTGGGTTGAAGCCTCTGCCTTTGGCTCAGGTCATGATCCCAGGGTCCTGGGATAGAGCCCTACATCAGGCTCTCTGCTTGGTGGGGAGCCTGCTTCCTCCTCTCTCTCTACCTGCCTCGCTGACTACTTGTGCTCTCCATCAAATAAATAAATAAATGAAGTCTTTAAAAATAAAATCTTTAAAAAAAAAGAGTATAGATTAAACATGACTTACATCTTCATATTAAATTCATGTAAACATGTATTCTAAAACAAGAATTTAAAAGTCAAAACAATGCAAAGTCACAGATAAAAGTTCTATGTAAGTAGAAGCTCTTTAATGAAAACTTCCCCTAAAATTATTTTCTAATAAACCCCTTTTGCATTAGAATACCTCTGATCCTAGGCTTTGCCTTTGAATAGCATTTCTGGATATCATTCTATGTCCTCTAGTAAGCCGAGATAGCTAATAGCCAGAAATGGGTAATAATCAATGACTTTTTAAATACAACTGATTATACGGCCTGTGTCTGATCCCTTTGGGGGCTGTGTTCCCCATAAGTAAACAAGAGACAAAATCCTTTTGTAATTGGACTGAACCAAAATCTGTAAAGAATATTCCCTTTGTAATTTATCCATTCAATAGTGTGGAGAAGACACAGTCTATGTCTTAGGGGTAGTAATGAACCAAAAATAAGAATCTTGCCTCAAGGAGTTTACATTTTAGTGAGGCATAAAATTAAACATAATAATAGGGAAATTTAAGTTGAAAAGTGCTATGGAAATATGAGCAGGCTAACAGGATTATTGCATTTTTCAGTGAATGGGCAGTGTAAGTCTTACTGTTAAGGTTAATATCCAAAACACAAATCTAATCCTGTCAAGCTTTTGCTTAAAATATAAACTCAGCAACTCCCAATATTTATATATTTATATTGTATAATAATGTGCATATGTACTTCCCTCTGACCTTGTAAATGGAGAAATGTAGACTAGAAATTATGTCAGATATATCTGTTATGTTGAGAGATCCTCATTGCATACAACTGCGCTGCCTAAAGCAAAAAGTGATATATTAAAGAACCTGGGGAGGGCACCTGGGTGGCTCAGTGGGTTAAAGTCTCTGCCTTCGGCTCAGGTCATGATCCCAGGGTCCTGGGATCGAGTCCTGCATCGGGCTCTCTGCTCAGCAGGGAGCCGGCTTCTACCTCTCTCTCTCTCTGCCTGCCTCTCTGTGTACTTGGGATCTGTCTGTCAAATAAATAAATAAAATCTTAAAAAAAAAAAAAAAAAAGGAACCTGGGGAGTTCATGGTCCTCTGAAAGACCAAAGACACTTTCTCCAGGCTGATCTGCTGGGGACAATTTCACACACCTCATAATAGAACTGGGCCATCAGGTTTGCTGATGACTCTGCTACAAACTGGAAGCTACATAAATAGTAAAGTGCCTTCTAAGCTTTTGAGGATCACAGGACTTTGCTAATGTGAAATTGTTAGATTAGGAAGACAACTGCTGGGTCAGAAAACTATCCCATAATTGACACAATTTGGAATTGTGGCAGGTTTGGTTGTGTGGCAACCAATAGGTGTCCTGCTTCTTTTCCCACACAATGCAGATCAACAGCAAGGTATTGTGTTAGAGGATTTGATAGGACAGATCTAAGTTACATTTGAATCCCAGGCTGGAAAGAAGTCTAGAAGCCATGATATTCTGCTTCCCTGCAATAGGAGTTTTAGTGAATGCTGGTTGAGCAAGCCAGTTTATAGTACCATGAGCTACAATATCATCAAAAGTAAAAAAAAAAAAAAAAAAAAAGTCATCGTAATGACTACAAAGTCAACCTCAATTTACGTGGGTAAATGGAAGTCTACTGCTTTTAATGTAAATCTTTATATACAGCCTGATAACATTATCATAGTAATTTTAAAGTATTCTGAAAACATAGTTCATTTTTAAAGTAGGTTTTCAGCTTAATTGTGACTACAGATGGTCCCCGACGTATGATGGTTAAAACTTACAGTTTTTTGAGTTTATGACAGTGTTAAAGTGATATGCATTCAGAAAACATACCTCAAATAATTTTGAATTTTGATCTATTCCTAGGCTAACTATAGTGGTGTGGTCCCCTCATGATGTAGGGCATGGGCAGCAAGCCACAGCTCTGCCAGCCACACAATCACCAGCGTAAAAAACTGACACACTGAAAAACCATTCTGTACCAAGAAAACCATTCTCCTTTTCACTTTCAGTACAGTATCCAACAAATTGCATAAAATATTCAGGATTTATTATAAAATAAGTTTTGTGTTCGATGATTTTGCCCCAATTATAGGCTAACATAAGCATTCTGAACATGTTTTAGATAAGCGAAGCTAAGCTATGATGTTTGATCAGGTAGGTACATTAAAATGCATTCTTGACTTATGATATTTTCAACTTATGATGGGTTTATTGGCTATAACCACACTGTAAGGTGAGTAATATCTGTATAAGAATTAGTATTACCATGCCATTGAAAAAAATATAATTCCACATTCTTCAACAATTATGTTCTGCCCAAATCTATATTATACTTGGAATTTTTATTATTTTCACAGTGTGATGTTGTAACTTTCCCCATAAATATTGTATATTTTATTAAATACCTATCATTCTTTTTTAATCTTGTACTTGAAATATATTTTTTAAAGAAAAATGACAACAGTGGTCACTTTCAGATCATATGACTATTTATGCCTAGAAAAGCAATCACACTTTTAAAAAATTCTCACTGTGCATGTTATGTCATTCTGAAAGATGGTTGGGCATGGTTGAAAGAGTTACGTGGCAAGTCTTAAGTGCACCCCACAGCAGATGGTTACAGGCTAGGATTAAGTCAAAAATTTGGATGAATACCTACTCTAATATGGGTGACAATGATGATGTCTACAACTCTTGGGATTCCTTGTCCCAAGAAAGTATCTGAAGAATATTCTCATTTAAAACAAAACATGAAAGAACATTTATAACAGTCTTTGTCAATCAGTTCCTACATATCTATAGAAGATTTTCCCCACACGTGGTTATCATTTTTAAGGTTCAATCAAAAGGTGATTTAACAATTTCATGTTTGGAAAATGTGCTCAATAGGTATAAATCAAATTGGTCATTTATGCATACTTTTCTTCAGCTTTAAGACATTACACAATTATTTTTAAAGCTTTGCTTCAATGATTGAAAGAGATTGTTACTAAGACAAATAAATATTGGCTCATTTGGTGTGGGTGGTTGAGTACACTCACAATACACCAGAATATTTAAAATAACTGTAAAAATATAAAAAGATATATTTATAAACTATAGATATATACTGCATTTATTATATATATTATACTTGAGCTAAATAAATATATATTTTTTAATTCAAAGAAGCTTTTCAGAAGTAGGAATTCCAACTTAATATAAAACAATAGAAAAGATTATTAAAGATAAGTGCAAAAATATAATCTTACATCCATCACTTTAGTCCCTAGATTTTTAACTTCGAACAGTTATAAAAGAAAGCGAGTGTTTGCAGAGGCTTGGTGAGGCTCATAAAAAAGGAGCATTCTCTTCTCCATGTAAATCATGATAGAGCCCAGAACCATCCTTAAGTCTTAATTGCAATGAGACTTCAAAGTAATTCACCTAAACAAGGTAGTAACGGGTAGGTTAGGATGTTTAGATTACTTGCCATTATTTTTAAGACATCTACAGAATATGTATTTAATGGCTTGCTATCAGTCATTGTGCTAGAAGTTACACCGTCCAAATAATTTTCAAATATTTTGAAAGTAAAAATCGTAATTTCTCAAAATTAATGGGAGAGCTACTAAATGTTTAAATTAGGAGATAATCAACATAGCAACATACACTTGTGATGCAAATCATTATTTTCCATATGTGGAACATTTGTATGGATCTTTTGTATAAAAAAAAAATCCATCATAGAATGTGTATTGAAAGCAAGTTATGAGTAAATGAGAGGGAGAGTGGAAGAAAGGTTGTAATGTATAGCTTATAGATTATTGTGTATTGAGCAGACCCTAGTTTTGATTTGCTGCTTCACCAGTTCATTGTTAACCAATCATTCAAGACTTATTAACTATTAAGATTTGAATATTCAGGTGTTCAAAACACATGCTTATTTCATGTTTCCTTTTCAGTAGGTATCCAATACACTTTTTAAAATTTCCTTAAATGCTTAAATGTTGTCCTAGCATGACATAGATATATAATACTTGAAATTATACTAGAAACAAGGACACTTCAACAGGCTAATCAGCAGCTCTTTCATATTTATTTGCTTATTTTATCAGTGTGAGGTTGACTAAGACAACTGTAAATGCTGCAACTCTATATCTTGGAAATTATATTTGGCATTTAGTCTTAATTGTGTTATAGTCATTTAAATTTCATATTGAAAAGTTACTATATTAGCCACTTCCTTCTACTCTAGAGTACTGAAGGAAAAAAACATATCCTTTAAAAACACCCATTCATCTTTTCAATAAGTGGTTCTGTGTTAATAAGATATCCTTATGAAGAAATGTTTTCTCATATCTCACACTGTGCAGACAAATCAATTCCAGATAGATTGCTGATACAAATACACATGTAAAAAGTACAGCATTTATGGGAAAACATATGAGAGCATCTTCCTCACTGTAAGGTAGGTAAATATTTTTTTAATACAAAATATTCTTATGGAAAACTTAAAAAAGTACTCATTGGGCCATATTGATATAAATAGCTTCTGTTCATTACAAGGCACCATTAAAGAATGAAAATGCAATGCATTAAATAGGATAAAATATTTCAATAACACATCTATCTGACAAATTTCATATGTAGCTCTAGCTCCTGCTTTATATAAGAAAACACTGATAATTTTGTATCAAATGGGAAAAAGTCTTAGACACTGCTAAACAAAGAAAACAGCCAAATGGCCAATGAAAATTTGAAAAGGTTTTCCAACTCATTTGTGACCTGGGAAATGCAGATTAAAACCATAATTCAATACACCTGCATGTGCATCAAAATGTCTAGAATGAAAAAGATGGTGTAATGGAAGTTAGGGTGTGCTGCACACATCTAACCTCAAAGACTGAAGCACTCATTCTCCAAGCAGCTGGGACTGTTAGCAACTATCTTGTCCAAGCTTATACTTCCTTCTCAGTTGGCAACATACTTCTAATTACTGATTGATGCTGAAGCATAAAGGCCTGGCCACTTAACAGAAATCAGGACAACTCTGAAAAGCCACATAAATTCCAGAACTCCCCATTTGATTGGCTGAGATTTTTATTGTGATTGTATTATAATTCAACCTCACTTTGGCCAATCCTGCATCCTGCTTTACCTATAGACATGTGATTTTGAGAAAATTCTCCAAAAGTTGCTTCATTTCCTGAATAGAGCCTGCTCTCTGGGGAATTTGACTGATGCTAGTTAATGTGGTGCATGGTCTGAGAAAGTAGACTCTAAAGTGGGATTTGGGATCTGAATTAACTGTCCTGGTTGACAATATGGACCCCATTACTGATCATAGGTTGGATACAGTTATCCCCTGCATGTAGTAACAGTGATTGTTCAAACTTTCAATGGGATGGTAATCTGGAATATGACAACTGCAGTTTTTATCAGGGTAAGAGAATGCACTTACAGGTAAAATATATCAGGCATTTGGAAAAGATAGGAAAAACTGTAATTAAAATAACCATGGAGGGATGCCTGTGTGGCTCAGTCAGTTAAGCATCTGCCTTTGGCTCAGGTCATGATCCCAGGGTCCTGGGATTGAGTCCCCTGTTGGGCTTCCTGCTCAGCAGGGTGTCTGCTTCTCCTTCCCCCTCTGCCCCTCTCCCCTGCTCATGCTTTCTCTCACTATCTCTCTCTCTCTCAAATAAGTAAGTAAAATCTTTACAAAAGTAAAATAAAGTGAAATAACCATGGAAATCACTGATGGTGTTGAGGAGAGTCAGTGCTTTAGAGAAAGACAATGAAAGGCTGAGAATAATTACCAATTTACAGTGAAGAAGAATGTCTAAGCACATCCTTGGTAAGGATATAAAGACATCCTCAACTGCCCTCAGCTGGAGAGCAGAAATAGCTGTGGATCCCACCAAGGATAAGAATAACTAAGATTAAATTTGAGAGGCAGGGCAGAGGGTCATGGGGGGAAGGGAGGGAAAAAATGAAATAAGATGGAACCAGGGAGGGAGACAAACCATGAGAGACTTGATCAATCTCAGGAAACAGACTGAAGGTTGCTGTGGGGTGGGGGGAGTAGGGATAGGGTGGCTGGGTTATGGAAATTGGGGAGGGTATGTGCTATGATGAGTGCTGTGAATTGTGTAAGATTGATGATTCACAGACTTGTACCCCTATGCAAATAATACATTATATGTTAATTTAAAACAAATAAAAAAGACTCCAGAGGAAGTTGTGCTCTCAAGTTTTATAGGTTTGCTATACCAAAATGAGGGCCCTAATTTGGAAGAGTGAGACCTTCAATTATGGAAGGGGTGTGTGGGTTGATGCACTCAAAGATTATGAATTATAAGATTCTCCTAGACCATTTGGGCATGCTAAAATGGTTCACTCCTCCCTAGAAGTACTGGTTTTCCCACTTACTGAAGAAGATTCAAAGACCTCTATTTTGTGAGAAAACCCATCTCTTTACAATCTTCACTTACTTTTCCTCTTGTACATCAGATGAATGACTAATGGGTAGAGTGTAGCAGATTCTATTATTGTTCTAAATTATTTATATACAATTTATGTGAAGTATAGCCATTTTTTATTACCCCATTTAAATTTTTGTTCATGTGACCAAATGACTGGCATCAGAAATGAGGGTACACATCTGACCTTAACCTTTAAGTCATTTCTTTGTTTTACTTCTTTTCTTTCTTTTTTTCTGGTACAAGATCAGAATGTCCTTAATAATGTCTGCTTCTTCACTTTGAGATATGGGATAGAAAAAAAAAGTGTGGAAACAGAGCAGCAATCATCCCATAACTATTGTGGACAACTACTGGGAAATAATGTTTAGTTTGTCACCACAGGGTAACTTAAAGAAGTCTGGCTGCTGTACTTAGAAAATGATTGTACACAACAACTTGTCCTCTGCTTGGAGTGTACAAAATACGCATCTGTGCAGTAATCGTATTACAAGATTTATCTTTCTGAAAATGACTTCCCTTTGTAGTTTAAGGATTTCATAAGGACAGTATCCTTAAATGTTTATTATGGAATTTTATTTTAACTGTAAACAACATTGAGAACCAGGGGAAAAAAATCCCTGAAGAATGGTAAGCCCAGACTTTTAATAAGTATTTCTAATATTTCTCCTTTCTTGACGAATAGTGCACCTGCAACCTCTCAATATTTGTTGGCTCTTTTGATTTTGGCTTTTACTTTTTAAAAAAAAATAATAACATGCAGCAGTCAAGGGAACTGATGCCAGAACAAAAATGCATTGCTTTTCACTACCTGATAAATTAAGAATAAAATAAGAATTGGAACATATTTTTCGTACAGACTGGGACACTAAACAAGACTTTCTCTCAAGTTTATTTTCATTATGTTGAAAAATATGTTTTATCCTTTTATATTCTCAATAGATTTTCATTTCTGTCAGAACTGGGAGTTTAACATTGGAATAATTAAATTCTTTTAGTGGTAATTAGCTTTCTTTTTAGGAAGATTTTCCTTTTGAAAATGGCCTTACAGGTCTATTCAAAGAGTAATCAGATCGATTGTTTCTCATCTGTTAACAATATAAACTAAACCTCTTTGATAGTTGTTATTTTTATAAAACCTTGTACACAACTTGAGATAATTAGGTGTGCTTAATTGTTTTTTTTGAGAATAAAGTGATGCACAGAAAAATAGCATAGTATACTTCTTTAATGTAGGGTCTCTTAAATCAGATTAAAAAAAATAAAGATCTGTACAAAATTTTTTAAAAATTTTTTAGGCTCTTCTAAAAATCTTTGACACAGACACAGACACACACACACACAAAGTTAGATCTAAGAAGATACTCTCTTTTATGTAAGAGGACCCTTAAGTTAAATGGGGCAGGAAAGAATTATACTTCATAGAAATCAGCTGCAAATAATTTGGAACAATTTATACTTAATAGGACATATGTAGGACACAATTAGGAAATGATAAAGGAAGGGGGGCTCAGTTTTTCATACTTACTCCATGTTGTAAAAATTTCTGCTTGAGAATAAATCTTTTGTCTCTGGAAGTTAAATTTATTTTTCAATTTGCCAATGACATTCTCTTAACAATTTTGCTCACCTTTTAAAAGATTATTATTTAAATATTTTCCACCTCATTCTTTCAGATTAACTTTCATCCTAATAAGTAAAAAACACAAAAGCAAATCACAATACAATAACTAGAATATGACAAATGCTTGTTTTAATTGGTATATGCCTGATGATGACCCTTACAGAGTCAAACTCTATTTTTCATTAGGCCAGCTCTAGGCTAAAGAGATAATGAAGATATGTATACTTCAGATAGTTTTTTTTTTTTTTAAGCTGTAAATGGCTTTCATTTAATGTATTCTCACACTCCGCATCCTAGAGCTAAGATCATCCTAGAAGGGTGTTCAAAGAGAACTGTTTGATTGGTTCATTGGTTAATTGTTTTTAGCATGCTCTTTTTCTAGAAAAATTATGAGTATTTGACATTCTAAGTTTTTCTTCTGCACTTGGTATTTCCAAAACTCAACTGTTTTGCCACAGGTTAGAATATATTGATTCTGAGTTTTCATTTGCACACATATGCAATAGGTGTTTCTATAAAGGCTACATAAAACTGAAATAGAATATGTTCAGAAGAAAATGCCTGAGTAGCTGTTAAGAAAATACATAAACAAGAGGAACAAGTGTATATTAAGGAATTGTGTCTTAAAACTGTCAAAACAAAACAAGATTTAATTGTCTTCAATATTAATGATAAAAGACTTTTATCTCACCATTAACATTTATTGGGTTGCAGTAGGAAGACTGAGTTTCAACTACCAAACATTTCCAGGTATTTAATGACCATAAATAATTACTCATCAAATGCCAGCTGGAATCCAAAGCTTCCAATTAAACAAAACAAAAGTATCAAATCATGGTGCTAGAAGGAACATCAGATATAATTTCATCTTTTTCTTTTAAAACTGAAAGGCAGAGATATAGAATGATCAAATATATTATTTTTGTAAAATACAGGGTCAAAACTCAGATTTTGCTCATTTCCAACTCACATACCATATGGACTTATTTTGGAAAGCCTAGTTAATTAAGAAAGGATACCATAAGGTAAATCAAAATATTTTTTATAGAACATTTCCAGAAATTAATTGCTTTATTTCGATATGTGCTATTATGTACACATAAACATTGAACTGAAGGTCGTATAAGCTCAACGATAATAATATTCATCAGTATCCCACTGCTATTGGTACAAAAAAAGTATAGAAATGCTAAGAATTTTCTGCTGCCTATATCCTCTATTTGCATATAAAAAACAAAGCAAAAGAAAACAAAACATGGAATTACTTCAAAGTTTTAGAGTTATTTTTCACACATTTTTTTATAGAATGAAAATATTTATTATATTTCTTACTCATAAGTATTACTGTCATGATGCTTACAGAAATTTCTAGAATTTTTGATTCTTACATAATTTTAACTCCTATATAATGGAGCTTAATTTCATTTTTGCTGATATAAGATTTTATCAATAGATGAATAAGATATAATAATGTAAGTTCCTTAAACATTAAATTTTATTTTTGTTTGTATGAATGAAACACTACCCTTTGTTTTAAAATCCAACAAAGAAGAATTTAAAAAAAAAGAAAAAAAATCCAACAAATGGTTGGTACTTTGGAGCATTCTAAATGTTGTTAAAAATGTATTTCATACAAACATTCTTATAACAGGATTAACCTTTTTATTTAAAATAAATAAATATCAACAAATTCATTTTGGTTTTACTAAAAACATGATATACTTTTTAGGTTAAACTTTCAAGTTGAATCCAACTATATTAATATTTTTTTGAACTTTCCTCTTTAAAAATCAAGATTTTACATTAAATAATTCAATTATTTGACAAACCAAGAATTTTTTCATTTCTATTTTTGTGACTGATTTTAGAACATTGTAGATTTCAAGTAAGACAGGGCTAAAATATTAGAATATTGATTTTTAGTATAAATGTCTTTTCTCATTCTTCTATCAACTAAATAGAACCTCCTATTTGCTCAGTGGGTTTCTTACCACAACTCAGTTTCTCAAGAATAAGAATTCTTGCTTTCTAGAGTGAAGAGACTTCATTGCAAAAAAATAAGAAAAAGAAGTGAGAGAAAGGGGCACCTGGGTGACTCAGTTACATTTCTGCCTTTTGCTCAGGTTATGAACCCAGGGTCCTGGGATAGAGCCCCACCTATGGCAGGCTCCCCAGACAGCAATGAGTCTGCTTCTCCCTCTTCTTCTGCCTGCTCATGCTTTCTCTCTCTCAAATAAATAAATAAAATCTACAAAAAAAAAAAAAAATTAAAAAGAAAAAAAAGAAAGAAAAAGAAAATCATTCATGGATAAATCTGGGGATAAAATTTGAGATTTTACTAAAGAAAATCTATAAAGAAATGGTACATTAAGAATGGTTATTTAGGGGTGCCTGGGTGGTTCAGTCGGTTAAGCATCTGCCTTTGGCTCAGGTCGTGATCCCTGGGTCCTGGGATCAAGCCCTGCATCGGGCTCCCTGCTCTGTGGGAAGCCTGCTTCTCTCTCTCCCACTCTCCCTGCTTGTGTTCCCTCTCTCGCTGTATCTCTCTCTGTCAAACAAATGAATCAAATCTTTAAAAAAAAAAAAAAAGGGTAATTTAATTTTAATTTTCATATGGAAACTAGAAATCTTTGGGTGTTCTCAGAGAAATGCAGGAACTGGACCATTTGATTAACTCTTTGAAAGAAGTGCCCCTTGACTTTAATACTACTCTGAGACCACTTGCATTTGGGGATTTATAAGTATTATCCAATTCACTTTTCTGTGATTTTCAATGAATCATACACCAGCATATTAGAAATACATTCATTCTTCAATTAATGTGAATAACAAAATACTTTCATCACACTTTTCTTTTTCTAGTTTCATTTTTATGTGGTTGTCATGTAGGCCTCAGGTACTTTGAATGTCTACTCTGTGCTAAATAGACAAGAGAAATAGACCAGGATAGGAGCTATATTTTTTAAAGCACATAAGTGAAATATAAATATAAATAAAGCACATAAGTGAAATCTTCTTTAAATATTATTTTTTTAAATTCTTTTCAATTTTTATTCTTGTAAGTAGATTTCATGAACTTAGGACTTCACCTTACTTTTCCTTACTCTAGTAATTGAGAACACTACCCTTGCTCCTAGAATCCAGTATTAAGATTTTTTTTCTGAAAAGTTTACAAATTGTATTTTTATAAAAAAATATTAACAATCATAAAGTCATGCCATAAGAACTATGAATTGCCCTTAAAACTCACTTTGGAGGTAATTTCAAAAGAATTTATTGTAAAAGATGATGAAAAGAAAAGAACATCCTTGGTGGCAAATCTGGTTTTTGTCCTAGTTCTATCAAAATGAGAGGAGTAATGTGGGGTTCTAAAATTGATGTTTCCTGCTTGGGGACTCTACTTACAGTTTTCAGGATCAAGTTAAATTTTGTAGATGGAAGAGAGGAGTTAGTTTACTGGCTTGAGATCCATTTATCTTGCATTATCATGGACACACTGAGAATGAAAGTGGGAGATTAGGTTTAAACTCCCTGTAAGCATCATGATAATCAACTAATATACAGACTAGCGATATTTGTTAGTAGGGGATTCTTTAACAATGGAATGCCTTTGATATGGTAGTCCTGGCTTACAATTGCTTTTTGGTAAACAAAATTGACATCTATAGAATCTTGGATAGTTTTATGTAACATATAAAATTACTTGAACATAAAATGGAGATATGTCATATCCTACAATTCTTCTTGCTATGTGAAATAACCTCTTCCCATCTCATGTGGGGCAGAGGACCTGAGGAGTCACACTTAGAATAGCTGACCTCTTTGCTTTGCCCATGCTGTTCATTAGTAATTCTTGATATTGATTTGTATGAGTCTGGTTTAAAAATTCTATCCTTTGTTTTAGCTCATAGAAAACCTTGAATCTTAAACAAAATATGAAGTGTTAACATTATATTTGGTTCCTAAACTCTAAACCTTCTGTTGTTTTAAAACAATAAAAACCCATTTTTCCCTTTCAAAAAATAAAATTGCCTATGACAGTATTACTGGATATTTTAATTAAAAAGATCTTATTGAAAGTTCAAAAATGAACTAGAAAAAAATGTCACAGCACTTATTTATTTTCACAAATCTTTCAGAATTTTTTTCTCATTATGAGGCTCATATTCTTAGCAACCAGAGACCTATGGTAATAAAAAGAATAACTATTCTAGAAGATAGAATTAACGTTGAAACTTGCACTGTAGAAAACACAAAGCAGTGACATTGATGAAAACAATCAATCTTTATTTTCTGATGGAAAATATACAAAAGATATTCCAATTTAAAAAAAAACAAACAAACAAACGATGGATTGACATTGGAAACAGAAGTAATAATGTTAGATCTAGAGATATAGAAAATGAGAATGATAGTGACAGAAAACTAATGGTGGACCTATATAACTTGAATCAAAATAAACACTTTGGATATGGTATCTGAAGATTCATCAACCCAACTTAGTGACATAGCAGTAGACTGTGACTTGAACGTGTTAGACTAGGATCCAGAAGTTGATCAACTAATAACATACGTGCAGATGTAGAAGACTATTGGGGAGATTTGTGAGTATCTACAGTGTTCTTGCAAATAGTAATCTTTGTTAACAGTTTATATTTTAGAGACACATGGCAAAATAGAATAGTCCATCTAAAATGTGAGTGGAGCACAGAAAAGGATAATTAAGACATGCAGTATTTGGAAAGCCATAAAGATAATGTTTTCACTGTCTGTTCATGGTTAAGGTAGTCCTGTTATCAATCTTGAGTTTTGAGAATGGACTCAGCCTGTCAAACACTGCACTGAACTTCTAGAATTCATCAAGGAGAAATGGAAATTAGGTTAAGTTATTGAGATGGGAAGTGGCTGTGGAGAAGAAATAAAAAATCCACACATATGAACTTCACTATAAACATGGTACAACTCAGGCTAAATAGTATAGTCATAAGAGCACTGTAATTTTAATAAGGACATTGTAAACAATACAGAACAAATCTGAGTTCAGTTTTCCTTGCCAACAAGTAGATTATCTGAAGATATTTATAGGCCATTCATTATATGACTTTATTTATATGTATCCTTCAAGATTTATCTTCTAAGTTTTTTGTTTTTTGTTTTTGTTTTTTGTTGTTTTGTTTTGTTTTCATTTGTTTAAGATTTTATTTGACAAGAGGGCAACAGAAGCAGAGTTGGTATGGGGGAGAAACAGGCTTGCCTGCTGGGCAGGAAAACCAGCTCTTTACCAAGACCCCAGGATCATGACCTGAAGGTGGAAGCAGACACAGAGGACTGAGCCACCCAGGCATCCAGAGGCCTTTACACCAGGTGAAGCAGTATGCTTTGTGTCTTATCAGAGAGATAGTATAGGACTAATGGAGAAGTCTGCAAAATTCTAGCCAACTGGAAAGGCACACCTTTGAAATGGAGGCAAAGTCAGAGGAGGTTGGTCCTAGGCTTTACTAAAAGCTGCTAAGGACCAGATTATGGAAAGAAACTCCCAAGTTGCAAAAATGCCCCATGAAGCTGGAGAAGTGGGCAGGACAGATGGACGTGGGCTGTGGGGACAGCTGGGCTGGAGGCCATGGCTCAGACCCCAGCATGGATGCCATGTTGAATGTATTCACCAAAAGCCCTTGCTTCCCAATCAGTCCCAAGAACGTAGCTGCTTTTCTCAGACAAGGATCTTCTAAGTTTTAAATAATTCCCATTTCTTCAACCTCATTTCATTTCTGTAACTTCCATTACAGGCTATAATGTTGTGACCTCACAACATGCTAGTCTTTACGTTTAGAGACCAGTCAGTTTCTCTGTAAAGTTATGACACATGTAAAAGTGAACATAGAATTTGTGGTTATTACATGAGTTCAGTAGCAGAAGTGTCCTTTTTGAAAAAAAGAATGAAAAATAAGATGAAGCTGTATCTCCTGTCCCAAACAATCATTATGTGTATATGACCTTAAAGAATCCCTTGTCTATTTAATTTTGTTTCATGAAGATGTGAATGGTTTTCCTATCAAAGTACATTTTAAAGCATAAGGCATGATTCACTGTTTGCCCTTCACTATATCCTGTTTTCAATCTTTTCAAATTCTGCCCAGTATTAGATCAATTAAATGCTACAGCAGACTAATAAATGGCATTTATCAGGGCTCATCATACTTAATTATAATACTATAGAGCAATTACTTGATTATTAGTGTCTTGTTCAATGGAGCCTCAGATTATCCTTATCAGAATTTTCAATACAGGCATATACCAGGATATCCCGACAATATACATTTTTGCCTTCCTATAGGAAATCATTGATAGAAACCACCGGGTAAATGGACAAGTCAGTGAGAAGGTTAACACACTGCCCAGTTGCTGTAATATCAAATTTAATACTTAAATACTCAGGTTGAAACTTTGCCTCCTTTGGACATCTCAGAGCAACTTGCAACTTCTCCTTTCAATTTGTCTCAGTGCTTCTTGTCAGGGGCCTCTGTTGCACCTGGCAGCTACAAATTGGAGACTTAAAATTTTTGCTAAAATCATGGGGCCTATTTCCATAAATGTGTCTATTTAACCCCCTGTTGCAAAATACCTGATTCTTTGTACTCAGATCTCTGCATGTTCCTCTAATTTTCAAATCAAATTTTGCATTACATATTTTTATAATTGAAATCTAGTCTTAATGAATAATAAAATTTAAAACTGAGACCCAAATTGTGGACTAGATCTGCAGGGACATTTCTTTAATTCATTCATTTAGATATGAGATGTTAAAATAAAATAAAATGGAGACTAGGCTTGAAAATCAACCATTAAAAAAAAAAAAATTAAGCCATATAACAAAACTAAATCTAACTTGTTTCACGAAC